>NC_044017.1:4800000-5460833 GCF_900496995.4 Aquila chrysaetos chrysaetos
GGTCCCATTAAAAGAGTAAGTGGTCTGTGTCACTGAGCATCATGTGTCTGCAGACTCAGAAAACATAAAAACCTGAACAATCTTCTTTACAATACCAATATAAAGACAGGAATTTTAAATACTTTATGCCTTAAAATTTTGCATGTACCTCTATGACAAAAAAATGTGACAATGTTTTCTAAAATTATTAAATTGGTAAGGTAAATTAATGTTATCTTTTTTTCAGGTATATGCTTCAAAATAGTATCATTAATAAACTCAGAAAGCCACTGAGGAAGGGTATTTAATCCAACAACCTAGAGGAGCAAACATTTTGGTAGCGATTCTAGAGGGTAGCTTCAATGGTGCATCTGAATTTGGGACAGTAAATGGCCATGTTCTCATAAGGTATTCAGACACACAGCTCATTAAAATCAGTAAGAATTAAGTCCTGCTAGTCTGAGGTTTGCAGCAATAAGGAGGTAACATTCTTCATTTTTGCTCCAAGAATGCAAAACACACAAAAAGTATGCAAAATGGGCCTGTTGCTGTTTTTTCAGATGCATTCTGTGGAGGATGTCATATGCTTTGTATGCATAATAAATTGATCACTAAGGACTGCTGCCAAGAAATAAAGAGCAACCTGACACAAGGAATAGGATTAAAAAAGAAGTCTTGTCTTCCTTAATAGTCCAGACACCTTTTAGGAAGAAAGTGTCTTTTTAAATGCAGCCCTCTTCAAGATCGACAAGAATAGGTGAAATACCTGCAGAGGTGAATGGAGTTCATCCAACAACAGTAAGAGCTCAGATGTACAAAGAAGTTACCATAGCTCAGGTGATGTGCATAAACTTGATGGTAGCAACTTCATCATCTGTTTGGGCCCCAAACCAGATACAGTATCGCAGTTGTTTGTTTTTTTTAAATGAAATATATTCAGGTAATATAGCACCTAGACACCATAGTGACCGCTCAAAAATCCCCATACATACCTACCTATAGAGAAAATACTAACACTCATGTAGAGTATGATAAAATGTGCTCCCTACATTAACAGCCAAAATATTTGGGGGATAACAGAGGATCAAAAAGAACACTTTCCCCACCCAGGGCTGATTCCCACAGCAGGCAGAAGAGCCTGCGGACATCCTCTGTCAAGGAGCACAGCTTAGCTGACGTGCACGCTGCCCTGGAAGGCCCATGAGCTGTGGTCCTCCAGCTTTCTTCTCATCTGGTTGTGGCCAGTTTGTCCTGCCATGGAACTGCTCCCCACGTATACCCATGCTAGCACCATGGATAGACACAAACTCTCTCTCAGCTAGGACTACTTCTCAATATAGCTGTGGTTTTATGCGAGGGTGAACTTCCTATTTTGAGCAACAAGTTCTAGATGAATTTATTAGATTCTGGATAGAATGTATTCTGGATGAATTAAAGATCCGACTTCATAGCACAGAATTAGGTAACGTGCATTTTAGGAAATTCTACTCTTAATATTAAAAAAGTATTTCACTGAAATTATGGAATTTTTCCTAAACCACAGTTAAATGTGTTTGTATAATAGATAGTCTACATTTTACAAACATTTATAGAATGACAAATGAACGGACTTGACAATTATGCACATCATTTATGAACCAAAACTGTTACAACTTTACAGTGAAAATAAAATTATGCAGTGATATGCTGTAGCTAGCTACTGCAATAGAACTGTTTATCATAAATCTTAGATTATTCTTCCTTACTTATGTTTAAGAAATGATTTTACCTAAATTTCACGGAAGAGATGAGTGCAAGATAGATGTCATGCTGGGAGGGTGAACGAGTAATCAGAAGCACTTCAATAAGAGAAAGAAAACAAAATACCTCACTGACTGTTATCCAGGTGCCTACACAAAACCCACGCCATCTTCTGCAAAAAGCAGTCTGTTACACTTATATAAAACAAGAGCCACCCTACAGGCTTCTGTAAGTGAAAAGATGAAATTGAAGGAAAGTATACCAGAACTGTCCTCAGGGTAATAACTACTGCATTAATCAATCATCAAACACACTAACACCAAGATACTGTGAATGATGCAGATACAACTAACATAAAATTCCAGACTTTCTTAAGTCTGAACTACAGCTGGACTTGCTATTTACCAGTTTCAAACCACAAAACTCCCACTTCAGATTTGACTTCCAACCCTGAATGCAGTATTCCCACATCTTGACACATGGTACATACTTCACGGGTATCTAACAATCAGAACATTGTACATCTATCAGTCAGAAATCACTCACCTGTCTTTCCTACTGCCTGTGCAACACAGCAAACATACACTTACTGTATTACCTGGATGCTAAATTTCTTCCTTAAACATATGTAATATAACTCATTTATGTATTCTAATACACATCATCCACTACCCGCAGGTTTACTGTTTACAGAGAACCTTAGGCACCCCTCCTAACCTAGCCAGAAGTCTCATCAGACTTATAATACAGTATGTGTTGCAGGTACATTAGTTGTGAATAACTTGAAACAAGTAGGACAATTTCCTCAAAACTGAAAGAAGATACTAACCTTCTAATGCTTTCACAAGTTAATAAAAGGATAATGAATACTGTCTAAAATGCATAGCTTAAAACCCTTAAAACTGAGAGATATTTTCCAGAAAGACTTTTTTAAGGTACAACAGGCTACAGTTGTTTGTAAATATTGTGTGTTGAAAGGCAGATCCTCAGAACTAACCTAGACATTTTAATTAAAGGTACCAGATGGACTTAAAACTCAGGTTACAACAGCTTTTATCTCCAGACAGTATTCTGCATTAAAGCAAAAGCAATCTTGTTTTGACTGCTGTTTTAATCCATAAATGGTGCCTCCAAGAGGCACCATTTTGCAGAACAGCTGCCTGAGGAGTAATGTCAGATGCCCCATCCTTTCTGACATTTATGCTTACACTATGCAACTGTCAGGTAACAACACACCTAAGAAATATTTCGCACTGGAAGCAGTATCAACAGGATGGGGTCCTTTCTGTTTCTGAAATTCTACCAGATAATTTTTTATATTTTTAAGTCCCCCAAATCACTGCCACTTTGCAGCTCTTCCATGCTACTTCTGACTGTGCAGGTTAAAAAATTTCTAAAATCTGCTAAACTGACAATGTGTAAAATATTTCAGCTGGATTATCTCTCTTTTGCAGCACCACTAAAGAGTGATTAAAGTTGTAGTCTTAAGAATTTATCTATGTAACAATATTTGAATTAGATTCCAAAAGCCAATTCTTAAAACTACTGTTAAAAAAAGCTGAATTGTTATAATGCCAATATGATAAGAACACTGAAAAAATTTAGTTTCTCTAAACGATTTAAACCATCACAACGTGAATTGTTAGAAACAAAAATTCCCTAAAAATTAACTGAAACACATTTAAAAGATTTTGTCTGCTTGTCTGACTCTTGGGGACTTATGACGATCCTTTAACACGTGGTTTCTTCACACTCCTTTTTCCCCTCAGACTGCTTTAAACAGTCTCCCACCTCCTGAACATCTATAAACTTCACTTTCCAAATACATTACATCCCTTGTTTATTATTTTGCCTCCTGTCTGATTTTTTTCAGGAGAGAAGGAACTAGGATCCAGTACCTAAAGGGGGCCTACAAGAAAGCTGGAGAGGGACTTTTTACAAGGGCACGTAGTGATAGAACAAGGGGTAATGGCTTTAAACTTAAACTGGGTAGATTTAGATCAGATATAAGGAAGAAATTCTTCACTGCGAGGGTGGTGAGGCACTGGAACAGGTTGCCCAGAGAGGCTGTGGATGCCCCATCCCTGGCAGTGTTCAAGGCCAGGTTGGATGGGGCTTTGGGCAACCTGGTCTAGTGGAAGGTGTCCCTGCCCATGGCGGGGGGGTTGGACTAGATGATCTCTAAAGGTCCCTTCCAACCCAAACCATTCTATGAAAACAGAAAAGCCAAAAAGAGCCATCTTTTTGTTTGTTTTCAGAAGGACGTTTGGAAAGTATTTCACCATAATGAAGTTTCATTTCAGTTTTTTACAATCTTGCTTTTTGCAACAGAGGTTGGCCGTTGTTATGCAGAAGAAGTTTATCTATGTTTATTACAAAACGTTCCCTTTTGGTTTTCTTTTCATGTTAGGTCTACTGAGCTTCCTGCAACAACAGTGGTTACAGAAATGGACACTTTCACAGCTTCTCAGACAAACAGTTCCACCTGTGACTTATATGAGCACAAAGATACAGCACGGATACTACTGTCTGTCTTCTACAGCTCCATCTTAATTCTTGGGGTGCTTGGAAATGCCATTGCCCTCACCGTCATTTTTAAAAACAGAAAGAAGATCAACTCCACTACCCTCTATTCAACAAATCTCGTCTTCTCCGATCTCCTGTTCTGTATCGCCTTGCCTACAAGGATAGCCTACTACGCCCTGGGATTTCACTGGCCATTTGGAGAAGCATTATGTCGAATAACCGCTCTCTTGTTCTATATCAACACCTACGCAGGTGTAAACTTCATGACATGTTTGAGCATTGACAGGTTTTTCGCTGTAGTCCACCCCTTCCGATACAAGATCAGAAGGATTAAATATGCCAAGGGCATTTGTGTCTTTATCTGGTTTCTTGTATTTAGTCAAACTTTCCCATTACTTATACAACCAATGTCACAGGAAGAAAAAGAAAGGACTACATGTATGGAATATCCAAACTTTGAAAAAATAGCACATCTACCATTTATACTGCTTGCTGCCTGTTTAGTAGGGTACCTTATTCCCCTGGGGATTATACTATTTTGTTACTCTCAAATTAGCTGCAAACTTTTTCAAACGGCCAAGGAAAATCCACTGACTGAAAAATCAGGGATAAACAAAAAAGCCATCAATACAATCATATTTGTAATTATAGTGTTCATCATCTGCTTTACCCCTTATCATGTTGCAATCATAAAACACATGATTAAGAAGCTGCAGAATGAACCCTCGTGCACTGAAAAGAAAATTTTCCAGAAGTCACTCCATTATACCGTGTTTCTGATGAATTTTAACTGCTGCCTAGATCCTTTCATCTATTTCTTTGCATGCAAAGGATACAAGAGAACTGTAATGAAAATACTGAGACGACAAGTGAGTGTATCAATTTCAAGTGCTGTCAGGTCACATCACGAAGAAAGCTCACGTGATGTGGGAGAAACGCAAATGATGACACTTGCAAAATCTTCCAATGGAAAGCTACCTGAAAAATAAAGTCTGTAGTACACCACAGTGGAGCAAGCTTAAAAATCCAGGGTCCACAGTAAAAACTCTTAGTGCTCCCTGTACAGCAGCTTAAGTAAGATTCTGTTTTTCAGGATGTCAGGAAATCAAGGAGTGATGTTGGACTGAAAAAGAGTTGTCACAGGTCAGCAGGAAAACTCAGCATTATAATTTCCTACCTGTATCATTTTGACTGATCTCATTATTTTTTCCAGGAAATATGCACCACTGTGAATGTTCAAATTCCATACTGCACATATGTATGCCTGGATGTTAACTCAAGCAAAGACTTGATTCACAGTTTGGGTGTCTGAGAAAGGATTAAACTCAAATAGCTTACAATTCAGACTGACTACAACCAGAACATCTGAAAATTGCAAGACCTCTAGCTGAGCTTCAATTACAGCAATGGTTTTGTTAGTCAAGTCACACAAGGAAAAGAAATCAAACTTTGAGATAAAACGGACAATTTCTGTGCACACTTGACTATCACCAGTGCTGAGTTTATAGCCCTTTGGAGGTGAGACTGCATTTTATAGTATTTGGAGCACAAATGTCTTATTGGACAATCCACATAGATAACATTGTCAAATGTAATAGATGAAAAGTTAATGAACTGTTTGGTTGTCCCCAACACTTGAGTACCTCCTGTATGTTAAATCACTCATCTTTGCAAGGTGTATTATCTCTTTACTCCTTTTCCTAAAGGAGAACTTTTCTTTCTAGTGTGTATTGTAATGAGTCTCTACCCTAGTTGTATATAAATTATTTATAAACACAAAAAATAAGTTGAAGCAGGAGACTGTAATATGAAAACTGTACTGTTTCAGTTAGAACTGCAGTGATACAGGGTTCTTCAGAACTTCTGCTGAAGTCAGACATGGACACGAGACAAACATTTTGGAAACGGGAATAAATGTTCACAGTTGAAGCCACCAAAAAGTAAATTAATGGGTTAATTCTGATGGTGTGAGATGGCCACCTCTTTTTAAGCGCTGTTTACCTGAGAGATCAATAAAAGAGAACAGCAGGATTGGCTGGGAACAACAAGCTTTCCCATCACGCCTTCATACAGCGTAACCGGGATCCCTTTGGGCACACTGAAATTGGGCCAGCAAAGAGACCAAATGACTTAAACGCATCCTGCTGGAATCGGCTCAATACCAGTTGAGTATCCAGGATGCAAGCCCTGGGTTCCTGCTGTCGTGCCCTTCCGTCATGTGTCAGTTTCCTTCCCCCCTTCATTCCTGGCCCCCCGTCTTTTCTTTTGTCTTCTATCTTATTAATATACCTTTATCTGCCAACACAACTTGGTAATTGCACCATGAGGTTGTGATGGAAAAGGAAAATTAAAGAGCTCCTGAGAATTACTGGTAAAAGCTATGCCAGATATCATAATAAATGTTATTTTTTGCAGCTGTATCTCTCTGGCATTGAGGTTGTGCTGCAAGTCAGACAAACATAGTTACATTTGTCATCTTTGCAATTCCTTCCTTCCTCACGTGTTGACCTCCGCCTACCTGCAAACATGGAAGGGTCATATCTGAACAGCAGTACGGAAACATTAAATTAACAATTACTTTCTTATGGGAAAGAAAACGTAAAAGACCCTATATTTCATACCACTTAGATTGTCAAACTTGAGTTTCTAATTACAAAAGACACTATGCAACTAAAGAAAAACAGAGTAAGAAAAATAATTCTTAACAGAAGTTCTACTTAATTCTGTACGCTATAGCAGTTCTGTTCTTGTCAGCTTTTTTAATAAACTATTTTAAAATATTATTTAAGAATTTGTTCCTATTGGAGTAAGCAAATGATGACCTGAAAAAAACACCAACAGACCACTCATGAATACCTAGAAACTGTAGAAATAAAATGTATGTATTACTAACATCACACCAATACAAGCTCATTTTATTCTACTAATGTCTTCTTTTCAAATTTTGATATGTGTTTCATCTAACTGTGATTATAAAACCTGGAAGGCAAGAAGTCTTTTTTATATTTGTCTGTAAAATATATATTACAGCACCACATAATGCAGACACCTATTCTCTTCTAAGTGGAAACAAAGTGAAGATCTGTATTGAAAATCTTTCTCTATCCCTGTTTTCTTATGTTAGCAATTTTGTTATTTTCAAATTTAGACTTTGTTTTTCACAAACACACATCAACGTTCTCAACCAGCTAACTTTACATCAAAATACCAGTTTTGCTCTAATAAGCCTTAGAGTGTTGGTCCAGTTAGATATGGGTTTGAGAAAAGCTGGGTTTTTTTCTCCTTATTTTGGTATTTCTCAAGTGCTGAAGAAACCAATAAAATAAAAACCTTTAAAAGCTAATATAAGCTCAGCTTCCTGACAAGAGTCCTAAAGGCACAGACACACAGCCAGTGACAATTTATAGCTGTGGCAGCTGATGCCACTGCTTCCCCTCACTACTTGTCAGCGTGCACCCACGGCTCACGCACGCTCATATCAATGAGGACCCTCTTTTCTGTGTGCTTATCTGAAACTGCCAAAAGCAGAGGTGGTGGTTTCAGTTGGCCTGGGACAACTGCACTGAAGTCATTTAGAGAGCATCTGTCCTATTTCTTCTACCAGCTGTGCTGTGGGGCTGGTAGCCATCACCAGAGAGATCTAACAAGCTGCTGCATGGGAGCAAGGGAGAGCGGTAATATTGAAAACTTACAGCTGTTCTCCAACAATTGGTTGTCTTCAAGATGCCCTTATCCATTTATCCTGCTGGTACTCCTCCCCCAGTACTGTTTGTTGGAGTATTTTTACGACAGCAGTTACTTGTAGTGGCACACCTCAGGTCCCTCTCCTCCTGCGTGCCACACAGACATGAAAAAAGGGGGTAAAGCCATACCTGGCATCTCTTTTCCTCTCCAACACCGACTACATAATGGATGTGTCTGTCTTTTAAGACACGAGCATGCCATGCCACGCAACATGTGGCTGAAGCAGTATGAGCCCTGCAAAAGAAAATGAGCTTTTGCTTTGGCAAAAGCTTTTGATATATTCTAGGAAATGCCCCCTTCTACCTGAAAGGCTGGGAAATGGTCATACAGATCTGGAGCTCACTCGCTCTTTTCACATATAAAACCAGCAGCTGACAAGTGGCAGCAGGTTCAAATGGCTTGCTCATTATGGACATCTGACTGACGTTCTTTAGAGAAACTGGATCTCTATTTGGAGGGTGAAGTCCAGTCAGGATCTTAAAACCCATGCTCATGACAAAACGATAGAGTAGCTTTTAACTCTGCACTTCGGAGTGTAGGGCTAGGGCAGTTGCTAAGAGGACTCCAACTAGACTACATGTCCACTGCTGACATGTCTCAAATCTTACCTGGTAGGGAATGCGACAGAGCACACAGAAATAAAAATGATGATGGGGGCCAAATGGTACGTTTTGGCTGTCTCTGTGCAAGTCCAGAAAAGAAAGTTGTATAGACTCTCGTTGTTGAACACATGACCAAATGAAGGTGCATCATGCAAAAAATCTCAAAACACAAGCATTTTCAGCAAAAGAGCATTTAGTGCCTTCACCTTTTCTTTCACTGAGAATGCAAAACTAAGGACTACTGCTACAAGTGCTCAGATGGGTTCCCTCAGCTGCCTTCGGCTCAAAGATATTGAAGCCTAACTGAAAGCGTGGAGATAAAGAACGCCATCTCCTGTGGCTTACAGTCCCAGCAGAAGAGGACAGGTATTCCCCAAGGCATCGCTGCCTGACTCTTTTGGCTGTGGCCCTGAAAGCTATGCAGATGAGGAACCTGCCAGCAACATGGTTATCTCCTAGCAAAAGACAGTAACAGCAACTGTCCAAAGTGATAAACATGCTACCACAAATAACACGACTCCTGAAGGTGGTTAATGACTCCTCTTAAACCAGAAAGCTCATTAGTATAAAGAAAAAAATGGAGGGTTTGGGGTTTCTTTAAACAGATGTTGCATTAAAGACTAACATGGTTCTGAAACTCAAAAGCTTTCAGGTAAGCAAAGAATGAATAGTCTCCAAGAAGATGATGAGACAGCCTGCAACATAAGAAAAATAAATAGGGTGCAGCTGAAGAGAAGGTTTGCCTTACATGACCAGTTTTGGAGAAACTGAAAAGCAGTGATGTACTCTGTCTCATTGATCTCCACGTCCATGGTACACAGCAGGGGAAGAACTCAAGACAAACTAAGGTTTGTATCTTAGCAGTATCCCACTGTACTGGCTCAATACAGACAAGGTCAACGGACACCAAGAATCACTAAAACATCAAATTAATCTCAGTGAAATATTTCCCAATACAGTCTTGGCTAAGCTGCAGCCTGCAGACTAAGGCTCTGGTACAAAATGAACTCAGCCAAGCTGCAACCCTTTTCTGAAGAAAAACAGGGAATTGCTGTTTGCGTAGTAAATGCTCAGACATATTTCCTCATTTTTTTTCTCCTTACAATACTCTCTTGGCTTCCTGCAATGTCTAACTTTGGATGTCCTGAGGCAGATTTCCCATCTTTCCACATGACAGTCCTTGATCAATTTTTCTTCCATCAGCCTGTCTGGTCCCTTTTTGAACTCAAATAAAATGTGCCTGCAGCATCTTGCAGCAAGAAGTTCCACAGACTAACTACCCATGGTGTCTGGAGCCATTTTCTTTCGCTTGTGACACCTGTTAGTTTCATTTGAAGTCCCTGCTGCTTGTACCAGAAATGAGTGAAAACAGCAACTCCCCATTTACCCTGTCCACACTACTTGTGATTTTACAGACCTGCATCAAATTCCCTTCCTTCAAGTCATCTAGTCTCTTCTCCTATGAACAGTCAGATCAAAGCTGTTCACCGCTTCATCCAAATTATAAAGGAAGGAAAGAAGGCAAGTACAAAGAAAGAATGGGAATCCAACTGTGTTCGAGCTGGGTGGCAGAAGAGAACAGGGTATCTCTATACAAAGAGAGATCAACAGCGTACTGATCTACTTCTCCTACCACAGTAGCATACAGGTACGTCTCAAAACTAGGATGTTACCCCATGACTACCAAATTTGGATAACCTTGCTCAGATGCATTAAATACAGAAGAACAGGACCTCAATGGGCTGGAAAAATGCGCTCACAGGAACCTCATGAAGTTCAGCAAGTCAAATGCAAAGTCTTGCATCCGAAATGGAATAACCCCATACAACAGCGCAGGCTGGGCACCACCTGGTTAGCAAGCTGGTTGGCAAAAAAGGTCTGGGCTCCTGGTGGACAACAAGTTAAAGAGAAGTCAGTAGTGTGACCTCACAGCCAAACACATATGAGACCGTGTTCAAAAGAACGTTGAGGCAAGCAATCCTTCCCCTCCATTCAATACTTGTGAGATCATACCTGGAGTCCCATACCCAGTTTTGGGCTTCCCAGTACAAGAAAGATACTAATATACTGGAACAAGTCCTGCAGAGGGTCACCAAAAATGATGAAGGGGCTTGCAGCACATGCTATGGGAGGAGAGGCTCAGAGAGCTGAGATGGTTCAGCCTGGAGAGGGAAGACTGAGAGGAGATATTATCACTGTCTTCAACTGCCTAATGGGCAGGGGTACAGAAAAGATGTCAACACCCAGTAACAGGCAGAAGTTGCAGCAAGGCACAAATAAACATTAGGAAGCATTTTTTTCATCATGAGGTTAGTCAGACATTGGGAAAGGTTGCACAGAAAGCCTGTGAAATCTCTATCCTTAGAGATACTCAAAACTTGACTGGACACAGCCCTGATTAAATTGGCACTGCCGGGGTTGGACAACATGATCTCCAGAGGCTCCTTTCAACCTGCATCCTTCTATGACTAACAAATCTGGTCAAAACTTTAAGTTAGACAAGAAGGCAACATGAAACTCAGTGGCCTTGCAGTAAAACTAGCAAATGATAAAACTTCAAAATCTCCTAGTGTTGTCCTCTATTTAAGCCCTTATCAAAATGCTGTCATTAGCATCCTCCTAAAATAAAGAAAGGTCAAGACACGGCCTAGATTTCTTTCCAAAAAGCTGCATTCATTTTTCCTCAGTGCAAAACCATGAGTTTCTCCTCTTCCTCTTTTCTTTTCCTCAGTTGTGACAGATGTTGTGCAAAGGGCTGAACTAAAAAAGCAAATTTTGCACCTGTTCTGAAGGCAGCAACATTTGTGGTTATCCTATTCCTTCCAGAAAAGTATACGTTGTCTTATACCATGCACAAGGAGAGCTATGTTCCTCCCTCTAATAAGCTAGACTTAGCAGTTTCATCCTTCCTGTGGCATGTAACTTTCGAGGGAAGTTGTGGTTAGTTAACAGAAGGCACTCCGAAGCAGCCTACTTTAAATATAGAGATGCTGAAAACTGATTATTCTCAACTTACTAGCCTACAAAGCAGCCAGATAGCGTTTTATCAGCAGCTGCTGATACTAAGGGGCTAAGAACTTGATGAAACCTTAATATTACAACTTCTGAGTATGGAAAGTTCCAGCAATTCTGTCTAGAAGTAACAATGACAGATCATTGTCCCCAGTTGGACAGGAAGAGATGAAGCACTCCTGCCAGCTGCACGCGTGAGGCATTTTTGACAAAAAGAGACAACTGAAGACTCCTGACAAGTTATCAGACTATAAAGGCAACTCCAGGACAATTCTTTTTTTTTGTCCTTTAAAAAATAAATACAGTGTATTCACAATGCCAGCTACTTGAAACAGCCCAAACACCCATGAGAACCTTACTCCTTCACTCACACAGATGGGGGCAAACCAACTACTTTAAATGTGTCACGGCTACCTACTAGGATTGATACATAATAATGTTATTTATGCTAGAAGAGGGAGGGAGGGCAAAGCTTCACATTCATATCCCCAACACTTAACAACATCTCATGATCTCTCCTAGTGGCTTTGTTCTAGACAAAAACTGACATAAATGATCAGACAGGGCATCTAGAAAGAGGCATGCAAGAAGATAACACGTTGTATGTCACTGTTGAAAATGTTACCTGGAAGAAAAGTATCTCAGTTCTGTGGACAGGAAAAAAAACAATAATCAAGCCACCTGAAATTAGTGACGTAACAGATTACATTGTATTAATCTCATTAAACGAAGGATCTTTCCTCTTTAACTCCTCTTAGCCTACAAGCTAGAGCAGAAACTCTAACACTAGCATGCTTGGATACCACTGGCAAGCAGACCTAGTGACCGCAAACGCCAGGGAAGACTCCGAAAAGAGCAGCTTACAACTCTGGGCGCAGCCAGGCCATCTCTTTGCCCCTCCTTGCTTTTCTCCTGCGCCGTTCCAGCCATTCCGCTAGCAGCCGCATCCCACCCCCTTGGCCGTGGGGAGTCCCTCCGTACCCAGGAGCGCAGGGAGAGCTGTCCACGGCTAGGCAAACCTACGGAGGCCAAGCTCACGGCCGAGAGCAACTAGCTGAGGACCGCTGTAGATGGAGAGCCTAGGGTCAGGGAAATCCCTCCTGTTGTCTGAACGGATTTTACTGCCTCCATAAAAAGTCTCTTTACACTTCCTCCGCCGCACGTGGAAGCTGAACTTGGAAAAATTAATCCCCTGGCTACGGCCGTGCCTTCCTAATAGCACGGTCGCTGGTGCTGTGGAGGCACTTACTGTACTGTTCAGCATCTCTATTGAAGCAGTCAAGCACCACTGCCATCATATATCCCTTTGCAGTGCTTCTTGTGCTGCAACTTGCAAATTCCTGCTGGAATTAAATGATCAATGATCAGAATTGTAATTAAAAAATGTCCATAAAAAAGATTTTTTGGAACAGATATCAATAAAGAGTTAGTACCATAACGTATTTTAACTACAGATGAAGTCTCATTGTCATAGGGCCTAGATAAGGTCCTCACAACTTTTAAAAAAAAAAAAAAAAAAAAAAAAAGAGTAGTATTTGTCTTTAATGTTTTAATCAGTTCTTCTAAGACTGAGCAATCTTTATTGGTTAATTTACACCCTCTGTCAAAATAGCTACGATTACCAAGGCATAAAGATGGAGCTTGAATTCTGAAATTACTTCTCAGAAATCTGATTCTAATGCTCTTTCACAAGGTGCCACTTTCTAGTCACAAACAAAAACAGGAAACAAGCGCGCCTGACTGGCCACAGACACGCTGGAAGAAGTTTTTGCTACTTTCTTTTCACAGGTTTATCCAACTTTGTCAGCATCTCAAAAAAAGGTCGAAGCAAGTAAAAACTATGATTTACGCTCCATCTAATCTGATGATATAACTGAACTGCTCACAATAGGACTCTTCCACACACAGGACAATGACAACAGTGGCCAAGTGGGAGGGGAAGAATGTCAGGGCATACCAGCAAGACTCAGCAAGAACTGCGAAGTGCCTCAGAACTGTAAAGGAAATTTTACTTTAGTTAAGTGACCTTTGCTTAGAACAGCAATACTTCTTCAATCCATAAGAAATCAGAAAATCAGCAGTACTTTGAATCAAAATGTTTGCAATTGCAGAAGTAACCTTACCAACAATAATTTGTTTACCTACTGTAGTAGCCAGCAGTGGGCAACTATTCTGTGAAGAGTTAGTGATCCACATAACCACTAATCTAGGTGTGTGTCTCTGTATCATGGATACTGTGTGACCGCTAGTTAATCAAAGTGTATCTAATCAATAGTATAATTAATCAGTGTATCCCCAGTTAATACATAATTACTCAATGCGTAGTCAATGTACATGTAATCTTAAGTATATGTATAGTGTATTGTCTCATTCACGTGAATGATTATATGCAACAGTTCTGGAACTGCAGCTTTATTAATGAGATAAGAATAAGAGAGTATATTGTCCAAGGGAGTCTTAAAAGCTAAGTCCTCACTCCTGGCTTGATTCTGTCAGTGACTGATGAATCTGTACTGTGAGCAAGACCCTGGAGGAACACCAGTGATCTCAGAGCTGGTGAACCGCACCATGGATGGGATCTGCACCACATGCTGTCCCTGACCAGAGGTCCAGCCAACGCTGTAACGTCTTGGGGTCCCCAGCATTGGAAGGGCCATAAGATTTCATAACTTGCTATTGGCTTTTCTGGGCTATTAATGAATAGTTATCTGCCTTGCAAGTGTTTGTGCCTTTCTTATCAGGATCCAGAAAGAACCGTCCTCTCCTTGGTGCTAAACACTTAGCATTTTATTTATCACTTTTCCAACTGCCAACACCAGTAGGATAAAAGATAAGTTGTAATTCTTTTTCTCCAAAAAGTATTCTTTCAAATCAGAAAGATCAAAGTAACTAAGTTAAAAAACTTAAATTAATGAATTTTTGTTATGAGCAGAATGAAAGTGGACAAACTAATGATAAGGTTTTGAGGAGAATAATAAAGAAAAAAAATGCAAGCAAATTACTGGTCATGGAGAACTTAAGAGTGAGCTATCCTAAAATCTGTGAGAGAGAATCAAGCAGCGCTCCCTCTGAGAAAAACTGTAATCAAGCAGCGGTTGTAAGAAAACAAGGAATTAAAATATGAATTTGAAAAAACTCCTACTTTTTAGGGTATTTAGGGTGGCAACAAACACTCAAAAATATAACAACCAATTAACGCTACATGAACTTTGAAAAAATGGCTAAACATTTGTAGTGATTTCTGTGTTTCATTCATAAAAGCTTAAATACTAGTGTCAACAAAACCACAAATATCTCAGAAGCTAAATAAACTTGTGTTTTATTTGTCAAAAAAAACCTGGTGAAATAACAAGATCCCTTAATTTGACAACTTAGATTTTACTATTTGAGTACTCTTATCTGTGCTTCCCAAAAAGCACTTGATGGCCTTTGATAACAGCACCAAGCAAATGAAATACTGTGGGCAACATCAGAATTTGCTCTCCCCATTTGGCTTCAGTTTTCACTTTTTAATATTTTGCAACAGGCATGAAGCAAAGATTACCAACAGAGTGGCTACAATTCTATTGAAACGAACAAGTTTTCCATTCTTTCCACCCACCTCCCTCCTATAGAAACTGGCTGTATGGGGAAATAATTTCTGACTGAAATTTTAAATTATTTTATTTTTTAAAAGTATATTATTACAGACAAAAATATTGTCTGTTTTTATTTTAAAAAGTTTTGTAGAAATATAAAAGATAGTAATCAATTTATCTTTCCTCTTCTTTCAATTTAATTTTTCAAAGTTCACAATGTTGGTACAAAGTAACTCTCGGTAGTATCACCTCCCCCCTGCCAGCTCAACCCAAACTTCATTCCCATTTCTGTTTCCTCACACATAATAAGAATAATGGGAATTGCCACATCAAAACACATTTCTCTCTAATCTGCTACCCTGATTCTGATAGACAAATATTAAAACACTCCGAGAGATGCAACGCCTCATAATAATATGCCTATTGTGCAGTTTCTTCATAACAATTACTGCTTCTTCTAATAGCCCTTGTTTAAAATTACCCAGTACAGAAATCCAATTACAGCTCATTTATCTTTAAAAAGGGTTAAGACGGCTGGCAATACGTAGCCAAGTTGGCAAAGATACATGTAATGTTTACCTCCATAAGCTTCTTACAGAATACTGACTGCAGAGATTAATCCGGCTGCAGGGCAGACCAGCTTCTCTCCCCTTAAATAAAAACACATTTCCAATCTGAATAATTACACTTAGTTCACAGATCTTATTTAATAATGACATGCTTGGTACTTTCCACTTAATAAAAGCAGTTAAAAACAGTAAGTGTGAAAGTGGTGACAGCCTGCAATTACAAATGCCACTTAGCACTCTCTGAATTTGAAAGGGGCAGCTCAATTCAGGGAAGCCCTTCCAGAGGTGTACCACCTTGCTTCCAGATACATTCAACTACTGGTAACACTTTTTGTTAAATTACCTCCACTGCTTTCTTCTTCTTAAATAACGTTACCCAACTGTGTATTTTGTGTGCATGCATGCGTGCCTATCTGAGAGGTGCAAGAGCAGACAGTGTTTGCATCCCAACTGTGAGGCAGAGGTGAGTACCCTAATTACTGTAAAAATGGAGCATTGCCCCATTTCAAAAACACCCTCAAAATCCTCTGCAAATCCTGACACCAGTTAAGAAACAGCTGATTATCCATTTGTTATTATAGTCTGCTATCTCAGACAGCACAGCTTTGTACAGGGCAGAGCTTTGGGCCGATAGTGACTTTCTGGTCTCTTCTTACAGTTACTATAATCAGGGCTTGGTGTGACAAACCGTGGAGAACCCCAGTTCAGAGGTTACGGTCTTCTGTTCCATGTGCCCCCCTCCTCTGGCAGAGGTTACTGACTACGGCAATGCACGCCTTAACCTCAAGCACCCGAACCCGGGCTGAAGCAATCAACTGTGAATCCTGTGGCACCGGGTAACAGAAGGAGGAAATCCCTGTTCTGCCTTCCAGCTACGCGTTCCCATTGCTTTCCTTGCTCTGGTGCTGGCATTCATCCACCCAAAAGTGAGTAGGTTTAGAAACTTAAGCCAGTGGGAAATGATCCCTGCAAAAATACGTATGTATACATTTTTTTTTTTTTTTTTAACATTATTTTATCTCCCTATAACCACTGCCTGTAGGAGGTCAGATGACTTGCACTGCAAGTGGTAGACAGGAAAGTACAGGCTGGGGCCAAGCGCTTGCTCCGTAAGCAGCACCCTACGCTTCAACTGGCTCAGCCCCGCTATCAAACTGCACCTTCAGCAGGTGAAAAAAAGCCGCATGCGCTTGTTCTTGCTGCCTCCTTTGCAAGGCTCTGGTAGAGGAGTGGAGAACACAGCTGGGGAAGCCACGTTGATGTTTTGAATTAGCACAGCTCTTTCTTTCCATCAGTTGAACGCAAGTCAGAGCCCTCAGTTCAGAGCACGGGTGCCTCAAGCTCCCTTACGCTGATTAAGTGTCGCTTTGCGTTTGTTAAGAGTATTTTTTGTCTACCGTTATTCTGTCTCTTCTGCCCCACGTATTACGATCTTCATAGTTCCCTCAAGAGTCTAAATACTCTAGGTCTCATTTTCTGATCCTGTCCCCTTACTCTTTAATCTCTTTTCACAATCACTACTGTATTAAGCAGAAATTACTTCAGCTGAGTTTACTGGTGTACATATTTGACCAAGATTCTGGGGGGATGGGATAAGTCATTCACAGTCTGGAAGTGTATAACTTAAGCACTTAGAGGCAAAGACTTTTAGCTTAAGAATACTAGTAAGGTGGACTCCTGACTGTCTACTCCCCTTGGTGGTTGAACATAGCGTGGAAGGAGTGAAGCAAACCCTGTCTTTCCCATTTGCCCATCTCACACTTCCGACACAAAGAAGGAGCTCAGCAGTAGACGAGAAGATGGAGGTATGCATATAGAGAACACACCCCAATCTCCAGTTATAAGCAAGTAGTCCTTCTTTTCCTTTGAATGAATATTTGTATGAGCATTCACCAGGATTATTGCAAACACTCACCCCTCTTAACCTCAGGCCAAAGAAGTTCCTTGAAGAAGGAACGTAGTGCTCAGGGTAAGAGAGATCAGACTGCACAATAGCTACTGCAAATGCTGTCTCAGGTCCATAGCCAAAGCACCACTTTCACTAAGGTGTAAATAAAACACCAATTTTTATTTCTGTAGTGGAAACATTCTTTAACGATTCCACTGTGGACATTGGGGCTCATGCCTGGTGTTTACCTCTAGCTCCCTTGTCGTCTCACAGTCTGCTGTTCATTACGACAGTCTGTACAGAGACAGTTATTGCACTGAAGAAGCAAGAAACAAAACTCCTGAACGACCTTTATAAATATAAAAAAAAAAAAAGTGTTTGATGTCCAGGAGGTACAGAGATGCCCCAGTTCTAGAAATATGAGGGTTTAGATGAAACACCAGCAGGCTGATTTTCTGACAAGTGATGTAGAAATCTGGGATGAATTCTGAGGAGAATCTTAAAAAGGAAAGAGGGAAAGCACAGGATGTTATACTGCTTCAGCAACACGGGCTTGAATCTTTTCACACTTCTGGCAGAGCACACAGCTACCAAAACACTATCTTCATCAAAAGGTGAAAAGAGCTGGTGACCACAGGCTCAAAGAGCAGTAGTGTGAGGAAATACAGCACCAAATTAACAACCCATTATGGAAAAAGATCATTAAGCAAAAGCAAAACAAACAAACAAACAAACAAACAAAACCACTTCTCTCATCAAGCCCTTGATAAAACTCATGGTGACAAGTGACAGAAAAGCTCTCCACAGAAAAGCACAGATTACTGCTGAGTATCCCTTTATGGAACTGATTTTATTTTCTTAAGTGTATGAGACACTTAAGTAAAAACATAAAATAACTGAACAAATGTCTTAAAACACGGAAAGGTATTTTGTCTCACACCACAGGGAAAATCGGGTCATTTAAGAACTACAAGAGAGTAAGTGCTGCTGCTTCTGACCGTTTCTTACCAGGGTTTAGTAGACATGCTTTACCAATCCCAAACGCTAGCCCCAGGCTGGAAAGCAATGACAAAAAGCAAAGAAGCAGATGTGGGGTGACTGCATTGTTAGCTGAGACAGTCTTGAACAAAAGCTGCCTCTCAGATGACCTGATGCCATCGCAACTAACTCATCCGCATCCTGCCCAATCTCTCTGTATCGTCAGAGAACTGGAAAAGGTGGCCTCGTGTCTGACTGGCTCCAGAACAGAGGAAAACATTTTTAAAAATAGCTCTGAGAAATCATCTCAGATTTCCTGCTTGTGACACACCTGACTTAAGCACTCAAAATCCCACTCAATTTGCCAATAAGTAAAGTAAGTTCCACCAAATGATCGACATCCCTCACCAAAGCAAGAGGGTGATGTGTCACCCTTCATGTCTGTGTAATACACCTCGGTACTGTCCGCTATCACTGGTTGGATAAGTTGAACCTTGACGGATAAATCATCGCCTAGCCCACCTAGTCCGAAGCTGTTGCATGTCTGGTACACAGACAGGGAAACTCAACACACAAGGTCTCTGTCCCTCCAAAGATATCAGAGAAGGTTCCTGGTTCAGGTAATAGAAACCTGTGACTACATACCTAATAATGGTTGAAGACAAAAGGCTGTAATCCCGTGGGCGTGTGCCTTACCGCTACCGTACGCTCTCAAACTGTGCCTATGTGCAAGCAACGAGCAAAGCATCACGTATGGACAAACTGCCAAGCGGCTCACCGAAGCTACACAAGTCCTGAGGGACGTGGGGGTACACATCCCAGCCTGAGTAACGTGCTCTCCAAGCCTGGACAGGTATAGCCTGGCAGCAAACAAACTCACGTTTCTACAATGGTCAGCTGAGCCTTTTACAACCTTTATGAATCTAAAGAGTAGGTAGCTACTAGCAGTTGTTAAGGATCTTGATGCTTATTCTGGTAAGCTGCCATTCATGAGCCACTCTACTGAACCAAGAAGAGCAGGCAACTTCATTTAAGATAGGCACTTACTTCAAGAGGCCCTTGAGACACATATAACCTCAAAAATGGAACCTTATACTGGGAATAGTTCAACTTGTAATGGGGATTGGCTTCTAACTCTGTATCTATTATACACATTTTCATTCTGCAAACTTCTTGCCTCAGAGAAAATACATCTGATCAGTAGTGATCCAGGACCCTGGTATGTTCGATGCCTGAATTCAGGAGTTATGATTTCATTTGCTTTTAAACGTGATTAGTTTCATAGCCATTCTTACTTCATGTGAGAAATACTTTCTTTTCAAAGTGTGCAAGTCCTACCTGAACTTATGGCTCCCATAACTTCACCTGTTTCATGCTTCTGGTATAAAGGAACTGCAGAGAGAGGCACAGGGTAGCATCAGCCTCCCAGAACCATTTGCATGGACAAGTCTGACTACGTGACAACTGCCTGCGCTGGGGAGGGAGAAGTGGGCACCACAGGCGAGTGAGAGCTTCAGCCTTTCCTGCCAGCTCCTGACACCTGATCCTCCACTTCGCTATGAGTTCCCATGTTCCAGCACCAAAAACCCGCTTCTCTGCACCCCGCAGAGCCCACATACGGAGCACATCGCCCAGTCCACACCTAAGCAACCCAAGGGCACACCTCATTACATGATGGGCTGAAGAGGCTCTTCACTCCCAGCTCCCCAATGATTTAAGCACTAAATGGTGATCTTTTATCAGGATCCGTATTTAGCATAAAGCTTGGGCAGAGAGGAGCCAAAGGATGCCAATTTATGATGACCTATGTTGCAAAGCACGTAAGCTATTTTTGCCTCATTTATTATGACCTATTTTCATGGTAGAGACAATAAGTTGGAACTAACTACCAAAATGTGACTCATATATCCGCTGTTCAAGAGTTTGAGTGCAATTCTGTAGCAGAGTCTAGTAATTGGCTAGCCCTCAGTCCTCTTCTACAGTAAATACTATTCATTATTTTTTGGCTGAGCCATTTTTTAAACTACTTTTGAATTCTTGGTAAAAAAAAAAAAAAATAATTTTTTTTAATTAAATCTCTTCTCATAACTTACCACATATTTAGTACATTGTAACAGATATCATAACATGTCTTCAAAGGCTAAAATCTAGTAAAAAGAGGTTTTGATGTTCATCTTATTCACATCGTTTGGCTTACTTCACAACACTTGAAAATTAAAATGCTTCCCACAATTTTGTTTTTTGTCAAGACACCATTCACACCTCCTTTGGATTCATGGCTGTAGCTCATCTTTTCTTTATCCAAAGAGAGCTCTGTGAGTATTCTAAGGCCCAAACTGCTGGCAGGAAATTGTTTAGCTTGTTCATGACAAAACAGAAACAAAATAGAAAAGCTGTAGCAGAGAAGTGATTTCTTTGCAAAAAATACTTCCCCATTAAGACCACCATATAACCCTTTTTCACAACTACAGACCAAGGTGTCTGAAGCAAAGTGATGACTAAACAAAAGGAGAGTATTCTGTAAGCATAAAATAAAAGCAAAGAGGAAATTTTAAAAGTCATACCAAAAAATCTTGTTATTTATACAGAAAGTCTGCCACGTCCTTTAACTCTGAAAAAGAGACGTTGTAATTTCTTAATTCTTTAGTGAAGTAACCATGTTCGGTTTTTTTTACTAACTATATGCACTGCCTTCTGTCTCATGTGTATTTATTTTTTAAAGTCTCAGTCATACAACTGTGCCTTCTCAGAAAAACACTGAACTTACTGAATCAACTTCTGTCCATTATTTTGGTAAATCAAGAGGGGCTTCTTTAAAGCATCAGCCACTGCAAGACCTCCTTTGTGAAGTTACTCAATTATCCTCCTCCTCTTTGTCCTAAGAGAGCAATCATACCTTCTTTATTTTGCAAAAAGACATGACACAGTATCTCCTCATACTAATAACATCTCCAACTGGTTTGAAGAATTATTCATCCATTTTTCTTCCTTTTTCCTCCACCCCAATCAAATAATTAGCTGCCCTACAAATATGAGGAGAGGGAAGAGAGATACATAGACCGTTGTTGGAATGGAGACAGTTCATTCCATGATGGAGAGGGATATTTTATCCCTTGTATGAAAGGATACCAGATCCTTAAAACCAAAATGTTGTAGCAATCCATGTTCATAGCAGAACTTCTACAGATAGGAAACAACTGATGTTTCTAGGATGTAATGACGACTTCGAGATTGTTTTCCTTCAGATCAAGTAACATGGGGCACCAGCAACAGTAAGCCCATTTGCAAACAATAGCCAAAATTATCATTTGTACAGAATTGTTTGGCACAGACATCTACAATTAGACGCAGGATTTCCTTTTAAATTCCAAAGGGATTTCCACATCCCTGTCTTCCTTTACTATGGTTGAACATGAGGAACAAACAAGGTGTTCCTACTTCCCGAAAGAGGAAGAGAAGAGGGGAAAAAAACCCACAAGCTGCCAGTAAAGACAGAAAGAAAAACTGATTTTCTTAGAGTTGATCATCCTTACATAGACTGAAAATAACCTTCAAGGGTCAACTATTAAGCTAAAAAGGAGGCCCCCTATTCCCACATAGGAAAGAAGGCATTGCTTATTTTTCTGAAATAATTTAATCATAAAACTTCTAGAATACAAACACCCACTCCTTCAGAAAAATGAAGTGCTGTGGTAACAAAGCTGTTGTTATTTTGCCTTATTTTGATAGAGACACAGCAGACAAATAAAACACAACAAAATCAGGAGGTGGGTGGCTTTAAATACACAGGGTTGCTTAATTTTTAATTTTAGTTTTCATCCTTGTATTATATAATAAAGCCAGAAGAATGGTAAATGTTGCCTGCAGTCCTCCTTCTTCCCCCACTAGGTGTCTTCTATTCTTCACTTTTTCAGGGTCAATTCAGACTATACACAGTAAGGAAGTCTCTGCTTACAACTCATTCTCAGAATTGTATCTTATTGTTCAAAAAGAAATGCAAGGGGGAGACCTGTACAAACTGTAACTCTTTGAGCAGCAACAGAATTTGCAGTTCTACAACTACAGGAACGATCAAAGCTTCCATGCCATGCGGTACCTCCCTTTCATGGGGGAGTCAAAGTGGTTTTCACTCTTCATATCCAGTTGTGCAGGAAAAATGGTTAAGTAGTGCAGGTCTATAAAGGAATGATCCCATTAAACCTGTTTTCTGCTGTTCCAAAGATCTGTTGCTATGCTACCTAAAGATCTATAGATGGCAGCATTGATGCAGTAATTAATCTTCACCACAGAAGAGGTCAACACGCATTTCACAAAACTGTTTCTTGCTGGAGGGAAAGCCTCATTTTCAAATGGCAGAGACCTTAGCACCAGGCAGTGTAAGCACTGGGCCAGGAACTGCCTGGCAGTAAAGAGAAGCCAGATCCAGGATCACTACTAAAAGACACTAGACCAAGCACTCATCCAATAAGTGTGACAGTTTAGGCCCCATCGTCTTGGAAATAAACTACATCATCTAGACTGTAATGAGCACTGTGAGCCATGGGCTGCTTTAAAGTGTACATACTTGAAAGTGTATGTGTGTTTGTAAAAAATATATATATTTTTGTAGTTGAATAGTTGGTCAGAAAGTACAGAGTCCTCTGACAGGACCCAGCCCTGTACCTGCAAAGACAGTGACTTCTCTGAAATCATCTGCTCACAGCCAGCTCTGATGTCGTCCTTTGCCAGCTCAGATGGCCTTGTCCCAGCGTTCGGGTGCACTGAGCATACTCACACTCAACTTCTCCTCCATTCCCCTCCAAGGACAGTGCTGAGCCTACACACCAAGCAACCCTGCCCTGCAGAAATCCTAACTAAGCAGATTCACTGCTATGTGGCAGGAATCGAGCTGTTTTGTCCCGGTCTGGATTATGCCAGCCCCTTTACCATCTCGAATGCTCCCTCTCACGTCAGCTCAGCTCCACCACAGCACACCAGGCTTCAAAACCTGAACACATTATTGTGTTTGTTAATCTGTGCCAGAGACAGGTGGCACAGGCAGAACAACATTAGAAGACTGTCACTTCATCAAAGCAAGCTACCTGCCAGGGCTGGGCACCACGCACAGGAATGCAACACACAGCAAGGTGCCCTTGAACTTCCAGGACAGCGCTTATTCTAATTCAAATCTTGCACAGCTCACTCTCACTTCAGGTACTTCTGATCAAACACTTCACTGGCATGCTAAAGTGTATGTAGCAATTCTTAATTGTTTCATTTCTGATTACATATACTCAGGCTAGTAACTGAGCAGAGGTCGTCCAAGCTCCTTAACTCTGGACGAGTCAAAATGATTTTCCCCTACTTCTGCACTAGACTTCATCAAAAGAATCTGAGTATAAGCAGCTCCCAGTAAAGACATTTCTCTTGAAACATTAACTCTATCATATCATATCAAGTTTCAGAACAGTACTCCTAAGCACCTGAGACTTTTAAGAGCAGTTTAATAGTAAAAATATCACATACTACATACTTAGTAAAGAAAGTATTTGAAAATGCTCTCCTAGACACTTCCAAACTAACTCATTGCATAGCTCCTGACAATGCATACAGAGTTAAAAAAGAAAAGAAAAAAGCTGAGTATTCACGCAGGTTTTAAACAACTATGAAATATTTGTCATGAGAAATCTGTACTTTTTGGAAAAAAAAGCTGCTTCCCAACACAACAGAACACAGGTGGAAAACACAACACAGACACAACATTTTAAGAAATCTGCCAAAGGCAATATGGGTTCATTAAGAAGTATGGAGCTGTGTTGGTATTTGCCATGAGCTAATACTAGACTACATATATTCTGAGATTGTTGCTGTGTAACAAACCACCGTCTCTAGTCCACTACCCCACTCTCAGACACCTTAGAGATGCAACTTTCATTTAAATTAATTTTTGAAGTATTGCTTCTTTCAAAGGCTGATGCTGCTGAACAGATGAACTGCAGGCCAGATGCACTGTATATTTTTAGGGTATTCAGTGACACAGGGTGTGTCCTGGCTGCACAAGAGAAGGAGGGGAAAAAAACCCAAACACCAAACAGGAGAAACATTGAATGTCAGTTTCATTATTTATTTTGTTTTAAAGGAAAAAAATCAGAAACTCCTTCCTCAAACCATACCGAATTCTAGCAAAACACAGAAGAGAAAGCAAAATGTGACAGTAATTAGGACGTCAGGCACAGCTAACTAGGCTGCAGTCCTCTCAAGCTGCTCTGTTTCTCATTCCTTCAGCTCTGCTGCACACAGCGTTTATACTCACTCACAGGTTGAGGAGTGGGAGAGGAGGGACTGCTGTGCCATGATGCAGCCTCCGAGTAACACACATATGGCAAAACTGGAAACAATTGCAATAAGTTTATGCATTCAGTGCCATGACAACTTTTAACCAGTAGTCTATTCTTAAACCTTCACTATGGTACAACACAATATGGGAATAAAAAATGAAGCACAATTTCATCAAGGTTGAGAACAGCAACCCAAAACTGCACATGAACTCGCCCACATCAAGCCGTTAAGTTAACAAACTGACACATGGGAGAGTTGCTTCCAGCACCACTAGTGCACTGGACTGTGCAAGAAGCTTCAGTTCTTTCTTTTCAATAGGTCCAAAAGATATGAAGTTCAGAAGGAGAAGGACAACACAAGCTCAAGCCTGCTCCTTAACAAACTGAAGCAGAGGGTGATCCTTCTGCCCCTCTGCATGCAGAGCTTCTCTGTATCAGCTGGACAAAGCTTACATTACACACTAAGTGGACAGGCAAAATACACTTTTCTGTACCGTGACTAAACCACTGAAGGAGAAAGACCCAGCAGTACATTATTCCTGCAAAAGCAATAGCATGAAGACAATGCCTTCAGTGCTGCACTTTCATTGTTGCAAGTGGTCAAGCTCATTTCTTCTGAGGCTTAGTACCAGTGAAGGCAGCATGATAGACCACACATGCACTCTGCCTTATCCTCAGACATGAAGTACATTGGCTTAGCTTTTAACTACTCAAAAATGGCTTTAAGAGAACATAATGCAACTAAAATTATCTTCTTTGCTCTCCTAACTTCAGAATAGGAAAAAAAGACCCTGGAGGGAACTGAGCATTTATTTCAGTAAAAGCTAGAGCGGTGGAAATACTCACCCATCTGAGGAAAACCAATGCAAGACACTCATCTCTAGCTGATAAAACAGTACAGAAGGAGAAAGAAACAAAAATAGAGTCAGGTGCTTCCTACAACACAAACCGAAGCACCAGCGGAAAGCAGCACAGCAGAGCAGCCCACTGCCTCTCGCAAACCACAGTTAGCGCAACTCTCTGCTCGGGTGTTCACGTCCAAATGTTTGTCACCCTGCAGCTGCAGCCAGCCTGAGCACCTAGACAAGAAGGAGCACACGCTCACTCAAGTCCAAACACCTCTTTTCAGCACACCGCTGCCAGACAGAGCTGCCCCACCACGCTCAGGGGGAAAGCCTTCCAGCCTGTCAGCTGCAGAGCAGTTCGGCTGCCTCTTCTCCACCAGGCAGAGTGTGAAAAGCCTGGGTGAAAGCAGAACACAGACTGACATGTATATGTTACGGCAAACCAGCTAGATGGCTAACCTGCCAGTCAACGCAGCCGGGCTGCTGTTATCCACCTGTGTAAACTGCTAAGTCAGCCCTCACAAGGCATGACCTCCCCTGTAGGGTCAAGATGTCAGCCACCTTCTTCAGAAAAAATGAGACATAGCTGTGAAACCTAACCCTTCTGACCCTCCAGCAAGAAGAGAGCAAGCCAAGAGGCATTTCACAGCATACAGCTTTTCCGATCCCAGCCTCAACATCTGCCTGGTTTCTGTCCAAATCCAGAATGACTTTTGTACTCCCTGTTCAGCTAAGAAGGGCATTGTCTATCCACTTGCTTGTTTCGGTACATTCATAGTCCAGTTTAGGTGGGAAGGGACCTCCAGACTTCTGTACTTTATTTTTCCCAAAATAAAGTACTCTTGCCTAGGAGAGTTCAAAAGCCTAGTTATTCTCTTCCAGGAGTCATACACTCTTTTTTAAACCTTTTAAAAATATGTGTGTCACTGAATCTCAATGAGCTTTCACTAAACTTGAAAACAGTATGAGTGACTCATCCTGCTGAAGCATGCTCCAGAGTTGTTTTGCTAATGATAAAGCCACTGAAGAGTTTTCAACATTGGCTAGTCCTTTTAAGATACGCCTTAATCCTACAACATTAAGCACTTTTTAATAGATTTATATTTCTACAGGATGGTCTGGGTAGGATTTGCAGCTCATTGCATTTAAAAGGTCTCTGGAATGATCACAAAAACTGTTTGGTCTTAGTTCACCTAAACAGGAAAGACCAAATATTTAAAGATATTATTAATCTACACACTGATAACCATACCCAGGTCCCTCCATGTGATTACTTCACCCATCACACTGACCTAAGCAAATACCTACGCACTCCACAAACCCATTCAGCTGAGATAAATTACATGACTCTAGCAGAGAGGGTGTTTTTCACAGAAGCTATCTTTAGCACTAAGTGAGGATCACCTACCTGCCGTTACTTTTACAGTCAGTGAAGACAGACGTCCCCACAAACAAACCTGATTCCGGCTACACCTGAACTGCAGGACTTTGTTGCTTCTGGCACCACGCGCACATCCTGGCAAATTCTTCACTGCATGCCAGGAGGAGACTGAAACATTACTGTTCCTTTCCTCAACACACATCTCTGCTTCATTTGGAGGGGAAAAACCCAGGAGGCCTCAAGAGGTACCACACTCTCCGTAGTGTGCTTCAATGTCCCAAAGACTGTCGGTCAGAGACCTGGAGCTAGTGAGTGGTCTACAGAGAATTTGGAATGATCTCCTTCTCTGAATGGCTCTTTCAAAGGTTGGATCTTTTTTCCAGTTGACAAAGAGAAAACGTAGGAAATTAGTCTTCTTTACCTATTAGCCTTTGTGAATACTCTCATCCCACCAAAGATGTCTGTTGCAGTGGCACAGTTCAGAGATTTTAATCCATTTTAACAAAGGCTAAAACCTCTCTTCATACAGCTTTCTTCTGCAAAGGTCCTAAATAGGCATGTTATTATTTTAGACAGCAAATAAAATATTGAAACACTGCTGTTGTGTTAGCAAAACATGGTAAATACAGGCATAAACAAGGCTGTGAATTCAAGTGAATCAAACTTCTCATTTCAAATGTAGCGAGTTTCTGTCACTTTCAGACTGACTACTATCCAAGGCAATATAAATAAAACGGGGATTTCCAGAAAAAACAGACTACACTCTACAGAAAATACATTTACATTGTGCTTATGAAAAACTTCTGCATAACCAAGATGTGTATTCTTGCAGATACCTTTGCATGTAAATGTGAACTAAAAATATGCTTTTATTATATCACAAACATTTAAAAATGTATTTTAAAAAGATACATAGCACAACAGCCCAGTTTGACCACACTGGAAATATTGTAAAAGCTTGCCTGTTGAAAGGTATGAGAAATATCAGTTCACAGACACCGCACGTATGTGAAATATTAAGTATGACCAATAGAAGGGCTCAGAACTAGCTAGATTACGTCATTGTTTCCTGCCTGTGAAAAGGAGCTATTTTAGCTAAGTGAAGCTGAGCAGAGAAGAGGAAGTCTAAACCTTCTACAGATTTGGGGCTATGAAAGGAGCATCTCTGAAGCAACTTTGCAGTGCACAAAAGGTGAGTAACAATCCATTATGCTATGCTAACAAAGTAACTTGGATATTTATGTATGTTGCTAAGACAGACTTCTTTCTTCAGAAGCTGAACACAGGCATTAATTCTAGAACTAATGAAAAGATATTTAATTCTTTATTGCACTTTCAAAGTATCAGGAGCATTCTATAAATAACATTTAAAGCAAAACGACTGCATTTGTAAAAGCATAGTACCATAAATACTGTTGTTTAGGATTTTCACAATGAATTTAAAGATATGCATTAACTAAAAGCATTAGTAAGTACGTTATCACTAAAGGAAAAATGTTTGTTTTCATTAAACTAAAACCAGGAGAAGATCTTGTTGCTTGGTCTCTCTGTGCTTCACTGAAAACCATGTCCTCCTCAGGACAATGTGAGCAAATGTAAGGGACAGCCAAAGAAAAAAAAAAAGGGGACTGGGAACAGAGATACACACTCAATCCTTTAAATGGAGTCACTGTTGCCTAACTCATAGTACGAATATGGAGGAAGAGATTTAATTCTTTTGTTTTGTTCTGAAAATCTTTGTTCTCATACACAGCACCTAGATGGGCTTCACAATTCACATTAGATATTCAGGACCTCAGCTACCATTAAAAAATTAAAACAGATTGGTAAAACGCATGGACCAGCATCAGAGTAATCTCTCAGAATTAACACAGACAGACATCCAGAAACTGGCGACTCCAGGGGCTCTTCAGCAAGCGCTTTAATCAATACCAGTAAGTAAGTGTTCCCATTACGAAAAATGGCAACTAGGGCAAAACCATCCACTCAGAGGCACCCAAAGATCTACTTGGGCTGACCTGGGAGACATCAACCTGAACTCCATGCAGACAAGTACTGATGAAAAAGCAGAATATCTGCATTCGTGTATAAATGCAGATAGGTAACTACACACTTTTAAAAAATCTCATATTTCATACCTACATAAATGTTAAATTTTAGATTCTTAAAAATTATTTAGGAGAAATACCTAATTATAACACTGACATGCATTTAAACCCAGAAAGTTTGAAAACAGTGTCTTCAACAACTAAACAACACCTCCCCCCCCCTTTTTGTTACAGTAGGTCCATTCTTTGATATATCTCAAAACTGGCACAAACTTGAAATAAACAGTAAATAAGGCATGGAACTACAGGTTTTCCTGATAGAAGCTCATGCCAGATTCAGCTTCCTCTCTTCTCATCAACATCAGCCTGCTGGTTCTTTTGGAAACAGGACCTGACCAGAAACAATTACAGTCACTGGAAGCCCAAAGGAGAGAAGAGCAAAACCAAAACCAAAATCCATGCTGTTTATTAACATTCATCTATAAAAAGTGAATTCTTCTACCTATCCTATACATTACTACTCAATTCACCTGTTAAATCAGTCAGGATCTTGAGATAGGTAGTCATGCACTATGTCATACACAACTACTAGCAAGAGAGAAAAAAACAGAACAAAAGAGAAAAAAACACTTAAAATGTGCAGGGGCTGGGGTGTGTGTGTGTTAAGCAATATTTGGACAATTTTATGCAACAGTAACAAAAGTGGGACAGTATGCCAGAAAATCTCTCAACTGTGCTACAAGCATGCGTACAAAAATTTTCTTTCAAGCGTATGCCATCCACCTTTCAATAAGGTCTGCTATCACTCCATAATTTTTTTTTATTTTTAGTGTTCTTCACACAATGAGGTATTTTAGAAGGAATACATACAGATGCCCTCCAAACCTTTTTTTTGTCAATACTATACGCATAGCTTTTCCCATACAGAACATGAATTCTGTTACATCTGATCAGAAAACACCTTTTTGTTTTGTACAGCTAAAAAAAATTATCTTTGAGACAAAAGTTCAGGGCTAAATATTTGTATGCATGATTTTTTTTTATATCTGTAAACTGGAGAATTCTAAGAAAATCAGAAGTCCAAACTTAATATTCCAAGGCAGAAACTAACCTGAAGAAACATTTAATAAGTCATACTTGAGTTAGTTACTCCATGGATACTCTTCTCAAAAGCAGCTGATATTTGCCAGTGTAGGACCAGGATGCTAGATTAATAAACAGTGGTTCAATCCCCTGTGTATTCCTATACCACTGAAAAAAGTACCCGGTAACATTACAGTGAACACATAAACCAGATGAGCAGTAACAATATGCTTTTTTTTCATGCATTCTCCACTTTTGGAGATAAAACACACAGGAACTATGCACTCTTCTGCTCTTGAGAACAGTTTTGGTGCCTAACTTATTCTGTAGAAGTTACTTGGCTGCCTGTCACAAGTGGGAAGATCAGACAACCAACTAACTCCTGCCTCCTCCTCTTCATAAAGCTGCCGCAGGGCTGGGTAAAAGGCCAAACAAGAGGAACCCTCCCGTGCAAAGTCATGAAACTGTGACCACAGCAGGAGCCAGGAAAGCAGGGGGATGCGGGTTAACCAAAGCACCCATACAAACGCCAGGTAAGGTCCGCCATCCTCAAATGGCTGCCCAGTAAACCAGGCGATAATCTCTTTCAGCTCTCATCACCTGAGTCTGCGTAATGAGATTTCAGATGTCCAACCCCTGTGACCAAGAAGCAGAGAGAAGCGACACAACCATGCTCTGGAACAGCTGGCTACCAGTCTGCAACTTCCCCCCCCAACAAATACTGTTCACATAGGGCCTGGCTGGAGACTGCGCTGCTTCCATCTTTTTACTTTTTTAAATAGGAAGTCTATCAATCCATTCATCTCATTCAGAAGCTATTAAGATAGCTTTTTAGTGTCTTTTATGAGCAACAGCACGCACCTATTCTTTTGGGAGCTAAGTAGTTCCTACACAGATAAAACACAAAGTCAATATTTCACTTCTCATATCCAAATGTCACTACATGCCATGCTCACTTATTTCTTTTCAAACTAGTCTTAGTCATTAATTTTTCAACAGGGACAACTTGAAGAAATATTTTCTTTAGAAAATAGCTCTCTTACCTCAATTACAGCTGTTTCAATCTAACTATCCACTACTGAAGCACACTCAGAGCAGCTGGTCAATCTTGACTTTTTGATTCCTTATATCAGAAATCTCTTAAGTAATTAAAAATATTTAATTAAAACTAGCTTATAAATACTATTTCTCACAAGTCTGACAGTACATGTACTTCCTTTAGAGCACAATTATGTATTTGTAGTCAGAAAAAGCAACAAATCTAGCACATTTTCACAGCTAAACAATACAATCTCATCACTAAGCCCCATCCTACAAAAATCATCTTGTTTGTTTTTAAAGAAAGCTTTTATCCGACTGAGAATAACTTCATATTTTATTTATTTATAGGGTATTTATGGAGTGCAAAAACTGTTCCTAAGTTCAATTAAAATATGATGCCTGGAAGTCACCACCCTGAAGAATACAGGATTGCATCACTGGTCTTCTACAGTTTTGTGTTCACAGTGGGATTGTTAGTGAATGCCACTGCACTATGGGTTTTCAGCTGCACTACCAAGAAGAGAACAACTATAACTGTATATATGATGAATGTGGCATTACTTGACATAATTTTTATATTTTCCTTGCCTTTTCGGATAATCTACCACGGGAAAGAAACATGGCCTTTCGGAGATACATTCTGTCGCATTATCAGTGCTTTCACTATATTTTACCCAGCCATTGCTCTTTGGTTGCTCAGTTTTATAAGTGTAGACAGATTTATGGCTATTGTCCAGCCCAAACACGTCAAAGAACTAAAAAATACAAAAAAAGCTGTGCTGGCTTGCACTGGAATCTGGGTAATGACCCTCGCAACAACATCCCCATTGCTGTTTTTACAATCTGATCCAGACAAAGCCTCGAATTTCACCACCTGCACGAAAATGCTTGATATCATCCATTTAAAGGAAGTAAATACATTGAACTTTTCTCGCTTGATTTTTTTCTTTTTGATTCCTTTGTTTATCATGATAGGGTGTTACCTAGTCATTATTTACAATTTTATCCGTGGCAAGACTTCCAAACTGAAGCCTAAGGCCAAGGAGAGATCCATAAGAATTATAGTGACTCTGATTGCTCAAGTACTTGTCTGCTTTGTACCCTTCCACATTTGCTTCGCCTTCCTGATGCTGCAAGATGAAAATACAACTTACAATCCCTGGGCAGCCTTTACCACCTTTCTCATGAATCTCAGTACATGCTTGGACGTTATACTGTACTATATTGTTTCTAAACAATTTCAGGCGAGAGTCATCAGTGTAATCCTTTATCGCAATTACCTTCGAAGCGTGCGCAGGAAAAGTTTTCGAACTGGAAGTGTAAGATCACTCAGTAATATGAACAGTGAAATGATATAAAAAGAGAAAAAAATGTCAGGGGACTTTTATAATGTAAACAAGTGATTCTTTTTCCAAATTCTAGCATTATGCCTACACTGAAGAATGGTGTATAGCCAGAAGTAACAGATAAATTTGTTGCACTGCAAATATGAGAGAAGCAGAATAGTAACTGCACCTCTTTAAATTTGCTCAACAGCTTTTGTAAACCTGAAATGAACTAAAACTTAGTACCGGTGTTAAACTTTCCAAAGCTTTTGTCATCTCAAAAGATTGTGAATATTGTCAGATACGAAAAAGTGACTCTTAGTATAATAAAGCAGACAACACTGAAGAATTATGATGCAACATATATATTGATTTTTTATATTTGCACAAACAAATGCTCCTGAAACTACTGTATATTCCACACTTTAAAATTAGCTTCATTCTCTCAAGATCAATGTCAGCACGACTTAAATAGAAAGCATATGTAGGTAACATCTATATTTCATTCAACTAAAAACTTCTTTGATGCCAGTTTCTAACTGACAACATTCTGCAGCCATAGATGAAAATACCATCAAAAGGTATAATAGTCAAACTGTTTATTAGTTCCCTGTGGGTATGATGTGCACATTTATTACACCCTACTCTTGCACACAGTATCTTCTTACACAGATGAATATACTGAATTTGTCCAGACACACTACCAGGCTATGTCCCAGCAACAAACCTCAAGGTAGCAAATGTGATGAGTAACTGCAATACTACTCAAGCTTTCAAGTCCTTTTGAATACTCAAACACTACAAAAAACATATCTTTATAATGTCAAACACACATTATTTCCTCCTTATTAAATCAGTTGTTAGCTACTTTCAAGGGACACATTAAAAAGGCAGAAATAAAAAAAGCCTAATATGGTGTTAAATATTAAAAATCTCGCTCCAAGAGCTTTTATTATTACCTGAGAGTGTGCGACACATGAAAATTCAAGTCTGTATGAGGCTGATCTCACCTGTCAGAAGCTTAACCACAAAGGCTCTGCAAGCTCTACAGTTCTACTGTAACATGAACATCTCTTACTAAGTGCAGAAATCTCAAATATACGTTACGCAAAACTGAACCACTAAATATCTTAAGGCTTTAAGAACTTCAGATGCAAGCACTAAATGGAATAACATGCTCTAGCAGTAAATTTTTGAAACACAAACATACAAAATAACAGTATGAAATGCATATAACTAACTGCATATGCATTTAAAAGTGAACATGAAGATATGAATTACAGTTGTGCTGTCTTTGTGATTTAAGAAAGAAATCAGCCCCAACGTGATTTCAGTTTTCAGATTCAATGAACTGAACAAAACGAAATATGGCAATAATTTGTGCACTGTAAGCCGTATTTCAATCATGCTGACAGTGGAAATGGGACTAACAGAATGGAAAGTAATCATTATATGGATAAATTATAAATTAATTAACCACAGATCACAACTAGGAAATGAATGTTTGAAAATATAATAGTTGTGCCAAGAACCTTTACACTGTAGCTCAAGATTAAATTTAGTTTGAAGGGTTACATGAAGAAAGTTTTTTTTAAGTTAATATCTGCACAAAATAATCCTTTGAAACTGTATCTAAAATAACCAATCCATTTGGAGCTACTTACAAACCAGAAGGCAAGCTGTTGATGGTGATGCCAAATATATACTGAGCGACTTCTACAAGGAGAAGATCAAACAAAGCTGAGAGCATCCAAGCACCCAGTAAAAAGGACTGGAAAGAAAAAGTTTGATTTGAATTAATTCAACAGTTTAAAAATAAGGTTTTAATGCATCTCTAAATAAAAGAAAAAACAAGAAAACCACTATACTAGTTCAATTAAGACAAATAAAATCTTTAGCATAACATAATTCCAGATCTACACATCTAGATACTGAAGAATGGTTAGATTTGTTACCAAAATTAAATTGTATGGGTCTGATAACTTTCAACTGACACAGCTGCAAACTTTAATTAGAATAATCTATTGACTACAAGATATTATCAATATAAATTTAGATTTATGGAAACCAAACTCTCTTTAAAACCCTTTAACATATATCTCTATACAAAATGTCAGTAATGAAACTGCTATATTAATCCAAGAATACAAGATTCTACACAGTGTAGAAAACAGTTTGTTTAAAAAAAAGTAACTGGAACTTACTGAAAATTTTCTGCTGCCGTATCTTCTTTCAAATATTCTAAAGTTGTAAATGAGCAGACTGCTGCAGAATGTGTCTTTCAGATCAAGACATATTGTTCTCCCACATACAAGTCTCCAAATCTAGGAGGTTAAAGATTGCCATGTTAAGTCTCTCTTCCTTCAAGGAAATTCTTTACAGAATTTGTGCTCAGAGTGAAAATAAAATACCGAAGTCAGATAACAGAAATGCAGTAAATTTAAGGAGGGAAGTAAACAGAGTAGAACGTTATGGAGAGTTCAAGAAGTCTGTTTAAAAACAAAATATTTTCAGGGAAGAGGTCTACCTGTTATAATAAATCTACAACTGAAATAAAGTCAAATACATTTTTATGTCCCTAGTTCACATTTACAAATAAAAATGGAAATCACAACCCTAGTGAATTGTAGAATTACAGAAAAAAAATATTTTTGAAGCGACCTCCAGATACCAACTAGTCCAGTGTACTGCTCTAAGCAGGTCTAATCAGATCGGCCTCTCTCAGCCAGTGTTCGGCCACCCCCGTGGTTTAAAAAACTAAATCAAATCCCTACATCTAGGCAGAATTTCCCATGTTCTACCTTGCGTCCACTACCTCTTGCACTACCTCAGTGCACCTCCGAGCAGAGTCTGGCTCCAGCTTCTCTATAGCTTCTGATCAGGTACCTGTAGACAGCAATAAGGTGTCTTCTCTTTGCCTTCTCTTCTTGAGGCTGGATAGACCCAGTTCTCTCAGCCTCTCCTTGCGTGTCATGTGCTCCAACCCTCTGACTGTCTTGGCAGACCCGTTCCACCGTGTTCATATCTTTCTCGTACCGAGGATCCCAGAACTGGGCACTAGTGAGACCACGTCTAGAGCACCGTGTCAACTACAGGAACAGAGTCACTTGCCTTGACCTACTGGCCACGCTCTCACTAATACAGTCCAGGAGACGGCTGGCCGCCTTGGCTGCAAGAGCGCACTGTTGCCTTCTGTCATCCACCAAGATCCACAGGTCCTTCTCTGCAGAGCTACTTCCCAAGCACTCACCCCCACCAGCCTGCAGTGTTGCAGCCTGGGGTTATTCCATCCCAGAAGCAGGACTTTCCAATTCACCAAGTTCCCGTCAGCCCATTTCTTGGGCTTGCCAAGGTCTCTCTGAATAGCAGCCCTGCCTTCCAATATATTCCCACCAATGTTCAATCACCCACAAACTTGCTTAAAGTGCACTTCGTCCCATCATCCAGGTCGCTAATGAAGACACTAAATAGTACTGGTCCCAGTACTGATCTCCGAGGGGCCCTCCCCTAATTAATACCTGCCTAGTGGACTTTGCACTAATGACCATAACTCCACTGAGAGTCCAGCCAATTTTCCACCCATCTTCTTGTCCAGTTACTCGGTACATACCTCACCAATTTGTCTTCAAGGACACAACGGGAGACTGGGTTAAAGGCCCTGCTAAAGTCAAGGTATGCAAAATCCATTGACTCCCCCTTGTCCGCAGCACCGCTTGCCTCAACGAAGAAAGCAACCAGTTGGTCAGGCATGCTTTCAAAGAATCATAGAATGGTTGAGGTAGGAAGAGACCTCTGGAGACCATCTAGTCCAACACCCTCACTCAAAACAAAGTCAACTAGAGCAGGATGTTAACTGACCATATCCAGCCCGGTTTTGACTATCTCCAAGGACAGAGACTACACAACTTCTCTGGGGAAACTGTTCCTCTGTTCCATCAGTCTTACAGTAAAAAAGCTTTTTCTTTAAATGGAATTTCTTGTATTTCAGTTTGTGCCCATTGCCTCTTGTCCTTTCACTGGGCCTGGCTCCCATACCTTCCCATCAGGTATTTACACACACTGGTGAGATCCACCCTGAGTCTTCTCTTCTGCAGGCTAAACAATCCCAGCTCTCACAGTCTCTGCTCATATGCCAAATGCTCCAGCCCCTGACCATACTGGTGGCCTCTCTGCTGGACTCTCTGCAGTATGTCAAGGTCTATCTTGTACTCCAGGGCCCAGCATAAGGGACAGCACTCCAGATGTGGTCTCATCGAGGCTGAGAGGAAGGATTGCCCCACCAGCCCTGCTTGTGAGGCTCCTCCTAATGCAGTCCAGGATGCTGCTGGCCTTTTTAGCCACAACGCTGCATTGCTAGCTCATGTTCAACTTGGTCTCCAGTAGGACCCCCAGGGCCTTTTCTGTAAAGCTGATTCCCAGCTGGTCAGCCCCCATCCTGTACAGGTGCATGGGGTTACTACTCTCCAGGGGCAGGACTTTGCAGTTGCCTTTGCTAAACTTCATGAGGTTCCTGTTGATCCTTTTCTCCCCTGTGGCAGCAGAACTAACTGGTGTATCAACTACTCATCCAAGTTTTAAATCATCTACAGGCTTGTTGAGAGCATACTCAGTCCTGCTGTCTAGGTTATAAACGAAGACACTAAACAGTATTGGCCCCCCTATTCATCCCTGGTGTACACCACTAATGACTGGCCTCCAGCTGGACTTTGTGCCACTGATCACAACCCTGTGAGCCCATCAGTTCAGCCAGGTTTCAGACCACTGCTCATTTATCTTGTCTGTACTTCATCAGTTTGTCTAAGGATGTTATGGGAGACAGCGTAAAAAAGCTATACTAAGGTCAAAATAAACAACATCCACTTCTCTGCCCTCACCCACCAAGACGGTAATCTACCTCATCTACAGAAGGCTGTCAGGTTAGTCAAGATTTCCACTTCATAAATCTGTGCTCACTACCCCCAATCACTTTATTTGTTCTTTGGGTGTCTGAAAATGATTTCTAGGAGGACTTGTTTCATGACCTTCCCAGAGATCCACATGATGCTGACTGGCCTGTAGTTTCCCAATCTCCTTTCTTGCCCTTCCTGAAGATAAGAATGACATCTGCTTTCTTCCAGTCCTCAGGAACCTTCATAGACTGCAATGACCTTTCAGACATAATCCAGAGTGGCCTCACAATGACACGAGCCAATTCTTTCAAGACTAGTGGGTATATACCATCAGGTCCCATGGACTTGCATATGTCCAGTTAGTTTAAATGTTCCCCAGCCTGAGTTCCCTTCACCAAGTTTAAGCCTGTGTTGCTCCAGACTTTTGCACTGATCTCAGCAGCCTGGGACTGCTGAAACCAAGTCTTACTAGTAAAAAACCAAGGCAATGCAAGCACTGAATACCTCGCCCTTTTCCATGTCTTCTGTCTCCAGGTCCCCATTCCCATGCAGCAGCAGGCCCACATTTTCCTTAGTCTTCCTTTTGCTGATATTCCTATAGAAGCCCTTCTTGTCCTTCGTGTCCTTTGCCAGATTCAGCTACAGCTGGGCTTTGGCTTGCATGCTCAGACAGTGTCTCCATATTCCTCCCAGGTCACCTGATCTGCTTCCACCTCTTGTGTGCTTCATCTTTATGCCTGAGTTTAGTCAGGAGCAACTCATTCATCCATGCAGGCCTCCTGACGCCTTTGCTTGACTTCCTGCACACTAGATGAGCCATTCTTGATCCTGGAGGACACGATCCTTGAAAACCAACCAGATCTGCTGGTACACTCTTTTTTCTGGAACTGTATCTCATAGGATTCTTCCAAGCAGATCCCTGAACAGGCCAAAGTCCGCTCTTCTGAAGTCCAGGGTTGCAATCCAGCAATTTGCCTTGCCCCTCCTCTCAGGTCCCTGAACTTCACCATCTCATGGTCACTGCAACCAAGGCTACCCCCAATCTTCACATGCCCAACAAGTTCTTCCTCCTTGTTTGTAAGTACGAGGTCCACACACAACATCTCCCCTCGTGAGCTCCTCAGTCATCTGTGTTAGGAAGTTGCTATCAATGCACTCCAGAAACCTCCTGGACTGCTTGTGCTCTGCTGTGTTGCCCTCCCAGCACATATCAGGATGGTTAAAGCCCTCCATGAGGACCAGGGCCTGAAATCATGAGGCTTCTTCCAGGTATCTGAAGAAGGCCTCATCTACTTCTTCATGATCAGGTGGTTTGTAGCAAACACCACCACCAAAGCTGGCTGTTCTGGTCTGCCCTCTAATCCTGACCCATAAACTCTCAACTTCCTCACGTCCCAAGACAAAGCTCTGTGTAGTTCTCTGCTGCTCTTTCACACAAAGAGCAATTCCCCTCCTTGCCTGTCCTTCCTAAAGAGCTTGTATGTGCCTGTTGCAGCACTCCTATCGTGAGCTAACCCACCACATCTCCATGACCACAAAGAGATCGTAGCCCTGTAATGGCATATGACCTTTAATTCCTCTTATTTGTTCCCTATACAGCATGCATTAGCATATAAACATTTCAGAGAGGCACCAAGTCACACTGATTTCCCAGAAAACATGTGGGAGTGTTCCACATAATACTGTCCCATAGGCACTTCCTTATTTATGTGTATACACTTCAAGTAGGTCCTTTTCAGTCTTGTTTTGCTGATTACAAGATCCCTTCTGTTCACATCACCCTGTACCCTTTGCTGGCTAACCCAGTCCACTGCCTCCTCACTTGACTGTAGGTTGTCATCTCCCTCCTGTGTTGCTCCTGTCTTAAAAGTTCTCCTCACCAAGCTGGCCTGCCTGTTAGCAAAGATGCTTTTGTCCCACTTGGTCAGGTGGATCCCATCTCTTCCAAGTAGTTCTCAATCCTCAGAGAGGGTTGCATGGGCACAAAACCCAAAATCCTGTTGCCAACACCACCTGTGCAACCAATTGTGACCCACAGGATCTGTCTACTTCACCTTGGTTGGCTGCTCCCAGTCACTTTTGTGTCCTGCGTGTTTTGAGAAATGTCTTCTAAAAAGATTTGCCCCATGACCTTCCTAGGCACCAAGGTTAGGCTGACTGGCCCGATGTTACCTGGATACTCCTTTCTGCCCTTCCCAAAGATGGGTGTGACATTTGGCTTTCTCCAGTCATCGGGTACCTCCACCAAGTGCCATGACCTTTCAAAGACGCTAGAGAAAGGTCTCACATTTCCAGCACCTTTGGCACCCTCAGAGGTAACCCATCTGGGTCTCATTAATTTACGTGTGTCATTTTTCTCAATGGTGGATACTGGTTCACTCTCACAGACTCTGCTAGGAGGCTTAGGGACCTTGGAGGCCTGAGGGCAAAACACACTGGTACAAACTAATAAATATATCTGCCTGAATACCTCAGCCTTTTGCATATTTCTTATCACTAGGTCCCCTGCCACTATGAGGACCGGGCACACGCTCTCCTTAAGCCTTTCTTTTGCTGCAGATGTACTTACAGAAACCTTCCTTGCTGCCCTTCATCTCCCTCGCTAGTTTCCAGCTCAGCTTTGGCTCCCTGCTCCCTTTCCTAAGCCACAGCCTGCTAGGCATTTTCCCCTCTGTGGAAGTTCAAGTGCCAACACACTGCCTGAGCCTTACGTTTCTCAAGGTCTTTAGGCCTCTAACTTCCCCAGCATACCAAAGGACTGAACAAGAAGAAAGAAGTGGGACCTCACCATTCTAGCTGTCCCATGTCAACATGCCCAACATTAAAACGTGACCTTGTAGCTGAACATTTCATGATACGCATTAACTGAATAGCCCTCACATAGACCATGGAAGTCTTCTAAGCCTAATTGCTCTTTACTTTAGTCAGCTTAAAAAATACATAGGTCTAATGTAATCAAGATCTTCATTTTACACACCGCATCTTCACTGCTCTTCGAGGATCCCCTTTACGGAGACAAAGACCTTTTAGTTTTGGGCAGTACATATTTTGCCTTCCAAATTAAATGTACTCTTCTTCAGCTGCATGCTTTATTTCCTATGCTCTCTACCAGCTTTAACAAGTGTTAATATCCAATATCTGAAATGTCTGTTCAGCCCCTGAAAAAATTCCATTCCATTAAACTCATCCCTGCAGATGAATTTATTCTAAACAAATTTTCTTTGAAGTGTTCTCACTTGAATATTAGCATCAGACAGGAGTTAAATGATCTGCTCTCCTTGATCTTAGAGGTACACAATTATATATATATATATATATATATAGCTTACTCCAAAGGCTATGACAATAAATGAAACAACAATTTCAGGAAAGAAAAAAACCCAAACCCACAAATTCCCCAAAGCACCACAATAAAAGTATCATAGCTTCTACAGATACCTGTGAATGTTTATGCTTAAGACACAGTAAACATGGTTTCTTTGAATAAAACACAGCTACTACTGTTTTTCAGCAGATCAAACAAATGAAGAGACAAGTCTTCTAAAGACAAACTGCAAAACAAATAACCAAACAAACCCCAAACCCACAAAATTTCCATTTAAAACTTCAATAGTTTCTCAGAGTTTCTCCTCCCCCTCTGCAAACACTTGGTTGTAACATTTTTAAAAGGCAGATGTTAATTTATGTGTTTTTGCTGCACAGCATTAACAAGACACTTGGAAAATATGAGCAGTGCTCTTGCAGAGTTGTAATCTACCTTATTACAACAAAGCTCTCGTTCTTGACAAGAAAGACCACAGAAAGTGCAACAACAACTATCACTAGCTAGGTCTAACAACCTTTTAAGGCTTGTAGGCTACAGTTGACATTCTCGAAGACATTAAGTTGACTACATACTTTTTTTTGATGTAACTATAAAACATGTGGGCTAAGATAATTACAGAGGCCTTTGCTGACCTTTCTCTGTTGAGACAAACTCACCCATCACTTGGAATCTTCAAATTAGAAGCAGCAGTTCTATTCAACAGGCAAGTTTTAGTTTCCCACAACTAACTAGAACAGAGGTTACAGAGTGAAAGTTACGGCCTCTGTGTTAAAATAAGTCATATATAATCGGAGTACCCAACCACAATAGCCCTCTTCAGCCTCAAAACCTAAGCACAATAAGATATTGATATTAATATCAAAATACTTCTATTATTACACGGGTTAAATCACAGTTCATTCCCAGCAAGTATCCAAATGCCAGTGGCTGAAAGGAAAAATGATACAAACCCAATCATTTCCCAGACAAAAGAAAGAAGTGAAAAGCTATGTTGATTGTTTCAGATCAGCTTTTCTCACTTTTTCCAAAAAGTGGCATACTGGGGTGACATAAAAAAAGGTAAGAACAAGCTGGTCTACAACAGTGAACAAAGGGAAAGAACCAGAGGAGAAACAGACGGCGGGAGGGCGGGGGGGAGGAATCGCATAGAAGAGTGTAGTTTGCAGTCTCTTTCCACACAAAATGAACTAAATCTTACCTGAAAATCCTCTTTTATAGCTTGAAGGTTATATGCAAAGAACTTCTGATAATGTTGGAAGAGCAGCGTCAATAGAATCGAGATGGCACTTGGGACTAGTAACAGACTCTTTGACAAAGGTGCTTTATCTTAAAGACAAAGAACAAACAAACAAACAAAAGCCATTTCAGAGAAAAGTCATTTAAATGACTTGAGAAATGTAATTTTAAAAGTGACATATTTAAACAGGGGATTGGAAAACATAATACCAGTGGCACCACATTGACTTTTTATCTCAACAACTTCCCAAATTCTCAACAACTTGCAAATAGATAGGAAAAACACACCAACCAAAGGAAGTCTTTAGAGATATTAATGACAGTTAAATATTAATCAGACATTTTGTTTTCAACAGTCTCTCATGAAATTAATTGTTTGGCTCTAATTAAACCAAGCTCTCTGCACCCATAGAAGTCATACCTTCCTATGCAGCCCTCCTAAGGCTCAATCATGTTTCAGGAAATAAAACAATCACTCTTTTTCACTAGCAATATATACATGCACATCTAGTTAAAACAAATAGCTTTGTTTCCTTCATGTTAGGGATTACAATTAGCTTTTTTTCTAGAGGCTATGAAGCAGGAACCACCTGAATAAATTGACTTTCCCTTCACCACACTTGGATCCACTGTTCAAGGAAACATAACTACGTTAATTTACATGACATTCATCTTCCTTCCATTCAATCATTACAATTATTAATAAAGAAATCAATAAAATCAGGACATTTGTGAAATCAGAACTTCTTTCCCCCAGTAGCATAACTTTCAGAGGACACTTAGAAGAAAACAAGCAGAGAACAGAGAAATCTGCAGTACACGTTTACTAAAAACTGCCAAGTGGAGTATCCAGCAGGAGTATACCCAGCAATTCATCCTAAGCTGTTGGTGTAGCTGACGCAACAAAACACAAACTCTTGCCCAACAATTCAAGCAAATACAGAAACTCTGAAGTACTATTTCGTCTATGACTTTTCTCCTTTTCACACATGCAACCTGAATCACATTTACTTCCTTCCCAAACATCCCAGTTATAGCACAGAACCTACTGATTTTCAGACAACCGCTTTTTTGCAGGGTATTATGAAATCTGTAGCTCTGTTGTCATTGTTCTTAGATAACAAAAGAAGCAATAAGACTACTTTAAAAGTACTAATGGGAAGAAATGAGCAGGAGCACAGGAAGAACAAAACTGCATTAAAAAAGTTTAATACAGGAGACATTTAGTACTTGTCTAGATAAACTGACTACCATGAATGATTCCATCAACATCTGCTGCACAGCAGAAGAGCAAACTGCTATAAAAGGAAGATGGTAATAGGCACCAAAGCCAAGATTTTAATCATGGCACAATCCCACTGCCATCAAAAATATGGTTCTTACTACATAATTTAAGCATGATCTTCATCCAAGTTCTAACTGATGACATCAAGAACAACTTTGATGGGCCCTGTTAGCTGTTCTCAGCTCACACCACCTTGAAGTCTGCAGTCTTCTGATGTTCACCATGTGAAGAATACATCTCTTCCTACATGTATCGTAACGTAAACCTGTACTTAAAACTCTTCTTTCAGTCCACGACCGTATCTTTTGAGTTCATTATTTACAGATTCACTTTCCTTACTCCATTTAAGCAACTAATGCCTTGAAGAACTATACTTTTCTAAAAATTAGACAGTGACTTGGATTGACACAGGTTAACATTACTCTGCTAACCATAAGCTCTACTTTTATAATTAGATTTTTTGTGTGACACACATCAGGAGGGCAGAAAGCCTGGTTGAATTTTTTTAATGCAAGAAAACTATCCACCTTTCAATTTAGTATCTTTCTTTGGATTTCTTTGCTCTCCAAAAATAAGGTCTGTAGTCTTTAGACATCCATTTTTAAAATTACTCATCCCTCTGATTTAGTTGGATGCTTCAAAAAAGTCTGAAGCCATCAGAGTACTGTAGAACACTGGGGGGAAAAAAGACGCTAGAGCTGCCTGAAAGTTACTGTGCACACAATGCACACACATATTCACTTGAAACCTCAGGCAATGCTCCCTTAGTTAACTTAACTTAGTTAACATTTCTTGATGTGAAAAGGTCAGTTTTATAACTAGGATACAAGAGATATTTGAAAGCACAGTCTAAATCAGAACAATAGTAGTAGTCACAACAGTAGACATTTCTGAACCAAAGTTTGATAAAACCTGTTATTTTACTATCAAATACATTTACGTTATTTCATGAGTTTAAATAAATTTTTAGAAGAACTCATTAATCCTATAATACTTTTCACATAAGGATCACATTACCATAAAAAACATGGCAAGCAAATAACTAGATTTCCCACCATGACTATATATTTCTATACAGGTTTAATATTTAGATTTAGATTTTACTGTACTTTTCATATCATTAGATCATTTTTACATTACAGGTAATACACACTTGAAATACTTTATCCTATCAAGTTCATTCCTAATTTGAATACATTCAAAAATAACCAACAGAACCTTATCTGTTTTCTCCAGAAGTGTGAACAAATATTTTTATTATGAGCCTCCTTCCAGCTTAGACACTTTAAACCTTGTTATAGAGGAAAAGTACTTATTTTTAAGCATGTCATCAAGTGAAAAAGCACAGAAGTAACTAACCCATTAATGTGACAGTCACCCACAGGGAACATCACATGAGTAATGGAAACTTCTACTCTCAAGCTTATCAAAATGTTGTCATGTTAGGTAAGCTTCTTCTTGTCCAGTAAACTTGAGAAAGATGAACTCTTCCAGATAAATAATGCATCTCCTGAAATGTTTTTTCCAAGTGTTTCACTGTACAATGTAGTAGTTTGCTTTACCACTCAACAGCATATAGATCCTTATCAAGGACTGCTGTGAGGTCACCAGTGAAGGAACGACCCTCCCACTGCTGTGGAATGTCTCAACCGGTAAGACCAAAAATGACTATCGATCCCAGATACTGCACAATCAGGCATTCTGACACCCATTCTGACATTTACTTAGAATGTAAAGGCAAAATTTAGAAAGCAAAGTTAATTCTAGTCGAATGGATATGCAACCACGTGCAGGATGGAAACAGGTTCTACCAGCCTACCGGGATACCAGTACCTACTGGCAGCACCAGTGTAAATGTGCACAAGGAGAAAAGCACAGTGCCTCTATACCACATAAAGAAAGCAGAATGAAAGGATAAACTCTTATTTTGACCCTGAAGAGTTAAAATACATCAAATACTATCTTCAAAGGCCTTGGAATAAATTTGCAACCCCAAAGTACTCCTTAAGTGGCAATTCTTTCAAACAACAGGCAGAAATAGCTTTGGTGCTGCAACACACATACTGAGCTTCCATCTAAGTGAACAGAGAAGTTTTGTAATAACCAGCAGAACATGCCCATACTATGATGAAGAACAAAGAACTAGCTTTCACTAGATCTTTGCTTCCCCCTCGTGCAATGGAGAAGTTCTCCCCAAAACTGCCCTAATAATCTCACAGCCAAGCACCCCGACCTTTGTGCTACCACTGTGCAACATGAAGCTGATACTAAAATGCGACATGAATAAGAAAACTACCTCTAAGTCTCCACTTTCCACCCTTGCACTCATTACAAAGCCTACAAATCCTCTTCTTCCACGACCTACTACTTTTCTGGCTGCCAGTACCACTTTCAAAGTACAGAGAGTTAAGGAATAGATGTGTCCATCTGTCATAAACAGAGGGGGAGGTTTATGGCACAACTGCTCAGGCAGTTGCAGCTTCAGAAGCCACCACTGCACTAATGAGAAGACGAAAGTTGTGGTAGCAGCAACAGCTACAGTTTTTTAAATGATTTCCTGTTCCCTGCCTGTTCACCGCTCACAGGTGAGGAGAGATAGCAAACGAGCATGTCAAAAGAGGCAGCCAGACCAAGCTAGTTTCAGAAGGGCTTTTTGGGGAACAACTTCACGCACTGGACTGCTATTCTGGGCCTGAGACTCAAGCGTTGACTTGGGAGAGGTCCTCATTGCCAGCACCAGCTGATGAGCAGTAGCTGCAGAAGCTCAAATTAGCTCAGGACATTTTTTGTGGGGATCCCTACTGAGCTTACACCACAGCTGCAGACAAAACATGCTGTGGTTTTTCTACTATCATCTGCAAACTTCCCAAACCCAGCTGCTATGAGGCAGACACGCCACTTTCATACAGATAATTAACTGTTGGGGGATATGATAATGGCATGAAATATGCACAAACCATTTTTTAGTGTTGATACACAAGATCTGTGAGTCTTTTAAACCATAACTGATGCACATCTGAATGCACAGTACTTCCCAAATGCACTGACAGAATCTGTATTTTGGGTGGTTGTTTTTCCTGCGTTAAGGCATCATGCAGATATTCATCTATTGTATTCCAAGATCTGTCCAAGAACCTGGAGGACGTTCACCAACCAACAGTGACATTTCAAAATGGTCAGAGTTTTCAAGGACTCTTGCCTACTATTCTCCCTTCAGAAGCAGGTTTGCTGCACATCAAACAGCATGAACACCTCCTCCTGAATGCTTGGAAACCTTGCTTGCCCTTTATTGTAATGGTCGACGAAACCCACTGACAGATATGCAAATCTCAATAGTAACTTTTAAGTGCTTCCTAGACACCAACGTGTGCTTTTGGGAGACTGGAGCAACCTTACTAGATCTGAGGAGTAAAAGCTTGTCATTATTATAACCACACACAGAGTCCTGAACACTAGCCGAGAACGAACGACAGCGTGCCATGGAGGGAAGATGACAAGAGATCCGGACACATGCAATACTGCTTGAGGAATCTGGAAGATACCAGGAGACTGTGTGCTGAGTGGTAGGATGGAATTTAACCATATGATGATTTTTTAGAGTTTGTTCAATCCAGTATAAGTATTTTCCTAATACTTCATCCTTTGAAAAAAACCATGCACTACCAGAGGACCCTGCAAAAGCAGTGAAGTTACTGCTTGCTGAAAGTATTACACAACTGAATGAAGTATTCTGGGACAGGAAAGCAGCTCATGCCCCTGCTCTAGGCACAGAGCACAGACACAGGAAGGGGATCCTGTGTTCAGACTGTCACTTCACAGCATACTCTGGTGGTTAATCATCGTGATGCCTGCAAGTGAACACAGTAAGAAGAGTATCACTGCAGGAACAGTTTTTCATCAAATGCTTATAAACTTAATGCAGAAGCTGAGAGGTGAAGAACATTAGTATATATATTCCGAAAGTCAATAAAGAAACCAACTGTGATTGTGCTTTAAATCTTTAAATTTTTAAAAGGTGCTGGTAAGACTTCAATCAAACCAGTTACCTATACATTTACTGTTTAGAAAACTACTGATTTTAGCCTGTCACAAACTATAAAAGAACGAGCCACTACAAAAAGAAAAAAAAAGGGGGGAAGAAAACCTTTGTTTCTAAAAGAAACATATGAAAAGAAAGTGAAAAGGGTTGAAGTTAACAAAAAATGCTCACCTTGTTGAGCAACCTTTTCTTCCTCCCAACCACAAAGCATATTACCATATTACTATTAATAGCCACTGTCAGAAAGACCGGGTATGGCTACACCACAACACCACATGGAGATCCCCATGTTAGCTTGAAACGAGGTAGCTCTGCAGCAGCAGCAGAATAGCCACATTTTTGTGGCGTTCAGTGCATGGCTAATCGAACTGGTGTGGCTATGCTGCTCCAAGGACTCAAGCTAATATTTTGAACCAGGTTGCACTGTGGCATGCTGATGTACAAGCTAATTTGTTTTCCCATATAGTACTGTACTGAGTAATATTGTTATGCACAGAAGTCTGATATATTCAATACATACTTACTTTTTCCTTCAGCTGCGCCACAAAGCATCAACTTACATACCTTTATTATTTTTCTGACACCCGCGCACAACACGGTTCAGCCTTGCAGGTTACGCAAGCAGAGGAGCACAGCGTTCCCTTCTTGCCTTGGGGATCTTTAACAAATTGCTAGCACTGCAGTACAAGGTTCACGGAGAGGTAAAAGCATAAGTTGCATTAGTGGAACTGCTTGCATGCAAGTTCAAAGGACTCTACTCCCTACTACTACAAGAAGTAGCTTGTGTGTAGTAGGCAAAGCAGCCAAATATTTTCCACATGTAGCAAGTGGATAGGCTTTAAAACACGGACTCAGATTTTACCTTAATAAAGACTAGCTCTAACAGGCTTTCCTACTATATTCATGTGCAGTATTGCACATAGCATGAGGAATATTGGGAGGGGATATTACAGTGTCTGCAGAAAAGTTTGGTGTTAGTCTTACAGGTTTACGTTGTTGAAAAGGCCCTGCTGTCTTATAATGGAAAGCCTCCTGCGTGTCATACTTTGCTCCTGGGACGCAGCACGCTAGCGAACAAGCACCAAATAAGCAGCACTACAATAAATCAAACGGACAGCCCAGTTTCAGTCTTCATGCACTCACGCTACCCTTGGCGGAGCCACTGAAGTGTTTTAGCAGCATTCTTCATGGGACTCAAGTTGCCAGCAGACTGCAACACAAGAAACCAGTCTGGGTCCGGCACCACAGCCCACCTCTCAAGACCGTCCTTAAAGCCAGGTGCTGCAGCATGCTTCCTGAACACACTGCAATATTGTTTTACAAGTCAACTCAACTGGATTAGTGTCTTGCTAAGTCATTTGAGTACGCCTGTGCTGTGCTTCCTATTATCCAGAGTAATTGCCTTCCCCCCCCCCCAGGGCATACCAGCTCCTCCAATATTCCAGTTAACAGAAACAGTTTCCCTTAAGAAGGGCAAACTGGTTTTGTCCTTTTAAACGGTGTTCTTCCTTGTTTGCCGACTTCCATATCTCCTAGTGGTAACATGCACCAGGTACGTTTATTTTTACATCTCCTCATCCAAAATTGTGTGTCATGCACTGAGTAGGTGTGTTATCAGCTCCCAACACAGTCATCATCTGCTACACCTGATACTGCCTGTCCAGAATTCAGCGTATCACTCCTAGCAAAGGACCTACTTGTCTGAACTGGCTCACATGCACCCAGCGTTGGACAGTTTGTTTGTTGGAGGGGTTTGCTTTTATATATGTCTATTATAACGTCACTTTTCAAGAACCTCTCTGCCTATGCATGTGATTTTAAAGAGTACTGAACAGCAGAAGTAGGATGGGGGATTTATACCAGGAAACTCTTAAAATAGGATAAGAAATACTGGAGAAACACTTTATGTAAGAACTCAACTGCAGTGCTCAAAGTCATGAGACATCTTAAAAGGCACACAGACAAGGTCAAGCACTTCACTACACAGGCTCAGCTATGCAAGCATTATTTACAAGAAAATCTAACTTCAGTAGAGGTGGTCAAACTTACGACGAATACCTGAAGCTGGATCTGTGGTAAAGAACTCACAAGTTTTGAATATTCCTTGGATGAAGACAATATCATCCACCCCACTGAACTACGGAGCCAGGACGTGAAACGAACTTTTCTGTGTAGCCACATATCATAGTGTAGCATCCACTGGCACCCATAGTACAGAGATGATCCACAAAGTCAGTTCACGGGAAGTAATACAGAAATAGTTTGTACTTGCTAATAACTTTGAAAAATACTGTTTGTTCAGCATACTAGTGGTATATTAGCAGAAATAAAATTTGGCCATCAACCAAGCGAAGATCCATGTAACAAAAACAGCCCAAGGACCCATCTATGGCTAAATCTAGATGATGTTTTTTAGGACTGTTTTATCAACTGACTGTAAATAATGCAACAACAACCTTGCCCTGAACGAAGAACAATAACAATCAGGACAGCTACAGTAGATAAGTGGACTTCAGAAAAGCTTAGCAGAGCTATACTTAATCTGTTGTATGTCAGGGCCACCTTGTAATACAAAAGCAAAATGCATTCAGAGTGAACAAACCCAACAGTATTTGTGATCTAGAAATCTGGAAATGCAGCTAGTCAGTAATCTGCACAAACAGATACATAGCTGAACTCCTTTTACTGATGAAATAAAAATACTCAAGTTTTTCATTTACTCAGTCAAGATTTTGTTCAATGCCGACAGCCAAAGATTTTCCCAAATAAATGTTATAAATAAATTGTGTTAGCAGGAAGCTACAGTGTCTTCCTCCCACGTCTCCTAGAAACAGTACATCAGTCTACCAAACTTCAGTCATCTCTTCTGCCACATTTTGTCATATTAAATGTTTGGAATATTAAACAATAATTTAATTTTAGCAAGCACACAGGCTTTTTATTTGAATTATAAGCTATCTTCTCTTGAGCACATACAGTTACCATGTCTGGGACATAACAAAAGACAGAATTGACTATAGGGTCAATCAAAGTTCCATGAATTTTTACAGCAAGAGGAATAACATGTGATGAAAAATGTCCGAAACTTAATATTCTGATTAAATTATTCTATGTAATGAGGGTCAAAGACCAGTTTAAAATGCATATTTAGCAGGAAAATATCCTAATCATCTCAGTCTCCCTGTAGTTTAAAAGAAGAGTTTCGTTTTCATCAAAACATCAAGAGATAAGAGAGGCAGCCTAGAAACACTGAGAAGACAGGATGCAAGAAGGGTAAAAGGGACTAATGCAGTATCAATCAAAGGGAGATAGGCTTCGTAGGACATTGATTACGAATTTGATCTATATACTGCATCAAATAAAACATAAGGATTCTTGAGTTATTTCTCTCATTTAGACCTCTAATGACAACACAGACTATTAAACTGATCTTTATATTGTTTCCACAATCTCCTGGAATTATACGATATAGTCCACTGTTATTTATTTTGGTTTATTCTGAAATTAGCAGAAGAAATAAAACCCAAAGAATTCAGAGAACATGGACAATAATATCCTCCTCCAAGATTCTATCAACCTTCATTAGATTAATATTACCAGATGGAGCAAAAAGTTTATAACCAGCTGCAACTGCGGCCACTGCGAGCCACTGGTTACTCTCCTATCTCTTTCAGAAAAGTAGTAAATGCAATTTCAAGAATTAACTAACTAAGAGAATCTACAAGAACTAAAATACTTCAAATGAGTTAAATAATTATTTAGGTTCTCCTAAGGAGTTTCAAAATCAAAAAGAAGTTTTTAAAAAGGTGAGTAGGCCAAACACAGACTTGCTTCCATAAAACTAGGGACAAGGGTGTCTCTGGCACTCTTGTTAAAACACTTTGCATAAGAAGCCCAGTAAGAATCACGTTACCAAAATGTAGTAGAGCTCTGGCGTCATTTACTGTTTGTTTGTTTTCCAGTTGCTAAAGAGGGGAATTCTGCAGAAAGGAGTGAAAACAAGGTAATGATGAAAACAAGGCAAAAAGAATACAGTAGCCTCTGACACTTCTACCACTGCATCTACGAAGATGCTAAAGCCCTTAATCTAACAGGAATATAATCAACAACTGGGTCACTTTTTAAAATTACCTACAATACACATGGCTAAAGAGAGCTTAGTATTACTAAGTTTTACCAAATGGTATTGTGATATGGCTTTAACCAAACGTTATAGATGTTAAGAAGTCTGTCAGAGTTGGCACACCAGGCTAGAGGAGCCTTCAGTCTGACCCAGCATGATCACTCTTATCGCTCTTGAACCAGGTGTCTGGTTATTTTATCTAGGGTCTCTGATACAGGTCCATTTATCCACCAGCTGTGCCTCAACAATTGTTTGTCATTGCCCTTCTGCCAGAGGTTACTGCTCCCAAGACCCAGGGGCAGAACAGAACATGGACCCACATGTACGTTTCCCTGATGCAACATCAGGCACTGATTCATTAGCTGCCTAAAGCATCAGATTCTGCACATCAGTGACTGAATCCTACATACCTGCTGCTACTGCGGCAGACACTTCAGCTACAAAGGCAGAAACAAAAGTCTGGGGGCAAAGGGATATCTTAACTGCCACCGTTGTGCACCAGGTGAGCGTATGTCACTGCCACCTAACTCTGTGCCTCTACTAGAGTTTGTCAGTGCACCAGTACCAGCCAAGTCTTATTGTGAAAAATGACTTTAGGTCAACAGGTGAGTTCAGTACTGTGTACATTGCACCAGTTTTCCAGAAGAAAAAAATGGAAAAAAAAAAAAAAAAAAGTAAAACATTTACTTTTTGCAGAATGGCATCTTGTCTAGGTTTTTCTCCTAGCACATATATGTTTCTTATGACTCCAGTTTTCCACTCATCCTTCTGATGGACCTATCTTGGAGAAACTTTTAAATACTGACTGTGGCTTTCCACCCATTCAGCTGAACAAGGATACGCTTCACCCCACCTTCCTTCTCATAGAATTATACATAGACACATGCCACCAAAAGGTTGTTCTTCTACAATACCTATTACTGGAGGGGAAAAAAAATAAAAAAAAATAATCAGGAGCTGCGAATCAAGTGCAGTGTCACCAGATCCATCTGCAAAAACTCACCCCCCCTCATTTGGATGCCTCAAACAGAATGCAGCTACAACTAACGCCCCTTCTTAAGCGGCAGACTTACTCCCCCCTTGCTGGAGGGTGCTTTCACACTCAGATTTGGATTTTTGCGTGAAGCACGCAGTTAGTCAGCAAAGTTTTGACTTATCCTTTGTCCCAGCCTGCTCTGTAGTGCCACAGCCCACGCTGCAGCTCTTCGCCGCCGTTCCTAAACGCAGCAGATTCTTTTCCCCGTAAGCAAGCTCAGAAGCAACCCTCGAGGCCTGCGAAGTCCGTCCAGGTACCGCTGGGATACGAAATGATTTACGTATGCCGCACGCAAAAAATAAACAGAGCTGGAAACGTGTCTGCCCTTAAACCTGCCTTGCCAAAGAAGCGGTTTAAACGACAACCTTCTCCCCACGTTAGAAGAGAGTTCCTTCTCCGCTCTGATCGATACCTGTATATATTTTTTCACATATATACCCCCACACACAGAGAGGGAGCTGGGGAGCCGGCCCCGGGACAGCCGGGCCGGGGGAGGACCGCTCCGCCCAGACACAACCCCTCGCCGCCGGCCGGCCCAGGCGGCAGAGCCCGTGAAAGCGGAGACCCCTCGCCCCCCGAGGGCCGCCCGAGGCACGGCCGCGGTCCCGCAGCGCCAGAAGCGGCAAAGCCCGAGTTTAAACGCCAGGCCGCGGTGGAAAGCGGGGGGAGCGAGGCCGGCGGGCCGCCCCGCTACGCCGCCCTCCCCCTTACCCCGACCGTCCTCCCCGGGGCCGCGACGGGGCCGGTACTCACAAAGCCCGTTGGAGCCGGTGCTGGTAAACATGGCGACGGCCCGGCCGAGGCGGGCGCCGCCGGCGGAACCCCCAGAGGCCGGGCGGACCCCCCAGGAACCGCGGCGGGCCGGGGACGGCGCGGCTAAGGCGGCCGCGATGGGCCAAACGCCGCCGTCAGGCGAGCGGCCGGCGCCCCCTGCAGCAGCGCCGGGGAGCGGCTCCTGTCAGAGGCCCTGAGGTACGGGGAAGGGCTCTCCGAAGCTCGGGGCGTAGCCGGGCGGGGATGAAACCCGAGTTAGCCCGCGTGTATGATACCTAATTACTGCTGTCTTTATAATTACGATTTAAATTTGAGATCTGTAGGTGCCTGGGGGAAGCTTGGCTCCTCACGCTCTGCAGGCCTGTGAGAGGCTCGCCCCAGTCTTGGGAGTCCGTGAGGTAAGTGCCGGCTGAGGAGCCGCGGGTGAGCTCTCGTTACGGCTAACGGAGACATAGTCAATCAGGCAGTGGAGTCTGGAGAGCTTTGCAGACGGTCAAATGAAGGTGTCTGCTTTAGGGTGAAATTAATTGCTCCCTAGGCTCCACCGACTGTACTGAACTGATCACCGCTGGCTGTAACGGGACGTTAGACACCTAGTTCTCTACCGACGTGGTAGACGCCTAGTACAAGGTGACCCGAATTCCCGGCTTCATGCCAATAGTGGTATAAGGCTGAAATTTTTCGGGCACCAGATTTCAATGACGTTTCCAAGGGAAGTCATGGTTTACTGAAATAAGTCACGCTAGGCATTTAACAGGTGGTGATGCTCTGCTCTGCTTCACAGGTGTGAACGTCGGGAGGAAACAGGACGAGGTTTGCGCGCTCTGTGTTTGTGCACTTGACAGAACTGAGGGCCTCAAAGTCACATTTAGTTTGCCACGGTACAAGACTGAGAATAAATGCCACTCTAGAACTGGAAAATATGACTTGTCAGCTAGGTAACAAGTTTTAACAGGCCACCACTAGTAAAAACTTTTTAGGCAAGTCATGAATTTGTTAGATTCCATAAAATGCCTTTTAATAGTTACCTTCAAATGCCTTTTAATAATTACATTCAAACGCAACTATTAAATAGCACTTGTAAATGTAAAGACTCCGAATCTCTGTAAACAAAATCTCTTAACACTGCCAAGGGCACATAAAAAGACCTTATGCTTGGGTCCACAAAGACTTAAGCAAAGTTCAGCATATCAGTGTGTAATTTTAAAATGTCTGGCTCCCAGCACTAATTTCAGATTTCTGTCGCTCACTTGTCCACTCTGTACCGGGCCTGCAGTCAGGCAGGTAGGAATGGGATTCACAGTCAGCTCACAGAGCAGGAGGTATGTCTAAACTAGCCAGAAGGAAGAACCAAAGAGATAGCGCACTGGAAATCCTGACTCTCCCCCAGGCTAAGGTTCTTTCCTCAGCAGAGAATTTGAATTGGATTCACAGCAGGAAACCCATCATTGTCGTTGTGTCTTTGGCTACAGACAACTGGCTTATTCTTTGCTGCTAAAGCACAGCTGGAAGAAGTGGTTTGCTACAGAAATTCTTCTTTCTTTCAAACGCAAATGGCTCTGCCTGCTGTATGTTACACATGCAAATTCTGTCTTGCCAGTATGCTGCTGAATGTGCATAATCATACATAAGTCACTGGCAACCCTCATTTCTAAGGAAAGGGAAGGTAAGTAATGCGGTACAAAGCTTATAATAGTTCCAGTGTGCAACCTCATTGGGAAAAGCTTGCGTGCCTCCTGAAGCTTTAGGGATCTAATGAGGTACCCATGGATTAATTAATCACCCTTTTGGACTTTTTGACTAACCTCCACTTAAAGTAATTAAGCCTTATTGTGGATCTGGCTTTCATATAGGTGAGGATAAAACCTGCAAACTTTTCCATCCCTGCCTGTGTAATAGGCTTAGGATTGCTGTTTTGATGCTGCATACAAAGCTCGCTTTTATTCCTTTTCACAGGTCACACAGAATGGAGTGACAGAACAATCATTAATTTAGAGGTTTACAGTCCTGATGGCCAAGAACTAGTGTTGTTCTGTTTTATAAGCTCAGTTTTGAAGATTTCCCTAGATTGATGCCCTACAAGGTAATCATATTAGAGGGGTTCTTCTCAGCAACGTTGAGCACTGGAATTGGATTGAAGTCAGAATCATTAAACATACTAGAGACTTCTGCATGTATTTTGCTGAGTAAGGATGCATTTGGGCAAATATTTAAGAGCTGTTTTGAAAGCAGCTCTGTGGACTTGTTATCGCCGACAGATACAGCAAAACTGAATGAGTAGCAATAGTTGGCAAGTTTCTCCCAACAACATACCAAAATACTTTCAGATTTGTCAGTACTGCTGGGATACAGGGAGCTGGCTCTGAATTTATTTGCCACTGTCTTACTTAAGTCTACAAATATATTACTGAGTCTTTGAAACATCTAATGATATCCCTTGTTTCAAAAAAGATTTATTAAGTCAGTTTTTCTGGGATTAGATCAGATGAGATATGCTATGTGGTTTTGAGAAACTACATACCCCATGCTAGTAATTATGGTTTCACATACTGATTGAACGGTAGGTAGAGGAAATGTAGGTTTTGCCCTCAGATACAGTGCCAAGCAGAGAGGGTTTTTTATCCCAACACCATCAGTGTCAACTGGTAGCTTGTCATAAGAATTACGCAAATTATTTGCATTATTTAAATATACAGTGTTGTCCCCTTTAGAGTTAAATGAAATCATCAGTCCTCATACTTGCCTTGGAACATATCCCAGAATAGGAAAGCTAGCACTTATCTACTAATCTACTCAGAACAAGCTTAGAAGGCTTTGACACTGTTCAAATGTCAGCTTAAATATCTCCATTTGTTTATTACATCTAGTTAGTGGGGTCAATTTGGTATGTTCAAAACAAAGTTATTTAAATTTCCTGCTCAAAAGAAAATCCCAGGAGACTGGAGTTTATATTTCTAACTATTTTCTAACATGATTAGGTTGCTTTCTTCTCTGAACTTGCGATGTTTTTGAACCAACTCTTAATTACTAATTAATCTCTAACAGTCGGATGCTCCCCTGCCATATAGGATGAAGGACAGCAGCAGAGTAAAACAGGGTGGAAATGTAACACCTCGCTCAGGAATTTTCTGTCTTAATTTAGTGCAGGTTAATGATTCTGCAGGTTAATGGCAGGTGGTCTAGTCTCTTTGATGTCTGGGGCTTCCATGACATTCATAGTAGCACCTGCGGTTATTACAATTACCTGAAAATATTAGCAGATACCTGAAAAGAGGTTAATGTTTAACTTAATGATTTCAGTAACTTCTCCCTACAGTTTCCAACCCTTGTCTTCAGTTACAGAAGACTGTAAAGAAGCCGTGTGCCATACAAACCCTACAGAGGAGACTTCTGTGACAGTGCAGCTTGCTGATAGCAGCTTGCATGGGAACAGGAGGAAGGGCAGAAGGCAGGGATTCACTGGGCTGAAATCAGACTGATTGGTCCTGTGCCTTTCCAAAATTAGAGAATTTCTCTCAGAAAGTGAATAAAGCTTTGTACTGCAGCAGACCTGCTGTCCTCTTAACCTGTAGTGGGTTCATTTCTTACACGGATTTTTATTTTTTTAATATAGCTAGAAGATACAGAACATTTTCTAGATTGGTTCTTTCCATGTAGAGCTGGTAGGCTTACAGTTAATGTGAGGAGCATGGAGCGGCTAAAGGAGAAACTTTTAGGTGTTTCTTAAGTACGTTCTAAAGAAGTGTGCAAAGGCAAGCAATCTAATGGAAAAAATGGCAAGACTATTAGGTTTTATCTCTTTTTTTTCCAGTTGATTTTGCATCACACTATTATAAAAAAATGTTAAGAGTGCTCAAAAGTTTTCCATTTGTTATGGTTCTAGCCATTTCAATGAGATGTTTTGCAAAACTTCAATCACCGTGTTAAACCTGAACTCCATAGCGACGTCTAGTAATATGAATATGTGGGTAACTATTGCTTCAGTAACTCAGTTCAAACAGCACTATCTTGTTTTTCAGCTAGAACCCTGGAATGGGAGGCAATGGCAGTACAGTGTTTAAGGGACTGGCTCATCTGGAGCTGAGCCAAGTCACCAGCTGGTGGCTACCAGCAGCCACAAGCTCCTGGTCTTTGCATTGCTCGCCTCCATCCCCAGCCAGGGCCTTTCCATGCCTACTTCAGGCCTTAACCACCTTCCAACAAGTGTCTCTTATTTTGTCCCAGCAAGTCACCAGAAATGTGCTGCATCTGCCACCTTCTGGATTCAAGCCATGCCCCTCAAATGTGGGTGAGACGAGAACAATGGTGCAGTGCGTCCTGCAGAGATGCAGGGAGGAAGCACAAGAAGAAAAGTACTTGCCTGGACCTGTGGAGGCAACGTTGCTTTCTTCTTCGTGTTGTATCTTTGTGGACTGAACGTACACGCTGACAGTTTTATGCTGTAAGTCTTAACCATCGCTTCTCTGTTAACAGTCGACCACATGATCCCAGGCACGGACACCACATGCACCCAGATGTTGGCATCTCTGTGTTCAGGGGCAGCACCAAGCACTTGATCAGCAGCTGTGTCTCTAAATACTTGTAAAACACTCCCTTTAAAGTTGTCGTCCTTAAATTCTTTGTCACAGGAGCCAGGCTATTTACTTCAATGAAGGCTGAGATCCTGTGAAAAACAAGAACATATGGTAGCATAACCAGGAACTAGATCCTAATGCAAACATATTAGGAAAACAAGTTTACAATTTTTAAATTGATTCTGATGTTTCTTAATTGTTGATTTTGATCTCAGTTTTTATGTTTAATGTTCTATGTTCATGTTCCTTTTGACTTGAGTGAGACCTCATTCTTGTGAGAATTAAAAATACACTGGTTCTGCTGCCCTTGGCTGAGCAGCTGTCACTGGATTTTAGATCGCTCATCTGAAGGGCATTAGTTTACTACAAGGTAAATTGCGAAACATCAGTAAGCATCAATAAAATGATGGAATTTAAGGATAGCGCTCAGAAGACCCAATTAAGGAATCCATTAGGAGGGCAAAATATTATGTATAGCATTGCATAATGCAACATACTTGCATATCTGTACTCTTCTATGCGTACTAGAGATCAAGCACTAGCCATCTATTTCAGACTGAATTTATGTCAAAGAGTACCTTTGTGATCTGGAGTATATGCTAAATTACCCAAGATAACTGTCAGCAGTAGCGAAAAATTTAAGCCTGTAAGATGCAGAAAACGAGTTGCATTGTTCCACGCAGGTATGGCTGTGCTGAAACTGCCTATTCTGAAAATCAGATTTTAGAAGATATTTATAGGGGTATTCAAAGGATTTTTTTCTCCCTGATACCTATCGATATTTCTCAGATATCCGCCTCCTCTTGCTTCACATCCGTATTGTAGTCCTACCTGTGTATCTCTGCACAGTGCAAAGGTTATTAAACGCCCGTATTTACACTCAGAGGCAAACCTGTGTTTAAGGAAATACGTGGCCACCCACATCATGATGTTATCAGGCCTGTAGCATAACACTGCTAAGAGATAAAAAAAATGATAAAGCTTCAAGCGGTTCTTCTCTCCAAATGCCATTATCTTATTTGTATTTGATTTATTTAAATTCAAGTATGAAGGAAGTGTCTTGTCTTTTTCCCCCCCCCCTAACTCTAATTAGCCATACCAGAGGGTGTTTGTGTTCCTGTGATTTTATGGAAATACAACGATCCCTCAGAATAACTTGCAAAAAGTTGAAGAATGTTCACCCCAGAAAAGTACTTGCATGATATTTGCAACAGGGGTATGTACGCCTCCAGGAAATAAGCATTATTTCCTCTAAATAATTCCTTATTTTTTCCTCTAAAAATATTAGTAATGGCAAAGTTAGGTGCCAAAAATCTATGTATGTCATACAAAAGCGTAAAACTTTGCCCAGCTGAGGCCTTTAAATTGCCATCAGAAAATGAAACCGGTCTTCATTACCAGAAAGAGTAACTACTGTAAAAAAACCCAACCAAACAGTGTGTTGATAAATCACATTTAAATACAGCAGAGCTATTGGAAACACAAAAAATATGGCTTGTTACAATTATTCTTGACCCTATGCTATACTTTTTCCAGTGTGGGCCATTTTCTGTTTGCTGCTACAAGCTCCGCTATGCTAGGGAGATTTCTAAAACTGAGGATGAGATCTAGTCTAAAACTGAAACATAAAACTAATTAAATGCAAAAGCCGGGATTCTTACTGCTCTCTTAGCTCCCTTCTCTGCACGTAGGAAGTATTTCTTGTTTTTCTTGCTAAGCGCAATTTAATATACCTCAAGATTTTTTAAAAATACCTAGAGTACGTTATACATTGGGGTTGGGGGCTCTGCAAAAATCAGCGTTCGCGGGGCCGGTTGTAGCAGAAATCGGCGCCCGCGGCAAAGAAATCTTTGCTGGCATGGCGGTGACGTTCTGGACCCGCACTCAGCTGCCGTTCTGGGCTCGTCCTCTCCTCACCCAGCAGGGAGGACGGTGCCGTTCTCCAGGCAGCCGCCACAACGGTGAGGGTGGTTCTCCACTGAGCTCCCAGGACAGGCTTGACCGGGGCATTAAACCGGAGAAACGAGCGCCGACATTTCGCGCCATCGTAATTTTTGAAGTAAACCCCAAAATATCTGGATGCTGAAGCTCCCAGGGGATTTTTGTGCGCTGCCTTCAGCCTGGACAGACCGGCCGGAGCTCCGTGCCTCCACGCTCTCGGGCGGCTCGGTGGCTCCTCTCCAGCAAACGCGCCTGCGCCCAGGGGAAACGAGACAGCAAGCAGGAATTCATCGGGAGAGGAGGAACTGGAAGGCCGTATCTGAAGGGATGACTAAACCGCAACATTAATCTTTTACTATTATTACAGGCACAGGCCGGAGCTCTTGCCACAGACTCCTCTGGGGGCACGTGCCTGGCGGCTGGCATCCAGCGATGTCGTCTTACCTGCTCATATACTCACCTGGCAGTTGCACTGAAGGTTGCATTAAGGCCATTTTTGGCATGTTAATCATGTCAAGAAATAACAATCAAATACTAAATCAGCTCATACTGAAACTCAAGTTTATTGTTTTGTCCCTACTGTAAAGTAAGTTAGCAAGCTTTTCAAGTAGGAGAAAAATAAACCAGCAAAGTCAATAAGCTCATTTGTACATACAAGACATGCATTCGCTGCAACATTTGTTCCTTAAGTAGCTATTTGGTCTCTGAGTAGATATACTAGTAAGTATATATTTACAACACAAGTCATGTTACACAGGTGACAAAAAATTACTAGTACAAATATTGGCTTATTTCAAGAATACTGGGCAGGACATTATTTTTGGTTAATTTTAGATGTGGAAGTATATTGAGAAGAGAGTATTTTCAGTCATTTTCCTACGGCTTCGATTCCACATTTCAGTGTGGTTAGTTCCACAACATTCCACAACAGCATGGTTGGGGTCTCAATAACAAATGATTGAAACATATTATCCATCAACATGAGCAAGAGCTGGTATGTTTGTATATGCAGGAGAAGCAGCTTGCAAGCTGAATTCAGCATCAGTGACCCTGCTGGCAACATGTACATTTGGGGGCAAAATGTGTCCTAGGCAGCGTTTTGATGTCATACAAACCCCAGACATGTTGCTTACTTGTAGGTAAACTGTTTTCATCTGAAGGTCACTGTGTAAAAAGACACGGTGTCTGGGAAAAGCACCGATCTGGGGCTTAAGTACCTGCATTTGATGCAACACTTGAGATGTGTCGGTACATTACACTGTAAAACAGGAAAGAAAAAAAAAATTGCAACGAAAAAGAGCACGTCAGCCCCAGATGATTTATGGCCTGATTCAAAGCGCCCGGAATTCGACAGCGAGAGTCCCGTTGTGTTTTCAGCGGGGTTTGGCGCAGATGGATGCGCTTTAAACTTCCAAACCGCAGTCAGTACAGCAGTGAGCTGGGCCAGATGGAAAGTGCCCGTCACAGCCGGGATGATTCAGGGAACAGATGGGTCTCTGCTTTGTTTTGGGAGGGGAGCGGGAGGACACGTAGCTAACATCGGGTGGGAGGCCGCCTTCGCTCTCCGTGGATGGCAATGGCGTGAAAGAAGATATTAAGGCGAGAAGGAAAAGAGAGAGGAAGGGAGCGGTCGGAGGGGAAGGCTGGAATGTGCGGAATTAGCACGGGGTGGAGCAAGAGACGGGGGAAAAACAGAGGCACGCTTGGGGTTACGCAACTTGGCCGGTCTTAAACCTGCTACTGGCAGAGGAGGAATCCATAAAAAGCTCCGAGGAGGAGATGTGGCGAGGGGGATTGACAAGAAAGGTAACACCAATGGGCTGGAGCCCAGGTGGTCTGTGCAGGGTGGAATGATGACTTAAAAAAAAGAAAAAGAAAAAAATGAAAGAGAAAATGAGGTAAAGAAAAACAGTAAAAGAAGAGTTGCTGAATTATCTTGAAGAATTCCAGTTGCCTTGTGTGTTGTATCCATAGAGTCTCTTTTTCTGTAAGCTCATGCAACAAAAGGGTTTTCTGAGCTGCACTGTCTAGCTAGGATGTCCTGTATCCTGAGTACCCTCATGTTCCATGCAAGGTACAAAAGAGGTGCAAAAAGTGTCTTCCCTCTGTAAAACCCAAATGTTATAGGACCTCCTGAGTGTGTGTGTGTGTAGGCAACACAGGGCAAAACCCTCCAAATAATGTGCAGGTAAGCAATTTTGCTTGGGGAGTGCTTGTCAATAAATATTCTGTGTACGTGCACATACGCAACCACAATACACACAATCCATAATCCGTGAGCTAAACTAAGGAGGTCCTGGGAGGCCAGCTAAAGAGGTCAGGGTACTGCTCCAGCAAAAAAAGCCCACAGTTTAAAAAGTAATTTTGTCTAATATGGGTGCTTCTGTCATGGAAAGTGCTTAATAGAAACCTGGACTGATCATCAGGTGGCTATTTCATAGTAATCAAAAGTAATGACACATGCAAAAAAGCCCCATCAGCAGCTTCAGCCTAAGAGAATGAACCCTTGCCTGATACGAGCAGAAAATGGGAAGAGAGCTAATTGTGCTCTGTTGGAACAAATCCCAATATAATTTAAAATTCGATTAAATAGACTTTGAACTGAAATTTGATGACTCACCAGTGTTTCAGTGATTACTACAAGCACTCTTAAGGAAGTTTCAAAGTTCTTTGCAGGTAAAAGGCTAATACTTTCTAGATCCAGGGGGTATGCAACCTGGCTTCTCTCTTTTCTGAAAGAAGCTCAAGGAAGAAAATCAGTAAGTGGATCACTTAATTCAAATGACATTGTGTAACCACCTATGGTAAGAATTTAGGGTGAGGCCTGAGAAACACTTTATCGAGATGGAAAATTATAAAGGGTGTGTGTCTTTCATCACGTATTGTATTTCTTCATTTTTGTCTTGCTGATATAGTAACGACCAAGATGATCTTCTCAGACACAGCCATAATTAAAAAGGCATTGGCCTGGATTCAAGGTAAAGAATGTTTTAGACCTTTAAAAACAGAACTGAGATCCAAATGGGTAGTAGATTACTCACTGCTGAATGAAGACCTTCAAGGATTTAATCAGACTATGGAAAAAAACCAAGGAAACTTTCATAGTGGGCAGAAGTAAAAGGTGGAGGTGCAGTATTCTCTCTTTTCCTGGGCTGTCACGTCCAGCAGGAAAGCTGAATTCCTAAGAACCAACAGACGATATTGTCAAAACCCAGGTGCTAATGTTGTCCTGGCTAGACCACAGCAATTACGATCCCTCTGTCAGCACCCTGTCTGGCTTTCCCACGGATCCAAGGGGTGAAGGAGATTTGAATATATTTACAAATAACAATTTAGTCAAACAAAAAAATGTAAGCGTGTTTGAAAGGAACTCTAGATTTTGACCTGTCTATTTGAGGAGATAATTAAACAACAGATGTTCCTGTCTCCTACAAAGGTTGATTGACCAATAACCCTACCCCCTTAAATCACAGTGCACAAGTGAGTGTGTGGTCTTTTATTCACGGTGTGATAAAAAACCAGGGTAGTCTGCCTGATAAATCACTTCTACGCCTAGGAATATTTGCTGGCAGACGTACTGCTTTCATAACCAAACCGTCTCCTGACCCAGCAGGGATTATTTTGTCTCTTCCTTGCTCTGAGAGGACTCATAAAGTGCTGGACTGATTCCGCACATTCCCACTGCCCAGGCATGAGGGAGCCGGCTGCTACTATGGCTCTGCCACAGTTTCTTTGCACGGATCCCTAGGCTTTCAATCAGCTCTGCTGCTTCATGGCAAGAGAGGAGCCTAATTAAATTATGTGGGCTCAGAAGACTGTAAATGGAGCTGTGGCCTCACACGTTGTGTGACAGAAGTGCCAGGGGCCAAATGCCTCGTCCACCCTCTTCCTCTTCAGGTGACCTTTTCCTAAAGCTTGTCTCCCTGCGGAAAGTCTTGTGCAATAGGTATGAGACACAATTAGAGTTTAATAACTATTTAATACCTGCCCTCTGCGTGGACTTTCCTATCCTGCAAGAAAAGCTGTCCTGAAGTTGAGCGTAACCAAACACAGAATGACTTCTGCACACAAGACACCAGCAACAGACTCGATGCTATCACTTGGTACACAGCACCTTTCCAGCACTCGTCGTTTCAGGCTTTTCCTTCACGTAAACACGTTTGGTGGAATTTTTCATAACTTGCGCTCACCAACCAGCAATATTTATTTCGCTCAGACACTTGTCATCAATCCTAACTAGAATGTATGCTGGAGCAGCGGATGAGCAGTCTCAAACAAATGATTTATAATCTCACTAGAACACTCACAAGCAGAGAAGGACTTACACAGGGATTCAGAAACAATAAAATCAAGAGTGACTGAATCAAGATCATGATGTCCATTTCAGGAAGGATTTTGAGGTGTTACATTAACCATTAAGGCTTTGGTATTCCCCCAGATAAAAAAAAGGGATCCCAAATGCTCGCTGTTCTAACGGACTCTTCCTCAGAAGAGAAAGCGTGCGCAAGCCCCAGACAGCGGGGTTTTTAAGTCTCAAAGCTCAGGCACCAGGAGAAAATATCCCGTAGGAAGGAGGAATGGAAGCCTAACAAGGAGATATGCTGGGCGTTACGCTAGCTGACACATCAGCTCCTAGAGAGTGCTGTTGGCATTTACAGGAATTATGGAGAGAAGGAAAGCTGAGGTGTGTGAACACACGGATGCAAGCCAGTGCCATCCTGCAGCCACAGGTGATAAAAAGAAACCGAGGGGCATCCGGGCATCTCCGCTCCGATCACGAGGACGTGCTGGGAACAAGACAATGACGGCAAAAGGACTGCTCTCCAGTGCAAGTTTACAAGTGGGAACCAAATGTCTCTCTAGCCGGGGCTTTGTCCAGGTGGTTCAGGGGGCCAAAGCACTTGCTCGCCTACTCCACCATCACCTTCATTAATACTCCCTTCATGAGAAACGTGCCCTTACACGAGAGGGAGACACTATGGTGCCGTACTGCCCAGCTGTTTTGCCTCTTTCACATGCAGCCCCCAACACTCCCTGACCCGTGACTGTGTATTTCTGCATACGGGGCCAAGAGCTGACATGGCTATATGGGAATTTCTCCTCGTCTGTAAATCCCATGACTAGGTTATGTGCTGACTCTACTTATTTCCCTTTCTGTTTTGACCGTTCCTTGTACAGACATGTGCTCAAAAATTATGCAAAGGTAAAGGTTTGATTCTCCTTTCACATTCACGTGAATTCAGATTCAAATTTTTTATGTGTGTGTGTGTGTATATATATATACACACACACACACACGCATCCATTTTGCTCACCACGACTGACAGCCCTGGAGCGTGGAATTATTTGTGTGGAGTACATGTACGAACAAGCTGGTAGCAGTGTGTGTTTCAGTACCTGCCTTTGCCATTCTGCCTCAACACTGGAGAGACTGCAAGATGAAAAAGTAGCCCAGATGTATTACAGCATCCTGTAATTTTATTCGAGACTTGCTATATTTTGTGGTCTTCTTTTTACCCCAGAGGCTGAAATCCAGATATTTCCTGAGAATCCCTGCTTTGATTTTTCCAAAGGAAAAGCTTTGAGGCCTTGGCATTGCAAAGAAAGATTTGAAAAATGCAAGGCAAGTTTGCCACAGAGATTCAGAAAGAAAACACCAAAGATAATAAAAGGCACTTTATTATCCAGAGAGGCTGACTCATGTGTTTTGAGAAATGCAATCTGCAGTATTGTGTAGGGTCACCTCTGCCCTACTTCACCTAGGGCAATCACTCGTACCAAAAAAACAATTACAAAGCATTACTATTATTTATAATATGCTCTGCTCCCTGGTCCAGACCAGCTACACAAAGGATAGAGCAATGGTCCTGTTGTGTTTTCCTGAACTCCTCGGGCAAGCCTACGGCTGACCGTAAAACACAGCTAGCCAACACGGCTCTTCTCTGGGGACATCACAAGAGGTCAGAGGCAGCAGGTCAGAAAGCGATGAATTTTAAGAAACGGATTGTGCCTGTAGACATTCAAAATAGTTGAAAGTATACAGAAACTCTGCGCTCAGACTTTACGTTCACATCTCTAGGTATTCTGGGGACTATCATCTAGCCATTGTCTTGGTGTGCACAGCTGATGTCCCTATTGCTATTTGCCCCTTCTTCGACAGAGACAGAGGCGAGAATTCCTCAGAAACAATTAAGCAATTCGGATTGGATAAAATGTCAGAAGGATGAGGTATTGTTAAACAAGCCCACCGACCCCAGATGACAAAATACTGCATGACTGGAACGGAGAGCAGAATAGTTCAATGACATGGAAGATGAAACAATACGACAAATCTAACAAAATTGGCCAACAGTTTCCTCAATGTGTAAGCAAGATTGCTTTCAACACAGCCATTCTCTCTCCACCTGTCACAATGAGTTTCAGACTTGACAGTCTCATAAGTTTCATGGTTATGAGTTATAAGAAAATGTGATGCAGATCCTTAGATGGATTAAGTCAATCTAGCTTCACCCATTCATTCCCTTGAACCAAAATCCATTTGTTGTGGTTGAGGATCTGGCTTCCTCCTCCTCCACAACTGAGCACAGATACAGCTTCCTCTTACCACTTGATATAAAAGCATCTCACTCACAAAATGTGTGAGTTGCTTTTAACTGTGTTGAAGTTCATTTTGTTTAAGCATGCAGTTCTCTTGCCTGAGCACAAACAATATGTGCAGCTACAATTTTCTTTGTGACTAATTTGCCCTCATAGCTGTGGGTGATTAAATGGCTTTGCCATATTTGATTGGCAGAGAGGTAAGCACCTTTAAATACATCGTAATTGGGCTTTGGGGTTTTTTTGTCTAGCCTTGTTAAAAGCTTAGTTAACGCCTTCCTTGGAGCTGACTGCATGAACTCGCAAATGAAGAACTTCTCGGAGTTGTTTTGTAAAGCACAGCTAATTAATACAGTGAAGTACAACTGAGTTAAGTAGGAGAATCATAGCTCATAAATAAAGATAAGGAAATTATAAGAGGTGTGACTCGTATGAGTGTAATTACCTGCTTGGGAGGCAGAGATTTGGGAGGCAGGAAATCCTGTGTCGTAATCCTCATTCCACCCATGACCTGTGCTGCTATAGGCAAGTTGCCCTGCCTCTCCGTCCCCAAACGGCAGTCACTCCACGAGAGTCACGTAAGGATTTATTAATAGAATAGACAAAGCACCCGAAACACTTAAAGTGTGATTTAGGTACTTGTGAATATTACATGGAACAGATATTGTCCCAAATTACAATTTTCTGGCACCGTTCTCCGTATCCTGTTCAGAAGTGAGGAAACGGAGACTCATCACTTCTCAGTGGTTGCTCCTTGAAAGTTAAACAAATCTGATTTTTGTTACTTTAAAGTAATGGATTACAAAGCAGATTGCTAGAAGGGAATTATCACAGTAAGGTGCATGATCCCAAAAAGAGTGCTGCCAAAGGGCTGCCGATAGCACAGAATCAAGATTTTGTGTCTCCTTCAGCCAGGAACAAGAAACCACTGTCAATCCTCAAAAAAAAAAAAAAAAAGTCTCAGTTATTGACAATTAATAACCAATAAATCTGATGTTATAACTCCATGTTAATCCAGACTTTTACTCAAAAGCAATGTTTATAAAAGGATCTCAACTCCTGTTTTGTAACATCTCACTCCTACAATAGACAGAGGAAAAAAGATCTGAAGATGGGGAAATCCAAGAGGAAGTAAACTGGAGGTTGAGTCAGCACTGTAGCCTTGCAGTCAGAGGGTAGATATAAAATCCTGAAATGCGCACATCTGCTTCCGCGAGCTTTCCCGATCCAGGTCCAGATGCGTTTAGACGGACGGGGGAGATTCCAGTCATCTCCGGGGTGTTCCTCAATATTCAGACCCCCCTGTGTGTGAGGCGTTTTAAAAACACAGCTGGAACATCTGCGTTCTCCCACGTCACACAGCGACTGCCAAATTGTAATACCGGCTTGTTTATATTGTCTCATTTAGTAACGTATAAGCCGTGCATCTGCAGTTATTTACCCACCTTGAGTCTGAACAAATCACCTTTCTAACCTGTCCGGGTTCAGCGCGGGTCTGGTGAGAGGATTCCCGCGCGAGTTCCCTCTGGGCTATTGCCACCGGTGCTGGGGTTTTAGGGCACAGGAAAGGGAGCGAACCCTTTTCAGGTTCCTCCTAGCACAGTCTGTAAATCCTTTCTCTTTTCAGTGCATTTAATTCAAGGAAGATTCTTACCTCTAGTTAATTAATTTAATTAATTTAGGCCAGGTACACCTCGCGTACATGCTTGACCGACCGTGGCACCGCGGCTTCTCTTGCCTCTATACCTCTGTGACATCCATTCGCAAAGAAGTCCTGAATTTCCTGCTGGGGTGGATAACTGCACCTTTACCAGGCTGAGAAACAAATAGGTTGGCCTCTTTCAGACTTTTCTGTTCTGAGTCATCGCTGAGCAAACAAACGCTATGGTGAAGAAAAGAAACTAAGAAAACGTCGGAGCGGGACAGCGGAGCTGCACGTTGGTCCGTTAGTGCTGGAAATGTCAGGAAGTGCAGAAGGGTAAGTGGGGATAGTTTTGACCTTCATCCAGGAGGAGAAATCAGAGAGGTGCCAGTAAAAAGTCAGGCTAACGAAAGGTATTTTGCCTTTTTTTGTTACAAAATTCATTTTGCCTGGGTACTTGGAAGACAATGACTGTGACAATACTACAGCTGCAGCAAAATGGAAACCAGCCAGGTCCCAGCTTTTGTTTCTGGCAAGGAGCTGAAGCACTTAATACCTTTGATAGTGTTTCATGAAACCAGGCGGGTGAATCGTGAAAGAGTAGTACAGAACATGAAAATGTAAAAGTGAATTGAAGCATGTAAGAAAGCTCTTTTCACCAGAACATAGGTAAAGAGGGTGAAACGCTGGAGAAGGTTGACTGGTCTAGGGCTCACTGTTTTGAATAGTTGACTCGGATGAGGCAAGAGTGTTTGGATCAGGAACATAAGATTGGAAGGCTGGAAGACTTGGGTTAAACGTTAACAAAACAACTAGAATTTGTGAAACAGAGGAAGTTACCTAGCCCAGCTGGAACGTACAAGAGGAAGAACAATAGCCTTGCACAGATGTCGACACAGAGATCTCAGAGCTCTCCAACAGAAAAGCCCAGAAGCAGAAAGACAAGCACAGACCAAATTTCAAATCATTTGGGAAAAAAAAAAAAAAAAAAAAATTAGAGCGCTATACACATTGAAGCAAACAACATGAGCCAACACAATGTCTGGCATCGGGATGATGGTATAAAATCTGCACAGGATTACATCACTCTGCAAGAGCACGCCAGCAGTAGCAGGTTGCTCACAGCGGGCTCCGGGGGATGACAGCAGCCCTGCCAGCTCAGAGGAATGCTTTGTACGAGCATTGACTGCACAGCGCGCCAGGGGAACGAATGAGCGAGCGAAGCAAGGAAGGAAAGAAGGAAGCATTGTTCGGAGAACAAACGGGATATTTGCGCTCAGGTGTGCGAGCCGGCGTGATGCCAAAGGCCACTGGTACTTGGGAAAAGCTACAGCAGTAAAAGGCTGGCACGGGGAAAAAAAATCTGTTCTCGCTCTGGCTGGCTGATCATCAGTAGCAGGGGTGCACCACCTTAAAGGAGGGCGATCTGGCCGAGGCTGAGCAGGACTGTGGCGTGGTTGGAGGGAATCTGAAGTCCCTCTCCGAGCTGCAAACACTGAGAGGCTTTGGGCAGGAGGCTAACGGCGTGTCTTTTGATTTTTGCTGTTCGCCCTATCTCTAGGTGAACTGGGAGCCGAGCTGGTTGAAGGGAAATGTTCAGAGTCACCTTAGTAAGGCTCTGGTCGCAGATTCCTGGAGAGAAGAGTTTAACGCTACCCACTGCAGGTGGCTTTGCAAGCATCTGCAAAGCTGGGGGTGGGCGAGAGGGCTGGCGTCCAGGGACTGAATTCCAAAAGTGTGAAACTACAGGATTACCTCTAGCAAGAGGGGAATGCATAAAAAACTGCCACGAGAAACGTGACTTTGTCAAGGTTTGTGAGGCTACAGAAACAGTGGCGAGCCCAAGCCCTCTGTGTGAGACTCATCAGCCAGGGCTAGGATTGCTGCGGACTTTACAGGACCTCTGGCATTGCTCTACGCGAGACGCAGCTTTTCCTGTATTTTCAGAGCAGCCGGCCACTCTTGGGGACCCTCAGTAAGCAGCTCCTGCACTTAAATGGATAAACTGTACACAAGCCACGTCTCCGATACTGCATTCAGCCCACCTCGTGTGTGTGCATCGCGTCTCTGACCCGCGCAGGCGCTGCAGCTGGATCCGCTGTGGCCGCACAGAATGGCTTTCCATCCCACAGCACTCAGTTGACCAGACTCGATCTTCACGCACGGTGTGTAGACAATCCACGTATGCTACAAGGCAGAGGAGAGGCCTTCGCTATGCTGCCTCGAGCCTCCCGAATCTTTATGACACCCTTGAGTACAAAGCTCAGCTCGCACCGTGCTCGTGGTGATGAAAAATAAGAGTTTTTCATCCAGTTCTGGAACTTTCATTTTCCAGTGAAAGCCAAGGCTTGTCCCTCGGGGAGCGTAGTATCGTGAGGGGCTGTGAAAACATGACAGATGCCGCTCAGCCCACATCATGTCACCCTTCACTAGTTCTGGACTTTTCTTTTGGGGCCTAAAGTATGTTACGAGAAGAGTCAGCTCTTAATTTCAATGAAGGCTGCTTTTCTGGTAACCATTACCTCGCCTTGGAGGACAGAGAAGATCCAGGGTCTCAGGACAGCATTCGAGTACGCAATATTTGCAGTATTTCAGTCAATCCTGCTTATGCCCATTTCCAGCTGTCTTGAAGTTCCGTGAAAATCACCCCCTTCCACATCTTGACTTCCTTCCCTAAACTTCGCCTCACCCCAGAAAAGTAAGACTTCAAATACACGCCGCAAGGGGTTTCAGTGGAGACAGAAGAAAAATAATTCAAGGATATGCCAGTACTATTCCCAGAAGGACAGAAGGGGGAACTTCACGAGGTTATCCACAATAGCCTGATGCCAAGCTGAGGGATTTCATGGCTGAGCCGCAGCTCGTCCCGCCGGAGTGCAGGCAGAGCTCCGGGTGCCCTCCCAGGCTCCGCCGTCAGCCGGCATTTCCAAAGCAGGTCGGAGAACTTTCGACACCCACTTACCAGACGTTACTCCTTAGCAAAGCCTCTCATGTCAGGAGCCCGCGCTGCTCTGGGAACATCTTGCAGGCATTACGCAGGCTATGTTAGTCAGCGACAAGCCGTCAGATAACTGTGTGTTACCACCAGGAACAGAACATTTCCGTTAACGTTTCTTCTTAACGGAGAAAAAAGTAGGGGTAACATTTCGAGAAGTGACACCCACACGAAGCCGATAATGCCCATTTCTTTCCTAGTGCCGCAGATTCCCGCAGCTATGGGATCCTCCGCTGTAGGGGAAGCCAAACGATGATTCAGTCTGCTCGAGGTACTCCTGTCGTTCAGGGTGGGAGCGCGAGCCCCAGCTAACATGGCCAGTGAGTCCGCAGGCACTCCAAGCATGGAATCTGTGTGCAGAGCTTTTTCCAAGACCCACAGTTATTGCAAGAAAAACAAAATAACTTTTTTTTTTTTACCGACCACATCTGGATGTGGATGTGGATGTGGATGTGGATGTGGATGTGGTCAGCCCCAGGTTCTGTCCCAGTGTTGCCGAAGCAAAACTCTTTGTCCCATGAAGCTCTGTCTAAACTCACTCTATCGCGAGTATGATAGCAAACATTTTGAAACACGGTTATTTTTGTTTCTGTGACGTGCCCTTGGACTCTGTTGGATCAACCGCTGACAGAGTCAAGGACCTGACACCAGCCTGGAGGAAGGCTTTCTTGCTTTTTTTTTTTCTTTTCTCTTTTTACTATTTTAGTCACCTACTAGTATCTGAGCTGCAAACCAACACAGATGTGATTATCTCAGCTGTCACTGGGACGGAAGTGGCATTGTAAATAGATAGGATCCAGACCACATAGCACTTTAAAGATCCAATTGCAACACGCCGATATACAAATAGTAACAAATAGGAAACCACTGCAGCCTTTCAAGCATCAATGCAAAGCTTTCACAAGGACTATCACCATTGTCAGCTATTTCATTCATACCTCTGAGTACCATCTTACCTAGAGTGTGCAGCAGAAGCTTCTTCTCAAAGCTGCGTGTTCAGCTTTAATGAGAAAAGGAAACGGTAGGCAGAAATAAAGTAATTGAACTGCCACAGTTATGGCAACCCTAAGAGCGGCTGAATCAATGAGAAGTGAAAAGTATATTATGGGCGACGCAGGTTTTCAAAAGGAAGAATGTTATTGAGAAGGGCACGGTTAGAAAATCATCATTAAAACTAGATTTAAAGGTATAAGTAAAGACCTAGTCAGCCTGAAAGAAATTATCTTCACACAATTAAGCATATACTTAATTTGACTTCTAAGCCAGCTTACACTTAAGCAGTTTTCCAGTGTGAGTAGTAGTTGTTCTTATCACAGCAGATGTTCTCTGAAATTTTGTGTCAGCATCCATTGTAGGTAAACCAACCCGTCTATGGAAAACAGTTCTTTTTACAAAATCATAGAGCTTTTGACATCCAGAACAATTAAATAAAACATACGTTTTGCCTATCTTTGTGTATTTATAGGTGACTGATACCTACAGCGCATCATCTGTAAGTAGGATAGTCTTGAATGGCTAATTAATTTTATATTTGCAGATATAGTATCGTTAAGTCCAGTCTGATTCTGCTAGCAATTCTAATACCCTAACTTTGCATTTTTTTAGGATTCTTACCATATTTTCCAACAAGTATTTTCATTTCAAGGGGGCTTTTCAGGGAGCAAGATGCTTCTTGGGGTGAGTAGAGCTGGCAATACTTTTAAGGTAGACTTTAATAGTAATCAAATCACTGATTTTGCTAGACTTCTCTGAATATTATATGATGTTTGATTTACTTATGTAATAACTTACAGGCGTTTATTTTTACGTGTTATGTTCAAAACTGTAAGTTTAAGTCCTGCTAAGTTTTTTGTATATTTATTAGAATCAGAACTAGTTATGAATAGAGATAGGCCATTCTTTGACTCTTCCATTGAAAGCTTATTGGCAACAAACTGTATTATATAAACTCCGATGTTTGATTTTGTCAGTCAGATAACTGAAGTACATGTTGCATACTTCAGAGCCTAATGTTACTAAGCTGTACAAAATCTGTAAACAAACCACAGAATTCTATTAATGCAAATATTACCATGGGTAATTTTCCATCTTTTTTTTTTTTTTTTTCTCCTCCTCCTTTATAAAAGTGTATGAAACACAGGCACCTGATCGAAGGACTCCCAAAGACTACCTGGCAAGGGCGTTTTGTTCACATGCATTTCTGAGTATAAAACAGAAGAAGGTTTATTCCATTCTGCATCTCCAAATGAAAACTATGTTCAAATATGTTTTGAAGTGCCAAAGGAAATTACTACTCAGGAAGAGTTCAGGTCACAATCTTGTGTTTGTCTTGTAAGGGACGCAGGTTACGTGCACCGTGCTGACCTCATTGACATGACTGCGTCGATTAGAGGAGCTATCCTGTGATTTTACAACTAATTTTGCTTGTATGGTGCAAACATATCCCATCAGTATCCTTGTCAAAGTTCCAGTTTTACACCTTCGTCCTCCCTCAGGCTGCAGCTTGAGACAGAATCTCACACGGGACAGTTGTGGGGAGGAAAGTTAGGTATCTAAAAGATGGATACCCATATCTATACCAGTGCATTATACTTCCTTTAGCACTGATGGTCAGAAAGAGACACCTCCAGAGAGCAATTCTTCTCACTCTAAGGTAAACAGCTGAAGTAGATCAAATGAACTGCCCTCTGGAGACACTTGTTGCTGTCCTTTATCTATATAGCCGGCTTTAGGCAACTACTTAGGTGGTGAGATGTACCCCAACTTCAACATCTACTTTATTTTGAAAACAGAACCGAGCCATTTAAGCCACTTAGGCCTTCAGGACGTGGGAGTCGCACACGAAGCCGTTGGTGGGATCCCAAGGTTACTGGTAATTTGCAGCTTCCTCAGGACCGCAGCCGTACCTCTCCAGGGCTCGGCGCGAACCCAGACAACCCGACGCCCGCTCTGGCGTACACCTCCCAGCATCGCCGCAGCCAAAACCGTCTCTGACTGTGCTGCAGCCTCAGCGTATTCTGATGGGGCATGCTGGGGCCATTCCGCCAACCCTTTGCCACCCAAAAATAGTCTTGCGATAATAAAAATGGGAGGTGCAAGGGGCTTTGTTACCCATGTGTGTGAAGACAGCTCACACAGGCTGCGGTAGAAGCCCGTACCTGAAGTTCAGCTTGTGCGTTATCCACCCATTACAGCACGCTTTTCCTTAACATTTTTTCACCAATATACCGCGTCTGGCACAGCCCGGTGCCTTTTCCGTGGGGTGCTGCAGACCCGATCAACTTTTCCACGCCAGAGCTTACACCGCTGCTGCCACACGCCCGGAGCCGTTACGAGGTACAGCTTAGGAGAAGCTCAGCCCATGGAAAGGCCACAGGGGCCGGAGATCCGGCTGGAAACGACGTGCCGTGGTGGGAGCCGGTGGGAACGGCGTTGTTCCCGGGCAGCCCTGGAGCAGCGCTCACACCCGCGCTCAGAGGGCCGACCATCAGGTTTCATTAGCTCCTCTGGCTGCTGGAAAAACAGACTCTAATTTAGAGTAGAAAGGCACCGTCCCAGTTTTCCAGGACACCCGCGTACTCCGCTCTTTCAGAGTTATTCGCCCTTTGAGGTCTAAACCACTCCAGACTCGTGGATGAGGGAATAGTTAATTTTTGAAGAAGGTGACACAGGGCAGTAGTTTTTCACAGGCCTGATCTCCAACAAAATTATATATTTTTTTTTTTACTGTTTGATGAATTTGCTTTTTTAAGCTCATAATTATAGGTAATATAACCATTTACCTTGGTTTACTGCAGCTTTATAATACCCAGTGTGATACGCTTTAAAAAATGGACTAAATTCAGATTTCAGGTTCATTGTAACAGCAAGTAAAACATTTGGCTTGCAAAACTTGCCTTTCGGTAGGCTGAATGTGTTTCCGTGCTAGCAGCTTCCAGGAAACTCTGAGGTTACAATTACAAGAAGTTAAAACTGCAGCAGCAGAATTGTTAACTGGAAGTCAGAATTTCCTTTACACCACTCCTCTTATGCTTAGTGCTAAGGGCTAGCTTAAATACTTTGTTTCTTTTCTTTTTCTGTTACATTGTTCTGGTATTTTGGCGACTTTTTTTCTTCCTGATCCTAACCTCTTCATTATTCGTTCTTTGGTCAGGTTCTTTTACCTTACACTGGATTGTCTACTTAAAGCAGCATTTTCTAATAACCCTTCCAGGTTATGGGACTCTCTCCTTTAAATTTATTAGGGATATGTCCAATTCTTAAAACAGGTTAAAGACATTTTTTGTATTCCTTTCCAGGCTTCCTAATTACACGGTCAGTGATCCAAAGAAGAATGTAAGCAGGAAAAGTCTGTGATAAGAGCAATAAAACCAGTGTTTGCTCTAAGGAACAAAACTGAACCAGACTTCACAGACTAAAGGAAGGGAAGGAAAGAAGGTAACGGGTGGATTCAGTTGGAAGAAAGACACGGGGATTTTTCTTAAAATAATAATTTAGACAACGAGAAACTATGAGTGAAGGTTACTAGACCATAACAGAAAATCTGAAGAAAGAAATGGAAGCATGATTTAATAAGGCTCAGCAAACAACGAATCTAGGGATGATACTGCAAGACAGATGGTATCCCAAACAGATCTGTGCTCCGCAAACTCAGATGACCCCTTTTCTTTAAATTAAGATGCAAGGAGACGACCCTGAGAAAGTGAGAAAGTGAGAAAGACTGGGCTGGAATGCTGGCTGAGCGAGCCACAGGGACAGAGGACAGTTAGTTTGATCCATCTGTTATTTGAACATAGATCTGAAAGATCATAGGATTGAGCAACCATGCTGAGAAATGGAAACAAAATCCGTGTCAGAAGAAATGACACACGAGGCTTTATGTTTGCTTACTTACTATATATGTAAAAGACAAAAATAATATATATATGTTTATATGGTGGTTTGTAGAGCAAGTGTGAGGTTCACAGACAATTTGTCACTGCTGCAGCCACTGGAACGTGCCAGTAAATCCGTGGCCCCGTGTCTCCTTACAGCTGCTTTTATATTTGGAGTATAAGCCATGTTAGCTTCCGAAGGATTTATCAGTTTAGAGGACAGCTGTGGATTGCTTAGGAGAGAACCTAAGGATGACACGGCTCCAAAATAAATCTGTGTTTGGCTACGCCATCTCCTGACACGTGAGACTTTTCTACAGAGAACAGACTTCCAATGCAGGAGACGGAGCCTCCCGGGGATCTCCTGCAATTACTTCCCCACTCTACACCACAGGCTTTGAAGGCTTCTTTCTGTGAATTTTTCTTGTCCAACAGAAAAAAGAAGATAATATGTGGATGGATGAATAGATGGAATAAGTATTATTAAAAAACATTCAAAACATTCCAACAGACACACTCTTTTTCCATGAGAAAAAAAAACATATTATTCACATTGCTTTGTAAGCTTCTGGAAGGCTCTTCGGTGTGATGGTTGCTACAGATATTACTACCCAGAACAAGGTAGCTGTAGCTTGCAAATGGACAATAACCTGATCAGTTTGTTGACAACTTATTTTGTTCACACATGCAATTAAAATGAAATGCAAGGACTGTTTGGTAGTTTTTGGAAGACAGAAGAGTAAAATCTAAGCGATGTAAATCCTCTGTAGCAAGCAAGCCAGTTCTGAATGTAAAATGCTTTTCTGTTTATTTTTTGGTTTTTTTTCCTGTGGTTTGTTTTTGTTTTTTTTTTTTTGAAACAACATAAATACATATGAAACAGCACATCAGGAAAACCTAGGAAATCAAGACTAAAATGACCTTTTTCCTTTGTCCTTGCAAAGGAAGGCTGACAAATGCTCGCTCATGAGCTTCCATTCATCATGTTTCATAGGAAAATAGGAGACAGTAGGCATCTTGAGCTGGTCTGTATTGATTCACGCACAAGGATCCTCCTCCAAGACCACTGTGCTTAACAGCTAAGCAAATTCCACCTGCCCTTCTAAGAAATCTGATTTTTATCCCAAGTCACATTGGTCATTGGTCACATTTGAAATGTTTCAGATAATCATTTGAATGATTATTTTGACTAGGAGATGTTGCTTTTAGGTAGTATTGCACCAGGTTATAAATTCCAAAATCTGTCATATAGTCCAGGGTTGATTAAGAAATATTTATCCTTATTTCTTGGAAAGATGTCTGAATTTTGCCCTTCTGTTGTGTACTAGTCATGATAATTTCAGCATTCGGTTTTACGATTTTCTTATTCACACCACATCCACAAATTCACTCTTGCAGCTGTTCCTCATGTGATTATTTCTAGTAGTTTCATTGTGGTTACCCATGTGAATAAGGCTTATTGTTGTGGTATACCATCATAGGCTACAAATATGCAAAAATTATAAAGAGACAGGAAACTTTCAAACCCTTTAAATAATTTCTTTTGTTTTTGGATATGCATTCTTTTTTGGTTTCACTTGGGTTTTCTGTTTTGTTTCATTTTGTTTGGTTTTAAGATTGCCCTGCAGCTTTTTAAAAATAGCTTTAAAAATTTTAAAAACTGCTTCCACTGATTTTCTTTAAGTCAACCACAGAATAGCAAGCAGTTTCAAAATCTGCCAAAACTTTAGCCAGTAGAAATTAGCAATTCTGCAGTTATTTTTATTAGCTGCATATTGTATAAAAATATAAGTATCTCTACAATAAAATATTGTCTAGAATATTTTATTTTATAACAGTATATGACATTCATTTGTGACAGTGTAACTGCTATGATTATTATAAATGACAGACAGATGAACTGGCAAGGAAGAAAGCATAGGAACAGAAGTCTAGTATTTTGGAGTATGTATTTGTACTGGAGAAACAAGCTCTTAAATACACTACTGTAATGGATACTGGACAAGCATGCACTATACAAAAAAAATTCTGTCTTCCTCTTCTTGTGAACAGCATATGGTGAAAACTGTTCTCTGGTGCCAGCAAATATCTCTGCTGCATCAGTTACTCTGCCATGGAGATAAGAACTATGAGCTTTTGGACTCACATACAGTGTAAACAATCACTGCTTGATCACTTTGCTGAATACAGCTCACATCCTATTACTTATTTCTCAGCTCATGTCTTGGAACTGTATCTAAACTGACCTCAAAACAGGGAACACTTTGACAAATTCTTTGTGTATGAAGAAGTTACCTACTCAGAATGAAAGAAATGTGAGCTATGCCAAATCAAGGGAATAAGCAGGCAAGTCAGTAACGGAGGATTTGTAGTCATAAAGACTACTTTGAATTACAGTGTCTGCAGGATACCTTTTATGTGTTAGGAGGTTATCAGCCATCTTCTCCATGCTGCTCCTAGTTTAAAGCGGGTGGGGAGTCACCAATATTAACACCACAAGAAATATGTTACTGGTTTGTGTAGTAAGGGTTGTAGTCTCATAATAATAAATATTGCACCTGAACACTGAAGGACCAGAATCATTCTGCAGTTTTAATGGAAACATCTTTGACAACATCAAGAAAGACTGATTACAGATAAGAAATCCGGGAATCAGCATATGGTCTGGCTTAGCTGGAAATCTCCATCGCTCCTGAGCAGAAAAATCCTCTTCTAAAGGCTACAACAACCCTTATGCTGATAATAAAAGAAAGATGTGTCCCACGGTATGCACTTAAGCAGCTGCTGGTGGTCATGACATGACATGAGCCATCTCTTAGAAGTACAGAGCAACCCTAAACAGCAGTTCAGTGAAAGCTGTGGAATTAAATAAACATTTTAAATTGTAGAAGTTAACTCTAAATCATTAAAAAAAAATCTGAGTTAATTGGTACAAACCCCTATGCATCCATTTTTACTTTTGTTAAATGTAGCCTTCATTACCTCAGTTTAACACAAACTATCTCAACTGAGTTTAGACAAACCTAAATAATCTAAACCAAAATCAGAGTAGCCACTCAGAAGTTCTGCATCAATTTCCTATCAGGTTTAAAATCAGACATTTGTTGTACTCCATTGAAAATAGAAGAAAATTATGTAGAATTCTGTTGACATTACATGACCAACTCCCCAAAAGATATTACTAATACTCACAGGTAAGTTCTTACAACTAACACTGAAGAAGGAGTATTATCCTAGAAGCCTGAATTAAACTGATTAATTGCCTGATAAACTGAAAGAAGCGTCATAGTTGTCTTATGAGTCAGTGGAAAAGGCAGGAAAGGAATTATTCTGCATCCTCCTGAACTTGCATAGGAATTTATTTACATAGAACTATAGTTACCCTAGCTGGAGTTTAGCCAGGGCATGAGCAGCAACACCACCTCTGCTTTTAAGAAGAAAGAAGCTATATTTATGCCATGCAACAGTGCAGAGAGAAATTTAGTTGCTTAAATTAATCCTGCAACACCTCTGCTGAACATGAGAAATGTAATTGGAAAAATGAGCTTTTAGAATTGCACCCAAATGGGTAGAAAGATCACAGAGCATTTACTTGGTCCTTCCTCAAGTTTCTGTTGGCAGGGTTGCAATAATTAAGCCTAAAACAGAGTTACACTGAAACCGATTACATCATTCTGTGAAGCAGGTAACGCATGTAGTTTTATGAACAGTAACATGCTGGAAGTTACTGAGAAACTTCCACTAAATCTTCTTGCCCTTCACCACATGATATACCCAGATTTCCAGGTAAGGAATAAAACAGAATATTTTTTGCATTTCCATTTATGAGCCACAGAGACACACATACACATACGTGCTCTTTCTTACTAATATTATCAAAGGAAACAACATCCAAGTAACTTATGGTGTATCTGCTCAGTGCAAATACACATTTCCTCTACCTTACACTAAATAGCCAGCCTCAGGTATTCGAATTTAAGATGAATAAAAGACTTTGTAGACCTGGGGACACCGACTGACAAAAAATGGTGTTATCTTAAGAATGCATATTATGGATATCATGGGGTATATCAGTGTTGTAAAATCAAAGTAATTTGTAAATGTTTGTACCTTTCTGTGCATAAACTTTGGCACACTGTTATATTCCACTGGAAAAAAAAAAAAAAAAAAAGAACTAGAAGCTGCTGTTCAGAAATATCTGTGTGCACTGCTTGCATAATATTTGGAAGGACAGATGAGCTGCATCTGGGAAAAAGTCAGTCTTAGCCAGATATAGAAAAAACACTCCATTATTCCTTTCAGGCATTGGGAGAATTTTATAAAGGAGCTCAACTGTACCTACTCCAGCACATCACTGGATGGGTTAGTATGCTTGAAGATGCTTCGCCATCCATCAGCAGTATTGTTTTACTTTAATTTTTACAATTATACAGAACTAGTTGCTCATTTTAAATGAAAATACTGATAAAACGCTATCAAAATGTAGCTTTTTATGCCTCTGCCTTTTAGAGCACAAAAAAAGGAATGCATCTTACCTGGATTTTAAGATCCAGTTCTAAGCTGTTTATTATCCGTAAAACCTCCAGAGTGTCTGCATATCTAACATTAGTAAGTACTCCCTTGCTTCCTCTATTCTTTTAGCACTTACTCTGACCACATCATTTGTTATGATTTGGCGGCCATTAGCTCGTCAGCTCTTTTCCTAACTGAATGGATCTGTAGGCCAGAAAGGTTATTATGATCATCTAGCCTGACCTCCATAGCAACATAAGCCAAGAAATTTTATAACGTGAACTTTGCTTTGAGTCCATAATTTGAGGGATGACTTAGAGCCCAGGACTCAGCAAAGATATTGAATCTTAATTTAGAATTTGGGAGATAGAGTTTAGTGGGTCCCTAGGGATATTATACCAAACAACTCCTCTTGTGGCTAAAAGAAAAGGAGCTTGTGCTTATTCTAAATTAGTGTAATTTCACCTACCAGTTACTGGTTCTCACTGTCATCTTACCTGACAGATTAAGGAGACTTCTAATATTTGAAATTTACTTTTTTTTTCAAATCCTAGTATGTTACGATCAAGCTTTTGTATAAGCTAAACGGATGCTTCTTCAGTCTCTCGCTGCAAGGCAGATTTTCCTGGCTTTTCCAGTTCGTCGCTTATTTGTGTTAAAATGCAATACCTCTATTTCAGTAATAGTTCGATGAATGCCATATATAACAACAACTTTATGACTACTTCTTAATATTCCTCTGCTTTTACATCCAAGATTTGTACCATAAGCATGAATCTTTTTGAGTTGTTCATAACCACACTATAACACCTCTATAATTTGACTTTAAAATATTCTTTGATCTCAGATGCCTTTCCACTCATCTGTATTCAAATAAACAGTTCAGTAAGTCCCATTCTACCTGCCCTGCAAAAAAAGCAGGCTCTGCTTCAGAAGTAACATCTCCCTATAAATATTTATGGCTGCAGATATGTTATTAGTGATTATTTTATGTTTTCTTCACATAAGTTAATAAAGATTATGAATAGGATTGGGATAAATCCAAATCCTTGTTGTACTTTGCTAAACAGGTCTCCATGCAATGATGATTTTCAAGATATAATTACTTTTCAGATCTGCTGGGTAATTTTTTTTGTTCAGATAAATACATGTTGCAAGTTTTGTATAAAAATATTTTTAAATAGAATATTGGCATTAAATAGAATATGGCATAATGTCGTCATAGAAGCTCGAAACTCTGCAGTTACCTTTGCCAGGTGAAATACTAATCCCTTTAAACAACAGGCCTAAATTCCAGCAAATCCTGCTGATATTAGAAACTCAGTAATTCTTTTAATTCCTACACGTGATTCTTATGTTTGACTTTCACGATTTTGCCAAAGGTTCTCGTCATGTTATTTTAGCTCAAATACCCTTTTGCTTCACACTTCTAACAGGCACCAAATCAGTGTCTCTCTCTCATTCCTGGAACAAACATAGGCAGGTTCATTATTACCACGAATCAATCAGAATCCCCCAAAACTCTGGGACATGACTTAGTTGGTCCTGAAAGTTTGTATGTTTTTACCTTTACCCGTTGCTATTTAGCATCCTTACTAAGTAATGATTGAATAAAACATTTGCAATTACATCCATAAAGTATTACTGCATTATCCGGGTTTCTGTTGAAGAAAGAAAAGAAACTCTTTTGTACATTGGCATTGTTACTGAAAATTGTGTATTTCAAAGTAGCAGGGAAACCACGCCGCTGTTGAGAGGTTTTTCTTTCTTGATCCTGACATTTTAAAAAATGTTTTCCCCTTATCCTTTAGGCAACGAGCCAAGACTTTTCATTCATGTATTTAGCTACTATTATTCATTCTCATTGTTCACAACTGCTTACTTACCATTTCTGCTTATCAGCTTCCATAGTTTTCCTTTTGTTTTATACATGTATTAATCACTCCTTTAATTTTCTTTCTTTAACTGAATGTGTTCAGCTGAAAAGAAACTTAGATGATTGTGGTAATGTCATCTTTGGGGTATCCTGTACAGTCTTCCTAAATAAACTACCATTTACCTATTTGATGTATTTTTCCTATGTATCTCTATCTATATGGGTATCATTCAGAGTTTTCTTCAGACTTGGAACACTGTCCCTTTTCCAGCAAAGCTGCATCATATATATGGGAAATATTTATATATAGCAAATACAGTTAAATTATGCCATTTTACATCCAAGCAACCATAAAACCAGCAGATTAGACTTTTTTTTTGGTCAGAATTCAAAGCACCCGAGTGCTCTGAAAAGAACATATGATTTTATTTTAGAAAATGATCATCTATTATTTATATAAAATCTAGGGCATGTTTACTTGTGGAGGTTTGAGATCTTGACATATCCTACAGATTGAGATTAAAAAATTAAAAAAATATGATCCTAAGATAGCTCATTCTAGTTACTCCAGCTAAATGTTTACAGAGCTGCTCATCCAGTTCTGTATTCAGATAATCTGTCTCACCAGTATCAATTTTCTGATTTATCAGCCTAAACATTGACTCATAAACACACCAGCTCTTGGATTTGTGAAATTGGGAACTCTAGTTATCTTTAATGAGCCTGACTAGCCTCCCTCTCTGCGCATTATCTTTCTTAAAGAAGGTACAACCTAGTATGAATGCTCAAGTTGTGACAAACTACTACTACTAAAAAACCATAGCTTACGCATTTGAATAAATGAGCCTTTGATACAGGTCTGCAAAGTATCTGCAGAAAGATCCTTCACCAACAAAAACTCCCTCGGTGTAAGCCAGACATTCATATATTTGGACTTTGTATCCTAAGTCTTTCTGAAAGAACTGCCTCAATTATTTGGAATCTTATTAGTTACAGATGTATCTGCGAAGCATCCAGAAGTGTAGGCCCTTTCTCCGGCAGGCATTTCTTGAGTACAGAGCCTCAAATACAATCACTTTGTGATCTTTTTTTCCCCACCTGACCCCACCTTGTCCACAGCACGTGGTGGCTCCCTCCATCAGCGGTAAGGTGTATATTCAGGTGCAGAAAAGTGGTTTTAGTTCATATAAAAAGACGCCCGAGAAGATAAAGGCGTGCAAGCCCTAATGCTCTCGACTGTTCCAAGCTTTGAAATGTAGTCGTAAGGTGCCTAACACCTGTAGCCCTGCTAACAGTACTGCTAGCCAGCCTCTCGGAAGGCATTCACAGCAATTAAAAAAGCTATAGCCACGCACACTTGCACGCAGCTGAGCACACGCGTGCAACTTCACCCACAGACAGCAACCGTTTGCGGGAAGAAAACCGTACGAAGGAAAACCTCGAACACGAAGAAGCTTCGAGCAGCGCTACCATTTCCCAACTTTTTTTTTTACTTTTTCGCTACGCCACGTGCCGGTACCGCCCCACGTACGTGTATCTATAGATACAGGTATAAGCAGGAGCAGCTGGCGCGGGGCCCAGGCAGGCAGGGCACCGCACTGCAGCCCGCCCAGCTTGCGCCGTGTTTACCCCCGGCCCTCGGAGGCGACGACCGCTTGCTCCGGCCGCGCTCTGCCGCCGACCTGCCGTTGACTGGGGTCCCAACGGAGCCGGGAAGAAGCGGCGGGGCCCTCACGGCGGAGCCCTCACGGCGGGGCCCGCCGCCGCCGCCGCTTCACCACAGGCCGCCCGGCTGAGGGCGGGGCCTGCCCGGCAAGAGGCGGGAACATCCGGCTCCAATCGAACCCCGCCCCTCACCTTGGCCTCGGGTCCGCGCTAAGCCAATGAGGGTGGGGAGTCGCAGCCGGGCAGGTAACGGGGGGCCCAATCGGCTAAGGCGCCGCGGGAACAGGTGGGGGCGGGGCCGCGCGCGGCCCCGCCCCTCTCTGCCCGGCCCCCGCCGATCGGCCTCCGCGGTCGGCGCCCGGCGGTCTTGAGGTGGTGGAGGGAGGGGGGGGGGCGCGGCGCGGCGCGCGCGCCGGCTCCGCGGGGGAGGGGCTTACCTGCCGGAGCAGCGGCGCCGGCTGCGGCAGCCGCCGGCGGGGCTCGCGCCCTGCCCGCCTCCCGCCGCCGCCGCTGCTGCTGCTGCTGTGTGAGGGGCCGCCCGGCGGCCGGGCCGTGAGGGCAGCGGTCGGGCCGGGCCGTGAGGGCAGCGGTCGGGCCGGGCCGGGCCGGGCCGGGGAGAGCGCGGAGGCAGCCATGGCACTGGTGGCCCCGGAGACTCGGAAGTTCACGCGGGCGCTGAGTAAGCCCGGCACGGCGGCCGAACTGCGGCAGAGCGTCTCCGAGGTGGTGCGCGGCTCCGTTCTTCTGGTGAGTGAGAGGGCGGCCCGTGAGGGGACGGCGGCGGCGGCGTCCCGCCGGGGAGCCCGGGCCGCGGGTTCCGGCCGGGGTGGGGGGAGCCTCCACCGGGGCCTTTCGGGGCCGCGGGAGGGGCAGGCGGTGGCCCCGGAGGAGGAGACGGGCCCTTTGATCCCTCCCGGGCCCGCCCGGGCTGTCACGGCGGCGGCTGGCGAGGGGGGGGGGGGGCGGGAAGGAGGTCGGCGCGGCTCCGCGGCGGGCTTGCGGCTCTTCGCCTCCCCCGGAGGCTGCTGCGGGCGGGGTGAGGTGCGGGAGCAACCGCAGGCCGGGCGGGGACGCTGCCAGCGGGCGGGCGGGCGCCATGGGATGCGGCGGCCGGCGGGCTGGGCTGGGCTGGGCTGGGCGCTCCCGCCCTTCCCGCTGCGAAGTTCTCCTCAGCGTGAGGCGGTGCGGGACGGGCAGGGCGAGCGGAGCTCTCCGGGAAAGCAGCGGCCCCCTCCTCGCTGTTAGCTGCCTCGGGCCAGGTGGAGGGGCCTGCGTGTGCCTCCTTCTCTTTCTCTTCTTTCACCTGTGGAGCGGGTGCAGCTGGCACTTGGCCTGACTCGGCTGAAGCGCTTTCGCGTGTGTGGAAACAGGGGTGCAGAAGGGATTTTTCGTCTCGCTACCGCCTGCGGGCTTTACAACTAAACCCACGTTTTTTTTTTTTTTTTTTTTGTTGCGTCGTACGGAATGAACGATGAGCGCTGGCAAGTGTAGTAGGAATGTTTTAATGCGTTGTTTGTCCCTACTGTCTGTGCTGTGCTAGCACATGGTAGCTGTTCTTGCCAGTTTGCAATCGGGTGCATTAATTTAATTTAAACTGCTGAAAGTAGATTTGTGTGAAGGTGTTAGATGGTGAACTGAGGCAGCTGGGACCGAGAGAGAGAGGAGTATGGTTTTTTTGGCCTGGCTGTACCCAGGTGACGACATCTTAAACAGCCCCAGCAAGATTTTTCAGCGCTTTTCTCTTGGGGCTCTTATTCATGGCATGCATTTGTTTTCCGTGTGGTTTTGTTATCTCCAGGGGGAATGTTTTAGTAAGCCCTTAACTCGATGTAAGTAGAGAGTTTTTGGTGCTGGGATTCCTGATGTTGGAAGCCGATCTGTCGTTTGCTTTTCACTCTTGCTAATGCTAAGTATGGTCACGTCTAACTTTTGTAAACTGCTTGGCAGACCACTGTTTGTCTTGTCATAGCTACGTGTTGCGAGAGTAACCAATGGTGTAGCTGTAATACAAAGACAAATACCTTTCTTTAATAAAACAATGGCTTTAAAATTAAATTAGTCTTTATTTAACTGTGGGTCACAGAATAGATAATAGAAGACCTAATATGCATAGTTCGGGGTCCACCTGAACACTGACAGCTTTCCACAGGATGCAGGCACATATATGTGTAATGAACGTCCAATATATGTTAACTCTTCTTCAGGGATCAAGGCTTTCCCGGGGAGAGTGGAAGAAGGATACATATGTATTTAAAAATATTTTTCATATTGAGGAAGCATGAAAGGGATTTAGGTATTTTTGTGACACAAATAAACGTTTCTTTTGCAGTAATTGTCAACCCTGCCCTCCCCCCCTTCCCCTTTAGAAGGTTTTTTTTTCCTAATTCAGTTATGATTAGTGTCCTTGAGATGAGTTGGAAAATATTTATCCGAGTCTTTAATTCATTCAGGTTGACCAAGTACATAATAGGATGGTATTCACTAATATTCCAGGTATTTTTGCCACAACAGCATATTTTGCAGAATTTTCAGGAGGTGAAAGAAGTGATGGTGGGAAGTGGCGTACTGGCTCAACCTTATTCTGGCTAAGGTCTTCCGTCACTATTTTAGAAAACAAAAATTCATGTCAGGTTTGTGGTTCTTTTCTGTTAGCATGATGCATGGAGCAAAACTCCCATCTCTCTCCCATACAATCTTGTGCTAAAGTTCACCTTCCTGTTTCAGCCATATTTTGCCCCTGCTGTTATGTCTTTCCTACTGTCATAAATGCTGTTCATTTTGTCACTGAACTCCTGTCTTCCTGATCATGTACTGTTTAAATCATGAAATAAAAGGCTAGTGATTGCAGGTTTACCTTTATCTTTTTACCTTGTCTTCCTCCTTTGAATGTACTGTAACTCTTTTTGTTGAGCATTTGGAATGAAATTGTACTTTTTTTTTTTTTTTTGAAAAAGGAGGTGTTTAGGTGGGATAGTGTTTTTTGGTTTGGGGGGTATTTTTTTTTTTTTTTTCCTATAAAAGACTTCTTAAAAATATTTACTCCTGTATGTTTGACAGGTTGACCTGTTTCTTAGCTGATGGAGTTTCTGGGCTTTATTATCTTAAAAATCTCTTAGGCTGACCTGATGAACATAGGATTCTTACCAGTATTATAGTGGTTGTGGAATAATCTATTCAGATGCATGGCTTTGAAGAAAAGACGACCCACTTTCTTTCCTAAGCTGCCTCTCAAAGCTCTTTGATAGAGCACCCCACCAGGATTTTTTGAACTGGGTTGTCAACAAAATGTCTTGCTTAAAATGTCATTCAGCATTGGTAACTAATGTGGTCTTACTGTCATCACTTGCTTATGAACAAATACTGAAGTTTTCCGATACCGAAAAAATACAGAAGCTGTTTTCCATTGGCTAGGCTTGCAGTGTAGAACCTGGAAATAGGAAAGAATGATTTCAAACTAGCCGTTCTTGGTGGGTGATCTGTCCAGATATGTAGAACCAAATATTGCTTCTGACTGTACATCTCTGCAGCAGAATGTACTGAGCAGTGATGCAAATCATCCAGTCGTTACTTACAGTAACAGATAAAAGTGAACCGCTAATACCTCTGAGGTTGTATAGATTCTTTAACTTGTTATTGTTGCTACTGTTTAACAGTGCCATCCATTTTTACTGTGAACAATGTATCGCTAGACAAAAAAAAAAAAGGCATTTCCCATCTTTAAACGAGGTTTATTAGATCATATTTCTAAAATATGCTTGTCTTTTCTGCTTTATAAATGTTCCTAGGATCATACTGATGAAACAGGACTGAAAACAGCATGTCAGTAGGTGTGTATCTCAAATTTTCAGATTGTTCTTCATTGGAACTAAAAGTCAGAGATTTTCAGCCAACTGACAGACTAAATAGCTCAGCTGAGTAGTAAAAAAACATTAAGCAGATGTGGTTAGCCAGGCTAGTTTTCATCACAGAACGAAGCAAGCTACCTTGTCAGCATTTGATGTCTCATACGTTCCTTCTGTTAGATTTAGTTTGTTGAACCAACAAGTACAATTTGGTTGATTGAACTGAAAACTTCTTACCTGGCTACCAGCTTTTCACTGTGGTATAAGGCACACAATATATATTATTCGGGTTCAGTTTTTGCTATTTTCTGCTTGACAGTAGCATCCTTGTTGAATATCGTCTTGTGCATTGTTGATGTTGTTTTGACTTCAGGCTAGCCATGTGACTTAATGTGATGCCTCTGGCCACCCGAATACATTTATGTCTAGGGAAGAAGACTACAGGGATGACAAGTCTGTCTCTTAAACCAGCAATCTTACCAAGAGCAATTTTCAATGCAATTTTAGTATTACATATAATTGGAAGAGGTCTCTTTAAGTGGTGATGAGTTACCCAAAGCATGTTGTGTACATATCAGTAGCACCGCTGGAGGGATATGTGGTGTCTTGTTCAATGATATGTTAGTGATAAATTATCTCAGTGACAAAACAATGCGTTCCACCCTATATTAAATTAAGCTGACACTTACGGATAATAAGCAATTAAGAGAGTGTTTGGCATACCAGATTTGGTCTGCTTTTGCCTAGCTGTCAATAAAATGACATTATCAAATATGTAGATGATGAAAATGTTTAAATATACCAAATAATGCAGCAAAAGTTGTTTCCCCTGTGTTGAAATTAACGTTGTATGGAAGAAACTGGAGATATGGGAAAACAGGAGGAAATCTGAGTGATTCCCAGATTGTTCTGTGCAGTTTTCCTTTTTGATTTGGATGTATAAAATAGGTTTGAGTATTTGAAGGCTGAAATCATCACATCTTAATACAGCCTTGGGCTTTATATGTTAACTTTGGGTACCTGGTAAAGCTCTTGAGTTCTAAAACTCTTGTAGAAATTCAGCTTTTCAGATGTGGAAGAAAATCAGTATATCATAAAGACAATGCTTGGATCTCCTATTGACTCTTGATCTCAAACTCACTGATGTTCTCTCTCTCTTTTTTTTTTTTCTTTTCTTTTCTTTTTTTTTTTTTAAAGACCACCTATTCTGGATTTTAATGGGATGTCAACTTTGTCTTTCCAATCCTGATCTCTGCTTTCTGTGAATCTCAACTCCATGAAAAAGATGGATAGGTGCACTCTATGCTATATTATTACAATGCTTCTAACATAGTGTTTTTCCAAGAATATGGTTCCTGGGAGGATTGTGTAGTATTCATTTTGATTTGGTATTTTCATTACTTATTGCCGTATCCTTTCATATGCTCTGTGCATAGAGGGCTTGTGTGCTTTTCTGCAAAGCGGCTTCTCTGTATATGATGAATGGAGTATTTGGAACCTCATTAACTGTGAGATTTCAGTTGCAGTTTTTGTGTAGAAAGATATAGTTGGTGGCTTGCTTTAGGAAAGCAGGAATTCAGAAGTGGTATGTGATGCTGAAGGGATGAGGGAGGACTGGGATCTTTTAGAGCTGATGGGTATGGAAAAGCTGGAAACACAGATAAAGCTTGAGCTTTCTGTAAATGGAATGTGAAATTGTATACATTAAGAAATTTGGAAGAAGTAAATTGTTGTGAATGGATGAGTGAAAGCAGGGAGACAATAACTGACACTCAAGATTTTAAAGGAAAAACCGTCGCTGACAATGAGCATCATCCCCACACATCTCATCTTGGAGGAACTTGATGCGAACGCTAATGCTTATTCAGTCACTTTCTGAACTGTTGAACTTTCTCTTTACTTGGGGCGAAAAAACCTGATACTCAACCCTGAAGAAGTTAGTTGATGGTATGTACCACTCACCTTTCCTAAAGGAAATAAAAATTGCCAGAGTATAAGATCTTTTTTGATAAAGGTGCTAATTTTATTTCAGCAAAGTGCATGTAAAAACCTTTCTGATTGGATACAAACCACTAGCAAGAATATTAGCAAGATAGTACGTGTTATTTCTGGCAAGTCTGATACTGCTAAGAAAACTTACTGGGTGTGATAGACATTTCTGTGGTTGTGAGGATTCAGAGTCTGGACTATAGCACTTAAGTTTCTCTTAATAAATACCATTAAACTTATTTGAATTTTAAATGTGAGTAAGCTTCTTGTTCAGAAAGGGAATGTGAGGGGGGAAAAATACAGGACAGCTGAATTTCTGTGTGAGCAAAAATACATTTAACCATTCAACAACAAGATCATCATTCCTGGTAGCTGCACCTTATTTCCTTATTATTTTCTGGAACTTTTTCTACCCCACTAGATAAGGATAATTAAGTTTAAAATAGAGGAGTAAATGCTTTAAAATAGTTGCTTCTAATACAGCAAATGTCAGATGTAGGTTGATGCTGGATTAGGCTTTCGGTTCTTGGTGGCAGCAGCTCTCATGTAGCACAGAATACCACACTATACCTTCTTTTTCCTCTCTTCTTCCTACTCATGCCCTTTAATACTCAGTCAGGATCACATATTTGTATCTCAATGGAAGTAGAGCTCATTACACCTGAAACTTGGGAATTTCACAACTCTGATTTTTTTTTTTTTTCCCATGTTGAAGGTCTTGTGCAATAAACTTAAAACATATGTTTTATAACATAGTCGTTTGGTTATGCTGCATTGTGCTTCTACACAAATGTTTCAAAAAGGTCTGTAATTACTCATTTTCAAAACCAGGCCTTTAATGTCAACTGTTTTTTCTGTTGCATAGGTGTAGATGTTCAAGTTACTTTTAAGCATGGATGGTTATTAGACTGAGTGGTCACTTGCATGTGAGTAGTGTGTGCCTGAGATTAGATAACCATCGGATATATGCATGTATATGCAAACTCAACAATTTGTGAATTTGACAGTTTTACTATATATTTGTATTTTTGTGGTAACTTTAAGATTCTGCCAAACTCATGCATGTTTGCTTTAAAAATAGTAAGGAAAAATTACCAATAAGTCATTGAAGCAAATAAGGGGAGTTCCGTTTTCCAGGTAGCAGGAAGCTTGATTGTGTCCTTCTGAGAAATGTATTGCTTATATTGTTTTTAGTTAATAATTTCTGTAACTGTTAGAGGTGATTTGGTGCCAGTGACTCTTTATGGAGCTAAAGAAAAGGGTGTAACATCTTCAGCAGTGGTGTCCAGGAAGCTCTTATTTAGACCTGAAATTTCTGATGGCAGTTGAAGAACTTACCTAGTACAGTGATCTTAAAAACAAACAAACAAAAACTATATATTAAAAAAGTACATAAAACTTTCTTCCTTAGCTAGTGTTTAGTTTTGATTTTGAGGTTGACTTCACTTGAGGTAGACACTGAAGGCAAAACTCCTGTATTTGAAAGAAGGTGAAGACAAATTCGTTCTTCCTTGTTCCCCCTTAGGTTGTCTGTGTCCGTGAAAAGCATTAATTATGCAAGGTAGAAAAGGCATAAAGTTGCACAAGTAGTCCGTGTATTACACAATGCCTTTCTCATTGAAATACTTTTGAAATAACTTATATCTAAAGATGAGAAGATACTCCAATAATTCTGAGCATGTAACTTATTTTAGACCTTTATTTAGAGGATAGATAGGTTTGTGAAGGGAGGCTTACATTCTGTCTTACTCCAGAGGCACTGATGTACTTCATACCTTAAATTTAATAATCTGTGAAATAGTGGTAGGTATCGCATCATAAGAAAGCTATGGGATTTTTTTTTTTTTCTGTAAAGGGCCTTAAAGTTCTTTTTGTGAGAATAAAAGTGAGCATATATTTTCTCAACATAGAGACTTCCTGTAATATTAAAAAAACAACAACAAACCTGTGTCAGAGGCCTTAAAAACCAACCTGGTTAATGTTATGGACAAGATTTCTTGTACAAAGTGAGGGCCAGAATTTCATTGGTGCAATGGACTCTGCTTTGGAAAAAAGATTACTAGATGTCTAAAGGTCTTCAGAAAGTTGAGCAGAAGCTCTGAAGGGGGTTTTATGAAGAAAACTGTTCTGGAGCATTAAGGTTTGGTCAGAGGAATCCAACATCTGTAGCTGAGGTTGTGTTCTACTGCATTCCCATTGTGACTGGTTGAGAGAAAGAGCAGCTTTGCTGCAGAAACATTAGGAAAATAAAAATCTTAATCTTGACTGTGGGGGTGGGGGATGGGATTCTTTGTTGGTGTAAGGATGAATTACTGTGTCTGTTAGAACAGTTTGTCATCTCCTCATCTGTGCCCAATGAATCAGATGTGAGAGGAGGAATGGGGAATCCAGATACTGTCTTCTGCATTCTCCTGCTGTGTCCAGAGATTGCTGCCTGGTTTGGAGGCACAGGCAGTTCAAGTGAGGGAAATATGAGAAAGAAGGAATCAAGAGCCTTTGTTGAAACCTCTGTCTGGATCCGGCACCTCTGACTGGTGAAACGAACCACTCCATTCTGTGAGTAGTGCTCCATTTAAGGTAGTGGTGTTGCCTTGGGGCTACTGGTGCATATCCAGAAAAAAAAAAAAAAAAAAAAAAAAAAAAAAAAAGGCAGCAGGGAAGATCTCTCCAAGGCATGTGGTGTGAAGGGGTGCCGTGGTTCTCTCACACAATCACAGGCTGGCTGAGGCTGGAAGGGACTTGTGGAGGTCATTTGGTCCAATCTTCTACTCAAGCAGGACCACCTAGAGCTGGTTGCCCAGGGCTATGTCGAAACAGCTTTTGAGTATCGCCAAGGATGGAGAATCCACAACCTGTGCCAGTGCTCAGTCACCCTCACAGTGACAAAGTGTTTCCTGATGTTCAGAGGGAACCTCCTGTGTTTCAGTTTGTGCCCATTGCCTCTGGTCCTGTCCCTGGGCACCACTGAGCAGACCCTGGCTCTGTCCTCCTTGGCACCCTCCCTTCAGGTATTTATATGCATTGATGAGATCTTCTGAGCCTTCTCCTTAGGCTGAACAGTCCCAGCTCTCTCAGCCTTTCCTCATGGGAGAGATGCTCCAGTCCCTTCATCATTTTTGTGGCTCTTCGCTGGACTCTCTCCAGTATGTCCATGGCTCTCGTGCTGGGGAGCCTAGAACTAGACTCTTCCATGTACTTGTTCTGTAAGGTGTTAATTTGCTTTTTAAGAACAAAGTAATCTTAGCTCTGTGTGCTGAGGAAGCAAGTAGATCACAGGCTGATTCAGACTGGAGTACTTGCTGGTGTCAGTGTAAATCCAGTCCTTATCTGGAATTCTAGTTTTAAGCCTCTGGGCCCAGGCCAAGCTTTGGTTTGGGGAGCTCTCTGAATAAAAAGGCCCGTTCCCATTAGAGGACCAGCTAGAATTTCTTTCTGCTCACCAGCTGAAGGAAAGGATGTCAGGTAGTTTAAGAAGGAAATTTGTTATTCAGCCCCTGGAATTGATGTGTAAAAAAGAACATGAATGTTCTGGATCATTTTTCTATCTTGAGACAATGAGGAGGAAGAAATAAGTCAGTTGAGGCTGAACATTGTCTGAAAAATCTGATTCACAGGATTTCTGTGGAAAGGTTATGTAAAGTAGACTTTGTTATGGACAATATTGTCAATGCTGGTAGTTCTGGAAGAAATTACAACTTTATAATTCAGAGCACATCAAGGAAACATGGTTTAGACTGGCTTTTTTTCTCCTAACTGCTTTTGTAATACTCTTGAAAAAGTTTCTTCTAGTGATGATTCTAGGAAAGAATACTAGAAATTAAAAAATATGGGGCACTAAATCAACAAAACCATTCACTTTTCAAAATGATACCTCACTCTTTTCAACTTGTTTGAAATTTTCAGGGGTGAATAGGTTTGTGTATAAACAAGTTAAAGTCCCTACAAGTTGAAATCAAATAGTCCCTTTTGAAGTTTCTTCTACTAAGAAACATACTTGTTTGTGCAGTGGGAATATCAAGTGACCTCACCTAAAATTGACTAAGTAACCAAAATACGCTTTAAAACACTACTCTTCTCCCAACAAAACAAGAACCCCCCACAATGATTAAAAAAAAAAAAAAAAAAAAAAGTAAAGATTTAAGTGTAGTCACAGCAAAGCTTAGGAGGAGTAATGCTGATCCAGAGCTGCTAGAATACAGGGAAGCCTGTAATATAGATCCATCAGTGTAAATAAATAATCCTTAGCTATCCTTAGCTGCTGCTTTGTGTACTTCTGGGTGCTTTTTGATACTCAGGTGTAGCTATTGACTTAAAAAGAGATAGCATGTTGACAGATACTGATCTAGGTTTGGAAATTTGATGCACAGACTAAACTGCTTTTAGTACTTCCAGGTACTCTGTGGATGGGAAGGAGTTATTTGGTGAATTCAGAGGTAAGACAGGGGTTTATGTTTTTACTACTATAAAATTAATCCCCCAACAAAAAGCGACTACACATTATACTCAGAATGGATAACGCTTGCATAATTTTAAGTAGAGAAGGCATTTAAATATCTGGTTACATCAGTGCAGGATGTAATACGTTGCAATTCTTGTGTTATCTAAGTGAAATGTAGTTGATTTCAGGAGCCTGGAATTCAATGTAACTGAATTTGTAGACATTTAATTTGGTTTCAGCTTGCAGGTCCAGAGCCTCCACTGCCTTTGGATATTTGTGTTTTGACATTAAGATATACAATCTTGCTACCTTAATAGTTACCCAGGGCACAGCTGCCCTTCATATGCTGAAAGGAGTACTGAAACATACATGAATAAGAAAAACAGAAGCTCCACAGAAAGAGCTGGGTCTTTTCAGTGGGAGAGGCAAAGGCTAGTAAGATAGCTCGTGGTCTCATTTTAACAGGTTTGTGAAGAAATCAAGTCAAATGCAAATGCTAGCTAGTATTGTGGATATTAACATATAGAAGAGAGGCTTTGGTTTTCAGGTGATGGAAAGGTAGTTGTCCATTTTCCAGTCTGATCGCATTGCTAATGCTATTTCGTGCTCTTTGTTCTTTAATGTTGCATAATGGTTTTTATATCCTTTCATTTCAGAAGTAGTACTGTTCTTCACCAGGGCGCTGATACTGACAGAGAATCTGCTTGCACTTCACTTGATGCCTTTCTAGGCTCGTTTGTAGGCATGGTTGTAAGTGACTACAGCCAAGCAATAGAATAATACAGAACTGAAGCTTTGTGAAAATAAGATTGAAAGTCACCTCATCTAGCCTGTTTCTCACTTTCCCTAGTACAGTGATGATGACAAGTAGTATTTCAGACCTCTTTCTGCCAGGCATATTTGCATGCACTGGCACGAATACTTGTGCAATGTAATGTCATCTGGTTTAGTAGGTGGTTTAGCTGAAAATCGTGGTAGTATGTTTGCCTTTAAGGAATGTTCAAGGAGGCTTCACTCTTACTGTTTGCTAGTCCAAGAGGGATTTTAAATTCATATTGGAACTCAAACGTCAGTAAGTTTAAAAAGAGCATTCAGGTTAATGAAGAGATGACACACATCATAATTATTTGAAGGTTGCTATTCTAGTTTCCTTCAGAAATTGTCTTGGGATTCTTGCTTGCCAGGCTTGTTACCACCTCAGAGATACTTGCCTGGTATTGTATATGGCCTTAGATGGCTGGGAAGAAATTAATATACAACATTATTGAGCCAGAGCATACAGCATGACCCAGTAAGTTTTTCCTCACATGAATAGGAAATAGGAAAAATTTCTAATTTCTAATAGGAAAAAAAAAAAGAATCCTACTGTATACAGTCTTGCTGGTAAAGTTCAAGGGACAATACTTCCAGCATAATATTTTGGCAGCTAATGGTCTGCTGGAGGGGAAGTTGGAGCTTGTTCCTGACTGAACTAGGAACAAAGGGAAGGAGAAAGACCTGAACCTGAATAACCTCCATAGAGGGATTAAAAGTATAAAAGGATGCGTGAGCCCTGAAGTTTCTGCTGCTCTTCTCGGAACACAGTAAGATTGCTCAAAAACTGGGTTTTAACATTTTTTTGTCTGGTCTGCTGTACTGTTGACCATTATTTATTCTAGCATGGTTTCATCTGTGTTTCTGAAAATAATGTCCTATAATTAGCAACTTGTTCTGTAGCTCTCTAATAATAATAAATTTTTGTTGTTGTTTTCTTATCAATCAAAATTTAAGAGCCCAGAATACTCACTTCAACTTCAGAAAGCTGAAAGTTATGTGACCACTAGATGGAGTCCAGTGAGCATATTTCAATACTAGAAATCCTATGTTATCGCTTGAAATGTAAAAAAGTTAAAAGAGCTAGGTGTTATGTGTCTCACGCTTAACAATAAATGTTCATTTGTTCAGTTTAGATTGGCTTGGACAACTTCCTAAAGTTCTTTGGATTATTCTTGGTATGTCTATCCCCAAGGTATATTTGAGTTAAGTTTGAACTTAAGACGCATGCTTTACTGGCAGGTCCCAGTGCTCATCTGTGGATGAAAATGTATTGTTACTCATGTAAAAATGGACTTGTGAGAAGACTGACCTTTCTGCAGCTCTCAACTATGTGGCCTAAGACTATTAGCTAAGATTTAGCATTTTGTAACTAGCAGGGTTTTAAATTTTTGTGCATCTCCATCAGCACATACATAATACCGTGTATTCAAGATTTGCAATAGCATTTCCTGGTTTGCATCACTTATGCCTCCTTCCCACTTCTCTAAATGTCTAAAAGGCATAATAGACACAAACATTTCCTTGTTTGTCGATTAAGAGAAACTTGTGGTATTAGCCAGCTATGACAGCTTCCTTGACTAGATAGGACAGAACTATATCTTGCTCCAATTTTCATAAGCATTATTTTTTTTTACTTTTGATATGATCTTTGACATTAGGGGCATCTCGTATGAATGATAAACTGCCTCTGGTCTTCAGCCTGGAGGTATACTTAGTGTTTCTAATGTCGCAGTAGTTTTTTGTTTCTGTTGGATGCAAATCTCTTCCTATGGCCTTGCTAAGCATGCAGAATCTCAGTCAAAATTACATGGGAATCCAAACATGTTATTCTCAAGACTACTTCCTGGAGTAATCATACTGGCTTTCTTCTGAACGATGGAATTCCCTTGGAGATTTTCTCTGTCTCTGTGGTTAGTATGTGGCTACCCAATGTAGTGCCACAGAATTATGGAAACATACAGGTTGAAAGGAAAAATCTGGAAGTCGCCTAATACAATCCCTTGCTCAAAACAGATCTGGTTAGAGCAGGTTGCTCAGAGACTACGCCAATCTGGTTTTAGTATCCACAAAGGTGGAAATACTTTAACCCCAGTAGTTGACAACCCTCATGGTTAAAAAAAAAAAAAAAAAAAAAAATCCTTTTATGCAAATGGAATATTATGTGTCTGTTGCCTCTTGTCCTATGACTGTACCTTCAAGAAGAGTCTGGCTCTATCTTCTCTCTACCTTCCTATTAGGTAGATGCAAACAGCAATAACATCTTCCTTTAGCCTTCACTTAAGGCTGAACTATCCAAGGTCTCTCAAGTTTTTCTCATACGTCATATGCTGCAGCCCCTAAACCATCATGATGGCCCTCCGTTAGACTCAGTCCAATATGTCAGTATCTTTCTTGTACTGAGAAGCGTGCTCAGCATGTTCAACTTGCTGTCCAACAGGATGTCGTCCTTATCTACTCATTCAGACCACATCTGTCTAATTTGGCTACAAGGGTGCCAAGGGAGACTGTCAGAAGCCTTGTTTTACTAACATTATTCAATGTCCGTTGCTACCTCCTTGTCCAGAGAGCCAACCATCTCATCACAGAAGGCGAACAGGTTGGTCAGGCATAATTTGTCCTTGGCAAATCCATGTTGTCTACTTGGAACTACCCACTTATTCTTTATATGTTGGGAAATGGCTTCCAGGAGGGTTTGTGTCGTAATTTTCTTGGAGACTGGAGTGAATCTGACCGGCCTGTAGTTGCTAGTATCTTCCTTCTTGCCATTCTGGAAAGTGGATATAAGGGTTATTAAGAATAATCCATATCCAAACAGACACTCTGCACTAGTTTTGACAAATCAGGTGCTTAAGACAAAGCAGCTTTTAACACAGTTCCTTCTTTCCAAAGAAACATGAGTTCTTGAAGAGAATTACCTGACAAAGCTCTTCTGTGAAATTTGCATGAAGCAATCATTGCAGAAACAGTCCTTGTGACAGAAACCAGCACCTGAGTTTTTTTCTTCCTCTTCTTTAGGAACATTCCTATTAAGTATGAACTGTTCTATATATACTTCTTTTCCCTCTTGCAGGGTTATTGGGTCTTTAGTTCTTTCCTGCAGCATAGCTTTATCAGGCAGAAGTGAGCACATTGGCTTTGATATACTATCATCTGGTTGTTAAGGCACTCCAAAGAGTGATAAGTGATGTTGATTTTAATCTCTTTGGGCTGAGGAGGCTTTAGGCCCACATCTCTAGCATTCTGAGCTGCTACACAGGCAGCTGCCAGATGGAAGGTAGTGCTCCACCTACAAATACTGTAATGTTTTGTGGAAAGCTGAATTCAGTCAGGATGTGTTAAGATGTCTAAGGAACCAGATGTTCGCTCCTCTCAAGATGGCATCAGTTTGGGCATGTTAAATACCAAGGACAACTTTGTAGGTAAAAATTTAAGTACCTACTTCTAATGTTTTAAGAGATTAAGGATATTTTTGTGGCTCTTATGTTAGGACCTAGATGCTTGAATCCTGCCTGAAGTATGTTTTCTGGCAGATATGGGCCTGTGTCTTTATGAAATATTTTGCTTTAGTGATGGCATGTCTGAAGGCAGAATGTCCATGTTGTATGTAGTAACACATTGGATTTGAAGGTCTCCCTAGTTTGATCTGTATTCTCTCAACTGTTCAATTTCTGTCTAGGTGCCTCTAATAAGTTCTCATTTTGTTAATGAAAATTTCATAGGATCCCCAGAAGTTTTTAAATCAACTCAGGTAATGATTCCCTAAAGACTTCCATCTTCATAAATGTTAACCAATGTCAAATGGAAACTTGTAAACATTGGTTAGAACTGTCTGATTTCTGGCACACATGTTTAGTTTGTACCTGTGTGATTATGCTTGTTGGAATTCATTTGGTTGTCTAAGGGTTGCTTAACATGTTGATTTGAAGTCCTCCAGTTCCCAAGCAAAATGTGATTATTAGGCATTTACTGTAATCAGAGGAGGACTGGTGGTTAGACCATTAAAGCAATTGTGTAACTGTACTGTTAAACAGTTCCCAACAATTTTTTGGAGGGGAACTAGAGCTTCTTCTTTATTACCTGTCCAAGAGAGCATGTCTCAAAAAGATATGATTGTAAACAACTTGAAGCTAACACAACTAAATGAGTCTTTTTTGTCTCTGGGAATCTCATAGTGCAGTCAGTACAGATTCAATATAGTGTATGTAGCAAGGAGGAGCTTGTTGCTCCCCATATAAACAGGCAGTTTGGCTTAGGGGTCTCATATTTGCAATATATACTAATTCAAATAGCTCTTCCTAAGTTTGCATGCATTCTGGTGCAGACCCTTTTTCACAAACTAAGAGAAGACAGGCATTAGCGGTCTCCTCTTAACAGCCTTCCTTTTCCTCCCCTACCCTCTTCCTTGTGGAAAAAGACCTTTTCTAACCCAGGCTCAGGTAAAGGCAGTTTGCAACATCTAGCTTGCTGCTCATATGATGTACAGTCTGGGCTTGTTCATATGTTGATTTTTCGTTCTGCTTTTTTACCATTGGATAAAGATTTTTACCTACCGTAAGCTGTCTTTTAGCTCTCTTCAGTTGGTAGAGAAAGTTCTGTTAGACCCTTACAAGAATTTTTCCAGCCTCCTGTTTCACTTTGAGGTGTAATACTGTAATGGATAATATTACATTGCATCACATTTCTGTCTGGATGCTCACCGCTTGTGCAGTGTGGTTGCTCATTACAGTTGCAGGAATCTCCTTAGTGAAGCTGGAAGCTTGCACTATGTACCAAATGAATGTCTTCCTGAATGTCTTAGGAAAAAGTCTGCTTGTTGGCAGACTGCTTTACATTGCATACTATTCAGATTTCTTGTAATATTAATATTTAAGCATATGGTCAAGCTCCTCCTCCCTGTCGTTTCTTCCCACCCCTCATGTCCCCATATTTATCTCCCTTCTAAGCTCTATCTGGAATGCTTTTTATGTCATTGTTGCTACTACTGTGTTGATCCAAGTCAGTTTCAGTTGCCTTTTCTAAAATAGTGTAGCAACATGATGCTAAATTTATTCAAGATATAGTCAGAATTAAATTTGCTCTTAATTGGTTTTGAATTGGAACACCTCCCAGGGTCACTTCCAACCTGACTTAGTCTATGATTCTGTCATATGTTTGTCTTTCCAGATGAAATCTTTCTGTCTTCCTGTTTCTCCAGGTCTTTACTAGTGCTTTGAAAGTGAGGTCATTCTCTAGGTATTTGAAGGAACTGTCTAGTGCATGATAATTTGTTGTAAACTGACTTACTTTTCTCATATTCTCTTAAGGCATGATCTATTTTGTTTGTTTGTTTTGTTTCTAGAAACATTTCCTAGTATGAAGTCTCTGAAATTGCACAAAAAACCATCTAAACAGTGCTTTCTTTTAATGTTCTCTTAACTGTTGATATCCCATTTGGAAATGGAACTTTGTTGGGTCTCTATAATCCTACGTTCCAGATGGGAATGAAGTGGGCTTCTGCACTAGAAACAGTTAAGTTGAATGTGTTTTTTGGGGGTGCCTTCCATGGTAATTCCCGTAACTGTTTTCCCTCACACGTTTGCGAGGATGTCTTTATCCAACCTTAGTGAAAGGAGCAGAGCATTTCCCTCACTGACCTGCTTTTTGTTTTCAAAGAGGGTAGGATAGGTAGAGAGACAGAAGAAGGTACAGAGATATTGCTGTGCAAGGTTTGTGGTTATGTATGAGGCATCTTTGCCCTTCAGAGTAGAATTTACGTCAAATTCTTCACCATTACCTTCTTTATTCGCTCCCCGCAAAAAGCTATTCCTTATTAACAGACCTGCCTTAACACAATTTGTATTTCTTATAATATATGGAATGTGCTAACTGCTGCCTTTGAGAATCTGGGACTGGCAGGAACTACTTGGATCACTGTCAAATAATGATTTTTTTTTTTTTTTTTTTAAATCAATGTGTCTGCATGTCATTATGTTGTATTTAGGTTAGAAATGTAATGAAAAGCATACCGAGTTGTATTAACTAGCCAGATGTCAGGGAAAAATGCTAATAAATCTTAAATATTTCTTTTGAATGTCTCATTATAGCATGCAAGATAAGTTAATTTGCATGGGGGCAAATCTGTAGCTGACATCATTAATCTGTTTATTCCCTCCGTTCATGCTTCACTTAAGTCCTTTTAATTTAGCTTGTTTTAACTCCACTGCAACAATTTTGAGTTTGTAAGTTCACCCTTTCATCCAGTTTTACAGTTTGGTAAGTAAATACATCTCAGTGCTTTCAGTTTAGCAGAAATATAAAACTGAGCAGCAGTCTCTGACAGGGCGATTGATACTGCTATGGTGTGGATTGGGACAGTTATTTATGCAAATTCATTGGCTTTAAAAGTATTTAAAAAAAAATGGACACTTCTTCTCAGCATCAAAGATATTTACATACTTGTATGACAGATACCAGTACAGTATGTGGAGTAGAATCCTGTAGTGATAAATTCAGTCAGTACAGGTGTGATTCACTATAAACCCAAGAAATTTATGTATTTTAAATTTCATTCTGTGTTCTCCCCCCCCCCTTTTTTTTTTTTTATGACTATTGACTATTTGCAGTGAAGGACTAGATAAAGTCAGTTTCTGGCAGGTGGGAATTGACTGATCACTTTGCATGAGAGGAAGAAAGGAAAAAGTAAAGACAGCCTTCAGCTCCCTTGTGGTTTGCCTGAACTGATAATAGCATGCTGATAACATAGATTTGATTGAAGTAGGTTTATATAACACATTGGTTTTTTTTTCCATAGCAGCAGTGATTTAAGAATTTTCCTCTCATATTTTGAGTGTTTTATTTTGAATTTTTTTGTTTTAAACACTAAAAAGCACATATAGGTCAAGCAAAGAAATGTTTGCCAGTACGAACTCTGTGCTAAGCATTCTGGGAGAGTGCTTTCTTGCAGCAGATGAGGATTCTTTGTGGCTGGCAGCAGAAACTGCAGCAGTATCTTTGCAGTTTCCTTTCATCTTTGATTATGTTCTAAGGATCTCTGAAATATAGGAGCTCTTTCCCTGACCCTCTGGAATATCTTTTCATCTCTGTTGCGGAGTATAGCACATGATGAAAGCCTTCTATCTTCTACAGTTGAGGTATCCTTTGCTTTTCATCACCCTCTGATTTTTGTCTTCTGCGGCTAGATTTTTGGCAGTGTTTGGCTTAAGCAAATAGGATTACATTTCAGTAGCTGATGGTTTCTACTAAATGTCGGACGTAATGAAGATTGTGCAAAGAAATATTTTTGCGAAGCACAGGAAAATTATTCGAGTCGAGCAAAGGAAGAAGACATTCTGCAAATGCAATCAGGGCTGCTAGAAATGCAAAATTCAACAGATTTGGAATGGGTTGCACTACAAGTGTGGTTCTGTTTAAAGGCATTCGTACAGTTTTTGAGAGAAACTGTGGTTATATTTGCAAACAGCAAGGGGAAAACAATGCCCTTGAATACACAGCATTCAGCTTGCCAAATGAAGATTCAGGAATATTGATTCATTCATCCCTGGTAAATACAAACTTGTTTCATTAATAATTTTATCTGCTAATTGAAAGCTAAACTAAGAACAGGATACCATGTTTATTTAACATCTACTAGGACAAGGTATATTCATGTCTATACATGATATTGTAGGATGTTAGTGCATGTATGTGACATGTAATACATGTGTGCATGCAGCTGTAATGTTAAAGCTTAGCATTCATATTCATTATATCATTTAGATTTGTACTAATAGCTCTGAAGAATTTGCTCTCCATAAACAGGATTGTTATAGAAGATTGTTTTTAGATCTTTCTAAACATACTCTTGGAATGTATTTGGCATTTCAATTGAAGAACAACAGATGATTACGTTATTTGGAAAAACTAAGGAATGCATTGTTGGGAAAACAGTAACCCAGGATTTGAGGTTTATTTTTTCAGATGGACTTGAGTACATTTTTTTTTTTTTTTCTTTTTTCCTCTGAAACTATTCTATTTCTGTTTAGCTTACTGAAAGGGATACAGGAGCATTCTAGAAGAAAAAAAATGGTTAAAGGGAGCGATAACTGTTTTCTGAACCTGCTTTGCTCTCAAAGGCTTTTTTAGGTGTTGCCTGATGCAAAGAAAACAGGCTTTAAAGTGAGACTGTCGCCTTTGTACCCCCCAGGTTAATGACGCATTTGTGCGTCAGATGTATTGCATTTAGGCTTGAGGGGGTGGAATTGCAATAGCTAATGTGCACCGCTTGCTTCAGAATTTGGCTAGTTAAGGATTTAAATATTTATTTAAAATAATTTGGGGTTGCTTGTTAATTGCTTTGTCACTGGCTAGATAGTTGGAATAAGAGGGGTGTGGTACACTGAAATAACTGGACAGATTTTGACAAGCTTGTAGTGCCTGCTGGCGTACCCACGCGGTGCAATTGCAGTTTTGGAAAGCCTTTAGAAATTTCACAAAGCTTTGTTGTCTTTATGCTGTTCAGGTCCTTTCTTGCTGAACTCAAATATAAGAAAGAAAGGGGGGTGTGTGTGTATGTATCTGTATGTGTATACCTATATGTGTGTGTATATATATGCACACACACATACACATATATATGTATATTTATACACATGAATACACACACATAGCTTCCAGGAAAGAATACAGAATAATCTGAGCTGTCTTCAGATGCTTAAAATAATTTACAGTATGTATATTACCCTTCATGATAGTATTGCATTTTATAAATTCTTAATATGGTTTGATATTAAAAATAAAATGGCTTCCTCTAGGTATTAGAAGCCTTTTTCCAATGTTAGCCATTTTTAAGTTAGCCTCATACCGATGGTTATTAGACATTTGTTAAACTCTGGGCAATGAATATTTTCAATAACTTTTGTTCTCCATTGAATTTAAGACCTGACACCTTTACTGGTCTTAAATTCTACATATAGTTACATGAGTGAACGAAGAAATACTTTTCTAAAAGTGTAATATGAATCACTGTAACTGGGAAGTTGCAGTGAAAATTTTTTTGGTTTTTTTTTTTTCTTCTTCTTTGTTTCATGTGGTATTGTTCCAGCAATAATTTCTCTTTAATTTAGCCCTACAGAATTGGTTTGCAAACTGGCAAGATTAAGCACAAAATATGCTTAGTCTGCCATTACAACTGAAGTTCCACATCGGTCACTTAGGGTTTTTTTTTTTCAGTTCCAAAATTGCTTTTAAATAATGATACTGGTTTTTTGGATTTTCCTGTCTGGCTTTGTCACCTTGGTTTAACTAGAATTAGTGGATCAAGATAAATTTCTTCCTGGGATAAATACCTGCAGGTTAGTATGGAAGAATGTGTAGAATTGAGGGCTCAGAATGACTTCCTGCTCATTGTACTGGACTAGTGTTGTCCATAAGAACAAAAGTCAGAATTTTACAAGGAAAAAAAAAAGGGGGGGGGGATTTCATTACAAGGTCACACTCTTGATAATCAGAGCTGGCACTGGCCATCGCTTTCTGAGATGATGTCTGAGGCTGGGGAGCAGTTGCTACTGACTTACACCTGAAGAGGGGGAAGCAGGATTCTCGGAAGAGTGGGAAGAGGGGGAAAGATACTGCAGTCCTGGCAACAGTGACAAGTGATTTTATGAAACTCGTCTAAGTATATACATATAACTCTTAAATTACATAATTTTTGTACTCTTTGCTATAAAAGCTAATTTGTCCAGCTTTTCCTCCTCTGAAGAGGTGGCTTTCAGGAGGAGAAATACCTTGCTTCTTACTGAGAAGCCATGCAGGGAGGTGAAGGCTACAGGAATCCTCTTTGAAGAGAAGCTGTATGGCCAAGACCAAAAGAGAGTAGCAGTGTGTCACTTCTCTGTGTTTTCTTTTATTTTGGTGGTTGTTGCAACAGGTGCAAGTGTGGGTGTGTGACTTCACCTGTTTGTCTGTGCTGTAACACATATTCGAGCTGCAATTTCTTACCTCTGTCTTTTTGGCTGTACCTGCTATCTGGTCTATTTAGCTGTTTTGGATCAAATATCTCCTGATACAGAGCTGTTGTCAAAACACCAGTGAATTTCAGGGAGTCCTTTAATTTAGGAACACATTGATTCTCTTGCAAAACCAGTGTTGAAAATCTGTGAAAATTTCCTGTGAACAGAAAGCTCTCCGGAAGTAGTTCTCCTTGAAGGAAAAATCTCCTGCTCTGTGAAGAAATAAAGAGGCAGAAGTAGTTGATTTAGCATACATTTTTCTTAGTTGGCTGTAATCCAGAGGTCAGGAGGTTATATCTAAATTAAATCTAATTGAAGTTTTATTTAAGCAGGTCTGCTCTTCTAATTGCTTGAAGGAAAGATAAAATGAAGCCTGGGTGAGAATGTCTTCTCAAGAGTACAGTTTATTTCTATCCATCTGATGTCATTCAAACTTGCAATGAAAATGCTGTATCTTATCTTTGGGAACATTTGTAGCCTGTCACATACACTTTATCTTGCTAGAACACAGCATCTTTTAGGGTCTTTAAGTCCACATGGATAAAAATAAATATTTTAGTAAAAGATAATAAATTTAGTTTGGGATGCTATTAAAAGTTGCACCAAAATGAATGAAAATATATTTTTTCCAAATGTCCACCTAGGGCATATTTATTTTCTGCAAATATTGAGAAAGCATTCTGATGTGCTGAATTTTATAGTAAGTAGAAGGATACACTTTCAAAATATTAGCTTGTATGTTTGATCTACATTACTTAGTTTGTTTTGATTTTCCTATGATTTTTTTTCTTAATCCATTCTCAGCATGATATTACATGTTATTTCTGCTGTGTTTCAGTATCTTAGAGTTAGGAGGTTTTTTTTTCATGGCCTTTATTTTTATATTAAAATTCTATTTTTTTGGTAATCATTGTATAACCAATGACTATCTGAGAGTGAAGTGTTACTGTATGGTTTAGGGCCTAAACAGCTGTTTTAGATGGTAGACAAAGATGGAAAATGAGCAATGGAGTGTAGTGAACAATAAAACTAACAACATTTTAGAAGTTTGGGTTTTGCTAATAAGCCCCTTGAAGTACTCAGTGAAGGAAGAGGCTAGGTGAGTGTGCTAGCAATGCTGGTAGAGGAGCTAGAAAATTCTAAAGTGAGACAGATTGGGCTGAAGGACATCAACATTTTTTTCTTTATATTTGTTTGAAAATTGCAGAAAGCAACTTGGGTTTTTTTGTGTGCTTGTAATGTTTTCTGCTCAGTTTGCTTCTAATGGCCTATTCAACGCTGCTATTTCTCTCATTAAGCTTTAGAACCTTGTAGTTTGGTAAACCTACTTAAGGTAGTTTAGTAGCTGTAGCATGTGCAACATGGGGCCCAATAATTTTAAGTAGCCTTTTAATTTATTAAGTCTGAGGTGGAAAATATCCTTAATTTGAATAAGTGTTACTTAATTTGTGCTTACACAATTTCTGAGAAGAAATGCAGAGCATTTTCAAATGCTATTTCAAACTGGACTTCAGGAGTAAAGTCCAGCTTTTAATATGGTGGATATAGGTATTTGCTGAAAACAGAACCACTAACCTTAATATTTTAGTAACTGCAGTTTCTTAGTCTGTCACCTGTTGACTTGACAGCAGTGTCATCATTAGGTGTTACTGAGTTTTTGTACGACTGCTCTTTCTGTGCTGCCCATGAGTCATTTGGTTTATTAATAAACTGTGACATCTTTAAGATATACCAAAGTCTGTGCATGTGGGAAGATTGATTAATGACAGTGGTGAGCTATGTAATTCTGGAAATAACTCCACAGTAGACATTCAAGTTGCAAATATTTTTATTTCAGAATCATATTAAATTATATGCCTATGATTTTTCAAAACAGACTTTTCTTGATTGAACATGTGCTGTGTTTAAAATAAACATTAAAACATTCATTTATTAAAAGGCCTTACATTAAGGCCTGTTCTTGCTGTCTGAATTAACAAATTAATATCAACTTGTTTAGTTAAAGTAGAAGAGTTTAGTAGATATAAAATAGAAATATATAAAGGAGAGAGTTTTAAGGAAGTAATTCTGCTGAGTAAGTGGAAGGTGGTTTTTTTAATGTGCTTAAATAGCTTATGCAGCAATTCTCTAATGGTGTGCAGATAATTTGTATGGCTTAGTCTGTTATTTCACTTTCATAATGTGCTTCAACTTGTAACTCTATTACAAGTGGCTTTTATTCATCAGCAGCTGGAGCATTAGACCTCATTAGGCCTCTTAATAAGGAAGAAGCACACATGTATGAGTACAGAATCTAACTGTTGCATAGTTTTTCATGGGTCACTTGAATGAGAGCACTTCTTTTATCTCCTTTCATCTTACTGCCTTAGGTGAGTAAAAACTTGGTGTCTTAACGTGCTGGCTTGTAGTTTTGGCTAGATCTCCTGATGGTTTTTGTAGACTCTTTTTGTTTTGACCTTTCATTGGATTCCTTTGGGACTAATGGTTGAATGTCTGGTATCCTTCTGCCCTCTCAGCAGGGGAAATTGCAGCACAAATTCACCAAAAGTGCAGTTCCTGCAGCAAATATGCTTCTTTGAAAGATGCACGTGAGAGGAGTATCAGACATAGGTTGGCAGGTATTCAGTGCACTGGCATGCAAAAGGTAAGATTAAACATTGTATCCTCAGGAGAAATTCTTTAAGACTGAGGATAAAATCTGAGGATAGTTGGTCAAGTCTACATGTGTAAGCCATTGTTCATTGTCCATGACAATATAGGTTGGATTAGCACAGAAGGATATCCAACCCCAAAGACATGGCATTAGGTTGCATCCAGGTAGAGAACGTGTTCCCTTTGAATGTAGCAGCAGGGGATCTTGGGGGAGCTAGATAGAAAGCAAGCAAAATGTCTAGAGTTAAAAAACAAACAAACAAAAAACACAACCCCAAACAACCAAAAAACCCCCACCCAAACCCAACACCCCCAAAACCAAAAAAAAACCTTTAAAGCCTTGTCTGATCTTGAGGAGAGGAAAGAAGACTTCTGTAGCTGAGAAGCTGCATGGGTGGTGTTTTCAAGACTAGAGCCTAGACTTAGTGAACACACAGAAAGGAGTCAACTTCTCTGCTCTTTCTTCCTGATTAATACTTCCTTCCAGCTGCCTTAGGAACAGCCTGAAATGCTTATTTGAATAATCTACAGATGCAGATATCCTGTTCTGTCATGAAATCAAATGCAATAAAAGTAAAGCTGGGAGCCAACTGCCAACTTTTGCAATGTTCTTGTTTCTTAGAACTCTACAGTGTGAAGTCCAAGACAGGTTTGTATTGCAGTGTAGAGGCAAACCCAGATGCACTCTTACTTCAGCCCAAGGGCAGAGGTGAATTAACAATCTCCTCAAGGAGCAAATTGCTCCTGGAAAAAGTCTTGTAAGATTGGTATTACACAGTGGGAAGACCCTTACCTCAGACTTGCTTGGCACAGAACAGCTTCAGTTTGAGAGATCCTCAGATTTGGGGTTTTGACTTGCTTTTTGTCTTTGGTTTGGTGTCTGTGCTGTCGTATTAGTTTCTGATAATTGTAAGGTACTGTCCAGTAGGAAAAAAGCCATTTTTAGTCCAATACTGTTTGCAGAGTCAGTCTGCTTGTACATATCCTGTCTATAAGGAGGTATGTCAGAACAATAGTTAAATCCTTTAGCAGGAGTGCGGGTTTAATCTTGAAGTCTCCTATCCTGACTAAATTCTACTGATTATTATTATTATTTTTCTTTTTTTTTTTTTTTTCTTTCCCCTGGAACCATAAGGAAGTCAGGTTTTCCCTGAAAACAGAAAGATATCTACTAAGATGGTATGAAATGAATCAGTTACCAGTGAGTCAAAGTGCACCTTAAGTTGATACTTTATAGGTAACAGTATGCAAAAGTGTAACATGGACAAGACTTAAATTAATCTATATTTTGCTTAGCTCTGCTGTGATTTTAATCTTATTTTAGTTTGTATTTGTCACAGAGTAGGAGTGTCCAAACTAAGCTACTGTTTATCTTTTATCTGACAGATAGTGATGTCTAGCTGAGGGAAATTACTGAGATATACCATGTTGGTTTTAACAATGGTAGCCAAATTCTTATTCCATGAAATAAAGAGCTTTTAAAAAAATGCATTGTACAAAAACTCTGTGGAGCCAATAGAAACACTGACTGTGAGAATCCTTTAACTTTATGCTGCCACTAAAACAGGCAGATCAGTTTTTTATTCCAGCTTCTTAAGTAGTCATACAGACCTGTACATTGGTGTTACCTTTTTTCACCAATGCAACCTACTTATGATAGAGACCTCTTCTATGTGGTATCTCAGCATCTTTGTCCCGTCCAGGCTACTTGACTCTCTCCATAAAAACAATGTTTTGAGAGTAATTTTAACTATAATATAAAATTTGAGATTTGTGTGATTAATTTTGATATAAAGAGATGCCTCCCCAAAGAGGGATTGTTATTCAACCTATTCCAGAATGGGCTTAATTCTTGCTTTACCAAGGAAAGTCAGTGAAATGGGAGTACTTTAGTTATAATGTTGACAACATGAAAAGTTACATAATATGTAGCACACTCATATCTGTGTCTTATGCTTTATCTTTTTTTCTCTTTTTGTTGCCCTTTTTATCATCCTTTTTATGACTTTTTTTTGCTAGAGGATGTACTCCCTATTGGTGGGACTGCAAGTTACACGTTTGCAGTATTTGCCGTAGGAGGACTGAGTCTTCCGAACTAACTTTCTTGTGACTTTTTCTATTTCATCTGAATGTAGTGTGTATGGCAGGGAATCGCCAGGTGAATTGCATGCTGTATTCCATCTGCTATCAGCTGGCTGAGCCTTTCTCTTGAACTTGTGAATATATTCTTCCAGGGCAAGCACGTATCTGTTGGTCACTTATGAAACTCGGCAGTATTAAGATATGTATAGCTGCAACACTTAATCTTCCACTGACAAGTGAAATGTTATGCTTTTAATACGGCTGCAAGGCAGGCTGCCAGGTGTGGGAGGACAGTGCTAGAATATCTCTTATTAATACAGATGAGAGCAGGAAGTATTGGCTTTTAATGGTGCTTGTCATTCTGCTGAAGTGGGTCCAGATTGCCATATGAGCTACTGCCTTAAAAACCCAACCAAAACCCAACCAACCAAAAAAAAAAAAACCCACCCTCCAAAACCCCCAACAAAACAAAGCATCAAAACCCCTCCAGTCATCTAACCTCATTCTTGAAAGTTGTTTTTTGAGAGATGCTGTGAGTTGCCAGGGCATTTAAAGAGCTACAAAGGAGTAGAGAACAGGTGTAGGGTTTTAGTAAATGATGTCAAATCCTTCTGTTTTCACTTATACAGGACATGCAAACCTACAGCAAGATTATTTCTTCCTCCCCTTCTCCCCCTGGTTGCTACAGGTTAAGCAACAATTCTTTTCCTAGAACAGTTAAGAGAGACAAGTTTGGTGGCTGTAATTATAGCCTGTAGATTTAGTGATTGCTGATATTGGCCACTCAACAGGGTTTAGTGATCTTGATGCAGATTATAAGTGGGACTTGGAGCAAAAGAAGTGCCATTAAACCAAAGTACTCAGGTTTTAGCTTGTTCCTACAGCGAGGCTGGGTAGTCATCCTTTCTTCCATCAAAGTTCAGAGGAAATTCTCATATGCTGCCTGTTCCCTTGCTATCACTTACTAATCATTATGTGGTATTATGCATTAGGAAAGCAAGCTCTTGGAGTGAAAAGTGATTTGAAAGAATAAGAGAGTGTATGTAGGGAACTTGTCTTTTGGGCAGCAAATTTGCTGGATGAATCACTGAGGTATGCTGGGAACACTGAGAACTGTTTTGCCTGTGTAATTTTGTAATTACATAGGCAATTCCTTAAGGGTATATGATGCAAGAAGAGAGCCAGCTGTTTGGCCATTGGAAGTAACATGAAAAGTACTGTTGTTAAAAGTACCATAGGAAGTCCTTCAAGCCACTGTGTTTGTAAAAAGATGAAATGCATTGTTTCCATAATAATCTGAGTTATTTTGCACATAGGTCTCTATTTAGCTAGTGATTTCCTGCAATTTGGGGACCTGCCATTTTGGAAATGCAGTCAAATAACTTCTGTGCAGTGACATTCTTTTTGTACGTGCATTGTTTTCCTGGATTCTCTGTTGATCCTTATTCAGGTAACTGCCTGATACAACAAATTGAGTAGTATCTTTTTTCTTCTTCTTTTTTATTGGAGTTAAATGGTTTAAAACTACAGGTCCTGTAACAAGATGATAAATTTGCAGCATGACTTACAGTCCTGTTTTTCATCTTTCACTTTTTGAATTATAATGTGTTATTGGTAAAATTTTTTAATATACCTCTTGATTAAAGTAACACCTCTTCTGACTGTGTGGTGCCTGGATAAGCAGCATCTCATGTTTTTGTGGTGTGGATTTTTTTGTTTGGTTTGGTTTGGGTTTGGTTTTTTCCCCTAAGTATTTTTTTGTGAATTAAATTATTGAGATAATCACTAAGTCCTCAGCAGAAAATAAATGTTGGAAATACACATAAATCTAGCAATTAAGGTCTATTTCATGCAGGATATAGCTCTGGAGGTACTGCTTCACAGTTTTGTTGTTAAATAAAAGAACGTCCTCTAATGTTATATGTGTGTTAATGCAATGCAAGCTAGAAAATACATTAACCATTCAGTAGGAAAAAATAACTTTTGTATCTTTAAATTGATGTTATAAAAATGTTGGCTTTCTTTTTGTTCCTCATCATGTTTTGGGAAGATGGGGAAAGAAAATCACATTTGTACTGAATTAAAGTAATCCAGATGCATTCAGGAGAAGTAGTTGACGAGGATAAAACAATGTTGCAGTTTAAAAGTAGAATCCTCTGTTAAATTAAGGACAAGAAATACTATTTAAAGTGTATAATATTTTTAAGTCTTTATTAGTGTGAGTGTTTGCAAGTGCCTTGTGCATAATAAGGTTGTGCATTTCTGGTTGCAGTTAAGTATAATTGTAGCCCATCTCAATGAAACAAATTCCTGTTTGGCAGCTGCATCCTCAAGTAATGGTATAATTTAGTCTAAGCTGTTCTGTACTTCCGTTTTCTGAAAACAAAAGGGGCTGGTGCAAAATAAAAGTAAAGTGTAACTAAATGTTCTTGAACTATTGTCTACCTTGATTTACACAGGAAGACCTGTTTTTGTAAATTTGACTAAACTGCTAGTTTCCTTCTTAACTCTTAAAGCAGCTTTATAGAGTATTATTTTCTAGAGTTTGGTGCCTATATATTAGAGAGACTGCTTAAAAAGTAAATGCATTGAACTTGTTTTTCCTAGAGAAAAAAGCAGAAGCGTAGTAAATCATCATTGTCTTGACTAGTAGTAAACTTTATTATTTCTTTCAGTTCACTCATTAGAAATGTGCTTTCATTGTGGATGGGATGGGCAAACTGCTGGTTGGACTCAATTTCATGATTGCAATAAGCTGAAATAATATCTTCTGCAGGTGTGAGAGCAGAGAGAAGGGGAAGAGAAAGAGATATTGACAACTTATGTTAGGTCTGAAGTGTAAGAAACCTGTGCCTGAAGTTGTGCCTTCTTAAAAATGCTAGCAGTAAATGAGGATATTTGTGCTTCTCCACAACTTGATCTGCTTTCTGCAGATTAAGGTGACTTTCTCTTCTGTTAGAGAATAGATAAAAAATCATGTCAAGTTAAATTTAGGATGTCAGTTATATTGAGGTGAGATAATTAACTGTCCAAAGAAGTGGAGCAGAGTTGAGAATTGAATGAAGGTGGTGGCTTATTTTCCACAGCTGTCTGGTTGCTCTAGTGCACAAGGAGTCTAAAATAGGGATGTGCTTCTCTGGGGAGTTGAATTTTCTCTCAGATGTATTTTTGCTTGGTAAATACAGCTACTGAGGTTTGTGCACTTGGAAGTTGCAACTCATTAGTGTTAAAAAGAAACAAAGGGAAAACCAAAATACCCTTCTCAAAACTTGGAGAAAACTGCTCATCACAGTTCATTTTTTTTCAGGAGGAATTTAGCGTACAATCATATGCCAAAACTACTGCACAGGGGAGCTCAGTTGGTGAAACCTTCAAAATTACCAAAACTATCAGCTAGGTTGCATGCAAAATTGCTTTGCACTGCACTAAAGAATTGTACAGAAATGATCCCGATAAAAATTGCTGCCTCCTATTTTGCCACTGTGTGTGTATGCTGAACGGTGTCTGTAAGTAGCAGTATAGTAGGAGAGTAGATTGGATTACAAAAGCAGAGTTGAAGCATGACTTGAGTTTATGTGGCAGTTAAGGACAGGAATGGAAGATACTAACCACCGGGCACTGTGTAGCCTTGAATCACAAGGCCAAGAGACACTTCTGAAAACTGTTCACAAGACAAGGGAGACACTCTCCCAGTCTTTTCTACTGTCAGCAAAAAGAAAATGCTATGGAAGCCAAAGGCAGCGAGTGATGGCTGACTTGTCTTCACGGCTGAAGAGCTGAGGTTCTCTCAAGTGACTTCAGTCAAAACGTGTGAAGATTTTGTTGTGTTGTCTTCTCAGTGTTTTTTTGGAGGGTGATCAGTGATGGACATCTACAATGCTGGAGGGTTCTTAAGAGGGAGGAATGAGCTGAGAGCACTAATAACGTGCAAGACAGAAATGAGCTAACTGGCTCGAGTGAGGAAAGAGGCTGAGGGAGACTGGTAGTTTACTTGAAGAGTTAAGTGCTTAGAAGTTGAAGGTATAAAGAGATTATTTTGTAAATTTTATTTTTGAGTTAGTATTTTTGTAGACTATATAAGATTTTTACTGTGAAGGCAATTTGATCTTAAGGTAAATTTTTAATACGGATTTAGCACTAAGATTAAAAAGAGCATCCCCACCCTACTGCCAAAAAAAAGAGCAACGTTATCTGTTTGGGGCATTGGTCCTGGAGAATGTATTTGGTTAGTGGCTGGTTGTTGATAGTACCTGAGTAAGTGATATTAATATAAGGAAGAAAAAAAAAAGTAACACTTAGGGGCTTATACTTCTAAAGAGGCCCAGTTGTTATTAAGTGCCTAATTTTTACAATAAAAACATTTTAAAATATTGAAGCCTTGATTTTGTAAGTGCTGTAAAAGACTTGGACTGTTTTACATGGTCAATTTAGAAATGCATATTCTCTTTTGTGTTTGACTCATAACCTTAAAATGGATCCACCTTTTTTTTCTTTCTCTTTTTTTTTTTTTTTTTTTCCAGAGGAATACAACATGCTTAGGGGCTGGCCTTTGTCTGTCATGCATTCCCACCATGACAGATTTAGCAAACTGCAGCTGAGAAGTTAGACTAGTTTGTGCTTTCTGCTGCTTGTGCCAGGGAAAAAGCTATTGTTTTCACTGAATCACTGGCATGTTGATTACTTTGATGCCAAAAAGCATACGGTTTTGCTGCTGTTTGTATCTTCAATCAAAGAATGCAGGCAAGAACAAACAGAAATCCTAAGAAAGAGCTTATTATAGAGTCTCCGCAGCAGTGCAAGGATGCAGGTCCTTGTGAAGTAGAAGTGGAGAGTCCTGTGGTAGTGCTGGTAAGCATTGTTTAAACAAGCTGTCTCTTCCCTTTAATAATTCCAGTTCTGTCTGCCAGTGAAAAACCGCTTAATCTGATGCTAATGAGAAGTTCCAGCATTCTTACTTGTGAAGAAGGTGTGTTTAAGATTTAGGTTTGATTCTTTGTGTGTTCTCTGTCTTTTTAATTAATTTTTGCTGTTCTGGTTTACTAAATCTTTGGCTCTCTCTGAGTGTGGCTTTGGAGTTTGGTTTTCATACTAGCTGCTTTTCAGTGTCTGTTCTGTCTAGCATAGTTGTACAGCTCTTTGAACCTAGCATGAAAACTACTTGCGCTTTAAAATACATTCTAGCACCTCTGTTTTTTAATTGCCTAGCATATCTTTCAATTAAAATATATTTGAACTCTCTAAAGACTGTGTGTGTAACAGTTAAGTTTTACTTAAATGTGCTAAGAACTGTTGAAATAATTCAGGTGTACTTCTGTTAAGGGATTTATTTTTCAATGCCTTCAATGCACATTATTTAGGAATTTAAAGTTTTAAAGTAGCTTCCAGTGGGGGGAAAAGGGAATATTTCTGTATGTGGGGGAAGAAATCAAATAAGAACTTTTTTATTTTTATTGCTACACACTTAGTTCTGTTGGAATTTTAATAGTACAGCAAGAGAACATAATAAGCAAGCTGTAATGAATCCACCAACTCTCTCCAGCTAGGACAATAAACCTTTTCAAATAACAGAGGAGGATTGTTAAACTAATAACTTACATATCAGTAGAAAGAAGTACTTTGATAGTTCATACTAAAATTCCAAATTTGCTTAGTAATATCTCACACTTAATTGTTGAATTAAAGGATGATGGTCTCTTCTTTATTTGTCTGGCTGTGGTTGAAGTTAGTGGAAGCTCTGATCCTCAAATTATGGTCCCCCCCTTATTTGAGCTTCACACTACACATTTAAGAACTGAACTAAAACATTTTGACTGTCTATATTTAGTAATACACATCTGTAACTTTATGGGAATGGTTACTCTATGTAACTGAAAGCTTAAGTGTGTTAATAAGACAAATTTTCTTTTCCTTTACACTGTTTTCTTTAGTTTCATTCTATTCAGAGCAGTTGTTAGTAAAACATGTTTTTTTTGTATGGGTGTGTTCTGATTTCTGGTCCAGATTTTCATCAGTACAATATGAGCTAATCTCGTGTGTGCTTTCCTGCCTTTGGAATGTTTAACTTTATTTAGAACTGTTTTTATTCCCCCATGAATACTCAGAGAGGATATTAGTGTTTCTGCAGATACTTAGAGTACTGCAGTTGATCAGCAAGCATATGTACTTACTTAAAAAAAAAACCAAACTATAAAACATTACTGTGTTTACTTATAACCATTTATGAAGTACATCCTTATAATTTTCCAGGTACTACTTAATTTAATATTCATGGATTAATATATATCCAGTGGTTGCCCTCCCTTTTTTCATTTTCAGATGAAGTGGGTGCATTCAAAACAAAGGTTGTTATTTCAAGGGAAGAACATTTAGGTTCCGCATAGGTCACATAAAAAAAGTCTTTGCTGTCATTTCAGTTGCTATTTTGGTCTTAATCTGTTACACATATAGACAAGCATATATATGGCATATAATTATAGATGGTATAATATCTCTTTTTGCTTCTGCTTTTGTCTAGTTTATTGAGGAAAACTAGATGAAATGGTGCAAGCACACTTTGCACTAAGTGTAGTGCTTGGCACAAAGCAAAAAGTAGGGCGCTATGTTTCATTTAACACCGACATTTGGGTCCATTTTTATTTTGTTGGGTTGTGATCTTGCAGTAGATTTTTACTGCCACAGTGAAAGCAGGTATTTTCTCACTGGTATAGGGATGCAGTAAGGTAATAAGTAAGATTGATAACATTACTAGTTGACTTAACAAAATGTAAACAGCAGAACTTTGTGTTTTCTGGATTAGAAAACTTAGAATTGTATTAGATAGCAATCCTCAAAAGCATTTGGAACAGGAGGCTTCTGGTTTACTCTAGTAATACTTCTCATTGACTATTGCCTAAAACATTCTTTCAAGTGTGGATGGATTCCTTCTGTATGGGCAATTATGATGTGATTTACCTAGCACTCTAATTTTTTTTAGTGTTCTTTATAAAGATGAGACAGAATCAGCTGTCAGGACTTCAAGGAAGCAACAAATTTTTTGTGATATTCATTTAATTCCTTTAAATGTAGTTCACAGAGTGCTAGAGTATTGAGGGAACTATTATAACTGTAAGCATCCCATGTGATATTGAAACAATGTTATTTGATTGAGCGCTGTGCCTGAATTAACTTTTCTTGGATAGGTGGGTAGGTTCACAAAAGCAGTCATCTGCTCCAGTGCCAGTATGTTAGTACGTGCACTCTCTTGTTTTCCTGCGTTTCCTGTTACCCAAGTTTAGTATTAAATAGTCTTATTTGAATTAGATTGTGTCATAACTTTGCTTTTGAGGTTAACAAGCAAGAAGAGCCCATGGAAAAAGCATTTGGATTTTCCGGGTGGTGCCTCAAAATCTTACTTGGGATGAACCGCTGTTGTGCTAGCTGTTGTAGAAGTTACCAAATTAGTACACGTGCTGTCCAGTTGTGTTTTGATAGTCCGAAGTAGTAACTGCTTATCAAATCAGATGATGTTTCTGAGAAAGTTGGAATTTCTGGAGGCCATTTTTCTGCTTGGAAACACACTGGCAGTATAAAACGTAAGACGCCTGAGCTCCTCTGTACAGGAGAGCATTGCCCAAGTCTGATTCTAGTGTTAGAAGTTTCTGTGCTGATGAGAGAACTTCATAGGACACAGCATGCTTACTTTGCGTCTGAAGGTAAAGCAAATCACAGAGGAGGCTAGAAATTAAACAACTGGAAGTATCCATATTAATAACTTGAGGTAAATACTGGCAATACAGAAGGTCTTATCAAAACATTTGAGCTCTGAAAAGTGTTCTTGTGTTTAAATGGACCTTGACCATCAACGAAACACTTCTCATAAACAAAAGCACAATGTTTTGTAATTTAGACTGTGTTCATTGAGTTTTGGAAACCCTCATTCTCTTCTGTTAGAGCTCCCTGAAGACCTGGGTGAACAATAGAACACAATTTTTCAGGCTTTCAGGTTATACTGGAGAAAAAAGAAGGGAAGTTAATTATTGTTTTTTAAAGAAACACTGTGCAAAAAAGCCTGTATAACTGTCTAGTCTTTGTAGGGCTCTGTCTGTGTAGCCCCAGTAAGCATGTCTGATCTGTTTATGTAAGCATGAGAACCAGTGACTTAATGCATTTCATTCTTTCAAGTCCTAGAGACTTAAAAGTTTTGAATTTGTCAATGAAAGCTTATTGTTGCTAAATATATGTATAGTGATAGTTTTTTACATAAACCTATAGCAGCTTATTCCCTCCCACTGCCCCAAAGTTTAGATCACAAAGTTAACCATACCTAAGAAACAGGATAATGAGTAAAGTAACATTTAAGAATAAGCTCTAGGATATGTATAATTTTTGAATGGATTTTTAAGTTGATTAAAAAATAACCCAACCTGGACAAATTATTTTGTGCTTATTGTGGTTGTGGGACAATAAGATACAGGGAGCTGTTACCCATCTTTAGTACTAAATAGTCTTATTATTTGTCCAAAGTGGCTTGCCTCAGGCCAATGCTGAGAAATATGTTAACACCATATATTAATCAATTTATATGCTGCATTGCCTGCTAGTGCTTCTAGCTCCATTCTACTCTTTTTGGGGACTTGTTAATTTGCAGGTGTATGTGGTAAATATGTTTGTATAAGTTAAATGATGTGTTGTAGCATGAGGCTAACAATACTCAGTGTGCTTAACCTGACCATCATTTGCAAGAAGACAAGAGGAAGATAACATTTGTCTCAATTTAAACATACCAGAAAAAAAATGCACTGTATTATCTTTTTCTGTAATATATATTGTAGGCAATCATTGAACTCCTGACTTAAAATGCCATCACACTGCTTGTCCAAATAAATAAACCATATTCTGGCAGATTAAAATGGTTACCATATGGGTATCATGACTGCTGTTTCAAAATGCTTCTTATTTCTGGTAAGTTTCCATACCTATAATACACTGGCAAAACCAAAGCGGTATGGGAGATACTTTGCTGTTTTATCTTCCTACAAGTAGGGCATTGGCTAGCTTGAGTGCTGGACCCCATGAAGCCCTATGCTCTTAGCATTTTCTTGGATTATGGAAATGAAAATGTTGCTTCTTCCAAATCAATAGAAAAAGTTAAGCCTTGTTTGAAAGACTGACTTTCAGTGCCTGTAAAGTTGCTTTTGCAGTTTTGGCTGGGCTGAGTTTTATCTGTCAGCTAGTCCATAAATCATATTCAACGATACTATACCTACCCAGTATCTTTTCTTTTGCATTACATGAAATAATAGACCGGAAAATATTTTTTTTCTGAAGAAGAGCTTGAGAGAGAATCTGCTTCCTTGTGGTGGTGTAGGTTTGGCTAAATGCCAATGTCAGTGTGCTGTTTATTGTTTTCTTTTTTCATATCTGTTTCAAACTGATAAAACATCCTCTTCCTTTTGAATCTGACAAATGACTAAGAAAGGAATGAGTAACACTTTGGAGAAACCTGAGGAAGCAAATTCTTAATGAAATTTTCCAGAAATGATATTTCTGCAAATCAGGTACTTCACTGATTAAATAGGAAGATGGTGTGCTTTTCTGGTACTACTAACTACTTCTGTGTCCCATTGACTAAGAGGAGAGGTGTATATTCAGGATCTTAACTCCAGAGAGCTTTAGATTCTTTAAAAGCTTCTAATGCAGGACAATTTTTTAATCTTGTGTTTACAGCATGTAAGCAAAGCTCATTTTCTTTTCAGATTCTTTTTCATCAATTTTATGGTTGTGGTGGACCTGTTTTGTGACGATAGGGTAGAGACATGCATTTGCAATGAATTGGATGCTTTGTGAAGCTGCAGTATATGCATCTAGTTTTTGAATTAGCTGTGCTAGAGAAGTAGGTTTTTTTGTGTGTGTGTGTGCATGCCCATGAAATAATTTTAGTTACGTTGGTTTTAAAAGTAATCCTTTTACTCTGTTTTTGCTGGTAAAATGAGAGGACCCAGCGTTAGCTTTCTTCCAGTCTTCACCTATCATCTTCCCAAGAGAATTAACAGGAGGATGGATATAGCTTTTCAGCACCAGAGAGAAATGAATGAAAATGCTGATCTTGTGCAGCATCACATAAAAATCCATTACCCATTTGAAGTGACAGCTTTCCCTTGCTACCAGTTTGTGGAATTGGTGCTGTGATGTATTTGCTTGCTAGTTCAAATAGTAGATGTCCTGATATGTGAACTTTCTGACTATATTGACCGTGTATATGTTTATTCTTTCCTTTAAAAATCTTCTCAAATTGCATTTTAAGTATATTAAAATATGTGGCCTGAATAAATTTTTTTTTTTTTTTTTAAGGACACTTTAGAAATTGTAAGCTGCACTGAAGCTGAGTAGTAGAATTCAAAAATGCTTTTGCAACAGCTTTCAGTAAGGACAGTTTCATGTTCTGTTTAGTAATCTGAAACTCTCCTCCCCCTGAAAGGATCCCATCAGCTCCCATCTATTGGCACAAGTGGCTGTGCAGCCATCTGATCAGCATTTCAGAGAGACAATCTGACTGAAAGCTCACTGATCAGGAGGAACCCTCTAAAGCCAGATCACCACCTAATCTGGCTCAAAAGCTCTGGCTCAGTTGCTGGTACTGGCTGCTGGTAGTGTGAGAAGGCTCAGGAGCGTGCCACAAGAAAGAGTCCTTCTAGTGTCAACCCTCCTTTCAATTCATTTAAGCCAAATGTGAAGTCAAATCTTTAGCAAACAGAAGAGACTGGTTGTACGCACAACTCAAACGGTCTTTCTCCCCAGCTTATTTCTTAGACCCAGTTTAATTTGGAGCATGCATTTTTTTCTCCTAAAGGTCAGTCATCCTGCACCACACTCAAATCAACCTGTCACTGCAGCACATTACATATCATTTCACAAGACAGACTTGTCAGAAGGAATGGTCATGTGGTAAAGGCCAATTTGACCAAATGGAGTGACTCAGCCATAGTACTTACTGTAGGAGTCTCTAAAGCTCGTTTTAACAGAAAAGTATATTGCAGAATTGCTCAAGCTCAGTGATTGACAGGTGGGCATCTTGCTTACCTGGATAGGTAGAGAGAGATCTGTTAACTTTCATTGAAAGTGGGAGAAAGGTGAGCAAAGGGTGTCTTGCTTTCTGAATGATAAGTGTTGTCATGTACTTCATTTACAGAGCAGTAAAATTTGAAGGGCTCTTCATATTCTGTGTTGTCCCTGTCTCATGTGCTTAAGGAAGAAAATTTATGCTGGGCAGTTATTGCCTTGGTGAAGACTTAGAAAGGGTAGGTGAAGTTATTGGAATTTCTTTGGAATCAGGACTGGTTATGACGATCTGACACAGTGGGGCTGCTCAACCTGAAGTTTTGTGAAGGGGTAATGTGGTAGAGCCTGCATCTAGGAAATGGGCCAAATAATTGTGTGAAGAAGGTGCATCTGGCCTTCTGTGTACTAAGGAAACTTCGAGAACACCATTTCAGTAGTTTGGGATTCATTGCAGCAGTCTGAATAATCAAAGGCAAACTTAACAGGAAGTTTTCTTGCAACCAAAATATTTTATATAATTAGTACATTCGAGAAAATGTAAGCTTTTCTTATGTTGTCTTTAAGTGCTTCTCTTAAGCTTTTCTGAGCTAAATGGTCCAGCCACTTCAGCTACAGATAGGTGCATGAACATAAACTTAAGCCTTTTCTGATGGACACTGGTGTTAGTTCTTGGCTTTGTGATAAGTCATGTTCATGAACAAGAGAAGAGATGTGGCAGCAGCTGTGGTTCAGGTGCTAAGCCCTCAAAATGTCCTGGGGTACAATATACAATGAACTGAACAGCTGTTCTCCATCTCCTTTAAGGAGAAAGATGGCAAGCTCAACACAGTCATTTTCCACTGCAGCTCCTAGCTGTATTGGTCTGTGTTGAGCATATTGTTATATAGCTTATGAACTTTTAGTAAATCCTTCCAGTGTGATTGTAAATGGTAGCTATTTTTGTTGACAAAGGTACATTTCATTCATCATTTTTTGGTAGATTTATTTTCCAGATTTTGCTTTTTTGGCCTTTTCAGCTGTTTTGCTCTGTTATGTTCTTCCATATTTCCTAACAGTAAAACTATGAGGGAATCTCAAGTAACTTTTGAGTAGCTTGTGAACTAAGCCTGAAAGCTTTGGGAACTTTCTCTGACTAAAGCTTTCGTAATTTCTTGAAAAACAAATTTATTTGATTGACTTTTGGATGAAGAAAACACCTGTAATGTTTCTCAGGAATATTAATACTAATGATTAATAGCAGTTACTGCTAGACATAAAGATATTTCTTCTGTGTAGTACAGCTGGAATCTGAAAGTTTATTAACATAAGTTATGCAAAAATATATATAAATCTCATCTTGTCTGATTACCTATAATGATGGCATAAGATGGCCTTGCTGCTATTCTTGTTTAATATACCCTACTTTGAAATTAGTACCACTGATCTTAAGAAAGTATCAACTGGAAAGTCTCTTGTAATTGCCACTTGTTAAAGAAAAAAAAAGGTAAATTTATGGCTGGTATTGTGATGCACAATTTCAGCTGCAGAAAGTGCAGCTTTGCATTAGTTTGCACACTCCAAGGCAGTGCTGCCTCACTGAGAGCTCTTCCTAAACCTGCTTTGCCATCTGACCACTTAACAGAATGCTTGGCAGGGTGAAGGTTTTTCTCTGTCTGATTGCACACAGCCAGCTGTAATGCCTTGACAGCGGTATAGGGTTTAAATGTTGAATCAGTGCAACTGAAGAAAGCTACTTATGCAATTAAGAGGAAGCAAATGGCCTATGGGAATTTTGAAAAAACTATAGAGAAGGAGGAATCTCAATTAGCCTACCCCTACTGCAGCTTACTACTGAATTAAAACAAAGCTCAATCTTAGCTTTGAATTAAGATTATTTTAATCCCTGATAAACCCAGATCAGAGCTTTCTGGGCTGTATCAAGCAAAGGTAACCACCAACGTAAGAGACTAGTAATTTATTTATAATTTTTTTGTAATGAAAATATGTACATGATTATTCTGATAAGCTCTGGCTTAATGTGTTTTGTGAAATAGTTCTGTTTCTTCCTTTTGAGGCAAATAGCATGCTTGTGTCTGTAATGATCAGTTGCATTTATCCATACAATATAGTGTGACATAGTCTGCATTTTGAATACTCTTAAGTTTTTGATGTAGATGAAATCTCATTCTGCCAACTTTTTAAAAACTAACTTCTTAAAGTGGTCAATGATTGTTAAGTTTTCCTCAATATACCTGAATTAATTTTCCTTTTTTTTTTTTCACTAGGCAAAACCAAAGCTCATAGAACCAATAGACTATGAAAATGTCATCGTTCAGAGGAAAACGCAGATTTTGAATGATGCTTTACGCGAGATGCTACTGTTCCCTTATGATGACTTCCAGGTAATTTAATCCCACTCACCCCCACCCTGTGGTTTTTTTTTTTTTTTTTTTAAGTCAGACAGATTTTTAGCACTAGTAGTCATGAGATGATAACTTCCCATTTCTTTGTTTTTTAACTCTCACAAAAAAAAAAAAAATCTTTGCCATGAGTCCCTTTACACTGCTCAATTTATTCTGTCAGGTTGCAGAAGAAATAGCACAATTTCTTCATCTGTTCAGGTTATAAGGTCTACTTCTGCAACTCAGCAATTTTACTGCCTTTTGAAGTTAGGTGATCAGTCATTTTTAGATGTTTCCCCCCTTTCTGACATAGGAAATCATGTGATGTTTGTTCAAAAAAAGCATCTGATTTTTGTAATGCTTTAATTCTTAAATTGGTGACTTCCCCCCGCCACCCCCACCCCTTCTTAACAGTGAAGGGCATGAATCTGTCCAAATGAAAGTTGTTATTCTCCGCTGTGTGCTACCAGCCAAAATTGTGTTTTGTGCATAACAGGGCTCTGACTTACTCTGTTTTTAATATAGTCTGTGTGCTTCATCTTCACTGATTCTTACATGAATAACTTTACTTGTAGCCTTCCCACTCTGAGCTAAAAAATTTTGGTGTTGGCAAGCTACAGGTATTTAGACAGTAGTTAGGGCTTCATGAGTTCTCAGCCACACGTGGAAGTTTGAAGGACTGCGGATAAGCTTCTTACAAAAGGAAGTTGCGCTGCTTATGAACATTGTCTAATGATACTAGTGTTCAAACACTAGGTCACTCATGATGATGCCCCACACTAGGTACTGGCTTTGGGACTGAAGAGCGTGAGTAGGCTATACCACCCAGATCTCCTTCTACAGTGTGGCTATTCAGTATCACAGATCAAGAGGAATCAAGGCTACTTTTGCTAAGCATACTCTTATCTAATTGACCGGTTCACTTACTGGGTGTCATTCTGGTGAACAGCTCTGAATTATCAATGGAGAAGAAACAAAGCTATCAAGAATATCCTCAGGCTTTTTGTTTGAACAGTCAGTGGGATGTCTGAAGTGTTTAACTGCTGTTTCAGGTGGCCTTTTCTGCAAGCCTTAACCTCAGGCCTATAGTGAGTGAAGCTAGTCCATAGCGCTCAGTCTGATCCTTTAAAGAGAATGGCTGAATTCTGTTCACAAACTGTAATGCCTTTTGTCATCCTTTGTTTGGATTCTATGGTCAGATTTTTGAGGCAGTCACTGAAGTGTGTTACATCAGAGGTTCTCCTTCAGGTAGTCGCAATTCTGGAATATAGTTAGATTTCCTGTTTCTTTGTACTTCAGCAGTGTAATATCTGAATAAATTTTCAGGATTTTTTATGTATAGTCTTTGGCAGAGTCTCATTTTATACTTGATTTATATGAAGACTGGTTTGTACTATCAAACTTTATTGTTATGCTATCAAACTTTTATTTCCTTCTAAGATTTATTGGCACAAACTTACTCCAAATATTTTTATTGTACACATGACTCTCCAATACTACTTTGAGCTATCTAGCTTGTTTTCAACAGCACAATGTGTTTAAATCTGTCATTCAGCATATTAAGAAAATATTACAGAGTCAGAGAACAGAAATCCCTTATGTGCTTAGTTATTTTGCAAGTTAAACCTTTAAAACCTGTGCAGTTTTCCATAATCATATTTACAGTTTTGAAACCATTAGTCTTGATATGGTTGCCAGTATAATTTGAATAATTTAAATAATGGCATATTTTCTGTATTTGCCATTCTGCTTCACTTTTTTTTTTTTTTTTTTTTTTTTAATTCCTTTTTCCTAATTTGTTGTGGTCACACAATGTCTGGGCAGCTCTTGGTAAGCCTCTGCTCAAATGTTTGATACTGCCCTTGTCCCCCACAAGATGAATTTAAAATAGTACGCTAGAGTATTTTGAACTACCTGTATACACACTTAGAACAGTTTATAGGTGGAAGCCCCTACCATTGTCTAAAAACCTGTTCAAACCATTTCCTCTTAGAGCATTTTTTATTTTTACAAAGTTTTTCCTTGCGGTTCGGTTAAACTGATTACAATCTAAAAAACACTTGCCTGAAAAGGAAGCCAAGCCCTGTTAATTTATAAAGACATTAAGGCTATTTTGTTACCAGCATAGCCCTAAAACTAGCACTTAAAATGGCACTCACTGAAAAGACTTACTTTTCAGCACTAGATATCATTTCTACAATTTTTGGTAGATTACTACTACGTAGTTTCAAAAAGCCAGATTGATACCACTATTGAATTTGTGCTAAAGTTGAAATTACTTTGGGAGAAATTGGAGACAAATGTTTGTGCTTAATTTGGATAACTTTTTTTTAGGTAATGCAGTTAGAAAACTGAAATGTAATTTAATAGGTGTGGTTTTCATATAATTAATAACAATACTTGCAGGAATTCAGAGGCAAGATTTTTGTAACAAATGTTTTAATGTCTTGCTCTGTAGTCATGGTCAGTGCCACATTCAGTTTGTAATTCTTACCACCTCAGAGAAGCTAGATATTAAAGGAGAACTGATATGAATTCTTAGTCCATATCAGAAAAGAAAGCTTGCACAGCAGCTGGTTTCCTTAGACCACATATAGCTTGCTTTTCTTTCTTTCTCCTGATGAGTTATTTGCTTAGTGAGGGAAAGGGGAAAAAAAACCAGTCAGTCACCTTTTTCTGTTCAGCTGTGACTGTTCTCCAGACATGCTGTCAGAAGTAGTTCTAAGCTCAAACCACTACCAAAGAAATACTTGAGCAAGGATGGAGCAGAAAATCCTCTGCTCTGGGAAAACTCATAAAGATTGAAGGATTGTTCCTCACCCAACTGATCTAGATACATGAACCTTTCCAGATTTCCACTTAACTGCATTTGCCATTGTCTTAAAGTTGGTTAGCTGAGGTTATGAATCCTGTTTTCTCTTTTATATATGCTTGGTAGCAGCTCGTTTACCTTTCAGAAAAGCATGATTTTTGTCCTGCTCCATGCTGATCTTCAAATCCAAATAAGTAGGCTTGTAATTTTTCTCTTTCTTTTGAGTTTCTACATTTTCCTTGATGCTATTGTATCCAAATAATAGCAAGCTTTGCTTTTCTGTAGTTTCCAGAAGAGCTCTTTATCAGCAACTTTCTCCCACATATTGGGTCATTTTTCAATTTACCATTTCAAGACTGTTTCCGTTGCTTTTCACAAGCTCAAGTTCTGAGTTTTCTGCACTGAATTCACTAATCAGGTTATTCCCTAACTTGTTCTCATCAAATTTATAGGGGCAGTCATGTTGTGTTTGGAGATCCTTTTTACTGTTAACATCGCTGAGTTTGCTTTCATTCTTAGTAATTGGGCTGCCTAAACGTTCAGTACCTTTGTGCTTTGTAGTCATTTCTAGCTGCTTTTTTGTCATCATTTTGTTTTCACTATGGTCCTCTGTCATGGTTTAACCCCAGCCAGCAACTAAGCACCATGTAGCTGCTCGCTCACTCCCCCCCCCACCCAGTGGGATGGGATAGAGAATTGGGCGGGGGTGAAGCAAAACTCGTGGGTTGAGATAAGAACACCTTAATAGGACAGAAAGGAAGAAACTAACAATAGCAATAATAACGATAATAAAATGACAATAATATTAGTAAAAGGATTGGAATATATGAAACAAGTGATGCATAATGCAGTTGCTCACCACTTGCTGACCAATGCCCAGTTAGTTCCTGAGCAGCAATCCCCCCCCAGCCAAGTCCCCCCAGTTTATATACTGGGCATGACATCCCATGGAATGGAATACCCCTTCAGCCAGTTTGGGTCAGCTGTCCTGGCTGTGTCCCCTCCCAACTTCTTGTGCCCCTCCAGCCTTCTTGCTGGCTGGGCACGAGAAGCTGAAAAATCCTTGGCTTAGTTGTTGCTAAAGTAGTGTTTATACTAAAAACATCAGTGTGTTATCAACATTCTTCTCATACTAAATCCAAAACATAACACTATACCAGCTACTAGAAAGAAAATTAACTCTATCCCAGCTGAAATCAGGACATCCCCATGTAACGTGTTTGTTTAATTAAGGTGAGAGCACCATTTTCCCACCGCCCATTGGAACATCTTCTATTGACGTTCTTGCTACTCTCAATTACAATGCTGTCAGTCGTTCAAAGCTATGCCTCTTCTAGACTCTTGCTGAGAAGAGTCTCTTCTTATATAACCATAAATGACTATATCCATTGGGTACTCTTATATCCAATTTTGTGGCTCTTCATGGCTTTTTATAATTATTTCAAGTCATGTGAATTTCAGTAATTTACTCAATAATGAAATGGCTTCATAACTAAATAGCATTAGTTTAAAACAGACCACCTTCATGGATCACATTCAAATCATATGCTCAGTGACTGCAAAATTGGTGATGTTTACATTAACTGCATAGTAGGTAAATTATTAAAAGGAACCTTAACCCAAAACTACACTAGTGATTACTTTGCAATAAGACATCTTGTATCTAAATGCTTTTGTTTCAAAATACCTAACTTCTGAGTACTACCTCCATTCTTATAGGAAATATTTGTCCCAATACAGGATAGGTTTACTTGTAGCAAATACAATGTAGGTACATTCCTACCCAAATTAAATATACCATTACAAAGTTATGCCACTGTTATTTTGAAGGCATTTTGCTGCTCAGCTCAGACATTGTTTCACCTTTGTTACTTTTGGTTTTGAGCCATATGGATTTAGCACACTTAAAGCTCTTGATTTTTAGTTAATGCAAGTTAAGCACCTCTGAAAATAAAAGTTATGTCAACTTTGCAGAAATAAAAGTAAACCCAGGTCGTTCTACAAGAAAGCACATCTTGAGTAGAAGGAACAAGCAAAAAAAAATGTTTGAGTAATGTCCTCATTTTAGAGAGCACGAAGTAAACTGGTCAAAATATAGTAACTTAATGTTCAAAGAAATTTCACTATGAATCTTTTATTTTAAATCTATTTTGTGTTTTTCCTTGAGTCTTTAGCCAACTATTCATAATCAAGGCTTCAATTTAGTTTGGAAATTACCTTATAATACAGCTTCTGACACTTCTCATACAACTGATAAAGTCTCTTCTGGCACATAGCAGTTTTAAGGGCATGATCTAACATACAGCATGCTGTCTTTTCCATTGACTCTTTTGAAACAGTTTCTGTCACTGTTTCTTGAGCACTTGCCTCTGTGTAACATCATCTAAAGTAAGGATGGCCTGGGTATGTGACTGCTGAACAGTTACCCTGTGCTTCCATTTTTGCTGCATTTTGCACAGTCCCTATTTTACCAGTAAGATACAGGAGTTTATTAATAACCTCCATTGGTTATATATATATATTTTTTTTTATATATGTATGTATAAACAAAAACACTTGTACACTGTTGTGGCCTTTTTACTAAATTCCTTTCCCAATATTTTGAATACTCAACTGCTAGTAACTATAATTTCAAGCATCCTAAAGGGATGTGGAGGGCAAAGTGGTTTGGGGGGAAAATTTTACTAGCTCATATTCAAGAGCCAACACTGGAAAGAGCTTATGAAGAGGAAAAAATAATTTTTAAAACAGGCATTGGCAGTGAGTATGTGGTGTCAGCAGCAATATTTTGTACTTCCTCTGTTCACTGTAGCTGCTGAAGCTTGTATAGAATAAGATCGCTGTCACTAGGTGGACATTGTCAAATTTACAGAGCAGGAAGAGAACCTTATCAGATGACAGAAACTGCTTGAACACCTCCAAAGTGGAGAGAAAGATATAAAATACCCATGTTAAAAACAAAGGAGGGAGAAAGGCAAAAGCTAAGGAATAACAAACCAAAATGGACATGTCTGAAGACAGGTCAAATGGATTTGAGGAATGTTGTGTGTTGGCTGGCTTCTGTCTCTCACCTACATCTACTATAGTCCTTTCCTCTAAAATCTGCATGTGGACCTGTTGTTCAGTGTAGAATTGCTGAGGAAGATACCTTCCTACACTACACAAAACACTGGAAATTTAAGATCTGCCATTATTTTTTGCTGTAGAAATGTAGGTGTTGGCACGTTATTTCCCCAAATGAAGCGAATAATTTTGAGAACTACTTCTTCGTGTGTGATTTGGTTTGGGGTTTATTTTTTTTAAAATTTTATTAAGTATTTTGTATATGAAAAATTTACATATGCTTATTTTTCATCCTGATAGAACTAAAGACTGATTTTGTTGATTCATACTTTGCAGCATTGGCTTTCGTATAAACTGTGACCTGGAAAAAGGCCCACCATAGCTACACATTTAAGCATTTGTTTTAAATACTTAAGTATGCATTGTGCTAAGACACCCCACTACAAAATACTTGTCTGACTTTTGGCAGCTCTTTAGTGCCACCTACAAGCATGTTTGTCTTAAGAAGAACCCTGGCATCTTGCTATTACTTTGCCCTAAAGCATGGGGAAGGGGGACTAAGATGACTCAGAAAATTGCATGCCAGGTTTTAACATCAGTAAAATATATATATATTTTTTTTTTTTTTTTTTTAACTTCAGAAACAGAGCCATTTGCTAAAACTGTCAAGAACATGAAAACACCTTCTAGCCTGAGATAAGTAAAATGGGAAATCTAACTTCAGATTGGTTATACATGCCCAAGTCCTAAATAATGCTAAGTCTCGCTAGCAAGCACAACCTTGTGGCAGAAAGAGTTTGGAAATCTTAAATTATATCTGTTGCAGTGTGCACCGATTGTGAACAGATTCACTATCTGTATTCCATCAGGTTTTGAGTAGCAAGTACTCCTTGGCTGTGAGACTTGGTGAAATGTCCTTTCTGCTGTGGCCTTCTCTGAAACCTCAGCACATAGCGCTACTATCCTAAATCCTTGGGACTCACTCAGAAAGTAGTATCAGTACCAGAGTCTCTTAATTGTGTGCCTCAGTAGTGCATGTGAAACCTGGCTAGTGTTAAAAGTGATCTTCATTAGTTTGACAGCACAGTAATTGAAAGGGTTGTGTTTTTTTTTTTTTACCTTCTTTGAGAGCATGAGACAAATGCTCTGTAGTTCCTGATGCTGCCATAAATCAAATGGTAACTCAAACCCAGAGACTTGAAACATTTCACTTCTATGGAACAGTTCAACCAATGTAGATGTGATGAAAGTTTGTAGAGAAGACAATCCTTTTTTTCCTAATTTTTCTTTTGGAATATAACGTATGTGTGTGTGCATGGTTGCATTTTAAAATATTGTTGTGCTGTTGCTTTCGTAATTATTTTTAGGAATTTGCTCTAAATCAAAATATCTCAGTCATTGCATTTCCTGGCTCTCTGATCAACTACTGCAGCTGATGAATAAGCTGAGAAAGAGGCAGTGTGCATTAAGACAATTACTAATATGGACAAAATCGACAATTCAAATTCTTCTGTTTTGTCACTGATCTTGCTACAGTACTAAGATAAAAATCTTTTTACGTGTGAAAGACTAGAAAAAACCCTTACTATTGTATTGATAATTGTGTAGCAGCAGAAGTTCTAGAAGTATGTACCACTAGTTCAATTTTATCGAGTTCCACTATAGTGGTAGGACTTGATTCATGAGTTTGTGGCTTTCCCATGAAAAGTGCCTGGAAAGATGCCACCCTAGTCTCTACGTTTTTTTTAAAACTAATAATAATTTTTTAAAAAGCATAGTCTACCTGTATGCTTATAGAAAATATATCACATATATTATTTATTTACCATATAAACTATAAATAATGTCCTATCACATATCAGACTATTTCAGGCTGAGAAGAGGATCCAGACATTCTGGCTTCTAACTCTTATAAGGTAGTTTAATAATCTTAATAATCTTTCTTCCTGTAGCTTGTGAAAACAAATACTTTAAACTCAGTATGGTTTGAAACAAGTAATATGTTTCTAGAATTCAGAAAACTTCTATTCTTAAATGCTGCGTGCATATGAATGAGTATCTTCTTGCAGGTTGGCGGTGTTTTGGTTTTTTTTAAAACTGTGTATTGCAAGACTTATTGGTCCCATGAAATATTTTTGGTTTGTGGTTTTTGCTTTTAATACCTCCCCACCGCTTCTACTGAAGCAGTTAGCATTGTCACTTTTCAGCAGAGGTCTAGACTAGATGAATGATTTGACCATGAGTATGCGATAATTTTTTTTTTTTCTTTAAATCTTTACTGTACTTGAATATTCTAACTTCAAATACCACCCCACCATCCCCCACCACCCCCCCTCCCCAGATAATGGGATGAGGCTTTGGTAATGACAGAAATAATCACCTTATGGATCAAACTCAACAGAAATATGTTAAGATAATGTACTTGTGCACCCTTTCTTTTTTATTGTTAATATGTGTAGTTTTTTCTGTTCACGTTTTTCTCTGATCCTTCCTGGTGCTGCAATATGCAGAGTATAGCAAACACGTGAGGGATCACAACCCCCTTCAAGGTCCAGGCTATCCAGACTCTCTTATCCATCTCTGATGACCTAAGCTGTGAGATTCCTTTCCACATGGCGCAAAATAATTTCTATTGCTGTGTAGTTATTTTCATTTGTGGTCCAGAAGATTTTGTAAAGTTTTCATCTTTTACACTTACAAATTTAAAGTACCCTAAGGCTTACTTTAGCGCTGGTCTGAGAAGCAGAATTTCATGGTCACAGAGAGATTTCCTGCTCTCTGGCAGCATTTCTATGCCTCTCCGAACTCTGGCATAGGATAGGAATAAGTTCTGACTTGATTGGCTGAAGTGTATACTTCAGTGATCCAGGCCTTCTTTCTAAACCTTCAGTTTAATAGTGCAAGTCTCATTTTTTTGCCAGCTGAGATCTGCAGTTGAACTACTCTTCTTATTCTGGTGTGGGTTTGTTACTTTTCTTGAGTAATAGATTTTATATGTAGTAATAACACTACCTTAATATCTGTCTTCAGATTATTGGAGTTCCATTGTCATGGTGGAATTATTTTTACTAGAATTTTCTTGCCCATGTTAACAAAATAGAGGAAAATACTTTTCTATGGCATCTATTTCTTACTGATTCCAATCTTGCCCTTGCTGTGAAAGAAGGAACACGTTGCTCATCTTTGAATGAGAGCAAATTCTCATTAATTGCCTATTCTGAAACAGCTTGTTCACACAATGTTTTCTGCTGAGCTTCTGTCTTAGTTACAGTGATATAACTGAGTCTTCCAATAATGTGTCATCTTTCCTTTAATTGCAAGTTTCATTAATTGTTTTTGTTGTTTATCAGACAGCATTATTGAAGCGGCAGAGTCGATACATTCATTCAACAGTTCCTGAAAATGCAGAGAAGGAAGCTCAAAGCTTGTTTGTAACTGAGGTAATATTGGAATTGTGTGTGGGTGTGTGTATTAACAATATATCTGAATTGGTTTTCTTCTGCTTCATTTACCATTTAAAAAACAGGGAAAAAAGCCCTGGAAAAAAAAATTAAATATTTATTGCCATTTACTTGTCAATGATTTCAAGGGAAAATTTCCAGGAAAACCTAGTATTTTTTCCATTGGTGGCTGGAAAAGAAGGATTACAGGATAGCTTTGAATTATTTTGTTTGTGTAATTGGCTTTTGCAGATTCTTCTCCCCCACCTTCTCTACACTTTTGGCTTTCCCAGATGAACATGGGTGATTTCCATACATAATATTGGGAGCAATAGTAAATCTGGAATGAATCACTGTGGCTTGTTTTTCCCGATCAAGTGTTTCACACCAGTTGTTCTTAGTTAGTTCATAATAATCTTGTACAGTTTTCTGGAACAGAGGTATTCATAACTGTAACACTTGCAGAGGCCAAAATTCATTATGACTGCATAGTTTCTATATTATCTGTAGAAGAAACATCCTCAGACTTAAAAACTGCTTGCTTACATTGGCATTCCCTTGGTTCTGACTGTGATGTTGCGTTTCATTTAGTGTCTTGTTGAAGCCTTTTAGGAATGAAAGGTTTAAAATTTTTGTCGTCTTTATATTATCTAGTGGTTTTCTGCTGATATACTTCAAGCTGATATTTTAACATCTGAAACAAGTAAATGTCTGTTGTAATTCCAACAAAACTGAAGGAGCTCCAAATAGCTGAATCTACCTCAAACCTCAAAGTATTTTCTCCACAGTGATACATACCCTTAATACCTAACCTAAACAGCTCTAAGATAAATTTGAAGAAGGTAGACAAGGAGGGAGGAGTGTTATAGGTAGTTCACGAAGTTTAATGAGTTTCTGCAGAAACAATTGCTTGGCAAGTATTAACTTTGTATTTTGAAATACAAAGAAAATATTTTTGAATTATTAGATGCTATGTTTGTGCACATGTAAGTATATTCATGTAACATATGAAATTTTGTACCATATGGTTTCTGGCAACAGATTTTGTCAGTTTTGTATTACTTTGGTTAAAGCCAAGATAAATCAGTACTTTTATGTTGTAGCGACATGGGTAGAGTAAAAGAGTGTTTCCTATGATCTAGTCCAGAGCTTAATGACATAATTGCTTTTCAACAGCTGGAAGCACGTAGTTTAAATTTAAATATTAATTTGATTGCACAAGAAGTATGAGGAAAAGATGGTTTTAGTTCGTCTGTATCTGTACGTGCGAAATTGAATAATCTGTTTTAATAATGCATCTGTATTTTAATGCTGGGTTTTCTAAAAGCTCAGTCACGTTTTCAGCTGTAGCGAAATGCTGCTTTAACTTTTCAGACAACTGAAGATGGTTAATCCAGATGCTGAGTGTATTCACCATTTTCTGATAGATGTCTAGCAGGTGATAACATCCTATTGAAACATTACTCGTTGCAAAAAGCTGTATTTCACTAGACGGTATTGCAAAAGAAGGGAAAGTATGGAATTTTCAGAGATGGACATGTAACCATAGTAGTGCATAAACAGCCATATCTTAAGAGGGTTTTTTGTGTGTGTGTCTAGGGAACGCTGTTAATCCTCTTCCAATTAATATTGATATTTAGTTTTCATTAAAACAGTGCATCAAAACCTACAATTCAGACTGGCATGTGGTTAACTATAGATATGAAGATTACTCAGGAGAGTTTCGACAGCTTCCAAAGTAAGTATGTTATCTAGTGGTCTAATAAAGATACTGAATTTGTGAAGAAACTCTAACTGTATTTAATATTAATGTATTTATTACAGAAATGTATTAATACATGTAATATGTAACTTGAAATATGCTATATCAGTGTTTAATAGAGATGGTAAGGATTTCTTGGATGGCATTTATATTGATGAACTTGAAGGCGTAAAATCTTGTTAAACCATTTTCTGGAAAGATACCATAATAGCGCTGCCTTATGAATAGGCAGGTCAAAACAAGAAATTGTATCATTGACAATGTGAATGTAAGCATTGTAACTAAAACAGGCTAATGTTTGGATTAAACTAAAATGGTGATATCCTGTTTTTGTAGCTTCAAAGGCAGCTTTTGGAACTCTCTTCAGTAACTTAGGGAATAGAACCTAACCGAGATGGTTAGAGCAAGTGTTCGAACTAATGCAGACTTTCACAGGATGATTCAAAGCAAAAGCCTAATCCACATCTATTACAGACTTTCTAAACCATCTGCTAGAGAAATCTTTTCCAACTTTTTCAAAATCTTGTAGGGATTGTGTAGAGATTAGACCCTCAGCTTCAAATATCTGAGAGTGGCTGAATACTCTGAATCCCACAACTGTAGATCTATGTCTTCCCTACCTACTCTCCTGCATCTTTCAGTTATGAAATAGCTTGCTTTCCTTGTGGAAAGTTCTGATAGACTCACAGGTTTTGTAAAAGTCAATAGCTGGCTTTTACTTGCCCTGAATAGAAGCCATGCTAGTCAGTACAAATTTAAATGAAGATATAGTCCTAAAAGGACCCAATGGTTACAGGTATGAATTCTTGCTCCTAAGATATTACGAGTGCAGTGAATTAGAAGGCATTTGGTTCTCTCCAGGTACACACATAAGGACAGTGACAAGCAGAACAAAAGAAACACTGTGGCCAGATGTGCAAATTAGGAAAATTGCTTGCTAAGAAATACATTTAATGAAAAATACATGCTTTTACTCAGTTATTCTTGTGCTTTTTCCTCTTCAGTTAGGAAAATAACATCTTTATTTTTGCAGCTATGAAATATGTAACTAATCACAAAATTTCTAGTATTTTAGAAGCTTTTTCTTTCATAGTAAAGGGACAAAATCGGAGAAGCTTCCAGTTCATTTATATGAAGTGGATGAAGAAGCAGATAAAGATGAGGTGAGATAATAGTAATTCCTTACTTCCTATTGCTTTCGGTAAAGAATGTTGGCTAAGGAGAGGTTACAAGTTGGATTAACTGTTGATGTTGGTAAATGAAAACAGAGATTAGCTTGAACAGCCTGATTGGAAAAAAAATGTAGTTATTTTACATATCTCCTTTCAGATAGCCTTACACTCCTGAGATCTGTCATGTGAGTAGAACAAGTTTTGGCAGATGGTGAAATTGAAGTTTTAATACTTGGTGACGTATAATCCTTCAGCTTTCATAAAATCTGTCTTGTCTTATACTGTTTCTGTATAGACGGGCATATAAAGAGAAATATTTCATGTAGCTTAATCACGAAGTCGAGTAAAATCATAGGTGAATCTGTTCCAGTATGACACTATACACACTGAAGCATGCATGACAGTGTAGCATACAGTGTGACTTAAAATTAGTTTGTCACAAATTTCAGTATAGGATAAGACCTGGAGATCCATCATGGAAACAAAAGGTAAAAATATTGACTAAAACTCTAAGGTTTTTCCTTTTTTTTGTCATTGGCTTGGGGAAACCTGAGATAGCTATAGCCTCAAGCAGTCTTCAACTATGTTTCAAACGTCAAAGACTTTTTTCAATAACTGCTTCTGTTATTTGTGTGATATATTTAATTTTTACCACACCCTGTTTCAAAACACAGTGTTTAAATGCCAGTGTTTTCTTTTCTTACGAGTACTTGAACTCTTTCATCACAGAAAAGAATTAATATTTTTCTTTGTGGTTTTTACCTTTTGACAATTACTTTGCTTCCAAATTCCTTTTATTCAGAACTGCTGCATATGAAGTAAAAGTAGTTTTTCACAAGCTTTCCTGGATTAAATGTGAAAAAAATAGTCCAGGGAGTGGATCTCAGTAGGTAGATTCTGAACAGAGAGTCTCAGGGTGCTGGTTCTCCAGTGCTGCTATTAATGTGCACTGTGATATTTGTCCAAATATAATTTCATGCATCTGTATCCAAATCTTCCTATTTGTAAGATGGGAATAATTATGTTTTCTATTATACGGATGTTAAAAAGACTTGGCATTATTTACTGTGATAATATTTCTGACAACAGAAGCAAGTTAAACGTGAAAAAAATTAAATGGAGATATAATTGACTGTGATTGTTACTAGGAAAAATACTTGCAGCTAGAGTTAGTTAAACACTGAAAAAATATGGCTTGCCTATTAGCAGGTGGTATGTTTTCTACTAGGAAGTGGAAGGGGGGGAGGACTCCCTGTTTCCTTCCGCCCAGCTTCCTGTTACAGCACGCAGGAATGTCATATCTCTTTCAGAGTTAGAATCACTGGAGAAGAGGTCTGTTACTCTTTGTTGAGGAACTTAAAATATAAACACAAGAAAAAAGCATGGTAGGAAGAAAATGGAGCTTAATGGGGATAGGGTTGGGGGGACCATAAATTCTTTCCTCAAGGGAAGAACTAATGCAAGAGTTTTTTCTTTCAGACATTAGCATCTTTGCATGCCAAAAAACATATATGGAAGTCTTAGATTAAAAGTTATTTGGTGGTCTTTGTTTTGCTTATGTTTTTGTTTTTAAGAAAGCTGATTTATTAAGGGACTGATAGAAAACAAAAAGCTGCAAGTCATTAAAAATTGGAGAAAAAAAACAGATAAAGATTAGTTTAATCTTGCACTGTTAAAACGGAGAGAATTGCCTTTTCAAAACTAATTTGGGCTATCAGGCCATCAGGTTGGTGTTTGTAAATGGAATTTTTAAATCAGCCTGGGGTATGGGATCAAGATAAGGAATTGTTTTTGTTGAAACAGTTGCTGTTGAAGTAAATTTTGGAGCTGAGTTTGTGGGAAAGATCATTAAAAAAAGTGAAGCACAGTGTGCAGCAGTAATAATAAAAGTGAGGAAATTAACATACCGGTTGGAAACAGGAAGTATGTTTTCAGTGTAAAAGTTGTGTGTTAAAGACTGGGTTCTGGGTTCCTTTGTATTAACAGGTGGTGGGCTGGAAAGGTTCAGTAGCTTTTTGGCTCTGTAAGCAGGAATTCTACCTGACAGAAAGAAATGGTGTAACTAGAGGCCCAAATGACAGTTTTATTGTTAGGAAACATGCAGTTCAACACAGTTGGGGAACAGCGCACCTCAGACTTTGAATTGGAAAAAGAGTCTTAATAGAGCTAAATCTTAATTTTTGTTAACACAGGTAATGAAGGAATTCATGTCATGTCAGGTGATCCTATGTATGGTTTGTGAAATTACAGAAAAGCATTGGTGGTTTTGTGCCAAGTTTTGACAGTAACTCATCTACTTGTCGTCTTATACTTGTAAAGGTGGTTTTAAACCATCCTTTCCTTGGGGATAACTCCCACCAGTGGAGGTGGAGAATCATAGTTGGAAACCCAGTGTTTTAAATTGTTGTCTCTGTATCTTGATTGTTGTTCAAGAAAAAATGTTGTCTAGGTAATAGAACAGGGGTGGGGGCTAATGACTTGAAAATACGAAAGAAGTAGACTGTATTGCTTGGACAGTGAGACTCATTGGGGCATATGAAAATCATCCTTACAGGGTCTAACTTCTGTTGTATCAAGCTGACTAGAATTTTTAAAGGAACAGATTGATGCATCTTTTGCCTTCTGTTTGCAGGTTTTTGAAGTTCACATGTACATATGCATGTGAATGTGCAAGCTAGACAGACAAAATAAGCTAGAAATAAATTAACTACTAACTTTTTACAGAATGTTCCTTGATTTAGTTCCAGAAACTAATTCATATTATGCCTAAATTTGGGTTTGATGTTCAGTTGTTGAACTAATGACTCTGTGCCCCTTATGTAATCACTTCTTGTTGCATGTTCTCTTAATAGCTGAGAAAAGGAATTAGAAAGAGTAGTTGAGGCCCTTGAGGAAGTTTCATGGTTTTGTTTTCAACTGGCTACTCAGCTAATTTTGAATGTTTGGATAATAAATTATCAGGAGTATTTCTCTTCTAGATGGTTGAAAATCTTCCTACATGTCTAATTCATTAATGTTTTTGTTGTGTCAGAATGGGTTGCGTCAACTGGAAACCATGGTAAAGTCAGCTTCGTACTGCTCTAAAAGATTGCTTGAACTGGTGATTTAATATTTATTCTGTGGCAATTGTAAATCTGTCATTTTGATAGTAGAGTACTGCTTTTTGGTAGTTGTTAACATCCTACGGGTTTTGATGTAGTTACTAAGTTCCATCAGCTGGCAGATGGAAGTGGTGTACAGGCAGTGGGTGTGATCCGCGATGCGTGCATTGGATCTGCTGTTTGTGAGCTTGCCATTACTGCCAAGTTTGGTCTTGTTCTCTTCAGAAAGCTTTGATTCCGATCTGTAAAAGGGCAGATCCAATTCAAGAATTCAAGACTTAGTTCTCTGTAAATTCTTAAGTAATGTCTTTGAAGTAATACATATAAAGCAAACTGGTTTGAGAAATCTCGATTGAAGTTTTGGATAAGCATGAGTTTACATTGTTCTTTCTGGTAATAGAAATTTGGTAAAAATTCTTGTACTGGAAGATTAGAATATATGAAAAAGCTTACAAAGTAAATGTAAGTAAATGTTTTGAGTTTTCCTTCTTTCCCTTATTTCAGTGGGATTCATCCTGACTAATATTTAGCTAACTAGAAGTTGGATCATCCTGCTGGCCATAGAGAAAACCTACATAAGTGGTGAGGTTACCTATCAAAAGTTAGATGAGGTCAGTCTCATCCCTGGTCTTTAAGTAAGATAATTGCAATTAGAAAGCTCTAGAATTTCAGCAGGGACTCATAGGACATTATTATCATTACATTATGAGCATAGCTATAGGTAACTATAATTATTTCTGCCTGTTCTCCAGTTAATTCTGTATTTGATAGCAAATGGATTTTTTTAAAATACAGATAACTTTTGTCAAATTATGAGCATAGGACCTTTTAAAAATGACTTCTGAAATTTTCGATAAATACAACAGTTTCAGACTGTGATGCAAAACTTTACCTTCCCCCCCATCTCTCTTTCTTCACCTCCAGGATGCAGCATCTCTTGGGTCTCAGAAGGGTGGAATAACAAAACAAGGATGGCTGTACAAAGGCAACATGAATAGTGCAATCAGTGTGACAATGAGAGTAAGTTTAAGAATGTCTTACACATGGCGAAAACTGAACACCAGTATTAAATATTGCTATGCCTTAAAGAAGTCAATTTGTATGTGGTTTACTTCTAAAAAAATTAATAAAATAGTGTGGGATGAAAGAGGGAAGCTTGTATGTAATTTATAGCTGTGCAATCTTAATTTCCTTTTATTCTACTTAAATCAGAAAAAATGCATTAAAAATCCAGTATGTGGGAGAAGTCCAGTGTTTTAAATAATTTTCTTAACTGGACGCTGGTGTGTTATTAGTAGAAAAGGGACTATGTAATATGAGTTTTTATTTGTATTGCCTCTTTATTTAGAAACAAACTTAAGTTATTTTTACGGTTATCAAAATAAATCTCTATTACATAGTATTAGTTTTAAATACATTTCAGTGGGGCAAAAATACTTTCAAATAGTACGGTACAATCTTGCTGCAAGTTTTTAAGTTAAACTTTTTTTTTTAATTAATGATTTCTGTTTTATTTTCTGAGGATACTGATTAGTTTATTTGTCTATAACCTACTGTGTAAATAGCACTTAGAGGTTTTGTAATATGAAGCTGCTTAATACTAGTGTTGCAATTGGTTTTCTTTCCTCCTTTCTCTTCACTAGTCATTTAAAAGAAGATTTTTCCACTTAATCCAACTTGGTGATGGATCCTATAATCTCAATTTCTACAAAGATGAAAAAATATCAAAAGAACCTAAAGGATCAATATTTCTAGATTCATGCATGGGAGTGGTTCAGGTAATTATAATTATTTCTGCCTGTTCTCCACTTAATTCTGTATTTGACAGCAAATGGATTTTTTTAAAATACAGATAACTTTTGTCAGATGTCGATAAGTACCCATTATGCAGAGGAACAATTAGACATGCTGCATCTTGCAAAAACAGTGAACGAGATTTTAAAGGGCAGGAGACTGAATTTTAAAAATCTTTCTGAAAAGAACATAAATTACTAATTGATATCAAGTACTTATCAAAAATATTAAACTAAATTTTAAGGCAAGCACACAAAAAAACCCAACCTTAAATCATGGCAAAGTAATGACAGCATAAAATTAAAGTTCATTTCAGTTACATTTAGTGCTTACATGAGCTGTAAAATGTCTTGCATAGCTTCTTGTGTGGGATTTTTGTTGTGGGAATTGTATTAAATTCAGTCACCCTTCCAGATGCTTTCATTTGACCTTTATAATGTTACTTTTATGTGCTTTTCTTTATTTTAAAAAGTTAAGGGCTTTGGTAAAATGTTTGTCAGTAGCAAGTGCCAAAGAAAAGATTTCTTTTTTTTCCTTGTGATTCCGTTATGTATTTACAGTACAGCATGTAACTGTTTTGTTAGGCACAGCATACCTGGAAAAAACTCTTGGGTTTTAGGGTTTTGTTAACTTGGATAGAAATAGGCAAAGTTTAATAAAAATTTATTTCTTAAATCTTTTTTTTTTTTAGTATAAAGTTGTTTGAAGATTTATGCAGAGAGATACAACAGCCTTACAGAGGCTTATTTTTTCCCAGATATTGTAATAATGGTTTTGGATACACATTTAATAGATACTTTGCATGGAAAGTCTTATAACTGTAATAAACTTAATCATATTGCAAGTTCTATATACAGATTTACACAAATTGTTTTGCCTTCGGGGTGCAATTCTGGCTGACTTCACTGAAATGAGTTCAGTTTGTGTTTTTAAAACAAACCAACAAACAAAGTGGTTCCTAAACACAGTTGTAGTCTTTGTCTTGCACTTAAAAGGTATCTTTCCTTCTGTTCCTCAGCTTCCTCTGCTTTGGTTGTCCCTCTCTCTGATAATACGTATTCTCCATCTTCGGGGCTGTTTCTGGCCCCTCTTGTTTCCCACGTAGGCAATGTTTCCCACTTAGGTTTCTCATTCTCCGCCTGTGGCTCTGGTACAGACTGTTGAGGGCACTACAATATTAGCTTACATCATCAGAAAACATTGAGATTTTCAGAATTTACAAATGAAAGCAAGGCACTGCAGCAAAGAGAAGTGCTAAGTCCTGCAGCTGGAGAGAACAACCCCAGGCACCGGTATGTGCAGGACAGGCCACCCAGCTGGAAAGCAGCTGACAGAAAAGGACCTGGGGGTCCTGGTGGACACCAAGTTGAACACGAGCCAGCGATGTGCCCTTGCTGCAAAGAAGGCCAATGGTATCCTCGGCTGCATTAGGGGGAGTGTTGTCAGCAGGTTGAGGGAGATCCTTCCCCTCTGAGCAGCTGAATAGTACTGCTGAGGCCATGCCTGGAGTCCTGTGTCCTCTTCTGGGCTCCCCAGTAAAAGAGAGACATGGGCGTACTGGAGACCAGAGAAGGACTATGGAGATGACGAAAGGAGATATGCTTCAACCTCCATCCCATGAGGAGAGGCTGAGAGAGCTGGGACTGTTCAGCCTGGAGAAGAGAAGGCTTAGGGGGATCTCATAAATGTATATAAACACCTGCAGGGAGGGTGCAAAGAGCACAGAGCTAGGCTTTTTTCAGCAGTGCCCAGGGACAGGACCAGAGGCAATGGGCACAAACTGAAACATGGGAGGTTCCCTCTGGACATCAGGAAACACTTTGTCACTGTGAGGGTGACCGAGCACCGGCACAGGCTGCCCAGGGAGGTTGTGGGGTCTCCGTCCTTGGAGATATTCAAAAGCTATCTGGACATGGTTCTGGGCCAACAGGCTGTAGGTGGCCCTGCCTGAGCAAGGGGGTTGGACTAGATGACCTCCAGAGGCCCCTTCCAACATCTAACCATTCCGTGATTCTATGTTTTCCTTTTTTTTTTTTTTTTTTTTTTTCTTTTTTTAAATCCTGAAAATCCCCTTTTTTCTAAATCATCTTTTCATGAAGTACTGTTCCATACTTTCTGTTCCATCAGTTCAATTCAAGTAAACTGAAATTTCCTCAGACTCTGTCAGAAGCTTTTTGGTTTTTGGTTTGTTTTTTTTTTTTTAATTACTGTTCCTTTGTTCTACTGCAAGTAAGGTTTTGGGCTGATACAGTAGTCTTTAAGTAAAACTGTACTTCAGATGCTTAAAGTTTATAGTTGTCTTGTATCTTGAACGCTATACTGTATTCTACAGTACCATCAGTGTTCACCTTGGCATCTGGATGTTCAGAACTGCATGTAGAAATTTGAGACTAGTTATGGATCAACATCAGGTGCAAACCCAAAATCAGTTAGTGCTCACTTCTGTGAAGCCAAGAAGTCATTCAATGGCTAGAATAAAGGGGTTAGGAAATAGCTATTTTCTTCACTTGAATTGTTGGTGAGGGGCAAGTTAATGAGATTTTCAACTATAAAAATATTATAAATAATGGCCCTTTTCCAGATGTGTGATTTTATTATTTTGTATTATGTACTGTATCCTCTCCGGCTGACCTTATTTTATTCATTGTTTTACTGTTACTTATTATTCGTGTTGTATTAGCATCTGGAAACTGTGGAAGTTAAAGGTTACTGTTAAGATTTTTCATTACTTCAGTACTGATTTTAATTGGTAAGACTGCCTTAGGTCTGGAGTCCATACATTTGTTTATCCTCCTCAACAGAAACTCATCTTTGGTAGAAAGCTGACCGTTTTGCCAACCAGTAGTTAGTCTGTTAATTGAAAATTAATTGAAAACCAAATGTTTAGTAAAAAACTAAATGTACTAACTAAAACGTAATTTGGCATTTAATGTAACTTAAAACAAACAAACAAAAAAATCCCTCAACCATTAAGTCTTATTGTTTATTTTAATGTTTATCTAATGAATTATCAATTTTTTTAAATTAAATTGATGATAATGTAGAATTTTCATTTAAGACTTGTGAATTCATTCATGGGAATATGAGTTAAGCTACGTAGCATTTGAAACCTTGATTTAAATTGTGCAAAAAAGATGACAGTAATGGTTGAGGAACAAAGAGGAATTGACTCCCAACTTCATGTATATTTAAAAGACTAGCAATATCAGGGCATTCGGGGTTGAGGTTGGTTATGATTTAACCTCCGGTGTAAAATCCCAACATGCAAATGATTCCCACTCTATTAATATTTGAGTTTTATGCTTTTTTTTTTAATTGGTGGATCTTAGTTAGCTTCACTTCTAGATGATCTGAGTACCTGAAGGCTTGATTTTTGAAAACTGAATTTTTTGTTGGTTTGGTTTTTTTTTTTTAAAATTATGACAAGCAGCATGATGAGCGGAAACTAAAAAATGGGCTGTTACTTTTCATACTTTCACTTGTTGCAGTAGTACAAATAACTTGAAAGGCTCAAATGTCAGAGAGGAAAAAGTGTAATTATAATATATTTGTTCAAAATATCAAATGTATGCTTTTGTTAAAAGATCTGAAATACATATAATTTTGATTGTGAGTAGACAGTATGTAAAGATATTATAAAGATCTTTTATTTTCTTATAGAACAATAAAGTCAGACGTTTTGCATTTGAGCTCAAGATGCAAGACAAGAGTAGTTACCTTTTAGCTGCAGATAGTGAACTTGAAATGGAAGAATGGATAAACACTCTGAACAAAATCCTTCAGCTTAACTTTGAGGCTGCAATGCAAGAGAAAAGAAATGGAGAGTCTCACGAAGGTAAGCAGGGTTTCTAGCAATGCTAATACAGTTATGTGACAATGTCTGCATAATGCATTTGGAAAGAAAGGCTTTACTGTGGCTAAATTTTTTTGTTTTCTTTGGTTATAAAATTATAGGCCCTTTCACTGTCTGTTTGAACTGATGAGAATTTTGGCCTTTTGGCATTAAAATAGCACTGTTCTGTATTGATTCCAATTGAGTTAAGTCCAGAATAGAATAATGAGACTGATCAGAAGTCTAGAAAAATAGAACCCACAATGAAAAATCAGGACCAAGGCAGTTTAAGGAAAAGAAAAAACTTAGGAGGGACTTGTTTTGAAATATGTAAAATGCTGCTGAAAATGGAATAATCTGTTCTGTGGTCACTGTAGGTAGAATAAGAAATTGTGGTTGCAGTAAGGGACTTAAATTTAGATGTAACTCCCTTGACCTCAAATATTTCCCACAAGTACTGAAATACATTGCTTGGGTGTCGAATCTTTTCTGTTGGACCCCTTTAAGAATAGGTAAGGCAGATATCCCTAACGAATGTGATGTTGTTATAGTTGGTAGTTTGGTGACAAGAAGATAGTCTAGATGCATTTTTCCCCCTTGAGAGTGGATGGGGAGGGCAACTGGTGTGAGACCAAGTGCATGCATATCCAGAAGAACCTGGAGGAGTTTATAGAAGGTTGTTCTCCTTACAAGTAGTACAATATACCAAAAAGGATCATTAGAGTTTAAAATGAGATATCACAGTCTTTGGTGAAGATTGCTGGAATTTAACATGATGTTTGCAACAAAAGCAAATTGGAAAAAGAGAAGCCTGTAGCTCTGTGAAAGACGTTTTAGTCAGTGGTCCCCAATTGACCTTAGAACTGTAAGATGCTTATAGCTGACTGAATGGTTGCTTTGTAAATCCAGTAACTGTTGGAGAGTAGAGCTAGGAACCTAATGAACAGAGGGAATGTGTTTTGAAATCAAGTCACAGTGCATAGTGGAAAGGCTAATGTAAATTTGTGCATTGAATCACCTTTCCCCATGCAGATATCAAAATTAATATTAAAGCTATTTTCTAGGTAAGATTAGAAATAACTGCTATTTTACCAGTATATGTAACTGGTTACATCCTCCAAGAAGTCACTGCATTGAAATGGAATTATGGAGTCATCCACAATCTGTTTATATTAACAATTGTCACTTTTGAGCGGGTAGGAGTTAAAAAAAAAAAAAAAAAAAAAAAAACAACCAAAAAAACCCAAATATTTTTGCTACAGAGTCTTGTGAATAGTTTGGTTTTTTGTTTGTTTGGGGTTTTTAAATTTGTTTTTTTAAATGTGATTTTATAATTTCAGATGATGAACAAAGCAAAATGGAAAGCTCATCAAGTAGTTTTGATAACTACTATCCTGAAATTGCCAAGGTAATATATATTGTAAATGCCAACTCAGGATATAAAGTACTAAACATAAGTTAGCCACATGAACTTTCAGTAAAGGTGAGGTACTGGCTTCTAGCTTCCAGTCAGTTTGTGGTGCTTTGAAAGCTTAGAAGCTCTTTCATGAATAGATGTGGTTATTGAGCTTCTTCATATTCTGCTTTTGGAAGCAAACTAGCTACTGTCTTAAAGTTGCTTATATAAATCTTGACATGCTGTTTAAAAGCAACATGTTTTATTATTTTATTAGTTTATTGTATTTTGCATATTTTCTATTGTTCTATTGCATGCAGGTAAGTGCTAAAGTATTTCTATAGAAATCTAGTTACACTGAAGTTTTATTCTTATAGTTAGAAGTTTGGAGGAGCTTAATAGCAGTGATGATGTGAATGTATTTTAAGATGCTTGTGTTCGTAACAAGCTGGCAAGTTCACGGGTACTTCCTGTATTGCCATAGTTCTTGCTTTTCAATTTTGTTTTTACAGAGGTGTGGTAGAAATAGAAATAAGAATAAAATAAAATAGAAGTAAATAGAAAATAACAGTAACTCTTCCTCAGGCCATTTGGAGACTTTATTTCAGTTCAATCAGTGACTTGTGTGTTGCAATAAGTTTTGTGAGTTCTCCAAGGGAGAAATTTTTGTTAAATCACCTAAGGCCTGCAGCTGGTGACCTTTTTCTATTGAAGCTGCAGAATCCAGACTCCTTCCTGTGACTTCCTTACTCTTTCTTCTGTGTGGCACAGTCTGCATTCTTGAAACTTTTCTGCTTGACCATGCTCTGGAATGTTCTCCCCTTCTTTTCTGAGGATCTGTCTGACCTAGTAACTACTCCTGAAGGGAGTGCAGCTTATAAACTGGGAACAAGCAGTAAAACAAATTCTATCTATTACAATAGCTAACGTATCAAAAGATCCTGTCAGAATACCTTAACAGGCTTTTAGCATCCAAATTGGTTGGCTGACTTAATTCTTTCTGTTGCTGCTTTGTAATCAAGTTAGCACAAGTACACAGAAAGCTATTATATGATAATCTCACTCCAGCTATGGCTGTATTTGGAAATTAATTTGGATTGTGGTGCATACAATCGAGTTTTCCTTGGAAGACCTGTAAGCATCAAACAGCAGACTTACAGGAGGCTATGGAAATTTATTTCAGAAACAAATATAAATTAGATGCTCTTATTGTATGGAAGATTTTTCTTTCTTTATAGTCAGAGTTATTGGAACGCTTAGGTTCCATATGACTTCCAGAGTGGACTTTTATTCAGGGCTGCAGCACCTCCATATAGTTTTAGTACTAAAAATGCTGCTTCCTGTTTCCGTAACCTTCTGATTGGAAGCATGCAGCTCTTTAAGACTAGGTATTTTTCTAGTGTGTTATTTTTCTCAGCTCTTTAAGCACTGGCTTTTTTTTATTCCATGGTTATAACCCATTTAAATTTCTGTTTCCTTCAAAATAAGGTTTTTAGTTTTCCCATTCTAGTTCATCTTTACTAAATACTACCTTTCAAAATAATTTGCTCTAATGTGTTTTTCTAACCTTTTTTCCCTGAGGAGAAGTACAGGGAAAAATCTGCCCATTTGCATTAGTACACTGTTTGTGCCTTAACTTGATTACTTTATATAAATGCTGTTTATTTTGAGGATTTTTTCATCCTCTATTCTTTCTTGCATTGTCTTTTCAGCTGTTATTTGGGTTTGGCTTTGGTTCTTTTTTCCCCAGTGGAAGACTTACAAGGCATTGAGCCTTCTTTTAGAAGAGTTTATAGTTGCTCCATTATTTTTGTTGGTTCTAGGAGGAGATTTTCACAATAGCTGACCTAATATCCTTATGAGGAAAGAGAAATTCCTTCAGGGGTGATTGTAGAGCACCTGACAATAGAGCAAACCCCAGTATTCCTAGGAAAGATTTAACCCTTGTGAGTACATCTCCAAGCCTTCATTTTTCTATCAACAGCTGTTAGTTTATGTTACAAAGTAAGAAAGATGGTATTGTGCACTTCAGTGCACAGATGTGTACGTATACATCTCAATCTGTCTGTCTGTCCTGCATACTTTATGTTCCTTTTACCTGTAACTTAAGTACCAAGAGTGAATGTAAGGGGTTTGTTTTGGTTTGGTTTTTGTTTCTTAATCTTCAGAGAAAACAAATTAGACCTCTACCTTAAATAACTATGTGACTGTCATGATCAGAGTGCCCAAATACCTCCTTAACCATTATGGGTCCCAGTATTCCTTGAGGTAGGAAAACATTGTCCCTGTTGTACAGATGAGGAAATGGAATTAGAGAGTCACTGCTGTGCCGTAGACTGGGTCGATGACTACATACATGTTCAGTTCCTGACTTCTGACCCACTGCCCCTGATCTGTCATTCAAAAATGTGTATTTTTATCTTGTCTCAACTTTAGTGCACAAAACACCAAAGAATCTAAAACTATTCAAGATGCTTTAGCTAAAAGTTTCCATCTTGCTGCTATGACTAGATCATCTTCCCCTTCAGTTCTTGCCACTGACTTTTCCCTTTCCAAACAGACATGCAACTTTCTTGCCATCTTTACACTTCTTCACAGTTTAGTCCTGTATTTCTCAATCATACCGGCTGTTGAGCAAGCAAAGTCTGCCAATACTCTACTGATATCAAGTGTCTGGGTTGTGTCTTTCACAGCAACTCTTGTCTTTTCTCCTGTGTGTGTTGAAGATAATGAAGGAAAGTAAATTAAATCCATTAGAGCACCTATACTCAAAATCACGCCTCAGAAGTTCCTCTTCTCTAGTGCGTCCTTTAGTCAAATTCTTTTCTTTATTAGTATTATCAACCTAAAATAGGATTTTGAGATCCTAGAGCTGATGTTTTTTTGGTTTTTTTTTCTTTTTCTTGAGATGTAGTAGAAGGTTCTTCAACCTCCAGCAAAGCAGATGTAGACAGTAGATCACTTGCAGCTGATGGTCAGTGATGAGCATTTTGGGTTGGTAACTTCTTTTAACCTGTACATGCTGATCCAAAAATATACACCTGTCTGTAATGTAATACTTGGTATCCCTGTTTAGCCAGCTACTACTTTGGGAATGGCAACTCTCCTACGTGGGTAATTTTGGCACATGCATATGTCCATTTGTCATGTCCTCTGACTTTAAAAATCATAGAATACTCTTTAAATAATACCTTTTTTTGAAAAAGTAGACTATGTATACCATCAGTTTTCACATTCTATTTTGTTCCACTTTACTTTTGGTTTACTGTTTGTAGGTAGATATCCACAAATCCCAGGCAGGATCAGTGTACAAGTGTACTCTGCAAAGTAACTTTTAAGTGTGAAGGTTTTATGTTTTGGAAATGTGGGGGTTTTTTCCATCTACCCATAGGAAAACCACTTCTTTGGCAGTAGAGCTCAAGAAAAGAAAAAAGGGGGGGGAAACCCCACCCCCAAAAAAGCAAGGAAAAAAAAAAGAAAATGGGCTCTGATGGTGTTTCTTACTTTAGGTAACCTGTTGTTTCCTGAGCAATCTTACGGTCTCAGGATAGCTCTGAACTTTAACCTAGATCCATGCCTTTTTTTTTTTTTTTTTTTTTTTTTTTTTTTTTTTTTTAATAAAATAGTGTTATGAAAGTTATTTATTGTTTAAGGAGGCTACACTGGAGTACGCTTTGCATGAGCTTGAAGGTTACATGTTGCTGATGTACGTTTTTGTGTTTTGAGGCCTGGAAAAGCCTTTAGAGGAGAGTAGCCTTTTCTCACTTTTTACTTGGACATGATGGAGCAATTTGAACTAAGGAGTTGCAAAGCTCAGTTAGGGAGAGAAGAGTGCATGAATTAAAAACATGTAAAGCTCTGAACATCACAGAAAAAGGAATGAAATTAAAAAACCACTTTAATTTAATAGTGTCATACTAAGACTTTTTTTTTTTTTTATTTTGAACAGAGTACCAGAGAAGCAGAAATCAAATTGAAAAGTGAAAGCAGAGTTAAACTTTTTGCCTTGGATCCAGATGCACAGGTTATACTTTTTTACGAGGAAGCATGTTATTTTTCTTTTATGTTGATCCTTTTGAGATGAGAAACAACTAACCTTAATTTTTCATTTCTCTTTTTAAAGAAACTTGACTTTTCTGGTATTGAGCCAGAAGTGAAGCCATTTGAAGAGAAATTTGGAAAAAAAATTCTTGTGAAGTGTAATGATTTATCTTTTAATTTGCAAAGCTGTGTTGCGGAAAATGAAGAAGGACCAACGACAAATGTAAATAATTCGTCTAATTTTTTTCTGTTAATCTTGTAATGAATGTCTTAATATTTTGTTGGCACTATTCTTAATGGCAGGAGTTCCTTGCTGTGATTGAGAAACTTATATTTTGGGTTTTTTTTCTACTCCTTTAAATCAAAATTGGAGCCTAAATCCTACAAAAAGTAGAAACTTTGTTTCTAATCTTTTTGTTGTGTTGTAGAAAGTGAAGTTTTTCTTTTACTGTCTTTTATGCTTTGTCAGTAGTATCTAGAGTGATGTCTGTGTGTGTTTATAAAAATGTAACTCATCTTCCTTTCATACACATCCTTACAGTAATATAGATGCCAGCAATGATACTTGATTCTCTTTTTAAATGTCTAGGTAGAACCTTTCTTTGTCACATTATCACTATTTGATGTTAAAAACAACCGGAAGATTTCAGCAGACTTCCATGTTGATTTGAACCACGCCTCAGTAAGGCACATGATACCCAATGCATCTCAACAAATGACAAATGGCAGTGGTGATAGCTTACACAGAATTCAAGACATTCATGAAACTGTGTTACAATATCCAAAGCAGGTAAGAACTAGTAACCTAAAGAATTAGTAGGATTTTGGATAGAAGTAGGGAGTTTTCCTACATACTTTATATTATGTGCTGTAAAATGTATGTGCATTTTCCTTTAATATTAATCTCCTGTTTTATTTCTAGGGAATATTCTCAGTCACATGTCCTCATACTGACATTTTCCTCGTGGCTAGAATAGAAAAAGTATTACAGGGAAGTATTACACATTGTGCTGAACCATATATGAAAAGTTCAGATTCTTCAAAGGTATGTTATCTTCTTCTGTGGCATGGAAAGATCCTGAGGCAAGACAGGTTGATTTCAAATTAAGAAATTATCAATCAAAATCTTAGTTCTTTTATAGGAAATTCAGATAACTGGATTATTTGATTTAGTGAGTTGTAGTTATTACTAGTAGCTTATTAATTGAAATGTTAAAGTCTAACATTATTGGGAAACATTTATTTAGCTTTTTATAATCATGACATAATCTGTAATTTTTATAATGGCTATAAATAAACTGATTTGACAAAAGAGTATTAGACTTCAATGTGAAAGGTGAGTTCAAAATTATTGAACAATGAAATATTAAATATAGGTCAGAAATTAACTGTATGTCTCTCTCAGTTAATGCATCTTATTTACTGTATCATTGTCGTTGACTTTTCCTTTGTCTCGCTTTTTGGTGACTATAGTTTACTGTAACTTTATCTGCACTCTTGCTGTTTTTTTCTTCAGAACATTGAGATCATTAAGCCTCTGTGTCTATGTATAAAATGCTTTGCAGATTTGATAGAACTCCAAATCACTTCTGGAAATAAACCACTGAAACATCTTAACTTTGCGGGAGTCTAGGATGACATAATGTTTTAAAGTTTTCTGAAACATATCTACAAGAAGCTTTGCCAGTTGCTGTTTCTTGTTTGTCGCTGAAGAAATAGAGTTTTAATTTCATTCATTTACAGTTGTGCTTGAATGGTTAGACCAGGATACTGGGACAAAAGATTTTTTTGTAAGCGATGTCAGCGACTGTTGATATTCTGGTTTTCGGCTAGTGAAAGGGAAGAAGGAAGGGTTAACTTTCAGTCTCTGCAGAGGAACAGTGTTCTTTCCTGCTGATTTAATGCTGGCTAAGCTACATGTTAAAAAAACTGTATTTTTCACTTGGTCTTAATATAGATCAGACTACTGATTTGCTTTTCCAGGAATACTTGAGATTTTTTTTCAGCTATCGTTGGCAAACAGCAGCTTTGTATTTTAGGAGTCTGGTTTCAAAGTGTATGCTGACTGTTACTGAGTTAAAACAAACCTGAACTGAGTAACTGATTTTGCTGGTCTTGGGCTGGAGCCACATGGGAAGGTTAAGTAAGCCCAAGTGTTCCCAAATTTGATGCCAAGTGCTAGACTTGGGTTGCCCTGTGCTGCAGGAGTAGCCAATAGGAACATTCATGGTTCTATTAACTTATGCTGTGCATTTCTGGTATTCATTTGCTTATAATTTTATACAATTGAACACTTAGTTTGAATTTTTTTCTGTTCTTGTTCTCTTGGATTATGCTGAAACAAAACAGAACAGTACCAGCTATATAGGCCTCCATGTGTGTCAGTGCAATGAGCAAGTTCTCCCTGTGTTCTGTGTGTACCTGTAATACAAGTATTGCAGAGTATTTTACGATTTACTCTGCAGGAATGTGTTCTGGTACAGGGTACGGGGGGGGGATGTTTTTATCTGGAGTCACAATTTTGTCTTAAAAACCAGTTGAATTTTGCTCTAGCTTGCATATGAGTTTTATATATAATAATTTTTTTTCTTGCTTAATTAAATATGTATTATCAGGAGTGTAGATGGGTCTGTGTTTTCATCCATGAAATGCTGTGAAATCAGCAGGCCCTGCTTAACCTGAAATGAGTTGTTAAGAGGTATTTTCATTTGTCTTTCACTTGCATGCTTAGGATTAATCTTCTAAAGAAAATTTTCCAATTCATATCAGTGTCAATATGTGGGTTTTTTGGGTTTTTTTGGTTTTTTTTTTTTGTGTGTGTAGTAACGGTGCAAAAAATGCAGCTTTTAAAACCTGGTTATTTCTTATGTCCCTTGCAGGTTGCACAGAAAGTTTTGAAGAACGCTAAGCAGGCATGTCAGAGATTAGGTCAATATAGAATGCCTTTTGCCTGGGCAGCTAGGTAAGGACAGATCTTGTCAATCTGTCTTTTTTCCGAACTTTAACATTATTCTCTGCATCGCGCTTCTTGTAAAACTTAACGTGCTATTTACATTATTTCTTCTTTTACTTTCAATTAACCAAAGATTTCCGACAACCAAACTTACACTTCAGCTTTGTAGTAGGAAAAAAAGTTATAATCATTCATTGTATTATTATTCAAACCATTGAATATTGCCAACTGTTTTCTATTGTCTGTATTTTTTATTTTACTGAGAATGAAATGGTTCACGCTTGATTTGTTAGACTGAGCTATGTTAAAACTTACCTACAATGACAAGAGTATTAAATGCTTAATATGAAGGATGGTACAGTATTTTCTAATTTGTAGTAAAGACATTTCCTGAAGTGAATTCCAACACTTTCATAAACTCAGCTGAAAGCAAGATTTTGACTTTCAGGACGCTGTTTAAAGATGCCTCAGGAACCCTGGACAAAAATGCAAGATTTTCTCCTCTCTTCAGACAAGACAGTAATAAACTTTCAAATGAAGACATGCTGAAATTGTTAGCAGATTTCAGGAAGTAAGTCTAATTTCCCCACTTTAAAAACCAAAACCAAAACAACCACACCCCAACCCATCCCCCCTCACCCCCACCCCCCTGGTCCCACCATTTTTTGTTATGGTCTTGAACTGGAGCATCTGATCTTTTGATGTATGTATTTATATGTTTTTCACTTCAAATAGAGAAGTTGTATAAATATAATCAAGGCCCTCATACAAACTGCAGATCTTTGCTTTGCAGTGTTTGGGGGCTACAAGAAGGCCTGAAGTATTATGCCATGTCTAATGTGCAGTAAGCATCATATCTTGAAGTAGCTCTGTGTTAGGAGTTATGCTTGCACAATACACTCTTCTGGTTATCAAAGGAAAACAAGTATGAGCATAAATCAGATGTTCACTGACTCTGGACAGAGAGTGCTAGCTCTCAGGGAAAGGGATTCAAGGCATTAGCAAGTCCACCTTCCTTGGGAGTGCATGTGGCTCAGGATGCCTAAATAACAGAACATCGGTCATCCTTTTTTACAAAGTATTCCTAAAGACTGCATCAGTTTGTGTGCAAGGCTTAAGAATCTCCTACTGACAGATGACCCTATTAATAAACTAGTTTTAATCCCCTTTCTTATTAAATAGGATGTAAAATAATAGAGCAATCTTTGCTGCTTTGCAAAGGCATTTCCACTTCTGTTATGGTACAGTTAGCTGGAATTTTATTAATCTGAACAATCACTAATTGCAAAAGGCTTGGGCTATAGTTTCTTTATTTTATTCTTGATACCAAATCTGATAAGGGGATGAGGTTTGTGATAGATACTTTAATTCCATTTTAGCAAGCTGCTTAAAGTTTCATTGAAGTTTACATAGCATGGAAATTGCTGTATACTGATACTCCTTGCCATAAACAATGTTATTGAAACTGAAACTAATATAGTAAATTAGCCTGCCACATCACTTTACTTTGTGAATTAAGGAAGTGCTTTTGGTTATTTCAGCATCCTGTTTGTGAAATTGTGTACAGTAATTCACAGGAATTTTATTAAGAAAGAGATTGTAATGTCTAAGGCTTAACTATTGGAATTAGAATTCAGACTCCATCCAGAAAAAGTTGTTTGCTTCACAGCATGGGGTTGCATTTTTGGGAAAATTTTGCATCCTCTTCCTCTGCAATAATTTTGAAGAATCATGCTGCTGACCTTACTAATAAAGGGTTCTGCACTGGTGTTTTAACATAGAAAATACTCCTTCAAATTGTATTTCTGAATTAGCTACATTTATAACATCTAAGAAATATCATAGTAGGCTAGTTAATTGTAAATATTTTGCAGGTTAAGTTATTACTCTAGAAGAAGGAAGAGGGAGGAAAAAAATTACTGATTAGAAGATGCATTTTGTTAACTTACTGATTGCTTTCCCCCTTTGCTCTTCCCCCAAGTTTACCCAATTACCATAAATGCTTATCCACTGGCCATTGAGATTTAAAAAGCTTACTTATAGGTCCCCTCTTTGCTGCAAATGATAGTGAGTTATTACATGGCAAACAAAACTTATCTTTAACAAAGGTTTTCATTTTGATTTAAAGAAAAACATCATGCTTTTTCTTAACCTTTTCCACGCTTGTGAATAAAACCTTACTTTTTTTTGAGAATTTAAAGGGGAAGTAAACTGTGAATCTAGGCAAAAAGCAAGAGCAGATCAGTCATCCACCCATAAACCACCTTTCCTCTCATACTCCTATTTCAGGATATTACTTTTGCCTCTGTTTCCTATTATCTCTTTTCTCTGGCATCTGATAGTTTTGCATTTAGCCTGACTTTGAGGTTTTTTTTCCTTCCTATAGACCTGAAAAGATGGCCAAACTTCCTGTTATTTTAGGAAATCTGGATGTTACAATTGATAATGTGTCACCAGATTTTCCAAGTAAGTATTAATAAACACTGTTAAATAGACATTCAGGCTTTTTTCTCTTCAGTTTTTTATTGGGTTTTTTATGTATTTTCAGATTATGTTAACTCATCATACATTCCCATGAAACAGTTTGAAAACAGTACCAAGACACTAATAACGTTTGAAGTAGAGGAGTTTGTCCCCTGTATACCAAAACACACTCAGCCTTTCACCATCTACAACAATCATCTTTATGTTTATCCAAAGCACTTGAAATATGACAGTCAAAAGTCGTTTGCAAAGGTGAGTACAGGAAGACTATACATTCTTCTTTCTCAGGTTTAGTTAAGATTGTTTACATATTATATTTCTGTGATGATCCTTATGATTAAGTGTTCGGGTTTTTGTTTTTAAATACTTCTTTAGGCTAGAAATATTGCAGTATGCATTGAGTTCAAGGATTCCGATGAAGAGGATTCTTTGCCTTTAAAGGTTAGTCTTTTGATTTTTGCAACTAATAAAAGAAAACAGTGAACAGTTAGCTAAGTAATACGGTAGTACTTGACAAATTTGTCTAGTTTGGGATGGCAGCTTTCTGTCCTCCTTTTGCATTTGGCATAAGACTAATTTCTAGATGATTTGCTTGGTTTTGATATAAAAGATTACTAAAGAACCCTCTGAGCACTTCATTTCTTTATATCAACAAAAATTCCAAGAATAAACTTGTTGCAAACAATGGTGGCTTATGCCTACTCCACAGGAGGAATTCTTTAAGTTAAAGCACTAAAGCTTTAGATCACCTGCAGAGCCAAGCTCTGTGTGTGTTTATGAGCTACCACAGTGTATAAGAGATGCCTGGAAGCAAAGAAGTAGAAAAATGTATAGAAATCGTGACGTGAAATCACAGTGTCAGCTCTACTGCACAGTGAACGAACTACAGATCATGTAATCCCCTGTCTGTGCAAAGGAACCAAGTTAAACACAAGTTAAAATACTTCAAGTTCTAGGTGAAACAGATTCTAAGCTGAGAGTGAAAGAGGATCACAGGGGTTTTTTTTGTTCTTTTTTCCTTTTTTTTTTGTTATTAGTGTATCTATGGTAGGCCAGGTGGACCAGTATTTACTAGAAGCGCATTTGCTGCTGTTCTGCATCACCACCAAAATCCAGAGTTTTATGATGAGGTAAGCTACCTTTCTGAGGTAACTTCTACTGGTTTAAGTATTATGTAAAATTCAAAAATACAAGAAAATATTTGAGGATTTCAAAGTTCTTGATAATTATTTCAGTTAAATCAGACCCCCCCCCCTTTTCACGGTAAGTAAATTTTGGTAAGTTTTGTGCGTGTGATTCTTGATCTTGCTTCAAATAACGTGTAACCTCGAATTGCTTTTTAAGTGTGCAGCCAGTAAGGCATGTCACTGCTCTAGCTGAAGACTTCTACAAAGATTGTGATTCTTTGCCTTTCAGATTAAAATAGAATTGCCCACTCAGTTACATGAAAAGCACCATTTGTTGTTCACCTTCTACCATGTCAGCTGTGATAATTCAAGCAAAGGGAGTACAAAGAAGAAAGATGTTGTTGAAACACAAGGTTTGTACACTAATGCTTTACTATCAGTAACTACTGGGGAGATTTTATGAAGTATGCTTATCTGGTAACCTGTGATTTTTGTGATCCATATAATGCTTTCTAATTGCATTATACTGACTGAAAGATTTCATGAAGCATTTGAATTTAAATGTTTCAAATGTTGTTTTAGAATGTCTATCAAATGTATGGTTTTTTTTCAAACTCAGTGATGATTTATTTGCCCCTCTAATTATTTCTAATCGTTTGAGTTCAAATCATTTGGCCCTTACAGTAACATTTTTCTGGTTTATGAATTACATATCAGAAGTGTACAGTAAGACTTTTGTAAGGGTTTATGTAAAGATTCATAACATATTTAAAATTACTTGCCTTTCATGTTCCATAGTTGGGTATTCTTGGCTTCCTCTAATAAAAGATGGAAGAGTGGTGACCAATGAGCAACACATCCCAGTGTCAGCAAATCTTCCATCAGGCTATCTTAGTTATCAAGAAGTGGGTGTTGGAAAGGTATGTTATATAAAATTGCTCTAATCTTTCAAAAACAGCTGTGGAGAGAAGGTTTGGTTGTAATTCCCCAGTTGATAAGATTTAAGTAATTTTCTAGTAATTTTTTTCTTTTATAGTTGGAGTGCTTTGCAAAAACCCAAACAGAAATGGGAGACAAAACTTATGACTAATTCTGACTTTTACAAGAATTTGAATCAACCTGCCCTAATAAGTTTTTTGTTTAAATTGTTAAATACTTATTTCTGTTATTATTTAGCTGATGCACTTAGGAAATGTTTAAGCTTTATTTTTTGCACTAATAATTAACTAGAAGTTACAGTAATTTTTAAATATATTAAACTATTTTGAGTTTATGAAGATATGCAAATAATCTGAAGTCCTTTACTAAATTTTTTTTAGCATTTCATGCTGTCTCCTTTCAGTAAGTCCTTTATTCCTGAAAAAGTCTTACTCTCACATCTTGATTTTTGTGATCTTTATACTTCACTAGTAAAATTTATGGTTGTATTTTTCAAAGCAGAAAGCTTGCAAAATTGTAGTAATAAAAATGATACCGAGGAGGATACAAAATGTAAAATGTGATAGGGGATTTGACTAAGAGAATGAAATGCAGAGACAAAATTGACTCATTTTGGAGGAAGAGGCCTAAAATCAACAGCAAGAAGTGCTGCTCTCCTCCTATTCTACCACCTTTTTTAAACTCTGCTGTAAGCTTTCCAACCATCGTCTCCTTCACATCTTTCATCTTTTCACATTGTAGGTGTATTCTTTATGCCTCTGCTGTTTGTCTCTGCTCATGCCCATGGGTAGAAGGTTAGGACCAATATGACCAGTTGTAGATCTAGCAGTAAAATCTCTCCCTAACTGGTTGTCAGGGTATACAGCTGAGCATTCCCATTCTCAGTTCTTTGGAAATGGGATGGGAAGGAAGCACTGGCTGCTACCTATCAGTGACCTATGTTAAGGTTTAAACTGTGTCAGTATCTGTGGAAGTTCTTGTGTTATTTTTCTCAGAAAACTAGTAGATATTTCTCTCTAGTCAGATGTTTCTTTGCAGAGTTGTAGGGGAAACATGAAATCTGTGACTTTAGAAAAGCAATTTTGTTAGCCACTGAGGAAACTACTGTGGGGCTTTTAAAAAACATTTTAAGCTTCATAAATGCTTTTGGTAATACTGCCTGCATAATTTTCCTTTTTTTATGACTTTACTCATTGCACACATTTCTTCAACCTGGGTTTTTTTTGGTTTTTTTTTTTTTTTTTTCCTTATTAAAAGTGTTGTTTGTGGTACTATAAATAAATTGTTTTACTCTAGTATACCGCTACATTATTTTACTTTTCCTCTGCATGTATGTGTGCAGCATTCTGGTCCTGAAATTAAATGGGTAGATGGAGGCAAACAACTGTTAAAAATATCCACTCATCTGGTGTCAACTGTGTATACGCAGGTGAGTTATAATACAAATTAAACTAGAGAAAGTTGTAGGAATAATGTGTGTTTCTTATATGTGTATACAATATTTGGGAAGATTCTTAAACTCAGTATGCTGATCTCTTACTTTTTTGTCTCTTGGACACTCTGCACAGTATCTCTCCTTTCACATCAGCTGTGAAAAATAGCAGATCTTAAATGGAAGCTACTCAAAATGTGAGCCTTTTGTCTATCATTGTCATCCATTCCAGTCTGAAATTTCCTGTTAGATGAGATGTCATAGTTGTCTGAAAGCTATTTACTGGCAAGTCTACAAAGAAATGAGTCCTGTTATAGCTGCTCATAAAAAACATATTATGATTGGTTGGGATACCTAACACTAAGTATGCTATTTTCTGTATGTCAGTTTGAAGCAAATATAGGTAGTCTTTTGTATAATGGGTATTCAAAAATAACTGGAAATTTCTTATGTGTGTTAAAAAAAATAAATCAATGTTACATGTAGACTCAATTAGTCTTTGGAGTACTGCCCTTCAATTATTTTTTAAAATTGAATCTGTGGACACATATATGAATTTCTGTATATAAATATTTTCAACATGTTCTGTTTCAGATTATGGATAGTAATGTTAGATATTGTTTGATTTGTTGTTCTTTTTGTCTTTGACAGGACCAGCACTTGCATAATTTTTTTCAGTACTGTCAGAAAACAGAGTCTGGAGCTCGTGCACTAGGAACTGATCTTGTAAAATATCTTAAGGTATAAAATGGCAGTGAATAACAGATTATATTATTTATTTATACTTTTGCAAAACCTAGGACCTTCAGACATTTTCTAGGTCTCATTAATGGGATATGCAGTATAAAAAGAACAAAAAGGTACTTCCTGCCCTAGATAAATTTACAATTGCAATATAAGAGGAAACCATGAGGAAATAATGAGGCAGTATTGGTGATAATTTCAAAACACTAATGACTTAATTTGTCAAAATAATCAAATTGAACTGCAGATGGGAATGTTAAGGAATGATGACTCTTGGTTTTTTCTAAAATTTTGCTTGGGAGGTCATCATTGTTATTGATCTAATACTGCAAGAGAACTGTAGACATAGAGTGCATGGTTTCCACAGCAATTTTGTCTTAACCAGCTAGGCCAGATTTTTAATATGAAGCCCAAAATTCACTCACCTTAAAATCTATGTAAGGTATCACAAGTAACTCCTGATTTTCTTAGGCACAACAGAGTTTATTGTTGTAATTGAATACCATCAATTAATAAAACTGGACTGTCTACTCGAGGCATTCAAGTAAGAACTTAACTATTGAATGTGGCACACTTCTGAACTGGACTTGCTTTGTGACCTTGGTTATGTCAAAACCTTGGCTCTGCATCATCGTCCTTGCCCCAAGACTTCTGTGATCAACTTTGGTACAAAACAGGACACAGTACATTAACAGCAGGAAGATGGAATAAGTCTATTTGGAAATAGTTTTTTTAATATTCCCATTTTTTACTGACAGACCTGTTTTTCAGTCTTCTATTTGTGCTTATCATTCTGAAATTTTGCAATCCCAAAATGTGCTGACAAAGTATATGGCAAAAATACAACCCCTTAGATTGGATTCTGGCCATGGTATCTTTGCATCGAAAGGGTAAGGCAAAGAACAAATAGTCTTGTAGCTGAACTTCATCGTCCCCCGTGGTTACTTAGAATGGCTCGCTAGAGATGCCTCTCACTTGGGTTTCTGCTACTGACATTCTTGTTTTGATATGTCATTTCTCTGTGTTTCTCACTTAAAGTATGTCTTTTGAGTTCTTGATAATTTTCAGTCTGGAGCCATTCTTATTTCCACTGCATTCTGCAGCAGTAATTGTACCAAATAGTCCCCAACTAGATGGCACTAACACTGAGCCTGGTAGTGTTTCAGCTTTAGAAGTCAGCACTCTGCAGTATCAAGAGGCCCTACTGGAGTTAGAGACAGCTTATGTGCAGAATCCCTCCCTGATACCACACTTGCAAATCCTCTGTCGTCGTGCCACTTTTCAAAATAGTCTTTCTAACTGTGTATATGTGGTTTGCGCCCTGAAGAAATCTCTCCAATGGAGACAGAAGAGGAGAACCACCACTGCTTCGGTGTGTTTCATCTTGCCTTGAGGCCAAGGGGATTGTTCCATCTTTCCCCAAGTAATCCTTCTGAGACATAGTGGTCCTGCTGTCTGAGATTTCTGCTTGAAGAAGGGAATCTCTTTATCTCTCACTTCCTACTGTTTGTACTTTTCTGGCAAAGGATTTAAATTTATTGGTGTTCAATTTCCTCCCAAGTTCTATCAAAATACAAACAAAGGAATCATCCAGATTTCTAGAAGTCCTAGTCATTTTTTCTCATTGGTGGAGCTTTGCCTTCTTGTACTCTGGTTGTGGTTTTGAGATCAGTTGGGATGCTGAACCTTTATCATTGCACTTAACCTCTCTTTTTTTTTCTCTCCATATAATAAAGATGATATGTTCTGAGTATCTGTCATCATGAACTAGAGGTCTTAGAGTCTGACCTGTGGCTCATTGAAGCACTTTAAAATTGTCAGTGTCATTTCCATCACTTTTTTTTCAAGGGGTGTAGCCTTCCTGCTACTTGAGGTGCCAGAGAAACTGGCAGATGTTTTCTGGTAGGAGGAAGAAGGGAAGAATTGTTGCCCATTCTGGACCTCAGGGAATTGAATGTCTTTATCAATAACTTCAGGTGAAAAAACAGAATTTGCTCTTTCTGGTGCTGTAATATAAAGCAGTTGGTCTGGGAAACAATCAGATGTTACATGAAAAGAACCTTTATTACTGAAATCTCTGCATACGTGACAAGACACTACTATTAAAAAATCAGTTTGCATACCATGGAGAGCCTCTTTACCAGGGTTCTGGTAGCAGTGACTGCTCATGTTATAAGGAATGGAATGACCCTGTACTTTGTGGGCAGTTGGTTGGTTCTTACCTCAGGAACTGATGTTGTAAACAACCCTCGCTCAGTTTTTGACCTGTTTGATTCATCGGGATTCACAGTACTTTGAGAAATCTCACTATTTAAGTTTACCAGAGCTCTACTTGAATCTGATAAAATCAAAATATCTTCCAGGGACTAGCATGGTAATTTCAGATTTATCTTGCTACCCACTGACTGTCAAAAATGACAGCTGGCTGGAATCAAAGGCTTGATTCTCTTCTTGATATTCACAATTCTTGTTAGTCTAGTAGAACAAAGTAGCCATCAGATATTAAAGTATCATTTTAGGGAAAGCTCAAAAGCACACTTCCTCAGATCATTCCAAAATCGCATCGGGTAGTTCAGTCGTAATTGATCACATATATTGTAATATATTTGGGTATCTTATTCCTTTGCTTAAACACTTAATTTATTTGTATTTATATTAATTCCAGATTAGCAAAATCTTTAGGTTCAGTGACAACACCATGTCTTGCCAAAATCCCTGGGACAGAATAATGCAACTGCAGAGTCTCTTTATAACTCTTGCTTGTCATCAAACACCAGAACACTCTCACCACACAGTATGAACATGTTCCACACCACTGGATTAACACATCATATTGACTTTATTGCGTCGCTTCATGGTAACAGAAAACAAATGCCATCTTCTATGCCAACTACAAATTATGGCTATTCTCAATTCCATTGGGCCAAATTCCTGTCTAGCTGGGCCTCACAGGGACCCAAATTCTTTTTACTTCTGTGTATTGAGAGCTTGCCTTCTGTGTGTCAGCCTGTGCCTACCTGTGCCAGACTTGGCCAGCCTGAGTGCTAAATGTTCTTTAAAGATTAATGTTTCAGTTCACTAGCAACAGTTCCCTGTGGGTAATATCTATGCTATAATGGCAATGACGCATTTAAATCCTTAGGATTTACTTCTCTCCACGAAGTCAGTGTGCTACTGGCAGAGTAGCTTGGGTCACCAAACCTGACAAGCATTCTCCCTTCTTTCTGCTTTTGTCCTTCCTAACAGGATTTTGTGTAAGCACCATCTGACACTTCTAATTACAGGTTTTCTGAGACTCACCTGATTCAAGATGTTTGTATGCTCTCCTTCATGTTTCATGAGCCCAAACATCACTTAGCATCTCATAAGTTGAGCTATCTGCTTTTAGTTACCTCGATTGCTGCCTGAGAGATCAAAGGGCACAGCTACTTCTGGCAGTGTAAGTGTAATTGAATACTCAAAGGCATCAGAAGCTGGGTTATGAGTCCACGTCAGAGTCCTACTTAAAACAGCACTTTTACCAAAAAATGTCTGCATCTTGGACAAAAATGTTAGCTGAAGTTCCATTTGCATGTTTACCTGATGCTCTGATATTGAAGGCTTATAGAAAAGATGCTGTAGTGTATGATTGCTGTTTCCAAGAAAAATCACAGATCACGTAGGAAGGAAGGCTGTTTTGAGTTCTGAATAGTGTGAATGTGCATACAGGCAAACATTCAAAGACAAGACAGCTACTTAACACTGAACAGAAATGTTTGAAATGTGTTGTCTGTATGAATGTTCAGCAAATACACTCTTCTTTTTGTCAAACTCCCTTTAACTCCAGGGAATTTTGTGGCATAAAACAATGTAGGATGAAATGCCATACACTGCCTTTTATGTCAGGGTGGTTATGTCTATAATGTCTTTTGCATGTGATGGAGTGCAAAGGCATATTGTGAAGAAGTTGAGTGGTTAGTAATTCACTGTCTCTGGTTTCCAGCATTAGGTAGTTAGGGATTTTAGGTCATTGTGGTTTTTAACATATTAGTTTATTGTTTTGCAGTAAGTAGTATAACTAGTATTGCACTTATCACAGGTAAGTAATATGTATGTTTTTGTGGAACTATGCTAAATGTCTGCATTGGTGGATGAAATAGCAAAGTATACTAGGGTGTCAGTGTCAGCTTGCTGTGGTGTACAGAGGTAGTCTTTTCACTGAAACATTACTTAGTATTCATTTCAATGGAAGGGTACAAATAACTACTTCTAAAATGCTTTTAATAAAACCTAATTTTTATCCCTAACTTCTCAGCTTAATGTAGAAAATATTTACCAAATATTTATGTTGAAAACTATTCTCAATTGCTTTCTGTGCAGTATTTCAAGTAATTAATACCAAATAGTGCAAGCAGTGTGTATTTTTGGAAAAAGATTAGCAGTAAATTTTATTGTTTCAGAACTTGTGATTTAAATGCCATTGTTTCCAGGGAGTTGACAGTATTACTGCTTTCTTTTAGAGCCTTCATGCTATGGAAGGCCATGTGATGATAGCTTTCCTGCCAACTGTTCTAAACCAGTTGTTTAGAGTTCTCACTAGAGCAACTCAAGAGGAAGTTGCAGTCAATGTGACAAGGTAAAGAAGTTTAAGTGCTTCATAGAATGTAAGTGATGGCTGGGTTATCACATAAATCTGTAGCTTTTTTGTAGGCTTACGTGGTTTCTGAACTCTGTTTAGGGTTATTATCCATATTGTTGCTCAGTGTCATGAAGAAGGCTTGGATAGCTACCTGAGATCTTATGTCAAGGTAGGTAAAACTAAATTAAATGTTTCCTTTTTTAATTTCTCTAAAAAGAGTTTATTTAAATTTAATTGCATCTGTTTAATTTCAATTGTTTCATACTGTGTCATACATTCATATTATATTCTGGTTTTCCTCCTCAAGTATGCCTATAAAGCTGAACCCTATGTTGCTTCCGAATATAAGACAGTACATGAAGAATTGACAAAGTCCATGACAACAATTTTAAAGCCATCTGCTGACTTTCTTACAAGCAACAAGCTACTTAAGGTATATATCGAACTATACTTTTTACTGTATGTTCTTACCTGGTCATAACTGAAGAATAGGAACTAATTGTATTGAAATAGTTGTTGAATGCATGTGGCAATTTTACAGAACATCTTCTTTTCTCTGCAGTATTCGTGGTTTTTTTTTGAAGTTCTGATAAAATCAATGGCTCAGCATTTGATAGAAAACTCTAAAGTGAAGGTATGTCAACTTCAAAAAAAAAAAAAAGTTATTCTAAAGAGAATTTGTATAGTCTCTTCTTTCTCCATTCACGTATTTTTGTTGCATGTTAGAAGAAAAAGTTTTATGTATACATGGTTATGATTTATATATAATAACTTTATTTGTAATAAAGGGAGGGAAGGAGCAAAACAGCAGGAGAAATCAGTTGAAATATTAGATAGAAAAAAAACTACAGGGCTAGATTCAACATTACTATAAAAGAATAGAACCACCTTAAAATCCATAGAATAGAGCAGTCTGTGTAAATCATCAGACTCTGTAGTAAGATTTCTTAATACTTATGGTACGATGAAGCTGGAAGCAATAGATAACACTGTGGACTTTTGTCGAGGTTTAACCCCAGCCGGTGGCTCAGCCCCACGCAGCCGCTCGCTCACTGCCCCCTGCAGTGGGATGGGGGAGAGAATCAGAAGGGTAAAAGTGAGAAAACTCGTGGGCTGAGATAAAGGCAGTTTAATAGGTAAAGCAAAAGCTGCGTGCACAAGCAAAGCAAAACCAGGAATTCATTCACCTCTTCCCATGGGCAGGCAGGTGTTCAGCCATCTCCAGGAAAGCAGGGCTCCATCACAGGTAACTGTTACTTGGGAAGACAAACAGCATCACTCCACACATCCGTTCCCCCGCCCCTGCCCCTTCTTCCCCCAGCTTTATATGTTGAGCATGCCATCATATTGTATGGGATATCCCTTTGGTCAGTTGGGGTCAGCTGTCCCAGCTGTGTCCCCTCCCAACTCCTTGTGCCTCCCCAGTCTCCTCGCTGGTGGGATGGGGGGAGAAGCAGAAAAGCCCTTGGCTCTGTGTAAGCACTGCTCAGCAATAGTGAAAACATCCCTGTATTAATTATCAACACTGTTTCCAGCACAAATCCAAAACACAGCCCCAGACCAGCTGCTATGAAGAAAATTAACTCTATCCCAGCCAAAACCAGCACAACTTTGATGCAAGTACTACCCAAAAATGTGGGCTTTTTCCAGAGCAGTACAGTAGCTGTGATATATATAGTGTGGAAGAAGGCAAGTTTTTATCGATAACTTCTTAAACTATCTAGGGAAGTGTGACAGCTACCATTCGTTTAGGAGTTTTTAGAGTGCAAATATATGCACAAAGGGTTTGCTGTGCATGTAGTGTAGTGCATCCGTTTGCATTTAAGATGTCAAACTCCTTGCTTGTTTGAATTGATCAGCTGTTTGGGAATTCCTCAAAATTTCTAGCAAAAAGAAAAGACTTACAACTTTTTCTACTACTAATCAGTAGAAATACTGTTAATTCAAACCAAAGTAATAAAAATATTCATATGGACTTTTTTCTCTTTTTCACTTTTTTTTCCTGTTTCATAGTATCTGTTCAAATAATTCAGGATCTTTAAACATAAACTTCCATTATTGATTTAATGTTTCTCAAAGGAGTTTGTGCTTCTGTTCACTCTGTGAATGGCATGTTTCTTATTTCACCCCACTATTTCAAGCTTATTATAATTCATTAAATTAATTGTATTAATTTAATTAATCAATTCAACTGAAATGCAAGTGGAATTTTATAAAGCAGAAAACACTGCTGCTTATTTAAAGCTGAAAATTTTCTAGATGCTTCTGGAATTGAATTAAAACTTGATAATTTAAAAATTATATTGAAAAAAACAAATAATTTTTGTTGGTTTCAGTATTTACCTGACAGTACTGGTAGTACTTCTTATTTTACAGTATTCAGCTGTGTGAGGATACAGTTCTTCTAATTACAGGACGTGGTGCATCTGGGCAAGGTTTTCAAAACATGGTGTGTGTCAAACTTGAATAGCTTGAGGAATTTTTCTATTGGATTTGGTAGGTGATACTCTGAAAAACAGCACCATTCAGTTTTTGCTTGGCTAAACAAAGTTTATGTAATCTTTACTGATTTTAAGAAACCTACAGAAGTCCTCACAAGTTTGGAAACAGCATATTGGTTTAAAAAAAAACTTCAAAGAAACCACTAACTTGCTGTCATGCAAACCCATTTCCTTATTTTAATTATAACTTCCTTACAATAGGGATTACAATTTTAAATTGAGATCAGATGGTGGTTAAAATAAGTACAGTAGAATATCATCTTTTTTAAAGCAGGATTCTGTGTAAACAAATAAAAACCAAAGGCAATTTACTTTTCAGAATGACTCTGCCCGTGTCCATCATTTTAGTATCTTCTCTCATATAATCTGCATCTCTTGTATAGTGTGGTTTACTACCATTGATGAGCATTCACCTTACTACTAGTTCCTGATTTTTTTTAAAAATTTTGTTGTTGTTGTTATTTCTTTCCTCTAGAAGTGCTGTACTGACTCATTTGCTCAAAGCTAATGTGTCTTTACTGACCATGTAATCCTAATAATAAATTATATTTGAAGAGCACCAGCATGTACTTCTGAGGAACAAATTAAATTTAAGACAACTTTCATTTTAGGGAAAACAAAGTTGGTAAAGGAACAGTGTGTCAGTTACAGATGCCTGAGACTGATTTAATTACTTGTTGTTATGGAAATACAGTGTGAATTGGGGTAGGCATAACCATTACTATTGCTCAGAAAGACCTCCATCTCTTTGATGTCCAAGTGACCTAAGTAACTATAAGAGAAGGCACTGATTATTTTCTTTTTTTAGTAGTAACAACCAGTAGCTGAGACCTAATGGCCTCAGGTTTGCTGTACCTGAAAGATTGAGCAGTTCATTTTATGATTTACTATATGCTATAAATTACATGCCATACACACTGTGTTCTTTGGAGATTGATTTCTAAGGGTTGTTATAAATAAGCTTAGGATTTTCATTAAAATGCACCAAAAGATGTAGGCAGGAGACAATTCACTGTATGTTTATATTTCTGAAGATTGGTCTAGGAGTTATGACCTTTCTGTAAGTGATATTTTACATCAACTTGTTGCACCAAATTTTGTCTATTATATGCAGTTATATGATCATATAAATTCTGAAGAAGTCTTGTTCATTTTAAGTAATCTTTCTGCCCTATAAAATTCTTTAGGTAGGCTAAAAATTTATATAATTTTATTTTAATGCATGTTTGCTCTACCTCTTAACATCATAATTGTAAACACGCATTTTGTAGAAGGTAGGGTGAGAAAATAATGAGCATGGAAAGAGCATGACTCTTTTCAAAGAAAGTACTAATTGCTAGTTGCATTTTATTTATGGTTCTAGGTTGCCAGAAAGAAGTAGATAAAGCACAAAAATGTGATCTAAATACTGACGGCACTTTTAACTCTATAAGGGACCCCATTTTATTTCATAAAATAAGGATGCACAGTGAGGTTTTTTGTAGAATTAGGCAGTTCTGTGGCCATCAATCTTTCTAAGATGATAACAGTTCATGCAGAGATTTCCTTATGCGGCATTGAAACTACCAAAATGTTGCCACATTTTTTGTTAGGACTCACAGGTATAGGAGTGTGATGGGTTAACCCTGGCTGGATGCCAGGTGCCCACCAAAGCCGTTCTCTCACTCCCCCTCCTCAGCTGGACAGGGGAGAGAAAATATAACAAAGAGCTTGTGGGTCGAGATGAGGACAGGAGAGATCACTCACCAATTACCGTCATGGGCAAAACAGACTCAGCTTGGGGAAAACTAACTCAATTTATGACAAATCAACCAGAGTAGGGTAATGAGAAATAAAACCAAATCTCAGAACACCTTCCCTCCACCCCTCCCTTCTTCCCGGGCACAACTTCACTCCCAGATTCTCTACCAACCCCCTCAGCGGCACAGGGGGACGGGGAATGGGGTTTACGGTCAGTTCATCACACGTTCTCTGCTGCTTCATCCTCCTCAGGGGGAGGACTCATCACACTCTTCCCCTGCTCCAACGTGGGGTCCCACCCACGGGAGACAGTCCTCCACGAACTTCTCCAACATGGGTCCTTCCCACGGGCTGCAGTTCTTCACGAACTGCTCCAGCGTGGGTCCTTTCCACGGTGTGCAGTCCTTCAGGGGCACAGACTGCTCCAGCGTGGGTCCCCCACGGGGTCACAAGTCCTGCCACAAAACCTGCTCCAGCGTGGGCTCCTCTCTCCACGGGGCCACAGGTCCTGCCAGAAGCCTGCTCCAGCACGGGCTTCCCATGGGGTCCCAGCCTCCTTCAGGCATCCCCCTGCTCCGGCGTGGGGTCCTCCCCGGGCTGCAGGTGGAGATCTGCTCCACCGTGGACCTCCCCGGGGTGCAGGGGGACAGCCTGCCTCACCATGGTCTTCCCCACGGGCTGCAGGGGAATCTCTGCTCCGGCGCCTGGAGCATCTCCTCCCCCTCCTTCTGCACTGACCTTGGTGTCCGCAGGGTTGTTTCTCTTACATGTTCTCACTCCTCTCTCCAGCTGCCGTTTTCTGTCTGTCCCAACTTTTTTCCTTCTTAAAAATGTTATCCCAGAGGCGTTACCACTATCGCTGATGGGCTCGGCCTTGGCCAGCGGCGGGTCCGTCTTAGAGCCGGCTGGTATGGGCTCTCCCGAACACAGGGCAAGCTTCCAGCAGCTTCTCACAGAAGCCACCCCTGTAACCCCCCCGATACCAAAACCTTGCCACACAAAGCCAATACAAGAAGCGTGCAGTAATTCTACCTGAAGAGGGAAGAAAACTCAAATCAAACAAAAAAGCCCAGCCCAAACCCCTAGGCTTGATACTGGAAAATACCTGTCTTGTTTCTATTGATGTCCCACTCAACAGAGTGTTCTGCATGCTAGGTGTACTTGTTGTATAGAAACCCCATTCATTTCAGGTTGATATTTTGTTTGTTTTTAATAATATCTTCAAAAGCAACCCCCAAATATGAACTGTTCAGTTGTACAAAGGAAACATATTCTTTTAACATGCACTTTTAGATTCTGGTACTTTGCTGTGTATCACCTTGAACTGCTGTTCTTTCTCACTCTTCCCCTGCAATAACATGAAGTAAGGTTCATAGCTTATGAACTACTGGAGTGACTTTTTATGACAGATTTTTGTTGTTTTCTCCACATTTCCTGTTAGAAAAGACATTTCAACTTTTAGAACTAACCTCACTGTCACCTTCCCTGTGACATGAAAGAAAAAGGAACAGAATTCACCTCTTGTTTGCATGTATCCTTATTCCTGAACATGGCTTCTTGATTTCTTAAATATAAAATAAATTATTTTGCTAGCTTTTTTCTGTCTTACTGGGTAAAGTAATAAATGGAACTTGCATTCAGATATTTTCTACTTATGAGATCTGATAAAAAGATGTATTTCTGGGTGCAGCAAAATTATTTTTATAGCAAGAATTTTGTAGTATTCTTAAAAATACTTCATTAGTCTCCAACAGAGACTGAGTTAAAAGAATATCGTAAGGACACTGGCACACCCACCAGCAGAATTATTGATTTTTGTTATTTCATTAATGAGTGCTGTTGATATTTATACAGGGATCTTTTTCAACCTTAATATCTTTTTTTTTTTTTAATATTTTTTAAAAATAGAACTAGGGACTTTGGAGCATAGTTCAAACACAAAGGGAGCAAATTGTGTAATCATCTCTTTATGCAGGGCCTTGACAATGACTTGTTCTGTCTAGGAATGTTGCATTCAATATAGTTCAAAAAACTATTTAAATAACAAAGTATTCAGAGCACTTGGATGTTTTGATTTGAGTTTTTAGAAAGAAAAGACATAATGTCTGTACAGTTAAAACAGTTTTTGTTAACGTCAACTTCTTCAGCCTCACATTACCTGTCATTAAATCCCCTCAGACAAAAGACAGAATCTTTATTAAAGATTGTAAGATGTAGAGAAATAAAAGAGGCTCTGCACTGCCAAAAAGCTGAAGAGAACTTACTGACCAATACTGGTCAGAATGTACAAAATCATGGATGAAGATAATATAGATGGTGAGTGGAAAGGAGGAAATTGTGAATGTAGAGGAAATATTTTAAGCTAATTGGCAAACTACCTAAAAGCAAGGGAAAACAGTTCTGATTGTGGAAACTTAAAAACATGGAGAGTAAGATTGTGAAGCCTGAAAGAGCTGAGATTTGAAGTCGCTGATGAGCAAGAGAAAGAAAAGAAGCATGGATGAGAACTTCTAGAATGGCAAAAGGCAAAGGAGTTATTAAAAAAAAAATGGTCGCAGAGCAGCAAAAACCGGTTTGTTTTTTTCAAGGCAGAAAAGAGTGTCTGATAATGCAGTTACTATATGTGAACTAGCTGGTGTCTGCTTCAGAAAGAAAGATAGATAAAATTAAAGGATTCCCTTCTGTTCTTAGCTTCTGTTGTCAAGTTTATTGTAGTACAGAAAAATGTTAGTGCATTATACTTACAAACTTTTATACATGTGATTTTTGTCATCAAAGACTGCCTTGCTTGAATTTTAATAACAGATGCTAGTGCATGCTCTAATATTTTCTTTTAACCAAATGCTCTTTTTTTCCCCGCTCAGTCTAAAAAGTTCAGGAAAATCTTGAATTTAAAGAAAATGTTACTTTAAATGACAAATGAGAAAATTTGAAAGCTTTGTCTCTCCTTTCCCTGTCAGGTTATCTATATCTCATCTAAAGTAAGTTTTCTGATACATTTTAGTGTTATAAACCATATTGAATATTGTATCTGAATTTGTTTCTAGCTGTTGCGAAACCAGAGATTTTCTGCTTCCTTTCATCATGCAGTTGAAACAGTTGTTAACATGCTAATGCCACACATCACTCAGAAGTACAGAGACAATCCAGAGGCTTCAAAAAATGCAAACCATAGCCTTGCTGCCTTTATAAAAGTAGGTACACAAGCGACTTTGGCTCTGTGTTTACTTTTTCAGTAATACTACTTCTTCAAGGATTTTGAAGAATCTTAAAGCCAATTCTTGTAAAACTGAATATGCATAATGTTTTTTAAATATAATTCTATGTCCAAGTTAAAATGCATTGAAGTATAATTTGCATATTCTGTAACCAAGAAGACATCCGTTCAAAAGTTTGATATTTTGAAAAATTAATTTATATTTTATCCAAAAGGTATTTTTATTTTTCTTTAAAAATATCATCTAGGTTACTTTGTAATCCTACAAAAGCTTCATACATTAAGTAGTGTTTTATTTGCATGTATTTTATGTAGACAGACTTTCAGCATCTTTCCTTTTTCAGCCAATAAGATGCAGTAGGGAGAAAAAAGGATCAGAAATAAAATGGTAGATAAAGCTGCTAGTGGCACGTCATTTCTGTTTCTGTCAATATAAAGTTCTTCTCTCCAAACTGCTTTTTATTTGCAATTTGTTTACATTCTGTACTCTAAGGGAAAATTTGGTATTCATATGTGTATACATATATTTAGTTTGCTTGTTTTATTGGTTTTTATATTCAAACTGAAATATCAATATTGTGTTTGGAAAATAGACTTATTAGATAAAGAAATACAAATACTGAGCACTGAGACAGTACTAATCAATTCTATCTTGGTTTTGCTTGTTTTCCCCAGAGGTGTTTTACTTTTATGGATAGAGGCTTTGTTTTCAAGCAAATCAATAACTACATCAGCTGCTTTGCCCCAGGAGATCCGAAGGTACTCAGTGTTTTTAAACAAACTATGTTTAGAAGTTGCCTCTTCTTGATGTATGTAGATAGAGTCCTGCATTAAGTCTTCAGACTTCTTCCCGGTTACATTAGAAGCCTAGAACTTCCCCCCCCATCAAATCACTTTTTCATATTTTGATTCCCATCTTCAGGTGCAACTTTACCACCCTACAGTGTGTGTATTGTGAAAGTGATGGTGGGTAGGGGTGCAACACTAAGCAGAAATTTTAAGCATGAATGTGAGAGAGGCTAAAGTTGGAAGAGTTGATACCTGATAAGTTTCTGTACATTTACTGTAGTGGTGAAAGCATGTACCAGATATCTGAAGAATTTCTTCTGTGTGTCCAAACTTTTCTTAAATCAATACATAATATGCTAGTAAACTTAAATAACTTTGGACAATGGGAAAGTAAATAGAACTATATCCAGTTGTCAAGTATGAATTATGCTGGAATTACTTTATACTGACATATGGAACTTTGACAGGTCTATACCCCTCATACTGCAAGACTGAGAGAAAATCACCCTTTTGTGTTAAAAGCTGTTTTTAATGTGTTATTCAAATCACTGCATCAGTTGTTTAATTTATACTTTAAAATTATTTTTGCAGACTCTTTTTGAATTCAAATTTGAATTTCTCCGTGTAGTCTGTAATCATGAGCACTACATACCTTTGAATCTACCAATGCCATTTGGAAAAGGCAGAGTTCAGAGATACCAAGGTAAATTCTTCCGAAGAAGTGTATGGTATATTTCTTAGATGTCACCTTTTATTATTAGACTTGTAGACTGTGTAACTTCAGGTCTATGAGATGTTGGAAACCTTGAAATTGTCAAATAGAAGCCTAAAGTTATAATCCTTTCATTTAAAATTAAAGGAGTAGTTTAGGTGGCAGAGTAATCTATCCAAAGTATCTAGTCATTGAAAGATATGGTAAACTACATCCTTGACTCTGCCTCTCTTTCCTGCTGATTATTAAGTTTACTTTTTTTCGTGAGTTAGCTTCTAATTCACTCACTGCAGAAGCCTGCAACACTCCTGTAGGTAGGTGTGCAGTGTGAGGCTTGGTGTGCTTTGTACTTTTCATATACCCGTTCAGGTTAAAAGGGACTTCAGTAGGTCTGTAGTCCAACCTCCTGCTCAGGTCACCTCAGGCCTTCCCTTCTCCAGGTGGAACAAGCCCAGTTCCCTCAATTTCTCCTGATAGGGTGTGTGCTCCAGCCCTCTAACTACCTTGGTGGTCCTTCACTGAACTCACTCAAGATCCTTCTTATACTAGAAGGCCCAAGTATTACGCATGGTATTACAGATATGTCTAACAAATGTCAAGTAAAAGGGAATAAACACTTGCCTTGATAAGGGGCTAAGATCCCTGGCTAAGATCCTGTTGATACAGCCCAGTATGCTGTTAGCCTTCATTGTTGCCAGGACGCCATGCTAGCTCCTGTTGAAGCTACTGTCCACCTGGACCTCTAGGTGTTTTTCAGCAGAGCTGCTCTCAAGCTAGTCATTCAACGGCTGGTACCATTGCAGGAAGTTCATCCATCCCAGGTGCAGAATTTTGCATTTGTCCTTGTTGAATTTAATTGACGTTTCTGTTGACGATTCCTGTAGAACCTAGATTCTTCTGAAATGCAGCCCTGCCCTTAGGCATATGGACTGTACCCCATCCACAAACTTGATGAGGGTGCACTCCATTTCATCTTTGAGGTCATTGATGGAGTAGCATTAAGTAAGATAGACTCTGGGAAACTCCTCTTGTAGCTGGTCTACAAACAGTAGAAACCATTAACCACCAACCTTTGAGCCCAATAATCCCCCAAGTTCTTTTGCACTTTTAGGTGTCTATTCACCCAGACTGTAATGTCTCAGTTTAAATACAATGATCATGTGGACATCTGCTATTCTCCCCTTATCCACAGATCTGATGAGTTCATTATAAAAGAGAGGTTAGTCAGCCATGGTTTACCCTGAGTAAATCTGTCCTGGCCGTTCCCAGTCCCACTCTTCTCCTTCGCTTGCCAAAAAATGGTTTCCAAGAGGACTTGCTCCATGACTTTTCCAAGGACCAAAGTGAGGCCTGTAGTTCCCTGAATTATTCTTACTCTTTTTTGAAGATGTGTGCCATGTCTACCTTCAGTCATTGCAAGGTCCCAATTATGGGAGACCCCTGATCACCACGGCTTAACAAAGGTGATAGTAAGTGGTCTTCCAGTGTTTTATCGGCTAACTCTTAGCATCTCGTCTGCTGCTGTGGATTTGCTTGACTCAAGGTCTCTCGAGAGATCCCTGACCCGATCTTCATCCACTGCTGGTAATTCTCTTTCCTGAAGCTAGTCTCTAGACTCTTAAGGCCTGGGAACCATGGCAGTGAAGGACAAGGTAACAAAGGTATGGAGTACCTTCAGCCTTACCCAAGGCCACTGTCTCTAAATCACACCCCCATTCAGCAAACATCCCATGTTTTCCTTGTTCGGGTTTTTAATGCAAATGTAGTGGTAGAAGCTGTTCTTGTTACCATTGATGTCCATTACCAGTTTCAGCAGAGTTTTGGCTTTCCTCGCACTATCCCTGCATACTTGACCAATGCTTCTATATTCCTCTTTTGTAGCTTGTTCTTGCTTCCACCTCATGTGCATCTTTTTTTTTTGTTTGTTTTCACTGAAGCTCAGTAATGAATGCCCTGTTTAGCCCAGCTGGGCTCCTGGTACATCTAGCCTTGTGCCAAAACAAATACTACATTAGCTATTGCATTTGTGGCTGTGAAGACTTTATCAATTTCTTCCAGACATTGAACTATAGCAGACATCAAAAAGCGGAGGTGAGGAAGGTGCTTTTACAAGTAAACCTACCTAACATTTATATTTTTGTAGATTAGGTTATTTTTTTTCTGAAATATTTATTCAGTAGACTCTGCTGGCTTAGTAAACTTGAGTATAACTAATTAACGCTTTCATCAAGGTGGTAGAACAAGATTTGGGACTAAGAGCTGGACAGCTGCATAGAACTTGTTTCTGTCTTTGGCTTTTTCAGCCTTCAGGAGTGTCTTGGATAACAACACTGCATAAACATTTCCACAGAAAAGGAACTATGAGTTGTTGGTTTAGGGATCCTAAGAAAAGAGCAAAACTAGAGAAAACAGTGTTTCAGATTACACAATAAAGAAAAGTGTGAAATGCTGCTCCCTGGTGAACTAGGAGTTTGGCCAGGAAAGAAGACCTTTATCAGAAGTGTTTCCGGCTCTGTTTTGCTGTCTCAAGCAAAAGAGATCTCGGGTGATGTGGTTAGCTCTTAAGTGAGTTATAGGAAGGCCTGTAGAATGTCTGTGCTGTCTTATCCATGGTTCTGACTTAATGGATTCCCTTACTAGGAGAGTTCTTTGAAAAAATGAAAGTGCTTTGAGATTAGCATCTGGTTCTCGATTACTGCATTGAACAATGACAGCGAATATGAGAAACTCTTGAACACCTCCTCAGCTGAAATTTGAAACTTATATACATTCTAATAAATAAGATCTTCAAGCTAAAGTTTCTCTTAGGCTGTCATGTATTCGGTACATAAATGAACTGCATTATTTTATTGCACAAAAAATACTTCTAAAGTGGAGCAGTTTGACTTTGCTGTGTCAGATGTGCTGGGGTTTTGTGTGTGTGTGTCTATATTTATATCTATATATCTATATGGGGCTTAGTATAGATTTACAGTTAGTTACTACTAGAAATACTTTATGAAATAAAATTGCATTGCAGTGGTTTATGCACAAATGTTCAAATAAAATGTTCTTTAATTCTACTTATATTGCAATTAACACTGAGTATGTAAATATGTCTGGGAAATATAGTATTGTTTAATTGTAGCAGAAAAATTGCCTACTGTATTACAATGCAGGTCTAACTTCCATAGATGCATTTAAGTAATCTTGTTTAAATATTATTGTATCCTTTTGTGTTCTGATATATGTAGAAGGAATTGCTTAATTTGGACACGTGTGTTGCAAATGCAGTCTCTTCATTACGCTTCTACTACATGCTGCAAATTTTTTGGACCATTTTCTTAGACAATATCAATTAAGCATGATGACAGTTTTTAGCAGGCTTTATACTCTATATTCATAATAGATACATGTGTAAGATAATGAAGAAGGAACTTAAAACTGCAGTACAGAAAGCTGAAATTTCTTAATCCATGTTTTCCTTGCAGTCCTTCAAATTTACTAACCTGAGACTGAATCACAGTCTAAAAATAAAATCCTACTTATACCATACAACTCAATTCCTGAAAGGTGGAATGTGCACAACCTTTGTGCACTGTGTGTGTTTTCAGTGCCTGAATATAGATTTGAAATTTGAATTTGGCGTTATGAGATGCTGGTCCAGGCAAATTTAATAGGAACACTTTTGAATATTGAACAGTATTTAAATTTATTTTTTTTAAGTATTTAGATTTCTCCAGCTTCTTTTGACTGAATATACAGCATCATCTGTTTAATAAATGCATTATTATGCAGTGAATTGGGCTAGGGATACATGAATAACTATGATGTATATATTCATATATATATAATATATAAAATTTGTCAATAATGTTGGAAACATTTTAGTTCAGCCTCAAGTTAATTGCTAAATTGATTTAAGTAATACCATTCCTTATATAGAACTTGTACTTTACTTCCAGACCTTCACCTGGACTATTCATTAACCGATGAGTTCTGTAAAAATCACTTCTTAGTGGGACTGCTTCTAAGGGAGGTGGGCAATGCATTACAGGAGTTCAGAGATGTGCGGCAGATTGCTATTAGTGTGCTCAAGAATTTGATGATAAAGCATACTTTTGATGACAGATATGCTTCCAGGGTAAGTGTATTGCTATGCTAGTAGTACAAAATAATAAAGATTAACTGTGCACACATATAGGAAGTTTTTTCTTTCACAAAAAACTTGTTCATTCCCTGCAATGATATTTCTGTTCAGACTGTGGTGAAAATATGTATGAAAATTGTATCAAAATCAATCTGCAAATCCTATATTTTTACCAAATGAAAGCACAAAGCACCTTTTAACATTACTACATGTGTTTATTACATTTTAGCACAGTGTAATCTTAACTGCTGTTTTTAAAGTAATCAGATTTTTATGAATGTTTTTAAAGCTCTCATTTTCATTAAACATGAGCTCTTATTATTTGGCAGCTGTCCTTCCCTAATCTATTATTTGTAAAATAAGTGTAAGCAAGCTACAAGTCTTTGTAGTAAATTTTGAGTGATTTTTAATTTTCCTGACTTTAACAGCTGTGCTGTGGAAAAGCCATAAAATCTTAATGGAAGATATCATTAATGTATCAAGCTAACATAATATTAGTTTACTTGATTAATCTTAGCTAAAATCACATTCATTTAGGGTTTTTTCTGCATTATATTGAAACAGTAAATAAAATGTACTGACCTTCTCTAAATTATAATGACATATAGTGATGATCACTGCTTTTGCCATTTATGAACTTATGAATGCTTGACAAATATTTATTAAATACTCTTTTTTTGTAATTCAGGAGTGAATAGCTTAAAATAATCGGTGATTAAAAATTAAATCTGTAATTTGTTAATGAACTGTTAAACTCTGTTTAGAGCCATCAAGCAAGAATAGCCACTATGTATTTGCCACTCTTTGGACTGCTCATAGAAAATGTTCAGCGAATCAATGTTAAAGATGTGTCTCCATTTCCTGTTAACCCTTCCAGCAATGTGAGTGACCATTTTTATTTGGTATTCTGAATTATTTTTATCGTAATTTATTGGTAATGTGTATATGAAACACTGCATAATTCTGGCAAACAGAGTTTCATAAGCTTCAGAATTCTGCGAGTTTGTTCTTCTTGCTTTTTCTGAGCTTAAAACCTTAGTTAACCTTTATGGTTTTGGCTGCAGTTTCTCTTGTCCAGCGAAGTTATGCTTAACATGATAATTAGCTAGTTTGGTCCTACATACAGGTTACAGTGCCCTTATTGATCTCTACTTGAACCTCTGAAGATTTTTGGAGAACGCTAGGCCACACAGATTGCCACAGCATCATTCTAATGCCATGTGATTGATTATACTGCCATGTAACAGCTTGCCGCTTCTGTATCTGTGGTGCATGTGCCTATATTTTAATACAAGCTATAGACCACGCAGGATTGGACCTGCTACATCTTTTGAGTGGTCTAAGAAGAGCATCCAAAGAAGCTGAAGGAACAGTATATTTGCAATAAAAAATACCAGTTGTTTCTGCAATTTAATGGTTTTCCATTTGTATTATTACCCAGTTTTGATACAATTTCTGTGAGAGGAGTTTTCATTAAATTGTCTCTTTTTTATTTACTCAAAAAATACATTTCTCTTTAGTCTGCCTGCCAGTTTGTGTAAACAGTTTGCCTCTATTCTTATAGATCCTGGCATTGGAGGCACTTGCACATACTTCATTTTTATGCAAGAGGCTACTCCTCCGACATGTAACACAGAGAATTAGTTATGTTCACTAAAATCCCAACAGATTCAGTAGTTGCTGTTGCTGTTCAGCAGAAAAGATTGTATATTGGTGGTAGATTTTTTTGGTTTTAAATCTTATTTTTCAATTCAATCCAACACTGAAGTAAATGGACCGCAAAAAAAAAAAAAAAGTTAATTTTCTAGAAATTAGAGAAGAATTTTTGACCTTAAAGGAGTTTGCTTTTAGAACAGCTGTAGTGTAAGAGGGCTACAGGAGAATGAATTCAAATGGAATTTGTGGAGATGTATATTGATATATTATAGTTGCATGCGATTATTGAATCTAAGATTTAATTATTAATGTATTTTATTTTTGTGCATATCTTGCTGTGTTTCATTTAGTATTAAGAAATAAATTCACAATACCCTTCCAACAAGAGAAATGTTTGGGTGTTTGAAATAAAAGCAATTTGGGTCTTTTGGAAATATCTGTTTTATAGCATTTAAAATTCAATGGAATATTTATTTCTTCAGTGTTTCCTGAGGTATCTTACATTATAGGCTATCCCAAGCTTGTGCAAATACCTGAACATTTCATTCCATGCTTTTGAGCATATTTAATAGAAATTAAAATTTAAGGCAGAAATATGTAACAAATAGTGCTCTAGAAGACAAAGTATGTTGTATTCACTAAGTCCGTAATGTTGGAAAACAATAATCACATTTTCCTATATTTTCCAAACAGAGTGCAAAGGATGATGCACTTAATTTGCCAACTGCAAGTCAGCTAGTAACACCACAAAAGTCAGGAAACACGTTGGATAACAATCTTCCTAAAGATCTCTTTGGTGTTATCTCTGGCATTGGTAAGCACTTTAAAAAGAAAATAAAATAATTTAAAAAAGAACCAGTTTCTTTTTTCATTTGTTACCAGAAATAATTGTTGTGTGTCCAGCTTTGGTTGCTTTCTGCGTATATATTTGAACGTTACTGCTACTTTCATTAACAGAACCCTAATGCAATCAACTGTTGAGCGTGGGTCAGAATTCACAGCCTGTGCATGCAGTCTTTCTTTTGGGATCTTTTTGGCTTTGCTTTTCTTTTTGAAACTAAACCTATTTCCTGAAGAGAGCTACTTTTTCCCCCATCAAAGGTGATAGATCTTGTCTTGCTGCAGAGAAATAGGAGACAAGGCTAGCCTTGGTCACTTATGGCAGGAGTGCATAATCCACAATTTTGTACATGATGTTAGAGACCACCTCTAAGTGGAGTACTGCTTGCGCACACCTGTGGGCATCCTCCTGTCTGTCGTCTTAATGTGTTTTTCTATTTGTTGTTGTCTGCTCTAATTAGTGTAATGTCACTAATTAAAAAAAAAAAAGATGAAAAATGGGAGAGTTTTTTTTAAATATACATGCTTCTTCATGTATATGTGTATGTATTGCTACATATGTCTTTTACACATGTGTGTATGTAGTTGTACATACATACATACGTTGCTGAAACGCTAGAATAAGTTTGTCTTCATTAAAAGTAACTAAATGGAATCAATTATTTGCCTTCTTAAAAAACATATACGTATATGGTGGGTTTAGAAGTCTGGCTAAAATACGGAGTGACTTTTTTCAGTATATGCATTGTCTGAGAATTTTATATTGTTTTGGGTTTTTTTTTTTTAGCTTCCCCATACACCACATCAACTCCAAATATTAACAGTGTGAGGAATGCTGACTCAAGAGGCTCTCTAATAAGTACAGACTCAGGAAACAGCATCCCAGAAAGACACAGTGACAAGAGCAATTCTCTTGACAAGGTAAAAAAAAACCAAACAAAAATAAAAAATCCTAAGTGTATTCCTAAAATTTCATCTTAATTCTCATGGGAGTTAACTTCTCTGATTCCCATTGGGAATGGGCTTTCTAGAGTAACTATAGAGCAGTATTTTACTAAGGTTTTCTTTTGCAAAATAATTATCATATGAACTCTTTGCATTGCATTTATTAAGCTGTTTTGCAGAAAATGCAAACAGGTTTTTCAATGTAGAGACATAAGCAAGCAGTTGTTATTTCCTTTGCCAGAGAAAGGTACTAGATGAAGTATATTGAATTTCACTTGAGAGAACTGAATTCTAGTTAGGACAGCTTCTTTGATTTTGTGGAGACCTTCACTCCATCCTGTTCTATACACAATATATGTAGCATTTTTAAAATGTTGAAAAAACAGTTGCTGTGCTTTTCTTTTATATTAGTTTGACTTTTCTAAATCATTTCACTTTAAAGCTGTTACAAATTAGGAGCTCTGGCTGCAGTAGCTGTGAGGTATTCAGTCTTGTCTTTCTAGAGCTTGTGTTGATACTGATCACGTTTCATTTTCTTAGATCTTGTTGTGCAAGTCACAACATGTTAACTTTTTCCCCTTGACTCTGACATGCCTTCGTGTGGCAGAGAGAGAAGCTTCTCAGAAGGCACTCTGCTCATGCTATGCGTCCTAATGGAGAAGAAGAAGAAAATTCTCACCCTGCAAAGAAAAACCGTGTTACTATGGATTTTTCACTTCTGACAATTCCAGCTTTGCCAGAGAAAATTTTGCATGCTGCTTTCTCTCTTCAATCACAAGAAGTATTTGGTTTTTGTGCTCGATATAGTTAAGCTTCTGAGTGAAGTGTGTGATCAGTAGTTTTGCCACTTCTTTGCAACAGTTGAATCTGAAGCCAAATACGTACAATGTAACCATGTAAAATACCTTTAAATGCCAAACCTGGAATAGTTCATGTACATTATTTAATTTAAGCATAAAAATCCAATCAGCTTAAATATCAGCAGAATTTGAGTCTTAGGGTCGTCAATATAAATAGAACTAAAAAAATCTTCTTTGACATTGACCACGTAAAGAAAGAAGTATCTTATGCATACACTGTTGCTAAATGGCAATGCTGTCATCTATTACTTAGTTGTCATGTTGTTAATTACTAATGTGTAGTGTTTTTACCAAGTAAAAGGGTTTTCAAAGGAGTCAACATCCTTTGAAAATTCTACTGTGGTCTGCCAGTTTAGGTAATACAGGATTTATGTTTTGCATGCTGTTGATATTTTCCCTGAATAATATTTAATCCTGGCTTCTTATTTGTTGCTTTCCAAACTTTCTTTCTAGTAGCTCAGTTGTACAGTGCACGTTATCTTCGAGTTTTTGCTCATTGCTTGATACCATTACTGAAGAGCCTTGTTTTTGTTCTAATTTTCTTTCAGAATAACCTGTAGAACTATACTTGTGGAATCAGAATTGGCTGGAAGTATATCAGTTTCTATTTTAATATGTGCATACTTTATAGGTTATTGACATGTTTTTAAATTAAGCTTACAAGTAGCTGTAGACCTAGTTTTATTCATGTACATGTTCAACTATTTTACAGGGAATATTATCTAGTGCTCTGAACAGTATCCAAAAGTCTAGGAAACTCAAATTCTGTTTCTGCTCTGCCACTCATTAATTGTCTGCTCTATTTCAGTATCCATAAAGCTTTATAGTAGCACCTCCTTGTTCACCAGAGATATTTAAAAGATAAACAGTTTATGAAGTCTTTAGAACCTGCAATAATCAGGCTTATATAGGTGACCATTTCCTCCTAAATTACAGTAACTTCTGGCTAGTATTATAATTATGGTTTCACATTCAGTTTCACAGCCATTGAATGGATGTGCAGGTATGTGACAGATTTACACAGATTGTTTTAGGGCAGCCATTCTTTCCATTTACATGGAATGCATTAAAGGGCTTAGCAGTCGATTGATGTGTATGCTGTGAAATGTTCCCTCATGGTTCAGTATGTCTCCTGCTTTCAGTGAGGAGTGTTCCTGGAAGGGTTGTTCTACCCTTGAGGTATTGGCATTTCTTGCTTTGTGAAATCAAGTGCTTTTCTCTCTTGAGTCTGTTTTATTTTTTTCTAATTTTGGTATGAAGTATTTCTTCCAACACTGGTACATGTCCTTAAGAAGGTCATGAAGCCAAGATGATCCAACTTTCTTGTAGAAACCAAAATGTTGCACAGATCAATTGTACCAGACTGTTGACTTTACAGAAAACTTATTAAATGTCTGGTTCATTTTCCATTCACATAAGTGGGCTCATATTGGAAGTGAGTATTAGGCACTGAAAAGGCCATAATTTATCCTTTAAACAAACATCTGTATAGTATATCTGTAAAAGCCTCAGACTGAGGATTTTGTAACACTCGATTGTGTGGAAATTATTCTTCTACAGATAAGTCTTTGCCTAAAGTTCAATTTATATATTCTCACAGTTTTATTTTTTCCTTTTTTTGTGGTACACGCTTTGAAATATCAGTTATGGGTTTTTTTTTCTTTTTGGACAGACTGTAGTATTGAGCATTGCTGATTAACTCACCACAAGTGTAGGAGTTATATAAACAAATTAAGCAGGGAGAAAGATTCCTCCCCACCTTTTTTTAGGCAACGGCAAGTTACTTATCCATAGTTAATATTCCAGAATGCATATTATTGCCATTCACATATGTTTTCCTTGAGGTTCTTACATCTTTAAATGGAAAGAATTTTGTAGGTCTGTCTACAGTTCAGCATAAAGTCTCTTCAAAATCAAAGGAGCATATATGTATCACCTAACAGTAGCATTTAAAGTATTTCATCTGAGCAGAAGGGGCATGGCTGATTTCTACAATGTGGGTATCTATGTATAATTAAGTTGATTAATAATCACTGTTAGGTAACTTTTCCTCTTACTCCTTCCTTTGGGAGGGGAAAAAAAAAATCATACAAAGAAGGAAATAAAAAAAGAGGTAAAGAAGCTTAATTTGGTATACTTCATGTGTGTAATGTGTGTTTTAGTGACCTGTCTCTACATGAAACATTTTTGTCTCCATTCTGAGATCCTTTTTCTGTTGCAGGAATTAATAAGGCAATTTAAAACATTTTAGTTTATTATTAGTTTAAGAACTCTTCAGCCAAAATGTGTCTGTTTTCTTTTCAGAACCAACAGAGCAGCACTTTAGGAAGTTCTGTAGTTCGATATGACAAACTTGACCAAGCAGAGATCAAAAGCCTGCTCATGTGTTTCCTTCATATTTTAAGAAGTATGTCAGAAGGTAGGTAATTCCACCTATTTTTCATAAATTTGAAATCATGTCTTGCATTTATGCCTGTGATTTTAATACCTTTTCAAAATCAGCAGAATATTTTAGGTGTAGGTACCATGTTGTGCTGTGTTTTACAAATATGTGTGATTGATCAAATTAAACTCTTGACTGAAACCTTGTAAGCATTAAATACCCATTATTCCTTCAAAGTGTGAGGCTAACTGAAGGACTCAGTAAGAAAGTGAGTATTTGTGTATGATTGTACAGTCCGGTTTGGAAAATGGAGGTGAAGAGTAGTTCATTGATCAGTAGAAGAGTCTCGGGCTAGTCCATTCCTCCATTCTGCAGAACTTCTTATATGACAGGGAACGAAATGATTTGATCGCTGTGTGTATTTCCATTTCTGGAATGGGGATATTAGTGCTTCTGCATTCTCCTGGGATGGTTGTGAGATGATCCATTGAATTTTTTAAAGAGCGATATTATCCTGGAGAAGGTTGTGAAGGTATAGAAGTACTGCATGAATGGCAAATCTTAGTTTTTTACTAGGATCATACAACTCAGAATAATCCCTCTCCTTGATCAATATTTAAAAAAGAGGACAAGTCCCTTTTGGTAAAAACATTGAATTTTTCAGCTTGCACTAAACTTATCAAAAGTAGTTACTTCATTTTCTATGCCTATTTTGATGTTAATTTCTAAAAATCAAGTTTATGTAGTACTCAAACTCCAATTTATTTATTACACCTCTTAATCAAGAATGAGAATTGAAAGGTTAATAACTACTCAATATCTAGTCACACCATTAGATTTTCATGTAATTACAGCAATATTATTTTATCTATTTTAATTACAAAGAATAATAAAACTCAATAATATCTTTTTCAGTATTATACACTTTGAAATATGTAAAAATTAGTCAGGATTTCTAGGAAATTCAAGTTAAAATTTACATAAGCACAGTGGGGATTGTTTTGGTCTCAGTTCTCCTGGAAAAGAACAAGTGTCAAATAAACTTTGATGAACTTTGCCACACATCTTTGTAATAATTTTTAATTTGTTGTCTACTTTTGAGCATTTTTGGCAAAAGAGACCAGGTCTTGGCTATGTAACTACAAGCTTTGTAAAAAATATATATCCATTTTTGAAACCTCTGCAAATAAAGAAAATCTGAAACCTGTGCTGAAAAACTATGCATAGTAAAGCACTGTAAATTAAAAAAGAAGAAATCATACATTTGAATTTAAAAAATGTCGAGACCAATCTATGAAGCAGCAGGTTATAGGACTAACAGCCCAAAGTTCTGAAGTCTTATATTTTTAGAACACTGTAGTCATTACTGACTACACAATTATTACTATTTAAAATATGAAATTGTATGCGGATATTAGGGATTAATTAAAAGCGTATTGTAGAAACTTATTTGGAGAATCGATATGTGCATTTGTATAATCAGCTTCAAGGAAAACTTTAAATAGTAATAGTTATCTGTACTCCACAAGCCATTTTTAGATTCTCTGAATCCTTATTATCTGAAAACTAAGAACTGATGTTAACTCTTCTACTTAATATTTTTGTGTATTTGCTGCCTTTGTCTTGTTTTTAATATTTTTCATTTTCCTAGATGCATTGTTTACATACTGGAACAAGGCTACAAAATCTGAACTCATGGACTTTTTCACGATTACAGAGTAAGATTTTTGTTGAGCTTGTCATAAAATCATACGTTTCGCTATGCTGTTAAAAATGTGAGTGTGGATATGAGTGTGGATATAAGTGTGTATATATGTTTTTATTTATTTGTTTGAAAAAATAATGCCATCTTGGTCTGTTTAGAAGTTCTTAACTGGATGCGCACAATTACATGTCTGTCCAATTCCATGATAGTTTCTGGAATTAGGCTATACAGAAGTGATCTCAGGAAGTTCCTAAACAGCGAGTAGCGCTCAGAATATTGCTATGCTCATGGAAGAGGAACCAACTGTTTTGTTACCTGTCTGCATTAAAATGCATCTTGTAAGGTGGACTGCTGAAACTATATGGTTGCATATCAAAATCGATTGAATCGCATAACTTCAGAAACAAAGGGATATGAACCGTCCTCCTAGCATTCCTCTTGTGCCTTCTGCCATTCTGTAAGGGAAAAGATACTGGATCAATCCAGTGTTTGTTATCAATGGCTACACTCGATCCTTATGCACACTTAGTGTGTTTGTTCACAAGAATTAGCTGTTACATTAATAAAAAGTGAAGAAGGCGCTGTTTGCTTAAAGTGGTGTGCCACAGAAGCCTTTCTGCTTGCGTTGGTTGTTTCACGGGACTGCTTTCCTTTGTTTCTGTAGTAGAGGGTCAATCAATGTAATATCAGTCATTAATTGTGTTATGGAATGTGCTACTCAAGGTCTATTTTAGGAATATATTATAGATGGTGTTTTAACTCATCATTTGAGTACATCTGGCATGATATTGATTGTACCAGAGACAGAACTGAACAAGTAAATGAGCCTACTTAGTAGACTCTCTGAAGCCTGAGGCGTAAACTGTACAGAATCAGTGGTGAACAGTGGTTTGCCATTAGATACGTCTCATTTAGGGGCTGGATAGGATTGGTTTGTGATCAAACCAGTAATCTCAAATTTAGTAATTATCAAAGAAGATTTTCATCACAATAGCAGTATATAGAATACAGAATAAAATTTCCATCTCTTTAGTACTATGGATGATATCACAGTTCCTTAAACTGGAGCAGGAACAAGGCTCATAAAAGTCTACTTCTTCCTATTCTAGGAGTATTTTGCCAATGCAAATAATGTTTGTTTTGATGATGATTTTTATTAATACAGGTCCTTACAGTAGTTTCTCATTACCTTAGTGAGACAGTTTTTCTGGTAGGTAGGTACTTGCCATACAAAGAACTTTTTCTGAAAAACTTAGAAACTGAAAAAGACAAGAAGATATCAGAAAGGGGAATTGAGGTTAGTTTGCAAAAAGAGTGACAAGTTTGGGGGAGGCAAACACCATTCTGACTCCACAGTTTGGAGACAGCTAATCTGCTTAAGGTCTGGGTACAAAATGGAGCTGAGTGGAAGAGACTATATGCCAGTCTTTTCCCTCATTCACAACCGGCACATGGAAGAGAAAGCCTGAAAACTGGCTTTCAGTTTGGATTTACGCTTTAAAGAAGAACTTTTAGAATATTCTTACCCGAGGGAGAAGGGAATTTGCATTAAATGTTCTGAATTATCAGGATAATTACTTACAGTGGGAAAAGAGTCAAATAAAATCATTATTACAGTCTCCATTCGCACCATTTTTTCATGATTTGAAAGTGTGACTTCTAGTTTATTAGTCACGAGTGTTGTGTACTTACCAGTTGTGAAGACAAGCAGAGGCACCTGGCAAATTAAGTTATACTTTCAACTTTCTTGCTGGATCTGAACCAGTAGTATTATGATTCTTTAAAATATAACATCATATTGAAGTATAGAATTTTTAAATGAAAAATTATTGGGGGGGATTTGCCTTTATCATCATCTTACTGTAAAAGCAGGTTCCCTTTAGAAAATAGTTCTGTCAGAAACTCTGTTGTTTTTATCCTGGAATCTGGAGACCTTAAAAAAAAAAAGCACCCAACAAAATAGAAAAACCCAACCTGTAACCAAGAGGGTTTAGGCCAAGGCGGGGAAAAAAGCAAAATGTATCGCCCTTATTTTGAACCCTTATACACATTTTGCAAAATATGTTGAATATGTGTAATGTCTGGTTATCTCTTTGCTTCCGCCCTTCAGGTTACTTTTCCTGGATTGCTGCTCATCTGTAAATAACTGTAACTGTGGGCCTCATTTCACATAATGAAATCTTGTCTGTGATAGTTGAGGCTAAACATTTCTTCTCTATAAATACTAAAAATCTATACAAGATGAAGCACTTGAATTCACTGTTTACAGTTTTCTGGGGTGTTTTGTTTTTTCACCATTTGGCCCTTCTTTGTTGTCACTGTTAGGCTCACACTAGCTGTTGTGACTCAGAGTGTTGAGATAGGTCTGCTCTGGAGGCAGCCTTGTGAACCTTTTGCTATTAATCCCCGTTTGCCCAAAACAGCAACATCTGTGATTCATTTCAGAAGAGCCATGTTTACCTTTTCTTGGCTTTGGGACTGGAAGGGGATTTTAAGGGTGGGAGGAATAAAGAAATAGTTGAATAATTCCAGCGTACATAAATCTAGAAGAGATTGTTTCAAGTGTTGCTTCTCTGACTTATGTGTTCTCTGCAGAGTATGCTTACATCAGTTCCAGTACATGGGAAAACGATACATAGCCAGGTACTGTGTGGAATTTAAATTTTGCTGTCTTGTTCACTAAGAATAATAGTGTGTACAATATGCCTCGAATCTCTATTACAAATAAATTGCATGAGTAGAACAGTTACTGTGAAATGATACACAACGTTTTGAAGTAAGTAACCGGTTACTATATTAACAAATCTGTATGCTGTCTGAAAGTCAGGTATCTGTTTCAGAATGTGTGTGTTGTGTTTATTATCAATTACTTCAAAATCCACCCCTTAAATGCTGTCTTTTACAGCATTTTTTTCTTGAAATAGTGTCTTTGGGGAAGAAATTGTATGATTTGTTTTGTTTATTTGCTTGGCCATAAAACCACGTCCCTTGAAATGTTTTAGAAACTTTACATATAGTGTTTTTGCTGGAAGGTGAGTAGTGAACATTCCAACATTGCTGTTTTTCAATTTGAAGTCTGAAGTACCGTTAGATACCTGTACATTCCCACTGAAGGCTCATTAGGAAAAAGTCTGTGGGAGTCAGAAACACATACTAAATTATTTTAATATCTTTGCATTAATGTGGTTTTTAATGCAAAGTAGTTTTTTAATAGAGTAAAATATAGCAACTTGTTTAGGCCTTACACTGTGGTTGACATTATAATACTGTTATAATTAAACCTGTGGGGTTGAAATACCGGCCTTCTTGAACTCAGTGAGAAAGTTGTTGCTGACTTTGGACGGTAACGCATTCTAACTAAAATGTTAGCCTTTTTTGGTTTTAATTTAGATTTAATGGTATGTGAATCTCTTTCTACAAACAACAAACGACTATCTTATTGGAGGTTTTTCAGAAAAACATCTCATCTCTGTTCACACACCCTAAAAAGATCAAAGGCCAAAATAAAACTGGCTTTCTTAAGGTTTTGATTGTAACCTTTGTGTTTAAATGTATTTCAAACTCTGGGTTTAGAGGAGTCTGCAATTTTCAGGCTTTTTGTAAAAATTCTTCAAACTAATTTGTTTGACTAGTTTGTAGAGAAGACTACCACACTTCCTTTTTGTTTACTGATCACCTAGTCTGTGTACTGCATGTTAACGCTAAAAACGTTAAGCATAGAAATCATCTGGTGTTCTGCGGAGGTGCTGCATTTTCCCAGTAAATGTAGCTTTCTAGTCTTTCATGTTGTCATTACACCTGAAGTATATCACAATCAATGCACGTACTCTTAAAATACACAAATGACAGAGAATGAAAGGGAACAGGGAATTCTGTAATTCAAGCACTGGTTTTCATTTTTCATCAGCTCTGGTGGTGGTACACAATAGGAAGTTAGCCTGTACTGATTGCTAACACAGATCACTTTTCTGTTTTCTTCACTTGATTGCTGCAAGTTTAACAAAGTATATGGCTCTTCTCCCTTCCTGCTTGGGTAAGATGTACATGATAATACCTCGTTAATTCCTGCTCTCCTGTTGCATGTATGCTTTCTAATTTTACCACTGTGTGTCCTTCTAACTTTTTTCTAAAATTTTTACAATCAAAATAGAGGATTTGGTTTTGGGTTCTGAATATTTTCAGAATATTTATGTTCTCAAATATTTATGTTTTCAAAAGCTCTGAAGTAAATTTAGCACTTCAAGAGCGACTGCTTGTGTGCTTTTGCTTTCATGCTTTGAGGTTTTAAGAAAGAGTTTGCTGTGATGCTTTTTTTAAATGACCTATTTTTGTTTTATAAATAAAACAGTAAATAGGTTGCATTGTAATTCTTTCTATAAAACTTCTTGTGCTTAACTAACACTTCCTGTCTTGCTGCAGTTTGACATGTCTAACTTTTGCTTCTATCCCATTTCACCCATCTTGCAGGAACCAGGAGGGGTTGGGATCCATAGTTCATGATCGAAAATCTCAGACATTGCCTGTTTCCCGTAACAGAACAGGAATGATGCATGCCAGATTGCAGCAGCTGAGCAGCCTGGATAACTCTCTCACTTTTAACCACAGTAAGTCTCATGACATGACATGATAACATTTGTCATCCTCAACCAGTACCACAACACCAGAGACGGGTCCCAGAGCCACACCAGTGCATTCAATGACTTTTATTGTTCTAGGTCTAACGAATAGCTGGAATCAGTCGATGGTCTGTTCCCTGATTTATGATAGAACAATCAATGCTGGCTGATGCCATAACATGGAGCGTGGTTAACTACAGTGTATTTTACAATTGTATTTTAATTTTTTTTAATTATATGCACTTCAACTTTGTGCTGCTCACAGTTACAAAGTTTACTTTTTTTTTCCTGTTTGCTTTATTAAGTTTCTTTTTTTTTTTCCCCCACTTGGTCTTATAAACGATTAGTCTAAAAGTAAAAATATGCAATCTGACCATATCTCCATGTTTTGACATCCCCTAAGGAGAAATAAGTTTCTTAGAATTTCTGCAGAGATTGTGAGGGCCATGATTTGGTTTGTCTAGAAGTGAAAAAGCGTCCAATAATGCAGTGATTTTTCTGTTTTCAGTGTGAGAAAGATATCAAGTATTCTTGGAATTTCTGTAGACAATGGTAAGATTTAATCAGGTTGAAGTCAGCTTGTATAAGACTGCTGTATTGAAAACTAAATCTGCTTGTGGCCTGTCTTTTTAAACACGCTGCTCTTAAATTGCAAAATATACTGTATGTAAAATATTCTGATGCACCATTTTTCAGTTTTCAGCTTCAAAAAACAGTGAAACTGGTTGACTAATCCAGTAAAGTACAACACTGGTACTGAAAAGAATTGTGTGCAGTAAAGCAATTGAGTTAACTGTCTGTTCACTGTGTTCATCCTTTTATTTCCCAAAGCATATCTAACTGTCCCTTAAAATCTTTTAGCTCGTTATCTGTAACATAAAGCAACAGTTAGCCTAATTGCACAAGACTTACCACATAGTCTAGTGAAAAAAAAAAAAAATAGCCACCAAACCTCTCTGTAAATGCATTATCATGCCTGTTCAAATACAAGAAATGCAATTCTTTGATTTAAAAAATGTCAGAAAACTATATAGCTGTGCAAATTACTTTTTTTCTCTTGCAATCAGTCTACTACTGCTGTATCATAATCATTTCTAGATGTTTTTTGATACACAAAAGAAAGAGCTTTTACACTATGTGATGACACATTCAGTAAGGTAAAATACTTTGTAGATAAAGACTGGTTTTTTTTAAAAAAAAATCTCTGGGAAGTAAATAACATGGCTGTTTCTGGGCCCTGTGCAAATAGATTTCATACTTCCAGAACTTGGCAAAATTTACTGATTTTTAGGAACCAGTGAGCTGAAAGATTTTAATAAATGCATGCTTATGTAAAAAGAAACTTTCTTTTCTTTTCCATCTGAAGAAAATTGTGAAGGAAGGTGTCTCATTTAGATAACTGTGTAAAGTGATAATGTTTGGGTTTTCTTAATGTTGGACATTCAATGAATATCAGGATATTACACCTTGTATTGAGCAAGGTTTTATAAAGTGAAAATATGTTGCTGTAAAGGCCATGTCAAATGTGAAGTTGATTTCTCTATCTTTGGTCTTGTTGTTGTCTAACTTTTAGTTTTGTTTAGTTGTCAGTCTGCCTGTATCGTGTATACAAAGTAGTTCTCGGAACTTGAATGAATCTTGTAGGTATCCTGTATGGGGTACATCCAGGAAGGGTGTATCTGGTGGAAATAGTTGCTTTACTTGTTTCTAAAATCGTGATTCCTTGGCACGATTGTTGTCTATAAATGTAAATTATAAACTTAATTTCTCCCTTTATGATCATTTAAGCAAGAAATAGAACTGAAGTAATGGTGTAAGTGATATTTCACATCTCTGAGGAATTTCAGCATAGTTTTGTGCTTAATTATGAAAGAAATTACACCCTTTGTTCAAATTTCTAAAGCATTTCAATATAAACTGCAAGAATGTAGATTTATGTGTATTGTTGGGGCTGGAGGAGAGGAGGATGCTCAGTAGAATAGTGACACTCAAACATACTGAAATACAAGAGATATATCCTGATCTGTAATAGCAGTATATGATCATTGTCAAATTCGTAGTCATTAGTTACTATTCCATTTTCAGTGTTATTAGACAGTTTTAAATCCAGTTACTCTGCAGTAGTATGAATGTATGGGTGCATGTTCATGTGCGTGGCCAGGCAGATGTCCGTGTTGTATGTGGTAATTGTAGTTCCACAGTTTCTTTTTAAGTTACATGTGAAAAATAGAATCCAGTATGTTAGTTATACATGAAGAATACAGTCTTAGATTTTCTAAAATAATAGCAAATTGAAACAAGGATAGTTTTTAGCATGCATATGCAAAAAGCACTGCTAAATCAGTCTTTTAACTCAACCAAATTGAGTATTCCTTCAAGTTTACATCCTGCCCAAAACTTCTGTCTCTAGTAATAATGCGGAGTAATCAATCAATGACTTATTTATTTGTTTTTTCTAAATTATTTATGTGAAGAACAAAATTTGAACTGTTTGGAATCCTGTCCATTGACTACAGTTTTTACTTGGTATTTATAATAAACCTTGCACCTTTCGTCTTATCTGGAAGAGCAAACAAATTTTTTCTTTAAAGAATATTTCCTCTGTCCTCAATGCAGTTCTAAAAATAGTTGTCATCTCTTGGTATCTTCAACATTACTGAAACCACAGGCTAACTTAAAGATTTCTGGTCACCCAAAGGTGATTGCTATGAAAAAGGAGTTTTCTTTGAATGTCTTTAAGGAAAAGAATACTTTTACCAAAAGAAAAATATTTGCCAAATGGCTGTTGAGTTAAAACTTGCTTCCAAATGCCAGTTGTTCCTTTCCATCATTACAGAGGGTAAAGGATGTAGCTGGATTGAAACCACAAAGAAAACACATGGGAGGAGAAAGAGGTGGAGGCAGAGAGAATGCAAAAGATGGTAGGAAAAAGGTGTATACTCCCTAACAGAAAGAATGTATAAATCCAAAGAAATTGGTGGTTATGGGTATGTATGCGTAGTTCAGCCAGGGAAGTAAGAAGGTGCGGAAAGAAGTGGCCAAGTGTCATTATAAAAGAATATGTCATTTCTTCTGTTCTTTTCTTGGTCTCAACAAGTTTGTCATGCTTGTCATTGATTTAATGATGCTAAGTTGATGGTAAATCTAACATATAAACATGATCCAGACCAAATTTTTATAAAGCAACCAGGGCACATTTGTCAATCTGGTTCTTAAAGATCAATGTTAGGGAACATAAACAATGTATTATAACCAGTGCTGAAGCAGGATATATTTTTAAATTATTTAAATACAGTATGGAGCTAGAAGCAATAAAATGTTTTGATTAAATATGGAGTTATTGCATGGTGTTGCCACAGAGCTGAATTAATTACTTGGGTCTTCAGCAGCATATAAGTATATGATTGTATTCCTCAACTCTTAGTGTTTTGTATTTTTATAATGGTTGACTTATGATTGACCTTGAGATCATTATAACATTGCTAAATTACCAATACATATTTTCAGCTGTAACTCCATTCTACTGCAGTACTTACTTTAAGAATATATATGTGTATATATAACTGTGTACATTTATATACACATGTGTGTACATACATACACATATATATGGAACTTCAGACATTTAGTGTTTTAACTGCTGTTTAATGCTTCTAGTGTTGACATTTGTACTTAATGTATTTTATGATCTTGTGCAGATTATGTTAGAATAATTATATGTACATATCTGAAAAATGTTTAAATGCATATTAATTATTTTTCTGTATTGAATACTAACTTCTGTCAGGCTTTTTAGTTGTTAATCTTTTCCTAGTTCAGCAAGTCTTTTGGAAATAAAAAACATTCAAATGAGTATATCCAGCACTTACACTTCATTTGGAATTTCTGTAGGCTATGGCCATTCAGATGCAGATGTTCTTCACCAGTCTTTACTTGAAGCAAATATTGCCACTGAAGTTTGCCTTACAATTCTGGATACTCTGTCATTATTCACAATGGCTTTTAAGGTTTGTTCTTGACTTGGTGTTAACATCTCCGATACTAATCTTTCAGAAAAAATATTTTTTAAAAAATATTTTTAAAATTATATTTGTATTTTATAATCTAGTAATACAGCATTGTATTTTTAGCATTTCTAGCATTTTATTTCATTATTGTGTCATGTTGAAGTGGATAACCTCTCACAGCAAAATGCTTTGGCTTCAGTTATACATTGCACACAGACTCTACTGATCAGCAGGAATCTGTGGGAGAAGCTCCCTCCTCATCCTAACTTCCTAAAAATATTTCTAGAAACTTTAGTGTCTACCTAATATTAGTGGTAAAACTGTCTTTTAAAGGCCATGTGGGGCGAAAGATCTAGTGTATGGCAAAACCATAATTCATAATTGGACACTATCAGACTTTTACATTGAACGTGGTGACTTCTTATATTAAGTCACCATTAATTAACTCATTAATTAACAGTAATTTGTGTGTGTTCCTTTTATGTAACTTTATTTCAATTTGTCCACTAAAAAGACTTCTTTTTAGTTGTATCAGTTACTGTAGCTCTCCTGTGGAATCTTTTTATAGCATGCCCACTTGCATACCCCTCTTGTCTGTTTTTTTTGAGCTTTTCCAAACATTAAAGGTGAAGCTATAAAAAGGAGACATGATAGCTCTACTTTGTTTCTCCCCTAATTAGAGCAGTGTATCTAGATCCTTGCTTGAAGATTCAAATTTAGTGTCTTACCTTTAATCTAGTTATGAAAACATAGTTTATTTATAATGAGATTCCTTTTATTAGTAATTTAATTAGAGTTTAGAACCAGTTCTGTCCACAGACTTCATGACAGAATTGAAAATGAAGATACTTAGTTTTAAAGACTTAAAGAAAAATGGACATTAATCTTCTAGTTATCGGCTGCCCATCACGCTTAGAATGACAGTCTTTCAAGGTTATCTGTATGTAGTGTGTTGAGAAAGTAGGTAAGAGTATAGCAGAGTAGTCTGCAAGATGCAAACAGAACAGGTGGGAGAATCGGGAGCTTCTACTCAATCAACTGCACCTAAAATGCATAAAATCATAGAATGGTTTGGATTGGAAGGGGCCTTTAAAGATCATTTAGCTCCAACCCCCCTGCCGTGGACAGGGACATGTTCTTTCACTAGATCAGGTTGCTCAAAGCCCTGTCCAGCCTGACCTTGAACGCTTCCAATGATGGGGCATCCACAACTTCCCTGGGCAACCTGTTCCAGGGTCTCACCACCCTCATTGCAAAAAAAATTCCTCCTTATGTCCAATCTGAACCTACCTTCTTTTAGTTTAAAACTGTTTCCCCTTGTCCTGTCACTACAGGCTTTGGTAAAAAAAAAAAAGCCTCTCTCCATCTTTCATATAAGCCCCTTTTATATATTGAAAGGCTGCAACGAGGTCTCCCCAGAGCCTTTTCTCCTCCAGGCTGAACAACCCCAACTTTCTCAGCCTTTCTTCGTAGAAGTGTTGCAGCCCTCTGGCCATTTTCATAGCTCTCCTGTGGACCTGCTCTAACATGTCCATGTCGTTCATATACTGGGGCCCACAGAGCTGTATTGCAGTACACACGTGGGGTCTCACCAGAGCAGAGTAGAGGAGGAGAATCACCTCCCTCGACCTGCTGGCCATGCTTCTTGTTATGCAGCCCAGGATGCGGTTGGCTTTCTGGGCCGCGAGCACACATTGCTGACTGATGTCCAATTCTTCATCAACCAACATCCGCAAGTCCTTCTCCGCAGGGCTGCTCTCAATCCATTCATCCCCCAGTCTGTACTGATACTAGAGATTGCCCCAACCCACATGCAGGACCATGCACTTGGCCTTGTTGAACTTCGTGACGTTCACACAGGCTCGCTTCTCAAGCCTGTCAAGGTCCTTCTGGATGGTGGGCTACAGGGAAGCCTCTAGCAATTCAACTGCACCACTCGGCTGGGTGTCATCTGAAAACTTGCTGAGGGTGCACTCCATCCCACTGTCTATGCCACTGATGAAGATATTAAATAGTACTGGTCCCAATACGGACCCTTGAGGGACACCACTTATTACTGGTTTCCACTTGGACACGGAGCCATTGAGTGTAACTCTTTGGGCGTGGCCACCCAGCCAATTCCTTATTCTTCCAACAGTCCATTCTTCAAACCCACATGTTTCTGTTTTAGTGGCAAGAATGTTGTGGGGAACCATATCAAAGCCTTACAGAAGTCCAGATGGATAGCTCTTCCTTTGTCCACTGATGCAGTCACTCCATCGTAGAAGGACACTAGATTACTAATACCAATCTGCTGCTTCTATATAATATGCTAATTATTCCCAAAAGGCCAGACAACTCTTTTTTTTACCACAATCATCTTTCACTAGTGGGAATCCAGAGCTCTGTTATCTATTACAGCAGGGGAATCACAAGTTATGTCTGCTTCTTGGTAGAATTTTAACTGATCCTGTGTGAACTCCTACTACTCTGGGTGGTTTTAGTGAACCACTTACCTCTGATGTTGGGACATCTGAAGAAAGCTTATTATATCAATTTCCTCATAAGGATAGGGGTTTGTAAGACAATGTTTCACTATTTTGCTATAAATCTGGAAGTAGTAAGCCTTACCGTCTTTTAGAACTTGCAGTTAGGTGTTTAGGTTTGGGTCATCTACAAACATCTGTATACTGTTCCAAGAGATAAAACTTTTTCCTGTGACCAAATAAGCTGACTGGCTTATATTGAACCGTTTATGTCTAGCTTCCTCTAAAATGGCCTGGCCATGGCTTCGCTGCATAGCATTTGGAGATCTTTGGTCTCCTGGGAGCATTTGTATCTATTCATCCACAAAGCTTGAAACCACACTGAGTTCTTTTGGTCTGCAAGTCACATTGTCAGAATGGCTTTTAATAGAGGACTGCCTCCTTCAATTTTTTAATATTGAGGAACACCTGAAATGCCTAGGGCTATGCTGAAATTCTTTAGCCTGAAAAATTTCTTCTGCATCTCCATGAATAGAAAAGACGACATCTGCAGTCTTTCTAGACATCTCTTCCGTGTTTGAGAGAGCTTAAGGCATGCTACAAGAGGCCAGGTCTATACTGGGGCTCAAGAAACTTTTTTAAAAGTTTGTTAAACTAGATTCTTTGCATTAATAATACCTTAAAACTTATTTGAGATTGTGATGTAGCTGCCTTGCAGCATACCATTTGGATGCCTGTATATAGTAATGACAAGGAAGAGTGGAGTGTGCAGAGGGGAGTTGCAGAAGGTGCAAGACCTAGTTAGGATCATGTTGGAGGGCCAGTGGAGTCCGAGGGAGCAATACTTAACATGGTCCTCTCAGTTCTGGACTCCCTGGACTGCATTGAGCAGTCCCTGAATTGATTAACCCATTTTGGTGTTTTGTAAGAGGAGAGACCTTGTCATTTCATCCTAGAGTCCTATAGGAACCTAGTGCGTATGCTCAGTCGTTTGGGGGGAGTGTTTTTGAGAGCATTGTAGTAGGAGGTACTGCTATGAGAAAATTCCACCCTCTGAGCTGCTAAAGCCGGCGTAACTAAAATGTGTTAATGCTTTGAGTGTGCCTCTCAAAGAACTGTTAATAGTAATTGATTTAATTAACAGCTGTTAAAAACAGTTGTATTCTCTAAGTCTATTCAGAAGCCAACACTTCCTTTATAAGCAAGATTAATGAAGTGTTAGAAATATCTAATTAAAATTCAGACATGTTTTTATTATTAAACATCTTGGTAATACTATGCAGATTATTTTTTTTTAATTTCCTGCTTTTGCATGATCTGTGTATGTTCTTAGAATAGTATAAATGTATCACCGTACAAAACTCCTAAATTCTCACTATCAATTTAAAGAATCAGCTACTAACTGATCACGGGCATAATCCACTGATGAAGAAAGTATTTGATGTATACCTCTGCTTCCTTCAAAAGAATCAGTCTGAAACGGCATTGAAAAATGTCTTCATTGCTTTAAGGGCCCTTATATTTAAGGTAAGAAGTTTAAAAATAATTAATCTACAAGTACTTATCCAGTTCTTTAGTTAACAATATATTATGTAAAAATTTAAGAACTAAAATCCCAAATTAAATTTGGTGAATAAGGACTGGTCTGATCCTAACAGCGTGGAATACTTGTCCTTTGAATTGCTGTAAAAACCATTTTGTGTCATGAACTACTATAACTGTCTATTTTTTCCATAGTTTTGGAATATTAATAGATTTGTATTTTTCTTGATATGCTTATTTTATCAAGAACTGAAGCTAGTTTTAATGAATAACTTCTTTCTTTTCTACTTTTTCCTCAGTTTCCTTCTACATTTTATGAAGGTAGAGCTGATATGTGTTCTGCACTGTGCTATGAAATTCTGAAGTATTGTAATTCCAAACTGAGTTCAATTCGTACTGAAGCTTCACAGTTACTGTACTTCTTAATGAGAAATAATTTTGATTACACAGGGAAGAAGTCTTTTGTTAGGACACATCTACAAGTTAGTATACTTTATTTTTCATTTTTTAAATGTTGTATTTGTAGATGCACAGTTGCATACCACTGTGCAAAGCCCTGTCAGATAAAGACATAAAAGAAATTATTTTGGGTTCAAGCAAGGCTGGTACTATTCTAAGAATGAGAAGATGGCAATAAAAGTATGTTCAGTATAGGGAGATACTTAGAAACAATCGGATGGCCCTGTGTTTCGTAGGAAATAATTTTTATTTGTCAGTAGCAAATGTTCTGTTTTGTAGATGTTATTTTGATTGTTAAATGGCATACCCTGTTGCATCTGAAGATGAAAAGAATGCAGCAACAAGCATGTAAAAGTCTAAAATAAAACAAATACATAGAAAATTCTGTGTTCTGACAAAGCTGGGAACAACAGATTGCTACTTTTATGATCTCGGGGTAGTTCACCTAGCAGTCGGTCTTTAGAGCTGAGGAAGTGTGTGCATTAAATTTACACAAGCCTGTTTTTTCTTGCCTATTTTATTGTACAAGTAACTTCGGAAAAAAAAACCAAAAAAACCCAACCAAAAAACCAACAAATAGGATTTTACTTAAGGGAAAAATCTTTCAATTAAGAAGAACAAAACTTCCTTTGTAATTGCTTCATAGGTACATCTCAAGGGAATTTCGTGAAATATGCACTAACAAGATATTTGTTTCTGTCAAGGTTATTATTTCAGTAAGCCAGTTAATTGCTGATGTTGTTGGAATCGGAGGAACTAGATTTCAGCAGTCTCTTTCCATCATCAATAATTGTGCCAATAATGACAGAATTATAAAGGTCTGTTTTTATTCTTCTTTCCATACCATAGAAGGATGCTTGAAAACTCTTTCATAGCATCTTTTGCAATTATGTTTCAACTTTTTATTATGCAAAGAATAGAAAAAGGTAGTAGTTAACCTAACTTTTCTATGTTTTAGCACACTACATTCCCTTCTGATGTTAAGGATTTAACAAAACGGATTCGTACAGTACTGATGGCTACAGCTCAGATGAAGGAGCATGAAAATGATCCAGAAATGCTTGTAGACCTCCAGTACAGTTTGGCAAAGTCTTATGCTAGTACACCTGAACTAAGGAAGACGTGGTTAGACAGCATGGCAAGGATCCATGTTAAAAATGGAGATCTTTCAGAGGTAAGAGAAAAAAATCAAACTAGTTTTAGCTTCGTAGTAAGCTTAAGCTTATCTTTCTTGAAATGGAATGTACTATATGTAGTTGTTAGTGTGTAATATAATAAGCATTTTTAATAAATTTTGAATTGTTAGTAGATTAGTTTCAATGGCTGGTAGGTTTTTTTGTCCTATCCAAGTACATCTGTAAGTCATTTCTGATTACTAATGTAAGCTGTATGTTTAACTACGGTAGCTGACATGCTACTAAGCCAGGAATGCTCAATGTGAACCGTGGAAGACACAGACCTTCTGGTTAAAAATATCTTTGTTATCAGTTGCTAAAACACTTAAAGCCACTCTTTGAATTCCTCTCCAGCTGCCTTTACAGACTTGCCTTGATTCTATTCCAGACTGCTTACTAAAAAAGTCCTAATGTTCTTAAAATTGACAAATCACAATCTTTTTGTTTGAAAAAAGGAAGCTATCCGATTTCACTGTGCTGTTAAAATATTTAATTCTAGCAAAAAGGAGAGTTTGGAGTGGGGATTCTTATATGTCTTGATGTAAGTGTTTTATCAGCATGCAGAACAAATTTTGTCTCTTTCTGGAAGTTTGTTGCATCCAAAAGTAAATCACATTGCACGACATCATTGAATTTCATAAACATATCTGTTAAACTTAGCATCATGTAAGCAAGTAAACATCTCCAAGAAATACTAGCTGCTATCTTATGTCTTAGTACTAGAATTCTTTTCTTCTGTACGGTAGCAACACAGAATGCATATACAGTGCTCTGTTATTAGCTGACATTTTGAAGGAGACAACTTCAGCTCTTTCAGAAGACAAGCCCTTTTAGTCCTTTTCAGGTCTGTTTTTAATTTGTTTTATTAAAAACTTAGAATCTCTGACTGTATGACTCGATGGGGACCTCTGTAAACCACCAAGCCCAACCCCATGCAGAGTGTGAATTAGAGAGAATTTCTGACAGACGCTTACCTTTTTCCTTCACCTCCAGTGTCTGAGGTTCTGCAGCCTCCATATATGAACTGTTCAATTGAGAATTACAGTTAGAATAACACTTTGCTGTAAGCCTAAATCTTTTTCGTGAAAGAAGGATCTTGAATCTTTCTTTTCTCCTTTCCGTGGAGAAAAGTGATCAGTGTCAACTTCATGGAACACCTCAAATATTTGAAGACTACTCTGTCGCCCTTTTTCTTCTGTTTTCCAGGCAACACCGACCAAATTCCTTCAAATTCCATTCATAGGTCAGATTCCTTCTCTTTTTCTTTTGCTGCTTTCACGTGGTCTGTCACCAGGTTTTTTTCTACGTTTTTCTTGGTCTGGAGCCAAAAGGCAGACAAAACAGGTTAGCAAAAGAACCACCAAATGTTGAGTAGAACAACTAATAGCTCTTTTGTTTCACATAACACTTAAAATACATCCCAAAAAGAGATTTGCCTATTTTTATTATAGCATGGCATTCCTACCTTGTAATTTGTGATCCGTGGTCACTCTCAGATTGTGTACTGCTGTCTGTGCTCCTCAATGCTCTGGTAAAGGAGTGAGTGCTCTTGCACAGTTACTGTTTTGCATAAATGAAGTGGAGAATTCTTACACTGGTCATAGAGCATCTCCTGCAAAGCAGCAAAAAGGAAAACCAAAGAAATAATCTCAGGCTAGGGCTCTTCTTATATACCTTGTTTTCAGTAGTTCCATTATAATTGTAATTTATAAGATTGTTATTGTTTCTGTTTTAGGCAGCAATGTGCTATGTCCATGTAGCAGCACTGGTTGCAGAATATCTCACACGAAAAGGTATGATTTTGAAATCTTACTTTAATGTTTATATTTTGCTTTTCCTAAGCTATAATGACAATAGTTTCTCAGAGGAATTTGTAGGCATTTCAGTGTTTACCAAGGAAGAAATTCTGACCTAACCAGATAGCATACTCAAATATTTAAGAGTATACTTACATATCTAAGTGGCAGCATTTCAGATGAAGCTAAAGTAAAATTTTTAGGAAAGTAAAAATTATTATTTTGCACCAGAGCTGCTAATAGCTGAAGTCAGACCCTTTCTAAAGCAAACTTATCAGTGAATATTCTTGTTCAACAAGTAGTCTTTCACTGCATATAGGGAAACCTGGCATTGCCAGAGAAGTCAAAATAAATTCATACAAATTTCCAGATGCTGAGTCAGTGGTAGTAGTGCTCAGAATGCTTTACCTGTCTTGGTGTTCTCTGCTAGCAGCTGTCTGTAAAAGCGAGTTTTTGATGACCCTTGAGATAGGGTAGGAAACTATCTTTCATTTATAGGGTCAGAATTCTTCCCAGCTAGGGGTTTGAGAAAATAAAAGCTTATATGGCTTTTATTAAGAAAAACAGATCTCTAGAAGAAAGTTTCAGAAATCTGTTGAGACTGATCATAACATTGAGCTAGTCTTTTGTTTTTGTAGGCAAATTCACATTCGCAGCTTTTTTTCTTTGCTTTTGCATGACAGTTCAAAATGAAGCGGAGTCGTGGGTCTACAAGATGCCTTTTCTCTCTTCCTTTTGTGCCTCTTGCCAGATACTTGTGTAGTGTATAGGCTATCCTCTCTGCCCCAATGATTTCAGAAGCTTCTCTGAGACCAAATCTGAAACTAAGTTGATTGTCAAAGTTACTATGTCCTCTTGGAAGCCTGATAACAACTAACTGATAACTAGTGATAATCTGTATCAATTTGTGATTCCTTTGGGTCATCTGCTATTTTTGTCTACTGTCATAAATCTTATTTCCTCTTAGTAATATAGAGGGTCAAACTTCTATCGGTGGTATTTCCAGGAGCAAAACAAAACCATGCATTTGAGGCAGTCATTCAGTAAAACCTCTGGTGGTCAGACTCCCACCTGAGCAGAAAGAATCTTTGTAGGAATGAGCTGTGAAATAACTATGTGCAAGTCCTTGTGCTTCTGTAGTATTTACTGATTACTCTTGAGGCTTTAATTAATACAGTTTTTGGCCAAACCCCCCGATTTCTTAATTCAGCAATCTGATATAATAAAAAAGAGCTAAACAGAATAGGTAAAAGAGGCAGGTTTCACATTAGAACATTCTAAACCCCATTTTTGCCAAATACTTACTTACTTCAGTAAAGAAAGTTAGATTGCTGGGTTTTTTTTCTTGCTTGTAGACTGACTTTCTGTATATACAGCTGAATAATCTGTTTTGCCATCCTTTGATCATTTTGTATGGTTGATGTCAGTCTATTCTTATTGTTCAGGCTGGGGAGGCTGATATGCCAGGGCCTGTTAGAGTACACAGTTCCAGCATGACTTCATACCAGTTTAATTAAATACTGTAGAAGTTACCTTGATTACCTTAGACTTAGGGTGGGGTAGATTAGACACAGGTTTAATTTAGGAAGATTCAGACACTATTTATTTTGGTAGGTAAGAGTCCAGATATTAACATTTGTGTTTTTTTAAAAACTATTTATACTTACAGAGTAATGTGAGGTCTAATATTTTAATCACGCACTGGGAGGAGGGATTTATTTTTTATTTATTAATTTGGGGGTATGTATATTTAAACATGGCTTCTGCCTTATCTAGCATCACAAAATGACCTAATATTATTGTCCTGGTTTCGGCTGGGATAGAGTTAATTTTCTTTCTAGTAGCTGGTATAGCGTTATGTTTTGGATTTAGTATGAGAAGAATGTTGATAACACACTGATGTTTTCAGTTGTTGCCAAGTAATGTTTAGTCTAAAGTCAAGGATTTTTCAGCTTCTCATGCCCAGCCAGCAAGAAGGCTGGAGGGGCACGAGAAGTTGGGAGGGGACACAGCCAGGGCAGCTGACCCAAACTGGCTGAAGGGGTATTCCATACCATGTGATGTCATGTCCAGTATATAAACTGGGAGGACTTGGCCTGGGGGATGAATCGCTGCTCGGGAACTAACTGGGCATCGGTCAGCAAGTGATGAGCAATTGCACTGTGCATCACTTGTTTTGTATGTTCCAATCCTTTTATTAGTATTGTCATTTTATTATTGTTATTATTGTTAGTTTCTTCCTTTCTGTTCAATTAAACTGTTCTTATTTCAACCCACAAGTTTTACCTTTTACCTTCTGATTCTCTCCCCCATCCCACTGGGTGGGGGGGAAGTGAGCAAGTGGCTGCGTGGTACTTAGTTGCTGTCTGGGGTTAAACCACGACAGTTATTCTGGTGGAAAAAAGTAAATTTGTCTATTTTTCTTTTTCAATGACAGGGATGTTTAGGCAAGGTTGTACTGCTTTCAGGGTAATCACACCTAATATAGATGAAGAGGCTTCAATGATGGAGGATGTTGGAATGCAAGATGTTCACTTCAATGAAGTAAGTAAACATAAAAGAGTTAGAATTGATGCACATTGAAGTGCTGTTTGTTTTTCCAAGTTTTGTGTTTCAGTCTGGAGGCTGACTAATATGATGGATATTATAATTGTCTTAGCCGCTATTCTTATCCTGGAACTGAAATAAAAAATTTCTGTGAGCTGTCCCGGCTTTAGACAATTTACTATATACATATATCTTAAATAAAGCATTAGCACATCAACTCAACACTACTGTTGGAATAAAATTAAGCAAAATGGAATTTTAAGCTATATGACAGGCTGAACAGTAAATGTGGCTTATTTATTAGAGTTAACAAGATCTGGGTTTTTTTTAAAACTGACTTTGATTTAGATTGTTACTATACCAGCAATTATGAAGATCATTTTTGTTGGTTTACAGTTTCCCTATGCAAATATGCCGTAACAATGAAAGTCATTTTACTGACACCAGACTTGCACCAGTGTTGTTTGTTCCTGGCTTAAGTTTCACTCCTTGTGTCTTTGCGGATCCATCTGTTCTGGCTCTACAGTAAATTTTACTATTAAGAAGCCTACATGAAAATATTATTCATAATCTTGCTCGTGAAGAGCTACATCTACACTATGTTTTTGCCAGTATAGGTGGTGGAGGGAGGGACAGACCACTACTTGCAGTAGGTGTGTTGAAAAAATCCCTGGTGTGTAAGCATAATTGTACAACAAACAATATTTTTCTTTTGTGTTTTAGTTTATATATGGTGAAGGTGTATCACAAAATTATTTGATTGTGCAAGTTGTGGCTATGCTAACAGATTTAGGAGGAACAGATTAAAGACTTAGCTGTTTAAGCCTGGGTTTAGGCCTAGGGTACCTATGTTTTACTCCTAAGTTCTGGTACTGCTTTGCTCTATTGTTTTAAGACAAAAATTGTTGACTTGCCTTCTTCAGGCGAGGGGAGGCAGGAGTTGGAATTACTTGAAATGAGAAATATAGCACTTTTGCTTTCCAAAGACACCCAATAGCAGATTGGTGGTTTTTTTTAATTTGTATTATGTTCTATAAATCACTGATTCTCCTCATCCAGCATGGAATTTACCATGTTACTCAAAGCAAAATGTAAGCTGCTCTAAGTGAGCCAAGAGTTGGTTTTCTAGTGACTACTGCTGATGGAAACTTTTGTTAGAAATTCTTGTCAGCGTTTACCTGACAAACCATTTGTCAGAGCTAAATGCTTTTGTATTTTTTAAATTGGAATGTCTTTATTCTTCTTCTCATTAGCCAGTCCCTGCAAAAAGGATATACTGCTTTTTCTGGGTCATTGAACCCTATGCAAATTTATTTCCATCTCTTACTTCTGTTCCATGGAAATACTAAGCCAAGAGTGAAATTAAAAGCGTGTGGATCTTGCAAAAGGATCAAACCTTGCCAAATTTTATTTTTCCCTTTTTAAACTTAACCATGTAGTACTGTAACTGCTTAAATATTGAAAAAAGTTACTATTTTTCAGGTAACTTCTTATAGTTCACCCAGGAAGAGTAATAATAGGGAAAAACTCTTTGGTTTTTAGTAGACTAAAAATCATGAATAAATTAGGATGACTAGTATTTTACAGAAGAATTTCAAACCAGGTAGTCTAGTTGCTTCATGAATAGGAACATATTCGTATATGGAGTGTTTCCTTGGTATGTTCTTATGTAAGGAAAACTGTATTAGTCTAAGAAAAAAAAAATCATATGACAGATCAATTGGGTACAGAAAGCAGAAACTTATCTTTCAAGCTGTACTTTACTACTACTGAGCAAAATGATGCTCTGATGGGAATTCTTCCTATACATAGTAACAAAGACTTGTGGAATTTCTTTCCTGAAACTTGGGATTTCCCTGGATGCTAGTTACTTTAGAGTTAAATCTCCCAAACAGTCAGTAATTAGAACTATTGGGGGGGTCAGGGGAGGATCCCTCCATGTTTCTAAAAGGGGCAAAGCATCCTTTATATTCTCCAATTTATATAAAGTCTTCCCAATTAGGTGAAATTTGTCTTAAGACTTTATGTAGTTTCTCATTTTAAAAATCGAAATTTTTAAAATTCTCAATTTAATTCTCATTTTAAAAGAATTCTCTTTCAGGCCAGGGTTAGCCTGACTCATTTCCTAAACTAGCCAGCTGAAAAAACAAAATTTTGCTTTGTTTTTTTAACAAAGTTACTGTGTGTGTTTCATGAACAGTTGTTTATGCGGACAGCATATTCAGCAGCACAAGTCAGATTCTCCTTGCAGAGCTAAAAGTCTTCTGGGTGTCAGAAATAGGAGGGTGAAAGCCTGGAACCTGATATTGTTTCCATGCTAGACTTTGCTGTAAGCAGTCCATCTGTGAGAGATCTAAGTTACGGCTAACAGGCCTGTGGCAGGTGCCAGATTCCATGCAGATTAAGGTTGGAAACAATTTCATTCAAGTTGGCTGTTTTTTTCCAAAATAAACTCTGCCAGAATACAGCTCCACTACGGATAGTAAGTTAATCTCTACCTTCCTTATTTGTTTTTTCTGGTATCTTGTTAGCTATGACTTTCCATGAGAGGAATCGTTCTAATTTGCAGATTGGTAAATGAAATGGCTTCACAGCTCAGATGGTATTATAGCTCTTTTAAGTGATCAACATGCAGTGTAATTCAATATACTAAAGCACTTTATGAAAAACAGAAATACGTACTTACCCAAACATACAAGACACTTTTAAGTGTGGTGGCGAAGGCTGGTATTCTTCATAGGTACTCAGGCTGATATCGTTTAACATCTTCATTAGCCATCTAGGTCATGGGATACAGCGTATCATCAAGTTTGTGGACAAAACTAAATGGAGAGGGGAGTGACTGATATGCTGGGGGACAGGGCTGCCATTTAGAGGGACCTCAGACTGAGGGAACACAGACGCCTCTCAAAGTTCTACAGAGACAAGTGCAAAGCCTTGCATCTGCGAAAAAATCATCCGATGTCTCAGTACGGGCTGGGGATGGATGGGCTGGGCAGCAGCTCTGCAGAAGGACCTGGGAGTTCTAGTGGACGAGAGATGGAATGGGAATCAGCAGTGTAGCCTTGTGGCAACAAAGGCCGACCGCATGCTGGGTTGTATTACAAATCGCATAGAGTCAAGAAGTGGAGGGAAGTGGGTTTTCCCCCTTCTGCTTGGCATTTGTGATACCCCATCTGTAATCTTGTGCCCAGCACTGCCCCCTCAAAGTCAAGAGGGATACCAACAAACTGGAAGAAGTCCAGCTCCTAAGGTGGTTAGTGGACGAATAAGACTCTTCTAAGAGGTGCGCCGTAACAGAGTAGGAGGCCGTTCTCACACGGTACAAGAGAAAACTCTGATTGGATATATGGAAAAAAACTTTTCCCATGAGAACAGATGAATGCTGAGGCAGGTGGCCCAGAAATGTTGTGTTGTTTTCCTCCCTCCTGTCAGCTCTCCCACGTGAAGCTTTTGCTCTTTATATTTTTTTGTATTTTTTTTTTTTTTTTGCTCTTTCCTGTGTGCAAACAAGATTGTACTCCTTTGCTGCATTTGGATGCCCTCTGGTGTCTAAGACCCTTGTCACAAAGCAGTGTTTGTGGACAGCCCTTGTGGTCCAGCAGTGACACTGGTCTTTCAGTTCTCACCCCCTGGCTGCTGAGGATGGAGCTATTGGAGAGTCTATACAGCCCCATAATGACTGGGGGAAAGGAGGGGATGTTTTAGGGACCGTTGCAGCACACGGATAAGGGTAGCATTTTTCAGTTTCTTTTTGCTCTCAATATTAAAGTTGGCTTTTCTTAGTGATACTTTTATGCTGTCTTGGTCCTCTACCAAAGGGAGGAGGGGAATAGAGTAGCGTTGCATCCCTTCTAAGGATAAAAGGAGTTATTTCCAGCCTCTGCGTTCACCACTACGATGCAAGAATGGTACCAGGAGGTCTCAAGAAGTAGAAATGTCACGTCTTCTGACATCTTGCAGTCTTAGACTTGGATTCTCTTGGAGGTACTTAGAGCTCCAGACATGTTTGAAGAAAACTGAGGTGTTAGGGTATGTGGATGGGAATGAGCTGCTTCACAGTGATTCTGTCACACTCAGGCCATGACCAAGTATATGACAGCTTCATCACAGGAGCTATCAGCTGTTCCATAATATCTGTGAAACTGTTTGTTATAACTGAGTTAATGGAGTTAGCCAAGTAATTTTAAATTTATGAAAACTAGAGCAAAGTACAAATGTTATCGTAGTTTTGTTTTGCTTATTGAAGTAAGAGAAATTAAATGCATGGAAAATAAATTATTATGACAAACTGATGGAAGGGACTTCATAATTATGATGTAACTGCTCTAATGCAAAATGCGTACTTCCATTCTAATGTATAGATAAGCATAGTTCTTACTTAACCTTAAATAACTATCTTTTTGCTGTAAGGATGGTGGTTTCTTGCTTGTGACTCTGTTTTGACCCTTTAGGGTTTCTCAGCTTCACTATTGTTATATGTATTTTCACTCTGGACCAAGTATACCAAATTCCACTGTTGTACCTTGATAATTACTTCTGAGTACAGATTTTGGAATTGTATTTTTTTATTTTATTGTTGATGTAATTTATTTGATAGTTTCCTTCAAAACCATTACAGTCAAGTGTTTGTATAGCTGTCTTTTTAAGGTAGTGTTCTTTGTATAAAACCAAAAAAACCCAAGGTTTTTTGAAAAAATAAAAACATGTTACAAGGTAAGACAAGGGTCTCAAGGTAAGACCTTGGGTCTTCACACAGGTGTCGTTTGTGGACTTAAGATGTCAGGAGTATCTAAAAGAAAAATGCTGTTTGTGGTAAATATGAAGAGTAGTGTACACTCAGACCATTCTGTTTTCTTTTGTTTCCTTTTGGGAATTTTTGATTGCCACAATAATTTAAATTACTATGTGTTGATAATTTTTTTTTGAGTCAAGATCTCCCTTTTCATTGGGAAGAACTTTGGGATACTTATTTGTGCTTTTCACAAGTACTGAATTGTTTTACTTTTTCACGTGTGTATCCAAATCTAGGATGTGCTGATGGAATTGTTGGAGCAGTGTGCTGATGGACTCTGGAAGGCAGAACGCTATGAACTCATTGCTGACATATATAAACTTATAATTCCCATTTATGAAAAACGGCGAGATTTTGAGGTACTAGATTCATCATAAGTAATTCTGAGCAAGAAAAAAAAAAATTTCTAGTCTAACTGCATGACACATTTGACATCGCAGGAGTATTAAAATTGTAACTGAAATATGAAGGTGGAATTTTTGTTTTAATTTTGAATAATTAAAAATGTTTAAATAAATGTAAATAATTAAAAACTAATCTTGCATATTGTCATTCTGATACAAGTACTAAACCTATTACTACTGTTCAATGAAACAGTGTTTTTAGTTGTTATTAATTACAAGGACATAATTTATTATTGTTTTAAGATAGGAAAATTCTACGTTATTCTTTTACCCCATGATGGTTTTCTTTTATTTTTAGAGGCTTGCTCATTTATATGACACTCTTCATCGAGCATACAGTAAAGTAACAGAAGTTATGCATACAGGCAAGAGACTGCTGGGAACTTATTTCAGGGTAGCGTTCTTTGGACAGGTGAGTATTAATTGACTTTCATTTATCTGCTCTGTGCAGTAAGAAAAACTGGAATTTATTTTACAAGGTATACTATTTCATCATCTATATTGATACCATGACATTAAAAGTACAAGAAATGTGTTCTGTAAGAAATAATTAAACATCAATAATTTAGTTTAAAACATTTATCAATTCCGATACAATTCTTCCTTATTTTCCTCAGTAAATTTTTTGCCTTTTTGTCCTTTTTCTTCTTTTATTTACTACCTTAAGGCAGCGGTAAGTTTTCTATAATGTCAGTTCTTAGCAACGTATTGACTTAATGTGTAGTGCTACAGTGTGGTTTGCAAGGCTGCTTCTTAGATTGGTATGCATTAATAGCCATTGCAATTCAAAAAATAACATTAAGTTCCATTTAGAGAACAAATCACTCTCTTCTATGCATCAGTATTGCATGCTTTGAACAAAAGTTCTGGCTGTGTATTGGACAGCTTCACATCTTCTAATATATGTCTAGAACGCTTATGTATCAGTATGGTATCACGCAGTATCAAGTAATACACTTTCTACGTGCATAGCCCAGTTGCTAATTGTTCAGCTGAGCATGGAGAATTGTACAATACTCTGAGCAGTATAACTTTACATGTATTCTGTTGTCTTTTATAACTTTATAGCAATACCAGTTTACAGACAGTGAAACAGATGTTGAGGTAATTACAGTAACTGCTTACAAAGCAAGCAATGCAGTAAAAACTACTGCATTTCACCTTAGTTTGATGTGGGTATTTTTGTCAATCTAGCCTGTGTTTATACATGATATGTTGTGCTTTTCTATTTTGTCTGTTTCATTTATGACAAAAATATTTCTTTTCCGATTGCAAACGTGAACTCAGACATGGCTTGTTGTTTTAAACCAATGACCTGTTTCACTTTCCACATACTCTATATTGCATTTACTTATGGTTTTAAAACAAATGCTTTATGTAATGAAAGTAAAGTAGTATATGCCAAGATAGTACAACATAAAATTAAGATTTTTAGGTAAATTAAATTTCATTTTCTGGGATTAATTTTTTATTACTACATAAAGAAATTTTTCAGATTATTTTTATATAAACCATTTCCAAAATACTCACTTGTGAATCAGATAGTCGTGTTGGGCAGCAAGATTTCTGTTTTGGCAAGTGAAACAGTGCTGAAAGTTCACTTTTAAATAAAAGTGAAGAAAAGTTATCTCAAAGGCTTGGCACGCCATAAAATTACAACGAACCTTTACAATTTTAAATGTGTGTTTCCATTGTCTTTCACTCATTCTGTAGTAGATAATTACATTTTTCTGGGTTTTTTTATTCTCTTAGGAAACCTTTTTTACTTAGATTTTAATTTCTCCTTATTTACATATGCTTGAATCCTGATGTTAAATGTTTATATTTGCTTTGAACCACATACATTATGTTCATCTTAATCATTGTCCTATGTGGTTTTTTTCCAAGATTTTGATTACTTCATTTTTTGCAGGGATTCTTTGAGGATGAAGATGGAAAGGAATATATCTATAAAGAGCCTAAACTCACACCTCTCTCGGAGATTTCCCAAAGACTCCAAAAACTCTACTCTGACAAATTTGGGTCTGAAAATGTCAAAATGATTCAGGATTCTGGCAAGGTATGATCTTCATTCTCTCTAAAAAATTCTGATATATTACTTCCACTAATCCACTTGAAATACTGTGGGATCACTGTCTGTCACTCATTGTGCACACAGACATAGGTGTCTAAAAAACTCTACTGGTTGAAGGGCATGAGAGAAATATCATCTCCTATTAAGTTTACCTTTAAGAACAACCAAAAAGCTTGATTTCCATAGTGTTACCTCTCACAATAATAATTGTGTCTTAGAACAAATTTGGACTGTGATCATATCCTGTGTTATGTTTAGCTGTATTTCTTGCCAGTTTATGCACAGTCATTCTTTGGAAGTTTTTCCCTTTTCTGCACCTTGAAAGCAGAGTCCAAACTTTCTTCTGAAGTAAGAAACAGACCCCTCTTCTGAGAAGAGTACCGTATGTAAATAACATTTTAATTCTGTATCAGTTGCTCTTGTTATCCTTTGCTTATGTCTCTGAGCCTGTTCAATTTTATAAACGCTTAAACTGTAGAAAAAAATGCTGATGCAAAGTCATCTGGTTAAATCTACATTTGTCATAGGAAATGCTTTCCTTTGTAATTGAAGGCTCCAAAACTGTTTAACTGAAGAGGGCTACAGTATCCCACATGCTGGGAAGAACACATACTGCACAAGATGCCTCTCTGCATTCCTTTTATTCCCTTCCTCAACCAATTTTTAACTTTTGTTTGGATTCAGACTTTATGGTGTTTTTCTCTTATCTATCTCTTCTGTTCCTTGATTCTACCAGTAAGATCACAAAGTTCTGTGCTTCTTGGCCTGAATGTGCAGCAATGGTGGGGCTTTTCAATATGGGAACTTTAAAAGGAGAGAAGGACTTATGCAAGGGCTAGATTTCATGCCACAGAAGGCAAGAGAATTATATCGTAATCTCAGTTTTTCACAGCTCTTCAAGTATACTCTCTTGAATTCTTTACAATTAATTATAATGCACGTGTGTGTGAGCATTTGTAGGGAACATTTTTCTGTCAGCTGTATCAGAATGAGTACATAAATTACCACTTAAGTTCCAGTCCAGTAATCTTGAAAACATTGCAGATTTTAAAAAAAAGTAATTAATCAAGCAGCATGTTCCAATAAAACTGGGTAACAGCAGGGAGACCTTAGCTCTGTTCCCAGTTTGCTCCATGACTTACCTGGTGACTTCATGTGTGTATTCGCATTGTTGGTTTTCCCACTTAGTTTATGGAAGTGAAATGGCTCAGAGACAGGCAGAGATAACATGAATATTTGATGTGGGACAAAAATGGTAGGCAACAACTTTTAGAAAGATGCACAGGTTTAGGGTGCCCTCTCTATCCCATGGTTGGGGGAAATTACAAAAAAAAAAAAAAAAAATCCTCGGTCCATTTAGTGACCCTGTTGGGTGAAGACTTTGGAGGCCTTCTCTATTGGTACGGGGGCAACTAGTTGCTGCTTTTACCAAATTAAAGATCAGCCAGTCCATGAACTCATCCAGTTCTAGAAACAAAATGAACTGAATAGTGAAGCCTTCAATTTGCCCTGCTCCCACCAGTATATTCTTTGGGACCCTCATAAGGTGTCAGAGCTGAGATGGGTTTGGAGGAGTACCTTCTGAAGGTAATATCTGAATTATTTGCAATGTAGGGTTTTATTTTTAATTATTAACTTTTTTATATCACTAGCAATTTTTGGTCTCCAATCTACTGCTGTATCAGCTGTCATGGAGGACAAGTATTTGTTTCTGGGTTTTCTGTATCTGTGCTTTCCAGTGTTAATCAAGGGTATAACTCTGTATTACATTTTTGTTTGCGGATCTGCATACACCAATTATCAACAATGACTGTTTAAAAAAAAAAAAAAAAAAAAAAAAAAAAAACAAACACAAAAAAAATCCAAACAGAACAAAAAGCAGAACACGTTGTAATGCATCTAGCTATGTTGTCTTCCCAATAGGTAGAAACTGAACACAGAGAAGCCCTGTGAGACCATTAACGTTTCCTGTGTTTTCAATAGTTTAAACGTTGAGACCAAATTTAATTTCTGAAAGTTATGTGACTAAAATTAAATCCACTTTATTCACAGTGTAGCTATCTGATTGTTTTTTTAATGTTTTTAAGGTAAATCCAAAGGATTTAGATTCAAAATATGCATATATTCAAGTTACACATGTAATTCCATACTTTGAAGAAAAAGAGTTGCAAGAAAGAAAAACAGATTTTGAAAGGACCCATAACATTCGTCGCTTTATGTTTGAGATGCCTTTTACTCAAGCTGGTAAAAGACAAGGAGGAGTAGAAGAACAGTGTAAGCGACGGACTATTTTGACAGGTACTGATTGAATGGAAATTTCCTTTAAAAGAAAACTGCTCTTTTATTTTGTTTTTTATACTTAATTCTTGATACTACGTTTTTCTGTATGTTGTGTATTTTGTCAGAAAAAATCCTTTAGAAGATTTCGCATGTGCCTGTTGGAGGTGACGAGAGTTGCATAGTATACCAAAATACTGTTAGACAAAATAAACTTTTAAAATTAGTACATACTTGAAAATAACACTAAAAATTGTGATATGCAAATACTTATAAATGACCATCTGTGAACACGTATATCATTGTGTGATTTCTTAACCTGTAAGCGTAGGAAAAAGAGTAAAATCTCATATTTGACTATGTTCTAACTACCCTTCACTTTTAAATAATTTTGGGTTTTTTTATAATGGAATGTCTGCATCTCTCCCTTTGCCCTTTCCTGTGCTCACCTCTTTGCTATAAAATATTGAAGAACAGTGGCATTATGCTTGCTGACTTGGGTGGGAGATGTTTCAACATTCTTTCTGTCTTGGAATGTGTAAAATGCAGCATTGGTTCTTTTGGCTAAAGCACTAGAAGAGCCTGAAGGGCAGGTTCTAGTTTGATTTCCAGCCTCTGTTCTGTTGTGGCTTTGGTCTAATCACTGTGCTTTAGTTTCTCATTTGTTAGCTTTAGAAGGGAGAGAGAGTGCCCATCTATCTCCCCATGGGCTCAAACTTTAAAGATATTTAGTTCACTGATACAAAACATTTTATTATACTTTTAAGGGAGATAATTAAAAGTTACGGTGTGTTTGGCAGTGTTTCTGTATAATGTGTAAATCTGAGTTTGTGAAATAACAAGTTGACTGGAAGCATTAATTCAAATGGCCTAATTCTGTTCCGTATGGGTTTTTCCATTTCACTTAAAGTCCTTTATAGCTATTAGCCAAAGTACTTTTAATATTTTTAGCCAAAACTAGGTTTTCAAAGTGGTTTCTTCAAGGGATAATCCTCAAATAATTTTTTGGTTTTTTTGCTTTAGCTTCAAGAATTGTGAATCTGGAGTCTAGCTTTCCTTGTTCTTAAATAAAAGACTATTTTGTGTTTTGTCTCTGTTAAGTGTGAGCTTCTGTATCACTGTCTTAATATAATGATAAAAACAACTTAAATGACTTCATAATGCCAGCCCTCCGTAGCCAATACTTGGGAGGAAATAGAGAATACAGCTTTTCTATTTTTGATTCTTCTCCTCCTCTTTGAGATATGTGGATGATAAGCAATTCTTTTTACAGTTCTCATATGAATTAAGTTCCAATGGTTTATTTCTTGGTTATTATTAGTAGCAGTAATGACAATGATCTTTCTTTGCTGTAATACATGTAAACCTATGCATATTTACATTTTCAGTATGTTGTTTCCCTGTACATTTGGTAGTATTTCTGATTACATAATGTTATTAAATTGAGCAACTAATTACATCAAAATGAGATTTTAGCATAAAATTCTATCAAAACACATGTTATTCAAAAAGCTTTTTCTAACTGTATTAAACTTGTTTCCGTCCATAGCTATACATTGTTTCCCATATGTGAAAAAGCGCATTCCAGTAATGTACCAGCACCATACTGATTTAAACCCAATTGAAGTAGCCATTGATGAAATGAGTAAAAAAGTTGCAGAACTTAGGCAGCTTTGCTCTTCAGCTGAAGTAGATATGATCAAATTGCAGCTGAAGCTACAAGGAAGTGTCAGTGTTCAGGTAAGACCATATACTTTGCCAATCAGCTATTGTACTTGCTTCTGTCCCTGAAAAATATTAGTAGCATTTTATCATTAGTTTCTATTCTGTATATTCAAGAATGTCCTAAATTAGAAATATGCTCACTGTTTGCAGTTATGTCCAGAGTAGGAAAAGCAATAAAAGCGTTTCATATAAACACTGATCATGGACAGTTACATGAAAGGATTAAGATTCATCTCTGGAATCTAAGGTGGTCTGAGCCCCACCAGGTTTTGGTGTAAAGCTGAAACTACCATAAAATAGTGACTTCCCGTATGAGGATGAATAAGCGTACTTTGCCTAAATGTAGGTCTGCTTGCAGTAGGTTCAACATGGTCATTATTACTTTTATATTTTGGTAAGACCCCTATGGAGATGAAGAGGAAGTGCCAAAATAGAGAAGGGTAATAGTAGAAAATCTCACCAGGCAACATATCGTTTTGCCTAAGGCAAGCAAGAACTGAATGTATAAAGAAACTGTCAGATTCGCCAAAATAGGGTACATAAAGCAGTTGCAGCATGTACAAATCAATATGGTAATAAGGGTCTTAATGCAGTGACAAGAGTGCTGCTCTATTATTTTTAACTGATTCAAATCAAAGGAACAGTAAACACAGTCATCTGAAATGAACAGTTGTCATATAGAAGATTAAAAAAAAAAAAAACAACAACAACAACAACAAAAAAAAACCCCAAACACCAAACACAAAGCAAGGTTCCAGAATCAGCAAGTTGTCAAGCTAGCATTTGGGATGAGAAGGGAGGGGCTCTTACTGTTAATATAAAAGAATAATAGGGATGAGTCAGAAATTGTTGAATCCAGTTTTCATGTAGCTGTCATAATGGTGCTGTTGAATTTCTGCTAATTATTGAAGAATTTTCAGCTTGGAAGAGTGTTTTCAATAGATAAGCAGACCAAACAGTAGTAGATCTAGCTCATTTTCTCATTTTCCCACCCTAATTTCATCAACAGAGATGACAAATTGGCAATATCAGCAGTCACTTTGCCACATCATCAAAGTGGTTTCTTTGTGCCAGGACAGGTTCATACAGAGTGCTGTAGATGCCTCTCCTGCTCTTATGTTCCAACTCCAGCAGTTTTTTTATTTCATAAGTCCAGCTTTTTTGAAATCAATGTGTTTTCCTAAGAAAAGCAAATCAGACAGACACCTGTAGTACCTGTTATTGCTAAGACAATATGTCACAGAGAACTGACTTTATTTTGTAATTCTTGTTCTTTTTATAGGTTAATGCTGGTCCATTAGCATACGCAAGAGCCTTCTTAGATGACACAAACACCAAAAGATATCCAGACAATAAAGTAAAGCTACTAAAAGAAGTTTTTAGGTATGTTTTTCCGGGGGAAAAAAAAAAAGATTGACTTTTTTTTTTTTTCCCAAGACTGGTATCATAAGAAATTTTTTTAAACTTTTAACTTTTACAGTGTTCTGACTGCATTAAAAACATACTTTAAGCTGGCATTTTGAATTGATCTTTTGGATTTTGTATTCCTGATGGAGATCTTTTTTAATTATTTTATGTAAAACAGGCAATTTGTTGAAGCTTGTGGGCATGCTCTGGGTGTAAATGAACGACTTATAAAGGAAGATCAGTTGGAATATCAGGAAGAAATGAAGGCCAACTACAGAGAAATGGCAAAAGAGCTTTCTGAAATAATGCATGAACAAGTATGTGCTGAAATTAAATTATACATACCAGCATTCAGAATGTAGCTGTAATGTGAACCCACTAGGAAAAGTGTATGTAATGCTTGCCATAAAAGGGACTGGTTTTTTTGTTTTGTTTTGTTTTGTTTTTCTATTGGAGTATAAGCATATCATGGAATTGTGGAACTTCACCATTTTTTTTCCTGTTTGTGAATTTTCTGCAGATGTTTTCTTGACCTTCAGAATTAGTCTCCCTCATTAAGGAAGTAAATCTGGTGGGCACCAGCCTGTTTATTTGTAGGAGAGGAAGAATGCAGTAAATATAAAACAAATTTAATGACATGAATATATATGTCATTTATGCTTCGTATGTATAGTTACAGGGGTCTCTATTCAGTGACCCAAAAAGCTTATTTTAGTCTCTACTTCCTGGTAACTGTAGGGGGATTTGATCTGCAAGCTTAGCCCTTTTTCTTTAGAATTTGGAATTACAAATATTTACTTTTGTGACAGAGTTAAATACCTTTCAAGAGGTATTCCAAGATGTTTTCTTGAGGTCAATCCACTGCATATAATCTGGAGATACGGGAGAAGGAAAACCAGAACTCTTACGGAGTGAGATGTAAGACCTTGAATCTGGGATCCATGGTAGAAATGTCTTCTGACCTCAGAGGCAAGGATATTATTTCTAGGACAGCAAGGGCTGACGGTTCATGCTTGATCCCTGCCTTCTTGACATTTTTATTCATCATATTGATCACTTCAGGTTCCTTTTTCTTTCATCTACTGCTATTTGTATAATCTTTTCCCAGAGTCATAGAGTGACTCAGAGTTCTTAATCCTCAAGACTTGTGTTTCTAGCCCACAAGAAATACTTGTGATTTCTGATAATATTTTACCTTACAAATATACATGTCTATGAGACTTCCTTGGGTACGAGCATAATAGCAACTTTTCTTAGTCTAGGAACCAATGCATCCTAGTCTGGATAACCAGTTGATACAAAGAGGAGCTCTGAGTTTCTCTTGTTGATACAAAAACTATAGGCTTTACTCAGAAATCAAATTGTACAGGAAAAAGTCAAACTTGAGACCTACCTGAGGCATTCAGTCTAACTGACATTTAAATGCTCTGTTAATCTTCCAGCTTTTTTTCGGAATTGCATCCTTTAGATGTACAGTGACTCTACCCATTTACTATTTTTTGACATCTCTAAATTACTCTTCTCTTGGATAATAATTATGTGCTCAAAAAGCTAGTCAGCTTGCTGGTGCAACAGCTTATCCGTATGCTTGTCTAAGAAAGTTTTGCCTTTATTCTACCCTTGGTTAGATGGTATCCAAAACTTTTATGGCGATTTTTTTCTGTTCAAAAATGTGTCAAGTGTCTAAAGTTCGCTTCATGCACTTTCTTGCTCTCCATTATTTCCTGTTGTGGTTTTCTCAGGTACTGTGCTATGAGTAGCTCTGTGCTATCATATAATTATGGTGAAGCACAAGAATACAGCAAGCGCGTAGGTTTTATTTTCATTCTCTTATTCTTTTGTTATACTATCACAGGGAAAAGCTTGCCACAAAACTAACTTTTTTTTAACCACCAGTATTGGAGAATATTGTGAAACAAGGCTTGTAGGGAGTGACACCATTTTGTCAGAATTCATGTGTTGGTTTTTTAATAAAACCCAGTATCTTTCAGATATACATGTAGAGGAAAACAGTTTTGAAAGATCCCTGGAACAGAAAAAGATTTGCTTGGCTGGGACAGTTTGACTGTATTTCCATGTGATTTATTGAAAAGCAGAAAGCAGTGGAGGGTTTTAGAAAGGAGGATAACTGATGGGACAGCTGATTAAGATGAATGAGGTATATGGGAGAATTACCTCCCTTTGGAAAAGAGAGGAAAATGTTTTGGTCAAGTAATTTAATGGTAATAAATGAAAGATTAATATTCCCCTGGCATAAGAAAAAGTAAAAGCATATAATGACAGTTTGTACACAAGAAAAAATACTTTGAACTCAATGCAAGATATGTGTTTAAAAAATGCTCAAGTGTGTGAGTTTCCAAAGATTGACAATAAGAAAAAGCATGTGATGCCTGAAACTTCAGGAGTAAATCACATTGTCTAAAAGTAAATGAAGAGAAGAAGGCGCGAACAACTGATACCTATGAGATAGCGTGAACAGAATATGAAAGTACAGCACTTACTGCAGTAATGTGTACTATTGGCCTACCACTGTGTTCTCTTTATAAAAATCTGATTAGTTGTAAATAATTAAAACATGCTATGTTGTTGGGTTGCTTTGGTTTTGTTTTTTTTTTTTTAAATAAGATTGATCACTCCCCTGAAGGCTTAGAATCATGAGGGTCTTCACTGACATCTTTAAAAATGTCACCTTTACGTGCCTGCCTATTGCTGTATTTGGAAAAAGCTTCTCACAACGTTTGTTTCAATGTCACTGAAGAAACCATTAGCTGTCTTACAGGACTGTGGGTTTTAAACAACTGCAAACATTTTGTTATGAAAAATACAGAAAAGAATCTTAACAGATTTTTCTTTTTTCTCCTCTGCTGCTTGCCAATATGATCAGATGGGATGGTAATTAGTTTTCTTTACTTCTGCTCTTCATTTGTCTAATCTTTGTATCATTCCTTTTTTTCAAATATTTCTAATCTTAGCATCAGTAAATTTATAGCTGTTAAGAATGAAGTCTTTTTGGTGCTTCGATAGCTTTTGATAAGAAATGCTCAAATCATACCTTGAAGTCAAAAAAAAAAAAGGCAAAAAAGGGCAAAAAGCAAGCCTGTTGTCATTGTGAAACTCCTTTTGCAAGTTAACAAGATAAATGAGAGAAGTTATACAAGCTTCCTCTAGAGAGGACAGTGTAATACCTAAATTAGGAGAACTGATGTTGAAGTAACTACTGCCGTCCTAAATCAGGTAGAGGATGGCTGAAAAGAGTAACCATCCTCAAAAAGTAGTTCTGTACCTTTGAGGAAGTACTGGAAAGTTGAGTTGATAACCAGTTTCATAATGTGCTGCTTAGCTGTTTTATAAATGTGTCATTTTGTAACATTGTGGTAAATACATGTTTTCCATTTTAAGATTACTCCAGTTGAAGAAAAGGCCAGTGTTATGCCTAATTCGCTACACATTTTCAACGCCATAAGTGGAACTCCAACAAGCACAACAGTTCATGGGATGCCCAGTTCTTCTTCAGTTGCATGATTGTTTTGTAAAGGAAAGTATGTTTGTTTTTTTTTTAAAGTATGTGGATTTGCTTCATTGTGTGCAGACTCGGGATGATTTTGAAGCTAAATGTTGGGCACGTGCAAGCTGCATAATTCATACGAATGTCTGAGCACATTTAGCGAATAGCCGTTACTGGTAATAGTCTTTTAGAGTAAGGGAGGCGCACATATATTTTTCAATCTTGCTGGTAACACTTAAAAGTATTCATAATGTCGTTGCAGAAGTGCGTGTTGGAAAATTATAAAGTTGAAGTTAATTTCTCTTTTTCATTAGAAAGTATTATTAAAATGAATTGCACATTACAAAAAGTGTCGTGGGATGTAATTTTGCAGATATGTAACATTCAGGTGTTCTTTTTGTGTATGGCACATAGAGATTGATTCCAAGTACAAGAACTATTTTGGGGCTAGACAGAGACACTAGTTTTTGGGGTTTAATGGAACTGACAATAGTAGTTTTTGTACCATTTGGCAAATTATTGTGCTTTATTTTATACCTTGTTGCATTTTGGAGGTATGTGAGCTTAGATCTTATTAAACAACTAAATACAACCAAAGGTCTGTATTAATGAACACTGAGTTATACTAAAATATCAATAGTAGTAAATTGTTATGTACATATTGTTTGTTAATACAGTCCGTACAGTCTGTACATAAATGTATTACATTTCTAAGCATTTTTTAATATTCATACCAGCTCTTATCCTTCTGCTTTCAGTTTATTGTGAAAATTTGCTCATTCCAAGTATATGCAGACTTTACAGTTCATTTATTCCTGTATATAAATAAGTGCAATATAAAGATGTATACAGTCTTTGCTATGTTAGGTTTATATGCAGTTATTAAAAGAAAAACACTTTTTTGCCAAAGCAATGGAGTATGTAATTGGTGATCATGGTTACTGTGGTAAATGGTGGTATAATTTAAAGCTTTTTCCATATACTTATTCTTTTAAGACATTAATTTAGTAATTTTATATTTGGGGGAAATAAAGGTTTTTAATTTTATTTAACTGGAAGCACTGTCCTGCTGTAATAAACATTCTGTACTACATCTATATTAAAAGGAAAAATGTAGTTACTTTTCTCACTGTGTGCTCTGGTTTTTATTTTAGATTTGTCCCTGAGACTGGGGAAAGATGAAAGCTTGATCAAAAAACCATGGTTTTTTGCAGCCTAAGTATGAGATGAGGTGAGATGCAAGCACTTCTAGGGTTTGTTTCATATTCTTTGTCAATAAAGGGAATTTAGGTTATTAGTTAAGACATCACTTTTGGATCCATCACGTTTGACTCAAGTAGCATGCTACAGTAACTAGAGTTTATTATTCACCAGTACAGTTAATATTAGGAAGTCTTCAAAACTTTTCATCACGTGGCAGTAGAAATCATCTTTTCCTTATGACATAAGGTTTAGTGTCATTTTCTGTAGTGTAGCATGAAACTCATATGTTGCCATTACTCATCAAAGGTTTTTCCAAAACAACTCATTCTGGCAGTGGAATGCTGGATAACTCTGTTTTTTCCAATTATGTTTCTGAAGCAAAATTCCTGTTTGTTTAAAATTATTTTCCTTTAAAAAAAAAAAGGGAAAAAACCCAGACACAGATACTTCTAGACAGTGAACCCACAGTGCTGTGTTAAGAGGCAGTCCCCTTTCTCCCCCTCTATATGCTTTCACAGCATATGGAAATGGGTGTGGGAATACTTTGTTATCCATCAATGTAGTTAGTCTCAAAAGGTATTTCATGATTAGGAGACAATATCCTGTAAAGTTGTTTTGCCATTCAGGAAGATTTCTGTATCAATATATTAATAGAAATTGTGTACATCATGGTGGCTTCTTGCAATTACCCTGCTTTTTTTAACTTCCCCTTTGCCCTGGGACCAGAGCTGACAGTTTCCTACAGCTATACAACACCTTTTGCACTGAGACCTCAATTTGATGGAGTTGTATCTGCTAGCCAACCTATAAATGTAGTATGTATTCAAAATTGAATACATGTCTATGTATATCTGTATACATCTAAATATATGTGTAACTGTTTTGCTTACTTGCTGAAAGTTGGCCAATGAAAAACAGTGAAATGTAGCTGACAAAAGGTTGATGTAGGTTTACATAGGGTAGTATTAATGATTAGCACATGTTCAACTCTAAGTATACAGACATTTTGTTTATAATCTTACATGATGCATTTATATGAAGGAACACACCCTCTAATGTATTGGTTTGGTTTTTTAGATATGTTAAGATTATAATTGTTGGGTTTTACCTCTTGAATATTTCATTCTGTACCGGCTTCCCTTTTCTGCTGTTACTTGCGCAACATGTAAATTAAGTATCTAGTGATTTAAGCCTGGCGTGCAACAAAGCACCATGAAGCTGCTCACTCCTCCCACCTGCAGTGGGATGGGGAGGAGAAAATACAAAGAAAAGCTCGTGAGTTGACACAAGGACAGGGAGGGATCATTCTCCACTTATGGTCATGGGCAAAAACCAGACTCAACTTGGGGAAAAAAACAAAATCAATTTAATTTACTACCAATCAAATCAAAACAAGGATAATGGGAAGTAAACCCAAACCTTAGAACACCTTCCCCTCACCCCTCCCCGCTTCCCGGCTCAACCCCACTCCCGGTTCTCTCTCCTTCCTCCCGCCAGCGGCGCAGAGGGACGGGGAATGGGAGTTGGGGTCAGTTCTGCTGTCCTGGTTTCAGCTCGGATAGAGTTAATTGTCCCCCTAGCAGCTGGTATAATGCTATGTTTTTGAGTTAGGTATGAGAAGAATGTCCTCATGACGTGAAGTTGTCTCTGCCGCTCCTTCCTCCTCAGGGGGAGGACTCCGCACTCGGCCCCTGCTCCACCGTGGGGTCCCTCCCATGGGCTGCAGTCCCGCGTGAATTTCTGGCCAATCGGTATGCACAGGGTGGCCAATAAATTAGCATCAGTTTAACTCAAAATGAGTGATAATATAGTTTCCTTCCACAGATGCTGGCATACTCCATAGCATACTGTGGGTAGGTAGGGTACTGTGGAAAGAAAACTACATGTACTGCAGAGGAGAGGAGGTAAAGTCACAAGAATGAGGAGGCAAGTTGGGCTTAAGGCAAGTAGGGATGAGGAGGGGGTGTTTGGACAAATCAGGAAACCAGGGCTCTCCGATTCAAGTGCTTCAAAAATCTTTTTTCAGGATGCTGAGCATGCTCTATTTTACTGTTGTCACAGTTACCTATACAATAGCAACTTGTAATGTGGTCTTAGGGGTCTTTGCAGTTAGTTTTCAGGCTGGACATGGCAATCATAATGTTAAACCTAACCATAACGTTATAAATATTCTTAAAATAGTATTTAATTAAATGGAATGAGTTCAAATAAAAAAGTGTATTTAGGTGAACCTGGCTCTTAATGAAAACACCTAGTCCAGTAGGTCAGGAATGCTTTTTTCTAATACCTGTTTTCTTTTATCTTTGTTTTCTTTGTGAGAAGACTTATTTCCAGTAAATAAAAGACATGTAAGTCACTATGTGTCGTGAAGGCTCTCTGGTGAAGTTTGGGAAAACTAGTGTTCTGTGGTTTTCATGAGCTGAAAAACTCTGTGTTTAACTGTGCCTAGACTAGGGGTCCTGGGTCTTCCTGGACAAAGGGCAGAAAAACCGGCAATGCTAGGCAGATAATGACTAACTTCAATTGTCTCCATGTTTGTAGGAGTGACGACCATTTTAACACCTTTAAAATATTTTGATGGTGGCTTTTTCCTTTCTAAAGTATTATATTGAATGTATAATGAGTTATTAAAAAGCCATTTAGACTTTAAATAACTTTTGGTCTTGACACAGTTAATTAATTTAAATTATATCTAGCAATTAGGCAGTATTTCCCTTTCAAGTTAACTGTAGTAGATGTTAGGTTTTTTGCTGGCATTTTCTGCCTAAGGAGGAGTTTTATAATTTCTTCACTCTATGCAAAACTTGTAATTGTTTTTTTTCTGATTCTTTTAGGTTAGTTTAGTTTCCATTTAATATTTTAAGAATTGGTATAAGGTTTAACCAGCTTTACACAGACAAAATTTTCAAATTAATGAAAGTGAGACATCAAATTTTTTTCAAGTGTATGAGGAAAAACAGATGTCTACCAGTCTAGAACACTTATCAGACTATATACAGGAAGCCACTGGTAACCACTGAATAAGTAAGTTCGAGCTGGCATTTAGAGTTTGAAAAAATGGAATCTGAAGCCTGGAAGAAGTCTGAAGAGAAATTGGCTGTATTGTTTTGCACCAGTCAACATTATTAGCACAACTACCAAGAGAGCTGAAACTTCTGACAGAGCTGTTGAGTAATGTGATTTTTTTTCAATGGCATGAACTGTAAATGGAAGAGATAAGAAGTTCTCAAGGACGTCTAGATAACTGTAAGAAAAAAACCTTAGTTAAGCAAAACTGTTCAATCCATTGCTCATTCCATAACTCTGCGAACTCTGTGAATGTTGCTTGAGGAGAGATGAGTCCAGAGCTGTACTGGATTTAGTGAAGCTTTAGTAGCCACCTTAACCATGGTAATCAATAACAGGGCACGTAAGGGGACATTGTCATTGGTCTAATGAAATGGAAGAATTGTCAACATAACTATTTAGAGTTTTAAAAGGCCTGTGACAAGAAAGAAAACTTCTGTTCATCCATCAGCAGCCTGGGGCGGGGGTGGGGGGTGTCAGTTTGCTTAAAACTTTTTTCTCTCATCATCACTAGTGATGGATCCTTGTTCTGCATCCATAATTTGGTGTGCTAATAGACTCTAAAAATATATCATAAAGCCTTGAAACAATTTATTTAAATGTGCCTAGAGTAATTATGTGACTGGGATTTTTTTTTAACCACTTATTTACTTGAGAAAGATAAACTAGGGGATGTGACACCCTACACTAAAATAGAATGTTATCTCTTTTGAAGATACTGGTAACTCCGAACCATAGGAGCTGAAATAGAAATGAAGGAATGCACCGGCTGGTAAAGCAGGAGGCAGCAATGTGTTGGCAAAGAGCTGTGTTGTTAAAACTCAGAACTGGATGATTAACTTGCCGTGCACATCTGCAGGGAAAGATGACTCACAGCCAATAGTAAAGTATGCTTATTACAATATGCTGGTAGAAAGCCATTGGGTCTAACAATACACAGCCAGTTTGGATAATAGATTATTTTAATTAAATAATTACCATACTGGATTTCGGTGCATGTCTAGGAACCAGTGATCAAAACTTGACAATATTTGTTACCAACTGGCAGAGATAACCCTAAAGTGAAATTTATATTTTATTCCAGAAAACGTAAATCTGTTCAGCTCATTAAATAAATTGGTAAAAACTAGAAGCTTTAAAAAAAAAAGCTGACTGGATGGACACAAAGCTATGACAGCAAGAGAGGAAATGCTTTTGCTTTTTGACAAGCTGAGGATAGTGATGAAATACTGATACTTAAAAAATCAAATATTTAAGTGGAAAGAAGAGGAAATTAAGGTACAGAAAATTGCTAAGGAATTTAAGATGTTGAGTGGAAAAATCTACCTCGCACAGCTGAAGATATTATAAGGCGTTTTGCTGAAATACTTGCCAGCTGCAATATAGCCTCATTACTAGGCAGGTGGTCAAAGGTCAAATTGTTAAGTATGGAGCTATGTTCAAAGTGGTTATGTTCTATCTTTAGAAACAGTGACAAAAACATGCTTTTGCATGAAGATAATGATATATTTCGTAGCTCCCCTATAATCCAACAGGAAGTTTATTTCTATCAGGTATTCAGTATCTACAGGACTAAAAACTGAAACCAGGCATAGTAAGAGTTGACCGAAAGGCACTGGCCTGCTAATGTTCCTTCAAAAGAGATCTCTGAGCACAGAAATTTTGGAATAATGTTCACGTCCCAATATTCAGGGAAAGCATGTGGGTTGATAATATGCTGGTTGCCATGGTACTGGTGTGAAACACCACACTGGGAGGTCTATTACGAGATTCGAATAACAAAGAACTAAAATAGGCTTATACAGAAAATAGGTCTGGTCAAATAGCTCTCCTCCTTCTTTGCAGACACTGTACATTTAGAGACTGTTTTGTAGTTCATTGACTGTGCGCGGTAGGAAATTAATCTGATAAAATGCAAGACCAGAAGGCAAGGGAAGGCGGTATTTATTTTAAACAAAACCAATCTTGGTCACTCACGTTGACTCTCTCATAGGTTTCACCCAGTCATATTCTCACACCCACGTGCTCACGAGCACCAAGAAGCCCATGTCCAAGCGGCCAGGCCAGGCAGAGCTGGAGACGCCCCTGGAAGACAAGGAATGGTGGCTCTTGAGTAAATGCCATGTCACTGGGGATCTTCTTTGGCGGTGGAAAACTTTTTCAGTATGCTGGTTTTGACTGGGATAGAGTTAATTTTCTTCATAGCAGCTGGTCTGGGGCTCTGTTTTGGATTTGTGATTACAACAGTGTTGATAACACAGGGATGTGTTTGTTATTGCTGAGCAGTGCTTGCACGGCGTCAGGGCCTTTTCCGCTTCTCACCAGCGAGCAGGCTGGGGGGGCACAAGAAGCTGGGAGGGGACACAGCCGGGACAGCTGACCCCGACTGGCCCAAGGGACATCCCAGACCATATGACATCACGCTCAGCATTAAAACTGGGGGAGACAGAGGTTGGCCAGGGCAGCATTACTTGGGGACTGGCTGGGCCTTGGTTGGTGGTGAGCAATTAGGCTTTTGGCAACACTTGTTTTTCTTGGGTTTGGGTTTTTTCTATCTCTGTTTTATTTTTCTTTTCTTATTTTTGGTTGGGGTTTTTTTGGGGGGGGGGGAGGGGGTGGTGAGTTGTTTTGGTTTTGATTAAATTATTAAACTATATCTCAACCCACAAGTTACCACACTTCTACCCTTCTGGTTCTCTCCTTCATCCCACTGGGTGAGGGACAAGCAAGTGGCTGTGTGGGACTGAGCTGCAAGCCGGGGTTAAACCACGACAATCATCCAGGTATTTATATCCTTCAGCTATTACAAGGCGATTTTCCATCATAATCTTTCTTATCTCATCCCCCATAAACCGTAGGGAGGGTTGCTACCTGTTGTTTGTGTTACCTCCTTTGGGTATCTTTATGGCTACAGCCTTTCTTCCTGCTGGGATAACAAGGAGCGGACTGGGACGTACGGTGTGCTGCGACCCTGCTGCCATCCTCCTGTTATGGGACCTCAGGTCTTCTGCTGACACGTCACCCTGCTGTGTTCTCCTGCTCTTGATGTAAACAGCACATTCCTCAGTGTTTACTAGTTTAATTGCTGTTAATCACGTCCTCAGTTATCGATTCATGCCATTCCTTCAACCCATGCTGCTGCACATGCTTTGACATAAATAATTCCCACTCATATTTCATTCGTATTCATATTAGTGGGTCATTATAATAGAGCGTGTGTCCAGATGCTGAAGTGCAGCCTGGCAAATGCTTTTAGAGACCGTTGATGGAAAATCAAATGGAGATGCCTTCTAGAAGGCTTCCCAAAGTATTGGTGTCATAGTGGTACTATTCAAAATCTTCACTGGTATTCCAGAAACAAATTTTAAAAAACCCTGCCAATTTAAATTGCATGAAAATGAAGGCCAATCTCTCCCATTTGAGTTGCTCCAAACTAGGACCTTTAAACATAGTATGCTACTTTTACCACTACAAAGGCTTACTTCTAGGAACAAGAAATGAATATTAAATGTACGCGTTGTCTCTTGGAAAACAGTACCAGCAAAAAGGATTTAGGGATTCTGAATGTAGAGCTTCCCATAAGCAAACTCCTAATGTAATTCTATGGTAAAGAGGACTAATGCAGCAAGTGGATGTAAACAGAATGTGTCATGGTGGTTTTACCCCCTGCCTACACTCTGCTACTGGACAGCCACTGGGGCTAAGGATTTAAAATGTTGAACTGAAGGATTTATACAAGAGTCACAAAAAACCAAGTTCAAGGAATAGAGGAAAATTTTATACGGTAGGAGATCTGGGGGAGGGTGTTTCGACTTAACAAGTAGAAAATCGCGAAGGGCTGTACAATACAAAAGCAATCTTGCCAAAGAGCATAGTGGATGCTGCGAGGCTTTTTTAATGTGGTTAAGGAAGACGTAACAGAGATTAGATGCTGAAGCCAGGCAAATTCAGATTGGATATTCAAATCAGGCTCTTAATCCCCATTAACTACTACATTGAACACTACTGATGGTGCTGAATTCCAAAGGTCTGGACGTCTTCTGTCAGATATTCTTTACGGTAAGGAGATGTTATTTATTTAATTACTTCTTTATTTCAGGTATAGCTAACCTGTGGTACAAAGCTCAGGCTGTGTGCGTTAGTTCAGAGCTAATGGTCTCTCTTAGGTCTAAATGCTGAAGCCAAAATTTAAAAAATAGTATGAAATCCTTAGCTGTCTTAAGCTAATGTTAGTTACTGTTAACTTGTTCTGTTTCATGGCTATTTTATAACAATATTCTGGAAAAACAGATGCATGCAGTCTCTAACAGGGTAATTTTAGGAAGTGGTTTTATTGTTGACTGGGTCTTCGTTCAGGACAGCGTGTTGTTACTTATCAAAAGACTTGTGTTTGGCTGCCAGATTTCAGCCAGTTGTTAGTCACAGCAGAAACTTGTACTGCAAGTGCTAGTGAAGCAGTTGACAAGCAATTATATGCTAATATTTCTAGTGTTTGAAGCGATTTGAAATGCTTGTAAGTGAAGAAATGCCTGGGATGCTTGTTTGAGAGAGCGGTGTCTTATGTGAATGACCTAGAACTTCAGTCTCGTTCCTTTCCTCTGTCTCTGCCTTTCAGGTATCAGGTATAGTTACTTTATCTCAGTTTTGGGTGGTAGGTATCAGCTTCCTCAAGACAGTTAAAACATTTGGTCCATGCAGCATGAAAGTTGGATTTTGTCTAATCCTGTTAAAAGAAACAAGGCACTGGGTTGAAATTCTTAGAACCTGGAATTCCTCAATCCAATTTCATACGCAAGGTGTCTTGTGTCCTAATTTGTCATTTTTAAACTGTTCTAACTTCATATAGCCGTTTGATGATGCACTGGGAACAGCTACAGGCTTAAACCTTGTCCTGTTTCTTGGCTGACAGCTGTTCTTGCTCAAGTTGCAGATAGCTGACTGGGGCTCTTCTGAAAACTGACTTAATCTAAGTTAATAAGCATGTGAAAATTTCCACAATATACTTTATTATCCTCTTTAAATGTAAAAGTCATTTGTTGAGCTGTGGTCCTCCTGGAGCTTGTAAGTATTTCATTTGGGCTTTTTTTTCCTTATCCTTTTACCAAATTGCAAGTCACCTACTGTCCTGGTTTCGGCTGGGATAGAGTTCATTGTCTTCCTGGTAGCTGGTATAGTGCTATGTTTTGAGTTCAGTATGAGAAGAATGTTAAACCATGACACCTACGTACGATTAAATTACATTGGAGTTATTGGTCAAACAGTTAAATGTTTGATAGAAAGCATTTCAATTCAACCTGTTTGAACCCCCTTTTCTTAATCTACTTGTCTTGTTTGTCTATTTTAATGAATTTTGATTCCTTTCAATTAAGACATTAATACACAGCAGTTTGACTCTATCCTTAGCTAATTATATCACTATATGTAAATTAAGACGTGAACAGATCTCCATCTTTTCCTAGCAGGATGTGTTATATTGCCATTGAAGCTTACAAATTCTTGCCCCAAACCTGCACTAAATTGACTTTTCCCTTTTTGTATGTATTGTATGCAATTTATGTGCACAGTTGTCATCAGAACCATTTTTTAGATCCTGTATTTAACAATAACTGGTATATATTTTATTTATTTATTGGTGATATAAGAGGGGAAAATCTTGGCTTAAATTACAGCGTCATCCAGCTTCCTGATTTTGCCTCAGGCCTAGCTTCTCCCTTACCGAAATCTTGATTCTTGAGAACCTCTTCACTAGGAGAACTGAGCCACTAAATAAAAAATTAGCTGTATTTTGTCATCTCTATTCCTTCTGTCTGTTCTGATTACAAAATATGTCAGACTGCTGTAAAAAAAAATAAATTTGAGTTGCTACAATGAAAGTTAAACAGCAAGTTAAATAGCACTTCTCTATCCCAAATAATTTAAAACCCAATTCATATGGTTCCAACTTCATCCCGATACAAAATGCGGCAACACCTGTGTCCTGGGTTCAGCTGGGATAGAGTTAATTTTTACAGGAACCTGGGAGGTGGGGGGGCACAGCTGGGGCAGCTGACCTGAACTAGCCAAGGAGCTATTCCATACCATGTGCCATCATGCCCAGTATATAAATGGGGAGCGGGCCGGGGGGTGCTCTCGACTTTCGGTGGGGGAAGTGGCGGAGCGTCGGGTTCCGGGTGGTGAGCAGTTGCACTGTGCATCGCTTTTTTTTTTTTATATTCTTGTTGTTGTTGTAACTTTTTTTTTTTTGTAGGTGTTGCCCCTGTAAACTTCCCTTATCTCAACCCTCGAGGTTCCGTTTTTTTTTTTTCCTTTTCTCTCCTCCGTCTCCTCCTTATCACACTGGAGGGGGGCGGGAGGAGTGAGCGAGCGGCTGCGTGGCTGGGCTGAAAACCACACAACCTGTTAGGAGGATGTAGCTGTGGTTTCATGATGTATCACTGCATTCCATAACAGCAGGAGTGAAAAATACGTGTTTGATCGTGAGAAGGGAAAAGATAAGTCAGGTGCAGTATATCCCTTCTGCATGGACTAACCTTTCAACCCAACTTTTGTGCCAGTTAATTTTCAGCTGTTTGACTGCTGAGATACTGTTGATGCTTGGTTCTGTCTGTACCATAGCTTCCTTTAGATAAGGTCTCCCTTTAGGGAGACTGCTCACGCGTCTTTCTCCTCACCAGTCCATCTGCAAGGCCCCGTCTCCGAACACTCCTCTTTGGCCGTTCTCCATTCTCTTCAGGTCTAGTGGCCTTGTTGCAGCCAAAAAAATTAGTTGTCTTCCCTGCCAATAAGCCATTTAGCCAAAGTCCTTCACGATGTTTAGCTCCTCTTTCATAGCACACGTCAGCAGTGTTCAGGCTCAGAAAATAGTCATGGTCAGCATCAGACAGAACATCTTCTTGACCATTGTTCCCACGTCATGGTTCAGCTCATCATGTTTAAGGTGAGCCAGACACAAATGTTTTGAACCGTGCACACGTGCTGCAATGATGTCCTCAATCTCATCTCAATCCATCCTTACCAGGGTCGTCTTGCACCAGAGATCTGTCTTCCTGCTCATTAACGACGCCACGCAACAAGGTGGAGTGACATTGAGGATCCTTGTCAGGGCAGCCTCTGCCTCTGTACAAGCTTTCTGAAGATACTGGTTTTTCTCTGTAGTAGGCAGTTTGCCCTCTGAAAAATCTGTGGTCTCAGCTGAGTGCAGTTAGACCCCTTTCCTGGAAGGTTTTGCAGGGCTCCAGAGAAGCTCATCAAGGGTTACTGGTTGGTGTATTTCAAGTCTCAGGCAGATACCCAGCATCAGTTGTTCCCAAGTGAACCATAAAGGAAAGCTCAGTGTGAGTATTAGCAAAAGCATCTATAGCTGAGAGGCCTCATTAGGAGTTCGTGTTATCTAATAACCAGAAGAAAAGGAAGTAGTTTTAGTAGGACACAAAACCAGGAACTGCTCCTTGTCTCCAGGAACTGTAAGTGAATGGATGTGGGAGCAAGAATATGATACCTTGTTCTTTGACCATGTTTTCTCATCCCCTTTTAGAAAATGTTCTCAAAAAGAGAATAAAATTAATCTTTTTTCAATACGAGGTTGAATAGATCTGTGGATACCTCTTACTGGGACACACCAATAAGTATTAGAGAGGTTGCAATAAATAAGCAACTTGATTTTATCAGAAAGGAGGTCACAAAGTACAAAGCTATTCGATACCATAACGAAACGGGTATTCCTGTTTCTTACGGAGAGGATAAACCTTTTCTGCTTGGACAGACTTGATTTTTTTACTGTAAGCAAAAGACAGGTATTACTGCAGCAGTAGCAGGACTTGGTAAAGAAAGCATTTCTGATCAATATTACATTTGTAAAAGGAAGGTAATAACGTACTAGAAACTGGTATTAATAAAGAGCTGCTTTCTAATAACAGTATACAAGCTTCACTTTATATATATATAAACTTAAAAGTATGCAAGTTTAACTCCAGTACTGAAACAGATAAATGTGGGCTCTGTTCTAGTACTTGCTTCATGTGAAGCATCTGCAGTTCTAGAGGGATAAGCCTGGGTTAACTTCTCATACACAAACTGATTCTCAACCACTCCGGTTCAAGTGATTTGTGTAGCTTATGCTGTATTGGTTCTCTGGAAGATGATTTTATAGCCTGTTACTAAAATGCTCAAGTGTCTTAAGGCCCCTCCATAATAACGAGCCCCTCCATTTTAGGCTACTTTTTTTTAGAGCTTTTATCTATAACTAGCTAGGAGTGTTTTAAAGAGCTTTGCTCTCGACCAGATATAATTGCTTGTTCATGTAAGCAAGCAGTACATTGCAGGCTAATCTGTTCAGCATCGGTTTCCAAACAAACAAAAAAATAGAGCAATTTGTTCTGCTTGCATGCCCTTTCCCATTTACACACACACACACGCGCGCGCCCCACTTTTCAACATAGATTGTAGGGAAACATTGCGCTGCATTGGTTTTGCATCACGAGGGACTGTTTCCACTATAGAAAACATTTCTTGTGTATATAGTGTATCTGTTGTATAGGTTGAGCAATTTGAAATCTTTTAAAAGAAAGATTTTCATGTAGCATGTGTGTGGGATCTCAAGACTTCCAATGTGCTAACTCCATGGTCTCATTATGAGAAGACTTAGACAATTTTGAATGCAAGGTATCATCATATTATATAGCATTTTTTAGGGTAAAGAAGTAGAAAACTATCTCTGTGAAAATCTGATTACTATCTACAAAGGTTCATAACTGTTAAGTTTTTACATAACATTTACAGAAAAACGCGGGAAATTCAGATTATTCACTGAACTGTCAGTCAGTCAATAGCAAAGAAAGAATTCAAGCTGTGAATTCTGAATCCCTCTTTTCAGCCCTTTAGGCCTGTTACCCTCTGATTAATAACAACTCTTTCTCTAAAACTCGCTCATTTTTAAATATTTGCAGTAGAAAAATAGCTACAAACTCTGCAAACTTGGACAGTTAAGAGAGCGGTGAAAATTAAGTGTTGAGCAAGGTATAACCTTTGATTAGACAGCATATCATTTTTTTTTAAATTTCATTTTTTGTATAGCTAACTGCAGGTGTTTGAATAACTTACAAAGTCTCCTGAAACTTCAGCTACATCTTCAAATGTCTTTTTTAGCACTGGATAATCAGAATTCTCAAAATGTGACATCTGTGACAACAGAAAATATTATACACTGCTGCCATGGTTATCTTTGGTGTTTACATTTTAATGTAAACACTTCTTCCATGACATGACAGTAAGTGAATTATGAGTGGCAGAACTTGATTTACTTTTCAGTATCATGTTTATCAGGTTTTTTTTTTAAACTATAAACATAAGACGTAGGGTTTGTGATCCTTACCGTTTCCATACATAACAGCCATGCTTACCAGAAGAACTGGAGACTGCAAGAGCTCAATTACAAGTTATACCCTTAATTTTTCTTCCCATTGCAACCTTCCCTCAACAACAGGATTTCAGGCGGGAGGTTGAGAGATGGCGAGTTGATTCCCAGTCTCATGAGAGAAGGAGGGAGCAGAGAGGAAGCAGAAGGTAAAACGTCCCACTGGAAGAAAAGGACCCACCTCCCCGCATTACTGTTCTTTAAAACATTAGCTGAGATGTAGATATCAAAGATTTTTTTTTCTGTCTAGAGCTGCTAAAAAGTGAGGTTTTTTGTTCACTCTTTGCAGGTTTGGAGGCAATTTAATTACAGAATTAAAGTCTCTGTATTACTGATGCTGCTTCTCTGATAAGGACACTGCTAGAAGGCTCTATAAAATCTTTTCTGTGAGTAGATTGGCAATTACCTTTCTTTCAGTTGTTGGGATCTCCAGGAGCCACTTCGGACAAGTGGAATATGTTTCAACACATAAGAAAAAGGCATACTTAAAAGAAAGAAACAGCTGGGTGTATTCTAACAATGAGTACATCCAGAGCAGGAAAAAGTCCTACCATTTTAAGCAGCCCTTGTTAAGCTCCCAGGCTTTGCTTTTGGCCTGACCTGAAAATATGGGAATGGGGTTCTTGTTTTCTACTTCTCTCGCTGGTTCTTCTCAGAAGACTATCATCTCCTGTTTCTTGGAAAACTCATTATGTTGAGAGAAGCAGTGAGTAACCCAGCAACACGTTATGCTGCCATGCAGGGCTAGCTTATTTACGTGCTGCAGTTTCAGTTTATGAAATATATTATGTAATATTAGGTGGTTTATGTGCTGTTATATTGTAACCTTACCTTTGTATTGAATGCATTTTAACCAGAAGCCTTTGCAAGAAGCAAAAAGCTGTTGCTGGTTGGTTTTTTGTTGGGTGTTTTTTTGGTTTTGTGGGAGTGTGGGGGTTTTTTTATAATTTTTTTTCTTACTTCTCAAAATCTCCCCCCTCCCTTAAAGGGGAAAATGGGCTGAGCTTTTAGCAGGAAGTGTAAACAGATCCAACTAATAACAAATCCTGGGCTTTCCAAGCCTAAGAAGGTAAGGGGACATCCCTGTTTTAAAAGCTGCAAGAACAAAGTAATTGAATGGTGTTGTGCTCCCTACTGGGAATCAGTTGCTCAGCAGAGTGCCAAGAGCAAAGAAAATAAGAATATAACTGCATAGGTCAGTAATAACACATTTTTTTCTAATTTGAGCAAGTATTAAAAAAATAAGGAGGCCAGCGAAAGAAGGTTAGAGGTGCTACTGGAAAAGACCAAAGAGAAGTAGAGAGGTGGGGAAGCCCTGGGAGATGCCGCAGCGTGCAGGTGATGCTTTTGTTGCTTCACGGGCGAATCCATATGGTTCAGCACCATCTCAGTATTTCTTGCTGCCCTAGATCCAACTCCGTTCTGCAGGAGTGGGGGTCCGGATGAGGGCCTGAGAGTGCAAAAGGGGGAGCAGGAGGGGTGAAAGGGGTTTGGAGGCTGGGAGATGCTTCACAAGGGAAGATGACATTTGGGGTGGGTGTTCGCAGCCGATGAAGGACCTGGGAGGTCTCAGACAAATTTCATTGAGGCTGTGGGCAATAAGAGCTTCTCTCTTTTTAAGCACGTCATTGACCACCTACCCAGGTTAGTGAGCTACAGGTGTTCCTGCCCCTCTTTTCAGACCCTACTCCCCTTCAGTGTGAGACCCCCACCATGAAACCCTCTTCTAGCCCTTTTCCCCACTACACTGTCCCTTCCGCCCGACCTCTCCTCCCACCAGTCCCTCAGAACACAGTGGGCTGAATTAATCCAACTGAGCCCTGGACGCTTGGATCTCTCGGTAGCAACAAGACTGACCAAGATTTCTAAGACAAAATACAAAAATTGACTTTATAGTGACTTTGCAAGAGAGCAGTGAGATAAATGAATCCATTGAAATTTAATTACGTATTAAATTCTGTCAGATACTGCTGCTAAAATTTTCATTTAAACCTGAGTGAGATACAGTAGAGCTGTAGGTAATGGAAGGAAGGAAACTTTGTATCCTATGGTGAAAATATGAATGTCTGTGTAAATAACGTGAAAATCCATTTCAGGAGAAATGAGCCCATCTGCAAACTTCTAACAGGGCTGCAACAGCTAGACAGTGTCAGCTCTCGGCCTCCAGTTGCAGAATTTCAACACTGGAAAATGCATCTCTAGAAAATAATATGATCTTGTCTTATTGCCTGAACTCGAAAGACGTTATTTCCACTGTGGACATTGACGTTATCTGAAGTCACGTATGTTTTGTATAGCAGCACTGCCTCTCCCACCCCCAAAATGATGTACAAAGTCAAAGGATGTTTTCCCTTGAGAATGTGAGCATCCAATCTTATACAATAATTTATTTGAGAGGGGAAAAAAAAGCATGCATCACTTATAAACAATCATCTAAGTATGTCCACAAGTTAAATACAAATCCCACTTCAGTTCCTAAATATTGGGTCAGTTTAACGCCCGTCTTTTAACATGTGCTTGAGTCAAAACACAGATTGGTCAAGAGACAACGCTTGTGCTTGCGTTGTCCAGTCAACAACATGATTCATTTCGTAGGGCTGGTTGCCTAAGTTGACAAGGTAATCCAGCCAGCCCTGGCAGCTGCTGCGCTGCTCACACTCGGATGTGCTGTCCTTAAGAAAAAAGCTAGGTACAGTTTGTCTGAAAACCTGCTAGTGATGAAACTTCAGCAGACACAATGCAATGAAAAACTAAAAAGCTCACTTGAAAATGTCAGGTCTCACAACACGAATCTGAAGTTTCAGAAGAAGAATATCAATGTTGAAGTGTAAAGAAAACTAACTAACTATCGAAGAGATGAATGGGTGGTTTCAGTATGTTTGAACAACATTCAGCAAACTTGCGCTGCCTTAGGTGAGAGAGGGTGATGCTGTGTGTCAGGCAAATTCAAATCTAATATGAAGAAAGGCAGAGGTACATAATTCAGAATAAAAAAAGCTTTCACCACCCAATGAAAGGCTTGAATCCTAGCTGGGTGCAGGATACTTATACCTTTGTTTTTATCTTTTTTTCTTAAACACCATTACGTGCTTCGAAGGTACGTATTTCTCTGTAGTAGAAAGGAATACATAAAGGCTTTGAATTGGGACCTCTTTTGTTCTGCCCTACTTCTCTTACCAGCTGCCCTTAATGCTTACGCTGACACTCCTATTTGTCTACCCCACATACCTGCTGGGAGTGCCCTCGCTTGGCAGGCGAGAATCTCCCAGCCTCCGAGACGATTGCACAAGGTCGGACAGTAACTCAGCGCCAAAACTGATGGGTTACCATGTGCGTTTCTGTTCTCCCAGTCTCACGCCTGGTGTATCGCACAGGCGCAGCATGAGCTGTGCTCCCTGTATTGATTGTCTGCGGCGCGTGGTACAAAGGTTGAGGCTGAAGGCTGGACCCACAAAGGCGTTTCGGGGCTGGAAGGGATGGTCACATCTCTAAGTCCAAAAATCAAGATTTTTAACGCCGCCTTGCAACTGTCAGCTAGCGCTGGTTTCCATACAGACCTCCAATTCCAGAACTTGACGTTCCCTATTAAATCCAGGCTTTGCACAAAACACCGTCCCTTCAGATTCCCCGAGGGGAAAACTGTGGAGGAAAAAGGCAGCAAAGGTATTGTCGTGGTGGAGATGGATGTGAAGAGGAAGTGGACAAGGGGTAAATCCAGTTCAGTGGCGTCACTCCTTGCTCCTCGCAATGGATTGCATCTACTTTTGACAGATGTCTGTGTGGGGCTTCTTTTCGGCTTCTTTTCCTTACCGGCAATCTGTCCTGCGCTCTCCTCGCCAATAAAAATACAAGTGAATGTAACTGGCTCTACAGAGAAGACAAGATTATCAGAGTAAATGAACTGGAAATAAAACACTCTGAGTTATTGACCTCAAGTTATGTTTTCAGCAAAAATAAAAACCCCAAACCCACTTTTTGGCAGAAGTGACTTCACAATGTTTCATGTACCATTAACTCATTAGATCTACATCTGCTCTGTTAACTTTGCATGTTGCCAGAGGCACTGCTAATGAGCCGAAGGGTTTTGGCATCAGTCTGGGGCAGCTCCAGGTAAAGTTTACTTAGTTACTTTATTTACGTGCAGGTCTCTAGTTCCCACTACCCTGCTTCCCCCTCCACCCGCACGTTCAGCGTGTGTACAGACAGACCTGCCAGAGAAGCCAAGTCCCTTCTGGGCCACAGAGCACAAACTCTTTACCTTTTTCTGGGGAGGAATACCTGCCGAATGCTGCTGAGCTGAGCTGGCAGGCTGGCTTGGTAGAAAACTTCTCTACCCCTGCATGTCCCTGGTCTGGTTTAGCAAACTTCTGAAGTAGCAAGACCGTATGTTTTGGGGCCGGAGTTGATCTTTGCAGGGGAACTAAGTGAGCATCTCAAATGCCAACCCTAGTGTCACTTGTGGAAGCGCCCAGCACCTGGCAGCCGTGTTGCTGGTGGCTGAATGTGGCTGAACCGCTGCAGCCCCCTTCTCGGAGACCCCTGGTGCCCTCCCTCCCTGCCGTCCCCATCTCCTCCACGCCGTCCCACCCATTATTTGCTCTGCTAGCAAACCGCGTCTTCAAGAAACAAAACGAGACACGGTGCTATGAGAAAGGTCACAGCAAACAAATTCTGTTTTCTTTGTAATCTGATTGTTCACAGTTTTAGTGGGATGCCTCAGTTACATTAGAAAGCGCAGCTCCTCTGTGGAAGGCTTTTGTATGCACCACCTGATTCACTATCTGGAAGGTGGGGATAAACTTATCTCGGAAGGATATATTATCTTGGGAGGAGTAGTTACTGGGAAGTGACTAGTGTTAGTGTTTGGCTACTACCATTGTGCAAGCCAAACAAATTGTGGTTATAGAGCAAAATCCGTTAGTCTTTTTTTGCAATGGAATTAACGCACTACCTAAATCAGTTTTCAGCATCCTGCCCAATACTGGCTATCCCACGATGAGCTGCACACCCTTGCAATTTCTTTATGCTTATTATCATTTTTCCAATCTAAAATACTGAGTCAAAAACATCTATTAAGATTTATAAAATACACGTATTCTAAACAACTAGTAATTTGTCTTCATTTGCTTTAAGATACTTCAATTGTAATTCAGGTTGCTAGTCCTTAAATAGTGGGTAGTTGCTATCAACTATTCCATATTATGGATTCACCTCACCAGCTTCTCTGAAACGATCGCGTTCTTCCTACCTATGAGACACAAGGAAACAATCTTACCAACTTCCCTACAACCTTTAACCGAGCGATATTTTGTGGCATTTAACTAATGACAGAGTAAGGTACCCATCAATTAAAATTTCCACCCATACTGCCAAACAATTGGTGCTAGGGTATGGTCTTGGAATACTGTGTCATTTTAACCCACACAGTTTACAGAAATCACTTACTGTACTTTCTAATCACCAACTCTGGTGCATACTTAATTATTCAAAGTTAATGTTGTCTGAATTTTCTATTATACCTTGAAAATGCACTCCTGCGAGTTCAGAGATTTGTGGAAGAAAGCAGAATTACATCTTCATTCGCTGAATATTTAACAGCCCTGCTGTGCTCTGAGCTCTCCTAGAAAGTGAGCCTCCCCAGGGAACTCAAATCCTCTGAGAACAAATTCTGTGCCTCCAAGAAGTACAACCACAAAATAGCCCCGCAGAGGTCAACCTCGTGGCATCAGCTTACTAAATGAAAACAGAATCCCGTCCACCTTAGAAGTAGCTGTGAAGCAATTGTGTGGACCTTTATCTCTCTCCGCGGGGCAAATGAAAACATTTGTACTCCTCAGGGTGAATTCTTTACTAGTATTGTTAAGGGATTTCTGTGTTGTTCTTTTTTTTTTTTTTTTTTTTTTTTTTTTTTTTTTTTGTTTAAGAGAGACCTTGAATATTGAAAGATAACATGAGCGGAAGCCAGGGTGTTCCAACTAGCTCATTTATCTCAAATTGCTGAGAAAACAGGTGGGTTTTGTCTTAATTTTTCTTCCCACTTGTATGTCTCTTTCTAGGGAGAAACATCAAAGGCCTGCTCTTTGTTTTCACCAAACGCACTGGGCTGTATAAGATGTGCTGGCGAACAAACCGAAATTCCCGTTCACCACCATTGTTTATGCAAGGGGAAGAGACCAAACGTTCAGGGAAGAAACGACACCTTTATTTTCATACTTTAACAGCTCAGAAATGGTGTTAGTATCTGAATTATTGCTGTAGGTGAATGAGCTGTCAGTGATTTCAGCATTCTTCTCTGCATTACAGACCGCTTGTTTTGCTGGAGTAACCATAATAGAGAAACGCAACACTGCCCGTGCTGTGCGGCCGTATATCACAGAGCAGTGATATATGACTAGCATCAGCTGTGGCAGTGGAACTTATACAGCAAGATTTGTGTTTCTTACAGGAGTACGTGCTATAAATATAGCTATAACCACCCACTCGTTCTTTACCTTAAGAATTTATTCATTAATTTTAACAGTCAAGAGTACGAGTAACTGATAAGAGGGTAGACCTCCTTTGAGCAGATTACCCCCATATAAACACGGTTTAAGAAATCTGGGGTCAGCAGTAGCTCTACACCACAGGTCAGAGCAGCCTACTTTAGCACCTGAAGTGCTGACTGTAGATACTCCATGTTGCAATATATTGCAACGCTTGTTTGATTTGTACCCAAGAAGAAAGCAACCTGTTCAGCAGCCAGGTAATTATTAAGTGCGCACTTAGGAGATGCCATTGGACTGATTACATAAACTGGAGACCAGTGTAACACAACACCAGCGAGCTTCAAAGAATGGGTTTATTCATCTTTCAGGAAATTCTTTTTTTGGCAATGCCTACTAATATTTTTCTGTTTCTGCTTCTGAGTATATTCATGTCTTAATATTGCACAGCTTCCCTAAACTGCTCTTCTTGTTGGCCTCGCACTCTGGCCATTCTCATGCTAAACTTCTTGTCCATTTATTTCACTTATATAGTTCAGTAAAGTGCACGTGTAAAATGTACATCATGTTATATCGATCAGCATTCTCCCAGCCTTCCCCGTAGTTTGGCAGCACACAGAACACGCAGGATGGCTGTCTGCTGGAGACGGACTGAAGTGATGAGTGAACTGGCTTACAGAAACATAGACTCGTGGACTCGTTTGGGTGGGAAGGGACCTTAAAGATCATCTAGTTCCAACCCCCTGCCATGGGCAGGGACACCTTCCACTAGACCAGGTTGCTCAAAGCCCCATCCAACCTGGCCTTGAACACTGCCAGGGATGGGGCAGCCACAGTTTCTCCGGACAGCTTCTGAGCAGCACCAGTTCATGGGAGCCGCAGGTCAGCCATCGTTAGAAACCGAGCACCAACCGGCAAACTTGTGTTTTCCCTTGCGTTCGGCAGCAGCAGACGGGAGAAACTCCGTCTCCCCGGCTGGAAAGGAGGGAAGGAGGCCGAAAGCTGCCCTCCGCACGGCATGTAGTCCACTCAGTGAGTTTTCCATCATGCCGTTGACATCAAAGGGACAACGTGGGGCATTAGCATTGCGCAGAGCGAAAGCCGGAGCAGGAGGAAGTGCTGCGACCTGCAGTTAGCTAAAGCAAGAAAAGATGAATCTAACAACTGTCGAGGCGGTGATAAAGAGTAATAAAGCTTCCCCTGCCGGGTGCCCCCGCCGCCACCCGGGCAGTCCCAGCCAGCAGCACCGCCCCGGGGCCGGGCGGGGTCCCCCGAACCGTCCTTAATTTAAAGCCCGGCCACCGCCGGCATCTTCCCTTCTTCTCCCAGCGCTCCGCCGGGACTGCGCCGGCAACATGGGTACGTGCTGCGGGGCGGGCTGGGGGGGGGTCCCGGCTGGGTGGGAGGAGGAGGAGGAGGAAGAAAACGTGCCTTGTGCTGTTCTGAGCCGTCCCCGGCCACCGCTTTTTAAGCAGCAATCTGCCTCCGGAGCAGCTCTCCCTCCCTGTAGCCAGGCTGGTGCGAACCCGCCTCGGGAAAGCCGAGCGATGTTGATTTTAACCTCTGTCGGCTTTTGGAGCTGAACCCTTAGCTGGTAAGGTTTGCCTTAAACTTTTAAGGGATGTGGAGTTTAAAATCCTAGCACAAGTTAAACGCGGTGTTAACGTTTCTTCGCAAGTGCGCTTACCCAGGGCTGACCTAATCAGTGCTTTTTAAATATGCAGACGCACAGCTGGAAGACTCAGATAAGGGCAGAGCCCATTTAGCTAGTCAATCCTAAAGGTTCGTTCCTGTTTAAACTGGAACACTGAATAGTAAAAGCACGAACGACACTTTTCTGTGGCATAGCTCTCCATCACCCTTTGCTGGTCCTGCAGCGTCTGAGCACATTGGTGTGCCTCTCCTAGCAAGCAGTTCTTCAGCTGTAGAAACGTCATTTAGGACTCACATACGTCATTTAGGGCAGGAAACTCGGGCTGTCAACGTGAGGAAGTACTGCTGTATCTTCAGCAGACTCGGGCTGTCAACGTGAGGAAGTGCTGCTGTATCTTCAGCAGACTCATCCGTGCTCTGGGGACAGACAACTGTAATGATCAAGCAGGCTGCCCAGAGGGGCACCGGGGTCTTGCTGGCTTGGGCAGGCAGCCGGGAGAGCGGTGGTGGCTCAGGGAAAAGAAGGAAACCTGATGCAGCTGGGTCTGCTCACGTAACATCAGGTTTGCCGCATTATAGGTTTGCTTTGACGGTTTCGGTGTCGGTGCCTCTCTGGAAGAGCGAAGCGGGGACTCCTGGAGTCGCTTGTCCTGGCGGCAGCAGCGTCCTTGTGTAGGCTGTAAGGCTGCTCCAAGGAGCAGAGGCGACAGGCTTGGCTGTGCCACGGGTCGGGTGGCAGGAGAGCAGGCTCGCTCTGGAGCCAGGAACATCCTCGGTGAACGTATGGTTGGGTACAGATTTAGCCTGGACACAGACACGAAGCATTTCAACCAAAGTTGCCGTGATGGCTGCTGCACGGAGCGAGGCAACGCGCTCCCATCTTGTGACGTGGACCGAGAGCCGCAAGAGCTGCAGCATCCCGCAGCATCTCTGTGGCTGCAGGGAACCGTACTGGTGGGACCTGCCCCCCGCCTCGCCTGCAAGCGTGCGAAGGAGAGAGTGACCCACCGATAAATAACTATTTAGATCCGGTGCTCAAGCCAAGAACTGAGTGGCTTCTGTCTTTGCGTTGCTTAAAAATATTTGGTATCTTAAGGGAATACCAAGTGCATAACTGTTTAGAGTTTTAATTTGAAAAATGAGCAGCTCTTCAGCATTTTGTGGTGAAAATGAGCAGTTCTGCAGGTCAGTCTTTGTGGCGAGAGAATGAGAGGTACTGAGGGTTGCCCAAAAGAGGGGCTGCTCTAATGTGCCACTAGCGAGCCCCTGATTTATCACTAAAATTGATGCAAAATGCTGGGTGCTCTCTGTTTTTGTAGGTTTAACCCTGAAGCTGCCTGACCGTGGAGTTCCTCAGACAGTTTAGGTGCCTATGTTGAAATGTTGGCTTCTGGAGGTTCCCCAATTGTGGCTGTAAAAGAAGAGACAGGAAAAGTCAAAATCGTTGAGAAATAAGCATGTCTGTTAAACACTGAAGTCAGTCAGTGTTGTCTGGAAAAAATTCCTCCGTGATGTCCTCTGTATCAGGTTTCTTGCAGAGGTGATACTTTACCCTCTGGAATGGAAAAAACCCAACCTACTACAAGTTCCTTGATTTTTTTTTTTGTTGTTGTTGGTTTTTTTTTTTTTGGTTGTTTTTTTTTCCCCAAGGCTTAGCTAACAGACAGGAGTGAGCTGCTCAAACTGGTGTTCCCTGTATGGGTTATGAAAAACTGGCAGCATGATGCATGTGTGCTGGAAAGGCCAAGAAGTGGAAATAATCAGAGAGTTGTTATGAAGATGGTCTATCACTAATGCCTTGGTATCCTTCAGTATATCTGCTCATATGAGTCGTGTAAGGGGCATTACCAATAATTTTAATGCTTCGGGTATCTGCATGTGCCCTGAAGTTGGTGTGTTAGCACTTTCTGGATGTTACTTGTTTTCTAGAAAAATATATTTTCGAATTGCCTGCGTAATGTTACTGTCTCTGTTGTGAAGGTAGTTGTCCATGGCAGTGAAGAATCAGCTTGATTTGTTTTAATAATTTTTGAAAGTGGCTTTATTTAGTATTGTGTCAAACACCGTAGTGTTGCTGTCAGCTGTTTTCATCTTTTGTGAACCATGGACTAAATAATGACCTTGGCAAACATATTTTTCTTGGAGATCTATTATGGGCACACTTCACTTGCAAGCAGGGATTTCAAAGTTCACATCTTGTACTTGGTCTTATCTTAACGATAATGAACTCGCTTATGTGGTTTTGTAGGAAATGCTGACACCCGCTATGTGGGCACAAGGCTTTTATCTGAAACGGGGCAAGTTCAGCCTTTGAGCCCGTCCCCTGAGCCAAGCAAGCCCTGCAGGACACTGCTTGGAGGGCTGCCAGGGGCAGCGAACCCGCCGTGAGCAGCTGGAAGTGACTTCAGGGCTGCGAGCAGCTGTCTGCTCTTGCTGACCTCCGTGGGACCCCTCCTGGGCTTCCAGGGCTTCCTAGGTTAATCCCCAGGTTGTGGGAATGCCTGCTAACGCGGATCACTCCACTGGGCCATGTATTCAGCCCTCCTTAAGTCCGAGCAATGGGAAGTTTGTCCGTTTTCGGGGCTTGGCACCCACCTCTGGCAGGGCATCTTGACTCTATTCCTTACTCTTGACTTGCCTTTAAGGTAACGTCCCTGAGAGTGAATTGAAACAGGATTCATCCTCCGCGGGTGGTAGAGTGGTCTACCACCACCTTGAATGATGTGCGGTGAGCAGTCATAGTAGGGTAGGATGCTTTGTCTCGTCCGTCCTGTTTGATTTTTTCCCTGGGAGTGTATGTGACTCTATGCGTAGCCTGAAAAACAAAAGGCTATCGAGTGAAGTTTTTCCTAATAACCTTCTTGCACCCTGAAAAGACCCCCTTTAACAAACCGAAAATTTACTCGCCCTGAACACTACTGTGTTTGTGTTTCACGATTTGTTTTGAGCTGAACTTTTCCCATGTCTTCTAGTGATTTTAAAGGAATGTTACTTAGTAGTTTTCATTAACTTGTGTTTTTTTCCCTCCACAGCTGCAAAAAGTAAGAGTAAGGGCAAGTCGGTAAGTACTGTTTTCTCTTATAAAAAGTTGCAATACTGACTCTCTTTGGGTTACATTGTTTGGGTAACTTTAGCAGTGCACAAAAAAAAAATCATCCTATAAACATACTTTAGAAGTATAAAATAATGAGTTATTGGCCAACACGCGCAAAGCAGCCTGGTAGCTTATTAAATCCCAGCTAAGCATTAGTGTGCTCACCAGCCCGATAGCATTAGTGTGCTCACCAGCCCGATAAAATGTCTGAAGAGCCTTTGCTGACTGAGCAGACATCGGTTGGGAGGAGAAGGGTCCCCGGAGCCCGTCCTTCGTGTGGCTGAGTTGTCATCGTCCACCGACTCTCCCTTAGGGCTCTTTTACCTTTTGGTGTTAGTTCTTCCTCTTGAATCTTTGAACTGTTAATGACACCTGTCTCAGCAACCCTATCTCTGCCATTGCTTTTCTTATCTCGCAAGGTTTTACTCCGTAGACTTTCCTCACAGCTTTCTCGCGGCTCAGTGGCTTCCTCAGCAGCCAAAGTCAAAGCTGTGCGGTGGCGCGATGTCAGACCTGTGCCAGGCATCCCCAGGGCAAGGGAAGGTTACAGAGAGCAGTATAAAACGTGAACCTGCAGGTTACCTCTTCAGTGGTGGATCCAGCGCTTCCTAGCCAATGAGGATCACAACAGAAAATGTTTTAGTAAATGCGCGCACGTGTATAATGCAACAGATATTGAAGAGGACAGTATAGTGCAAGACAAGAACAGTATAGGTCATATATTATCAAGACACAACTGCATATTCTCTTCTTGCTTGTAGCGTCTTGGAAAAACAAAAGAAGGTCTGTTACCTTGGGAAAGACCCCGTAGCTTTCTCCTGCATGCCCCTGCTCGTGCTCAGCCCCTGCTGTGACGTGCAGATCTCCACCAGTTCAAGGGCAGCCGGGAAAAAACCCACCAGTGCCTGCTGTGCTGGCACGTGAACGCAGGACGTCTCTGCCGGGCACATAAGCGCTTAATGGCTTAAAACAGAAACCCAGCCTTGGTGGAAGCTTGTTACCTCCCCAGATCAGCCTGTAACACCCTCTTAAACAGTAAGCTGTTGGGTAGTGTGATGGCGTAACACTGGGGAGGTTTCTGAGAACGCCGAGAAAGTCAAACAGATTTTAGTGAGGTTTTGTGAATTTCTCGAGGGGATGGGTCCCACCAGACCCTGGGTCGGGACTGCCCTGTCCTTTTTTTACTCTGTAGGCAGGACAGACACGGGGAAGGCTTTGTTCTGCTTCAGGTGGGGTCATCCTCTTCTCCCAAGCTGGGTTATACCCAATTACCCTGGCAGAAACCAGTCTTGCAGCGTGGGTTACTGTTTTAGGGCCTAGCCTAGCAACTGCTGAAATCAAAACCTTGTGGGTATATCTAACGGGTGCTGAGCCAAACCTTCACGGTGTGGTTCTCTGCTGGTCTCCTCTGAAGCATGAATGTTTGCATGGCTTAGGGGATGGTGCAGAGACAGGGCTGGGTACCATTCTTCTGCATGACCTCCAGTCTGCCAAGAGCTGTGTCCAAGTTGGGGCTAGAGTTCCTACCATCTTCAGCTGAGGGAAATGGGCACCTCTGAGTGAATTTTATCTAATTTTGAATACGTTTGGATGGGCTTCCTTTGGAGACGCCTCTTTCTGCCCATGGAGGATGTGATAAATCAAGAGTGACAAGTTTCTGTTTAGGCCTCTGATCTTGGTTGCTTTAAGCTGTACGAGTCCCACCTGGCACTCAGCTCAGCTGAAGTCAGGTTCTTTCAGCGAAGCCTGATTATCAAACCGTGGGTAAGATGCCCACTATATACTTGGTTCAGCCGATAATAAAGATCAGTGCTGTTCAGGCTGCCTGGACATCCTCGTGACTGAGTTAGTCTCAAGTCAGCGATACTCTTGCCACTCTCTCTTATTTTCATTTCTCTTGCAGTGTTCAGAGAAAGCTTACTGTAGCACACAAGTCTCGCGAAGTGTTGTGTTGTTCGTTATGGCTCTGGCCAGCAGCTTTGCTGGAGACATGGGCTCTCTGATTTACCCGTGTCAGGCAGGATTTTCCCATGTAAGGTTTCTTTCCTTTTGATCTACAAAGTTAACTTATTTCTGTTTCACACGGAATACAGATCGGTTTGATTCCCAAACCCTTACAACATGAAGACAAACGATGCCTTTTTTTTTTTCTTGTCCGTGCTTCTTAAATTTCATAACTGTTTTACCTCTGAGATGTTCTGAGGCTTATTAAAAAAAAAACCTGATTTTTGCAACTTGCAGAATTAAACCCATTAAAAGGGGAGGATTACGTTCAGCTTGCATTCCTGGTCATTTTAATAGAAATAATATGTAGTCACCCACTAAGAAAAGTAGGCAATCAGAAGTTAAACTTCCAATTCTACCGATCATGCCAGATTTGTACCTGATGTATGTTTTCCCTTTGTCTCAATGGCAAGAGCCGTGTCACAAGCTGCATGACAGTGACTGTGGAGATGCCTATCGCATCAGGTGAAGGCTCAGTAAATCTGGCTGTTACTGTCGTACCATTTTAAATTAGGAGTAAAGTCAGTTCTATCAGCAGGTCTGAAGAAAAGGATTCTTCATCAAGCAGAGTATTTGTAAGGACAGGAAGCTTCAAAGAGATTTGTTTGAATAAAATGTTTAAATGTTTGTCTCAACTGGAGGCATTTAAAAACAGCCCCAGGCTTCTAACTGTGGTGTGCTGTGGGGGTTTACCATGGTGGGTTTTCTGTTGGGTTTGCGTTTTGATTCTTTTCCAAAAAATGGGCTTTTTGCATATTTTTGGATACCAATCAAGATTGCTCTAAGGGTTAAATGCTGAAGATTTCAAATGTGCAATGGCACAGTGCTTGAAGGTTAAATATAGTATTAGATCACTTGCAAGGGGCAGATAAGATCTGTAGAGCTCTGGGACCAAGAAGGGGAGGTGAGAACTGACTCTTGGTTCAGATTAACCAGTGTCGTTCCACAGCCTCCTCACCCCTGAGTACCTACCCGTTCCCGCTGAGCCTGTATTGAGCTCGCTCAGGCCGTGGGGCGCGGAGAGCGGTGTTTGTGTTGCACAGCTCTGAGCTCACGCCGTCTCTTGCCTCCAGCCAAGCTGCCTGGGCTACCCCTTGAGCATCTTCTTCATCGTCATCAATGAGTTCTGCGAGCGGTTCTCCTACTATGGCATGCGAGGTATGTCCAATGCCCCGCGTCTCCTCATGCTGACTATTGCTTACCCAGCCCTGACTGCGGTTTGTAACCCATCGTTTTGTTCTTCTTCCTACAGCGGTGCTCGTTTTGTATTTCAAATATTTCCTGCAATGGGATGACAACTTGTCTACAGCCATCTACCACACGTTCGTTGCTCTGTGCTACTTGACACCGATCCTCGGAGCGCTCATTGCAGACTCTTGGCTGGGAAAGTTTAAGTGAGTGCTCCCTTAGAAAACAACACAAAATCACGAAAGCTCACCCGAGATCAGTGTTACTTAAACCATCACCTAAAGCAGCAGCTCAGAACAGCACCTTCAGAGCTGATGTTAGCTACTCCAGGATTGTTTGTGGGTTTGTTGGGTTTTTTTCTCCAGAGCTTGAGGTTTTAATTGATTTAGCTCAGATCTGAAACTGCACTAAGTTAACAAATGCTAACGTCTGCTAATCAGTTAAGGGTAGTAGCCCGCTTTCCAAGCATGCTGCATGTTTTCCCTCTCATCTGGACAAAATGCAAGCTAAACTAAAGAAAGCATTCACCAAGGTGCAAAAGTAGATACTGGAGGTTATAATTACATTGGACTGCCTCTTCACCTATCACAGGTGGCCAATGAAATAGTGAAATACTGTGTTATCTGGTATTAACTGGGACTTAGCATATATTCTAAAGTATTCCGTGATTTCAGTATTGACTTGGCAGGTCAGTGGGAGGTTTTACTGAGTTGCAACTCTTTCTTTAAATGATTAATTCTGGGCTTTCACCTGTGTGCTAGTTGCTCAGAAAAGTACTGCTGAGTTAAGTGCTTTGAAATGTAACCAAATTATTTCCAACAGCCTGATCTTGCTCTCCTTTACTGATGTCGTGATTCTAATAGTGTTTACTTTGCCCGAAAAAAGCACAATAAAGATTTTATGGAGGGATATGAGTCAGGAACGTTAGCTGACTTGTCAAAGGTCTCCCAGAGATTAGAGATGAAGCAGGCTGTGCAGTCGCTTGGCCGAAGACTGCACCGTCATCTTCTGCTGTGTTGACAGCCTCTGGGAGCCCAGGGCTGCAACCACTGTCAAGTGTCCTCCGTGGAGCTGGTCTGAGCAGTGTGAACTCATTGCAAGTAGCTGGATATCTTGCAGATTGCAGCCTAAATATATTGTGTACTTGCTTATTTAGATGGTATGATTTTTTGTTTGGTTTTTTTTTTTTTTTTTTTTAAATCTGTTTTGGCTTTTACCTGTTTTATCAAGATGAAGCTTTGCAGACCTTGCATCCCTTCTCCTCCAGTATTTGTGTATACCAGTGCCACAGCTGCAAGCCACTGGCCACCAGACCCTTAACACAGGAGCTCAGTAGGATGGCTCAGGACTGAAAACTGGAACTTTAAGCTTGACAAGGAAAAAACATGCTTTTGGAAAAAGTATGGCTTTAATGTATAGATGCCCTAAAATACACCAGGTGCCATGAGGAAGGCTTAAACAATAATTCATTAAAAAAATCTATGATGACAAGAGGAAGAGGTTACCCAAGCACCGTTAAGCACTCTTGTATTAGAGACTCAAATCTTCCACAGTCCATGTACTTTGTGCAATGTCTGCCAAGGAGCATGCTGGGGTCTGCTCACGTACTGTTAGAAGTGAAGTTCTTGGGGAAAATAGTACAGAAATCACAATTATTTTTTTAATTGGGTACCATCTATGCAGTGCCAATTATGTAAGTGTTGTTTTCATAGCATGCTTATGAGTCTCACAAGTAAAAACCAGAAGCTTCTCTCTGGGTCAGCTCAGGCTTAACTTCAACCGGAAACTTCCTCCTAAGTTGTTAAGCAACTAAAGTAACTATACGGAAGTGCTATTTAAAAAAAAAAAAGTTCTGATTTATCTGCTAAATACCACTAAGTAGCAGAATCACTGTTGCCCCACTTTGTATAGATTTTTACCCTGCTACAGGAAAGAGCATTTTTTAGTCAGAGAAACCTTGTTCTAAAGTGAGAAGAGCTTGGTCAATGGTGCGAGTGATGCTTCCTCTGTCCCTCTCATACCAGGGTGCTCCAAGCTTGCTGTGAGGATCTCTTGCCTTTGTCAAATAGATTCGGATTGTCCTAGGTCCTTGAGCCTTGCCCTTCGTTGTCATGGGCTGCACTGGGTTTGGGACTGCCTCTCCTGCAAACCAGAGTTTTCAATAATTTCACACCACTGCATCCTATTTCTCCTGCTTTTCCTCCAAACTGGAGACCTGGGTCTGTGCCTATTGAATGGAGCCCCAACCAAAGCAGCGGATGAGCGTGCATTAAACTATAGTCACGTACTTAAGCTCCAACAAATTTAAAATGGAGTATGTTCTTACATACAAGAAAGAGGAACGGAACCTAAAGGCATGGGGGTGAGGGCTGGTGATTCTGTAGTATTACCTTCCTACGCACGGCCTGGCAGAGAAAAGTCGGGCTGAAAGCTTGGGATCTGTACTCTTCAGTGCTGCTCTTGCTCTGCTCTGAGTTTAAAGAAGTCGGTACACTTACAACTGAGAGGGTGGGGTAATAGAGTTGTTGTTCACAACAGTATTTTGGGGGAGTTTCCATGTTTAAAGTAGATTTTTAGTTGTGGTTTTTTTTTTTTTTAATAAAAGAACATAGAGAATGTTTAAACAATATTAAAATCAGTGTAAATTGCATACTTCAGTGTTGTGGAGCAGCCCATTTGAACTTCACCGTATATGAAATATGATCATGGCATTCTTGAGTTGGTTATTAAAAAGGAAGCCACCAAAGATATTAAAATATCTCCCGAGACCTGGTGGTAGCTACAGAATCCATTTGTCATCTTGCCTTGCTTAATTAAACAAGGCTAGCTAAAATCATAATAATAATAAAAAAACAGAATAGAAATATTGTGACAGAGGTACGTGGACAGATTTTTACAGTAGCTTGTGATAAGTTGAGTCCATAACTTGTCCTATCTGTTAATTATGCTTCTTTATTAAGCACCTTTGAAATGAGCAAGAAGTCTGCATTATCTGTGTGTGCATGAATATGTGTGTAATTGTGTTAACATATCTAAAAATTCATCTCCTCTCTTTATAACAGGACCATTGTCTCCCTGTCCATTGTCTACACGATTGGGCAGGCAATCATGTCTGTGAGCTCCATAAATGACCTGACGGATCACAACCGGGATGGCTCTCCCGATAATGTATCAGTGCACATGTGAGTTGCCTTTTACATGGTTTTTTTTCCAGATTGATGAAGGGTGGGACAACTTACACCTTAAATTTATGCTACTTGAATTTCAACTGTCTTGCAATCAGTGTCGTACGTATGCTTTAAGCAAGAAAGCAAAGTGGTTTTGCTTATCTTTTTTTTTTTTTTTTTTTCTTTTTCTCTTTTCTGCTTTGTTCCAGTGCTCTGTCCATGATTGGCTTGATCCTCATTGCACTTGGTACTGGTGGGATCAAACCTTGTGTGTCAGCATTTGGTGGAGATCAGTTTGAAGATCATCAGGTAACAATGTCTTTGAGATTTTTTGATCATACAGATGCTCTTACTAATGTTTGACTGTTATAATACTCTAATAATAATAAACATATTTAGACATGTGCATTACTGCAGTGTTTCCTGAGTAGGTGAAGAAGGAGCTAGGTAACTATTTGTCTTGAACTGCGCAAACAGAGCTGCTGATTGATCTAGGCTGATCAACGTGGTTCTGGCTAAGCCTTTCTAAACAACTTTTTGTTTTTACTGTAGGAAAAACAAAGAACTAGATTCTTCTCTATCTTTTATTTGTCAATTAACGCTGGAAGTCTTCTATCTACTATAATCACCCCAATTCTCAGAGGTAAGGCCACACATTTGTTTATAAAATGGTTAAACATCAGTAAAGGATGAGTGTTGGACTGCAGTCCAGTTGGGTTTAAATGAATGGTTTATTCTTTGACACCTTGTGGAAGTAGTCCACCTCGCAAGTAGCCTTCAAGTTTTCATGTGTGTCGTCCCACTTCCCACAGGTGAGGTACTGTCAAAAAGAAGCCAGTTTGAGATCTGAATTGCCTTTAGGATCAGAAGTACTAGATCTGAGGAGGCGTGCTGAAGCCATCAACTTGTATGCTTAATGCATGTCTTAATTCCATGGAGGTACAAATGTGGCACCTCTTCCAATGCCTTTAAAACCATCACACAAGAAAGAGTTGTACTGCTGTCTGGGAAGGGAAGCGGGGAGAGAGCCCTCCATTCTGGAAGTGGAGACAATTCTAAAGCATGCCCATGCGAAGTACAGAAGCATCTATGCACATGGGAACACATTTATCCATGTGACAAAGTAAATGATATTTTTCATAGCGTTAAAGGAGAAAGTTATTTTCTCTCCTGCTTATAACGAATAGCGTGATTCTGAACAAAAAGCAAACGATTCACCGATCTATATGCGTATGGATTTTCACGGCAAGCTTACACAGATGGTGCTGTGTGGATGTGCTTGGCAGGAGTTTGAGGAAGGCTGTTTTTCTCAAAAGAAAGAAAGCAGCATGTGAGTTCTGGAATAACCCTAAAGCACTGGGCTGAAATTCTGGCCTTTGGATGTCTTGACTGGAACAGACTGTGTAGAAGCATTTTAGACATTTGCTTAATGCAAATTCTATCCTTTCCCAAAGTGGAAGGAGATATGCATAAGGCACAACATGCAGTTTACTTCCATGCTGACACAGGGTGAAAAGTACCTTGGAAAAACAGACAAGTTCAGCTGAGGGAAGTGATACCATTATGTCCTGTAACGGTTTAACCAAAAGGTTAATGCAACTAAATCAAGACATTAATTAGCTGCAAGTTAATATTTTTTCAAATCAAACTCTCTAATTCTCCTGTTAGAAGAAGTATGGTGAAAAAAGTAATAATTTGTTTAGTCTTTTACTTTTCCCTGTTAGTAGCTATGTCCACACTCTGAGCATCATTTCAGGACGTATGTGTGAAGTTTATAAAGTCAAATCACTGACTGCTGCCGGGGGGGTGGGAGGGTATGTGGTGTCTGAGAATTTTTTCAACAAACTACACTTATTATGTTACTTACATTTTTGTTTATGAACTTGTCCCAGAACTTTTGTAATCTAGTTCCTTTCTCACCAAGAACATGCGTTTGACCATCCTAGTAGGATTCTTCACTTCTCAGTGTAAAACTAAATGTAACTCTTCTATGAGGAAAGGCTGAGAGAGCTGGGACTGTTCAGCCTGGAGAAGAGAAAGCTCGGGGGGATCTCATCAAAATACCTAAATACCTGCAGGGAGGGTGCAAAGAGGACAGAGCCAGGCTCTGCTCAGTGGTGCCCAGTGACAGGACCGGAGGCGATGGGCACAAACTGAAACATGGGAGGTTCCCTCTGGACATCAGGAAACACTTTGTCACTGTGAGGGTGACCGAGCACCGGCACAGGCTGCCCAGGGAGGTTGTGGGGTCTCCGTCCTTGGAGATGTTCAAAAGCCGTCTGGACACGGTCCTTGGGCAACCAGCTCTAGGTGGCCCTGCTGGAGCAGGGAGTTGGATCGGATGACCCCCAGTGGTCCCTTCCAGCATCTAACCGTTCTGTGATTTTTTTTTTTTTTTGTGATACATAATTCCCCTTTTCAATAATGAAAGATAAGTTGGATACTGATTATCCACTCTGTCAATGTCAGCAGAGATTTTTTTTTTTTTTCTTCCCCTGAGTTAATGAATGCAAAGAACAGAAACCCTATGTAAAAACTGGCAGAGCTGACTGGGACTTATCTAATGTTACTTTATACTTCAGCTCAAGAGTGTGGCATTCACAGCAAACAGCGATGTTACCCACTAGCTTTTGGAGTTCCTGCTGCCCTCATGGCTGTCGCCTTGGGTAAGTGGGACTGCTTCCATCTTGCTGCTTCAGTTATAGACACGATTAGATGATAATAATCTCAGAATAACGAGGAAGTGATAGAAAGCTCCAGGTACCAACTTCTACCAGTACTTGATCGTTTCTGCAATTTTTTACTTGGGAGGCGGGGTGGGGGGTGGGGATTAACCTGAAGCACTTGCTTTTACAGAAGAGAGTGATTTACCAGGTGAGACTGATGGGGCTGGGGAGAGGCACAAATATACCGTCGAATTCTGCACATTATGTAACTTACTGTCTATGTGTCTTGGACTACTGGGGTGTATAAATAAGATCTTTTGAATGTAGTGGGAGAACTCTGAGAAAATGTGCGTTTTGGAAACTGCCCGTAGTCCAGGATAGTGAACTGTATAAAGTAATCGTCCCTGCGCTGGAGAAATGCCATACTGGTGTGTCAGTATTTCTCCAACACCTGCGTTTTTACTAGCTGTGCTACGGGTCACTCCCCGAGCCACAACGACCGAGAAACTGGGGGGGTGTCGGTATGTACCGCAGCATCCCTTGTGGTCCCGGTCCTTCCCGGTCCCGGTCCTTCCCGGTCCTGGTCCTTCCCGGTCCCGGTCCTTCCCGGTCCTGACCAGGAGCCCACCCAGGGTGGGTGTCCAGCTACGGGTGACCCCATCCTGCCCGTGCGCCCGGCCCAGGGCGAAGAGCGGCTGCGGGGGTTTTCCCGTGCCCTGCCCCGCACGTGGGAGGGTGAGGATGGGGAACGTGCCGGGACGTGGGAGCCGAGGACGCCTCGGCGAGTCCAGCGGGTCAGGCAGAGCCTCGCGTGTCCCTGCGCGGCGTGAGCCGCGGCGTCCCGGACTCCCGAAAAGGAGCCCCGCGAGCTGTCTTAATCCTGTACGGCAAGGCCAGAGCCAAGGTCCGACGTGGCCCTTGTTTTGACCTTCCCTCAATTAAGCTAACGTCCCACTGAGGACTTACCCTAAGAGTTGCCAGATTTAGTCCTTTGTCTTAAATAGAAGCAATCTGCTGGTATTAGTCTGATTTCTTTTACTGTATGATAACATGCCAATAGGCAATTTCGTTGCTCCTTAGGAGGCTTATTCCCACCCTGATGTAACTCCTTGACTGTTACAGTTTCCATACCAAATTATTTGCCGCTATTTTCAATTAATCCTGACTTGATTTTTGTTTCTGTTTGCGTACTGCAGTTGTGTTCATAGTTGGAAGCAGAATGTACAAGAAAGTCCAACCTCAAGGAAATATAATGATTCAAGTTTCCAAATGCATTGGAGTAAGTACTATTTGTATGCCCCAAACCCTGGCAGCAATTTTTAAAACTGTTCAGTAAACTTGCCTAGATCAGAAATCTGTCATAATATGAAGAAAGCTTCTTAAGCTGTTTTTTTGTGGTTTTTTTTTTTTTTTACTTTTTTCCTTATGGAAGGCTTCTTACTGACACCTCCAGATTTAGAGTGCCTTTTTATTTATCTATATCTTGGTTTATATGTGAATTCTTACATGAAGAAAACAAAGTAAGATGTCAGGTATGCGTAAAGGCTTATCGCAACTTCTGGGAATCATTTCTTTCTCATTTGTGCACCTTTATGCAGCCTTGTAGTAGGAGACAAACATGCCTTCACCTGAGTCAAGAGCAGAGCTCCTAGTATATCTTATCAGCAAAGATGTTATTTACAAAGCAGAGGTATATCGATCCCCACTGTATTAGGGAGATCAGGGAGGTTTATGTGTCAGTGCAAGCCTGCAAGAAAGGAAGCTAAATCTGCATGAATAGCACTGCATGCCCCAACTTTGCAGGGCCTCAGCTTTGAGATCAGGGGATTTTTTTCATTTATGGGCTGCTTCATTCTCCATACAGGTCTGCCAGCTTGTTATAGCCCAGACCGCTGCTTGTCTTGTAAGCACTGCCAGCACCAAATCTCCGTATGTGACTTTGGCCATTGCTTAGAGCGCTGCTCCTAAGGCCCAGCTCAGCCTTGCATGTTACTCCATGCAGAAAGTCTTAGGAGTTCTTCAGGACTATATTTGTGTATGTTCAGTGTCGAGGTATGAGGAATATCTACAAGATGCAGCTTCTCGTAGTGAAATGTACTCTTACAGACATTCAGCTCTGAAAACCTGTGCATATGACGTTCTTCTATTTATTGCTGTACATAAATAAATCTGAAGTAGACAGGTCTTCAAGTTCCTGACAGCAACCTAGACTGAGAGAGACTACTCTGAGCTGTTTGGTTCAGCTAATCCCAGGTGCACACTCCACTGGATATCCAGTGTGAGGCCTTAAAAGCAATATTCCCTCAATGCTCACAGCAGTTCACAGAAGTAAGTTACCTTTAGCACCCTGTAAGCACTAGAAGCAGGAGTGTCATCTTGAGTGACAAAACAGTTTATAGCGTTTATAAATATTTGTAATGCCATTAAACAAAATTCCGTCTCTCCTCAGTTTGCCATCAAAAACAGGTTTCGACATCGCAGCAAGGAGTTCCCCAAGAGAGAGCACTGGCTAGACTGGGCGAGTGAGAAGTATGACGTAAGTGCTGGGTGAGGACTCCTGCGCCGTGACACCCCTCAACCCTCAGCTTCCCTTCTGTCTGCTCTGATCCGCTGCCTCAAGCGCTGGGCAAATAGTTTTGGGCCTCTCAATCGTTTAGAAGCTAATGGTCTGGCCAAACCTCCGTGCTTCCCGGGGGTTGTAGGTAATCACCCCAGCTCCCGTGGGAGAAAGCAGAGCTGTCTGAGTTGATGCTCTGCGTGATCGTAGCCTGCCCAGGGAAATTCAAGGGAGGTGAAGAAAAGGCTGTTTCCCTTGTCGAACAAATGCAAGCACCTATTAGTTTTGGAGTTAGTAAAATAGCAAGCATTATCCTTGTCAACTTTTTGCTTCTCTCGGTAAACTGGCTTCAAACAAAAATATGCTGCTTTAAGGACTGCAGAAGGGAAAAATGGGCACGGTGTCGACTGTCACGGTTAATGCGCAGGGCCGTAACACTTGTCTCGGGGTCGAACTGCAGAATTATGCTTAGGAATTTCAGCTTAAGTGGGTAAACGCTGCATCCCCCCGACCTCAGTACAAGCTCCTTACCATGATTCTCAAAGCCTTGTGTCCCACAGTCCCCAACCATGTCCCCTGCCGCCCTGCCCCATTGTCAACGGCAGCACAAACCTTAGCCTGTCCCCTTTATTTTCCTTTTGCCTGTGTGCATTTTTCATGTGTGAAATGCATTCCTCAGTCACCCGTCGTTCAAATGCCTCCTTCCTAGAACAAATAATGCAGCGCTAAGTGCTAAATCTCATGCTGCCATCAGTACGCGTGCCAAGAGGCACAGGTCTCTCTGATATCAGTGTCACCTTTAACCGGCAGCCCTTCCCACGCCCACAAGCACACCTTGTGCTTTTTAACAGAAATCAGCAGAAGTACCCACAATATACAAAGTTTAGGACGTGGGTAAAGATTACCTGATGAGTCTTCACCTGTTGTGCTGTGAACAGCAGCCTGCAACTGTCCCTTTTTTTTTTTTTCTTTTTTTTGACAAATTCCTCTTGTGTAATTCTCGTTTGCTGCAGAAACGACTGATTGCTCAGACTAAGATGGTGTTGAAGGTGCTTTTCCTTTACATCCCTCTCCCCATGTTCTGGGCGCTTTTTGACCAGCAGGTAAAGTAGAAATTGTTTGGCTTGGCAATATGAGACGTACCACGTCACTCTATGTACTCTGAGGTCACCAGACATAAAAGGTGCCTGTGGGAGGGTGGAAAATAATTCTTTGCAAATTCTTTAACCTGGTTCTAATGTGAAGGGGTAGTTACCGAGTCGTGTTAGTACAGGATGTTCTGCAGCCAGGGGAAACTCAGTTTACCTGGAGATGCCCAGGACTCATTCAGTGACTGAGGTATCTCTAAATCTTGTATCAGCCAGGACTCAGAGGATGAAACAGTAATTTAAAGCTTTCTTAGTTCTAACGCTTCTTCCGCTGTCAGTTGTGACATGAAATGTAGGGTCCTGGTGTAAATGCTCTGGAGAACCAGGGCTGAAGCTGCCTGGATGCCAGTTTGCTTAATCACTCAAACTTGTTATAAATACCTCACGCATTCAAGCAGAAGTATTAGCCTATAATTCCCATTCACTTGGTGGACCGAGCGCTCAGGACTCGTGACAGTAGGCTTTCGGAGCTAAGTGTTGAAGTATGAATTTAGGAGGGTGTCTGAGAGAACGAGGGGGCTGAACGCTTTATCCAAGGCAGACCGTAGGCAGTTTGGTCCGGATTGCCTGGGTCGTGCTGCTTTAGTCTGGTACCAGCGAGCTGTCACTACTGGTGTGACCCGTTATAAAGGGGCACCCCTGCTATGGAATTCGGAACTCGATACCCATTCCATGGGTGACAACTCGTCTCTCGGGCAGCGGTAGATCGCGGGCAGTTAAAGGCTCTCGCCGCAGACGCACGAAGGCGCTCGGGGGGCTGCCGCGCACGGCACGCGGCCGTGCTCCGTGCCGGCTGCCCCCGCCACCTCTCCCGCTAATCTCTGCGTCCCAGTTATTTTCTGCTCTAGTTCACAAAACTAGTAAATGAGCGAAATGGGCCGCGAGGACCACTTCGTTCAAATGTTTACATCGCAGAGGAAGGGTACTCCTGTAGCAAGCTCGCTTTATATTTTTATTGTATTGCATGTCTTTCCCAACGCTTCCCTTACAAAAACGATTAAAGAGGAACTTTGAAAGATTGATTTACTGTGGCATTTAACTCTCTCTTCTTTTGTTAAGGGGTCAAGATGGACACTGCAGGCCACAACAATGGATGGGAATTTTGTAGGTTACTTTTTATTGCTTTTTTTTCTTAATTAACATTTACTTTTCAGATCAGTTTTATTTGTTGTCATAACGTTAAAACCTATTTATTTTTTCTTCACCAGGGATCTATTCAGATTCAGCCAGACCAGATGCAGGTACAGTAATCTTCTGTCTGACAATTCTAAGTACCTCCCAAAGATTATATATAATTTTTTAATTGCCTTTCATTAAAGAAAGGACTTTGAAAAATACTTAGTTTTTTCCCTCCTTATATTCATCTTCAACAGACTGTGAATCCGATCCTGATTATTATAATGGTCCCAGTTGTGGATGCTCTGGTTTATCCTTTAATCAAGAAATGCAAGATCAATTTTACGTAAGTTGATGTACCTACCTGACTTCAAAAGAGGCTCATTTTAGTGGTTTCTTGAAACTGCTCTTCCAGCCGTGATGTAACAAGAGCAAGCATTCAGCTAAGGAGAAAATAGCAGTGCATTTAAAATGGGGTTAATATTTTCAAGAAATGAAAAAAAAAAAACCCCATAGAATACTGCAAGTGGTATGTACAGGCACCACAGACTAGAGGAAGAGAATCTAATAGTTAAGTGACAGTATTTTCCAGTTAAGGGCAAAATCTTTTGACTGCAGGAGAGATGCTGTTCACTGTTTTCCACTTCCCCCTTCCCCCATGTCTACACCCTCTCCCTCCCAAAAGTTTAAGAAATAGAAATACAACATACATCCTTAGCATGTGTCAGATTTTGGGCTTAAAACTACCTGAGGCAAGATGTGTTTCCTCTGTGTGAGGAGTCTGGCTCACTGGATACTTCTAGGTGTAGCTTCAGAGGGCATTGCACATTATTTTTAAAGTGGGTAATGAAGTAGCTAGCACTTACAAGTTGGAGAGGCAGAAGATAATACAGTTCTTAAAACAATTTTTATAGGGCTGAGATGCAATGCTGTTTTTCCATCTATTTATGAAAAACTGGGGGCGTGTGCTGTGCTGGAAACACCGCCATTCATTTGTGGAGACTCTACATCTGATGAATGAAATATCTACCTTTAAATTTACCCTTACAGCTCACCTGAATGTCAGTAGATGTCTCCTAATTCAACATATTTCCCTGACACTTTTTGTTCAATACTATTTTGATTTAAACATAGCAATATTGACACAAGTTGTTACCCTTTTTTAAAAGGCGTAACTTCTTGTCTTTCTGTTGTTTTAAAGCTAACAAGTGTACCGGATTGGCTTTTTCCTTCCTGCAGATGAGACTTTTCCAGAAACCTAATAATTATGTTCAGTCAATGTCTGAGCCCAGCAGATGCAGAATAACGTGGTGTTCAGGTGCTGCAGGAAGGATGTATTTCCCAATAGCGTAACTATGAATCGAGAGGTACCCAGCTTAGCAGAACACTTTCTGCAACAACGTCAGCCCTTCAAATGGTGACAATGTGCTAGTTGCGGCCATTTGAGTTTCCCCACCGTGGAAAGAAAATAACTAACAGCTGAGGCTTTGAATTAATATTTGTCTTAAAACTCACGTATGTGTTTTGTCATTGTACTAGGCCCCTGAGGAAGATCACTGTTGGTATGTTCCTTGCATCTTTGGCTTTCGTTGCTGCTGCCCTTGTGCAAGTGCAAATAGATGTAAGTTCAGCCATGTGCAAGTATTTACTATTAATATTTAGTTGTTAATACAGAACAAAGTGTGTTTAAGGGGAAAATGAGCCAAGACTCCTAAATTTGGAACCAAGCATATGAGCACAGAAGTAGAGGGAGGGAAAATATTAAAGTATATTGCAATAGTGTGATTAGCATAATAAAGTTAACTAGCTATGGACACCGTCCTGCAAAACATCTCGTCTGCCATTAGCATAGATCACGCATTTAAGGCAGCCTCGAGTCTTTAAACTGAGACTAAAAGCTGAAAAAACAGAGATTTATTTGGCCTACCCGCTTCGTATCTCCGATCTCTTCCGACATTTAGACTGGAGGTGAAGTGTGACAGTCTGGGAAGCATCATCAGAGCAGGGGCAAAGCTGATACCTGTTTAAGGCAGGATTCATCCCACCGAACTTTCCTTGCCCCAAAGGGAGGTGTCGTGCCTGAACCAGATGAAGGTTTCCCCTGTAGCTGGGGTGTCGGCAACACCTCTGGAAGGTGATCCGTTGCATCCCTGGATAGCTATCCAGAGGTGCCTGCCTGTCTGCATGCACTATTAAGGCAAGATGCTCAACTGTTGAATAGCTTTAGTTGGGAATGAGGAGTTCTCTCCTTAATGCCTGGGTCCAGCAGTGAAACCAGCTTTATATTCAACTCTGCCTCTTGAAGTGGGAAGTAAAGGGTCTGGCCTTCAGCTGGTACAGACACATCCAGGCTGTCTGCCTGAACGCTCTGTGCCGGAGCTGTGCACACACACCTACTGGCATTGGGCAGAAACGTCATCAAAGCCGGTAACTTCCCAGGCTGTTGCACAAGAATCTCCTGCAGAAAGGTAAAGATGGAACTGCTTTTCTTGTGTGGTGTACCTAAAGAGATGGGAGCAGATGACAAAAGTGTGGGAAGCAAAGAAAGGTTGAGGCAGAACTGAAATAGACACAACTCCTCCGGCTCTTGATGCTCTGCAAGAGCAGAAGCTATTTACTGCTAGATGTGGTGGGAAGCGAAGTCTCCAGAAGTTCGGTTTCTCCGGGCTGTCACACTGGGCAGTGCCCATACATGCTTCTGCCCAGTTCAGCAGCACCAGTGCTGGGGGAGAGCGAGTCAGAACATGGTACGGAGAAGCTCAGGAAGCCATAGGATGTGGGAAAAGCCCATCCCTTGAACTGCAGAGTGGCCTCGGTAGCGGCAGCACGCTGCAGGACGTGATCAAAGAGGAACCACATCTGGCCACAGAGGCATTGTTGGGGTTGAGACACTTCTTTCTTGAGGAAGCTGTAAGGCAGCTTGTGTGAGACTAATAACAAAACTCGTTATTAAAGTTGCAGCCCTCTGACAATCACAGATCATGGGGCAAATGCTAATCTTCATCATGAGATAACTAAGATCACTGTAATTATAGTACTTTTTCCATGTGACTTAGGGCATTGATTTTACTTTTTTTCTGTCCTACAGAAAACTCTTCCAGTTTTCCCTGCAGCTGGGCAATCCCAAATCAAAATAATAAATCTAGGTACTAATGATGCAACAGTTCAGTTTGAACCTAAACTTCAGAGTGTGGATGTAAAGTCTATGAAGTCGGTAAGTAACACGAGATGGGGAATAGCAAGTTAAAAAAAAAAAATAAAAATCTAATGGAGTAAGTCAAAGTGGTTCTTAACTTATGGTTCAAAATTGATTCTTTTCTAGTTTTTTTCCTCTATTCATTTTAAAGATTTTTTTTTTTTTTTTTTTTTTTTTTTTTGTATTGTGAATGAATTGTTACTGAAAACACAGTGAATGAAGAAATGGTAATTCTCAATGTTGTAAGAAGTACTAGTTTGTTTTGGTAAGAGGTTTTTTTTAACGAAACTTAATAGTGATTTTGAACTAATGGAAAATTTCACTCTTGCTAAAAAGGTGTCATTTCTTAGCAGCAAGAACACACCTTCCTTCAGTAAAAGTCCATTCAGCTCCAGTAAATCACTGCTCTTACTGTGAGTGAATGCTTACTTGAACAGGGAATTTTTTTCTGTGGCTACATCACATATATTAAGCTTCAGATTTTGCTCTTAAAGAACCTTTTTGGGTTCTATTACAGCACAACCTTGATAGCCCTATTGCCAGCAAAATGTGGTGGAGCTGATGGACATGTATAATAACGGGTGTTAGGAAGCATGTTCTCTGACAGCCTGCAATCCTGTTTCCATATAAGAGGAGAAACCCTATTCCATCCTCCTCCAAATTTGCCTCACGTGGAAACTGAGCTGTGAGGAGAAGATAATGGCACCCAAATTGTATGCTGATGTGGAATTGATACAACTGTGGTGCATACCTGAAAATGAAGGGTGTAAAAAGCTCCACTCCCTGCTATAGACATCTTAAAATCCAGATGTTTTGGATTATAAAATACTCTTTATAATCCTATAAAACAAGGGGGTTTAGTACTACATTAACATGTTTATTAATGTTTTAAGTATTTTATGCTGATGAACTGTATTTAGAATATTTAAAACATGTCCTGGTAATAGTCACTCCTGCTATGCTGAAACCATAAAGACACAGCTTGAATTTGCATCTCTTAGGAGGTGTTGCTATCTGGAAAATGCTGCATCTTAACTCATGCTAGTGCTGCCTCTGTAGCTAAACAGAATTTTACTTGATGGCAGTGGTAAGCCTGATTTATCTGGAGCAAGAAATACACAGGAAAATATAACAGCTATTCCATAATGCTTGTGGGAGGCTAATGTTACTCTGAAGCTTGTGTAATGAAAGAAATGAATAAAAAACAATGATCAAATGAAATTAATGTTTGATGTAGAAAACCTAACAAAAATGAAAATTAGGAGATGCCCACAATCTCTGGCCCTTCAGAAGTAACACACGTGTAAACTTCTGACCACCCGGAGTCCATAACACTCCCTCAAAGGTGTAGACAAATATGTAATTGCATGGAAATTCATAGCAATTTGTTTGTCTTTATAGACGGGCTACATGACATTTGAGACTTCTCAGTTGCGATCATTAAACATAGCTTCTGGAAATAAAACTATAAATGCAGTTGTCAAGTTGCCAGGGGGAAGCCGTCACACTCTTGGAGTTAAAAATACTGCGACAGGCATTGATGTTAAATGGGTAAGTCTGCTTACATTCCCAAGATATATATTAATGTCTTAGCAGCTATCTATGTGGAGTGTGTGAAGCTGAGAGGACAAGCCCTTTGTCTTATTTTCTGTCTCTCCTCCTCTCTACAGCTCACCAGTCTCACTGGTAGAGCAGAGAGCAGGGCAGGATGTGGTTTAAAAAAAAAAAAAAAAAAAAGTAAAAAATTACCAACTTAGAATTTAACTTGTCAATCTTGACAATTACCCTTTCACCAAGACTTAAATGTGTGGTCATACAGCGTTTTCTAGTAGATGTGTATCCTAATAGGATCCTAAAAGGGAAGGTCTGGAGTCTTGCTCTGAAGCCTCTGTTAATTCTCACTGCTATGTAATAGTGCATATTTAAGCTTTTCACTGATGCTGATGAAGTATCTTGATAACGGTCTCTTCCACCAGCTGTTGGACAATGTCACATCAAAACCAGAAGAAGGAAATAATCTCATCAGGTAGAGTTTGTTTTGCTCCTAAATTTTGGCAGGAGTGTGACTGTCTCTTCAATCTGCCTCTTGGGTGGACTCTTCTTGCTTCCATAGTTTTCTATACTGTAGGAACTCTCCGCTTGCTGGACACTTCACTCAATGTTTAGGGGAGGAAGGAAGTATGTTGCATATCGACTTTGGGTATAATTTAGCTAAAATTGGAAGTGTATGTTTAGCTCCGTTGTCTAGACTTTTTTTTGTAGACAACCAGCACAGCTTGCATGTATATACCTCCTTTTTAATCTTGGGTAAGAAGTATCCTAAGTATCCTGCTACTTCTCTACTTTTCTTCTATGTCTTCCATTTGCAGATGCATTTGTTACTGGTTGTAGCAGAGGCTTGCTTTTGACTTTCTCCTAAGCAGGCAGTGGGCTGGTGTAGGTCTAGCTTGCTTTTTGCATTGGCCATGCTTTGAGATTTAGAGTTCTTTATAACTGTTAACTGACAAAAATAAAAGGGGAAGACTTGATGCTTGTGTGCTGCCAGTATATAATTAAAAGTAAATCCTGTATTCTTTGACTTATGTATATTTTGCATAGTATTTCTTCACTCTTGCATTTTAAAGGTTCATAAACAATTTGCCTGATGCTGTCAACGTCACTATGGGTGACACTTCTTTTGGAATACTGGTGCCTCTTTCTGCCAGTAATTACAACCTTTTTCCAGGAGGAAGGTAAGCATTTTCCTTTACCCTAATCTAACCACTTGAAGACATACTTGTCCTTGGAAAAAGGACATAGAACTCTTTTATTTTATATAATACATGCAATTGTCTATACCTATGGTCTGAACTGTGGGGTTTTTTTCTTTTTCAGACAAGATAAGATTGTGGCTATTAGAAATTCAATCCCTTGTTCAGTTACTTCAAAGGCATTTGGCTTTGGCAGTGCCTATACAATTGTAATTAACCGGGTGAGTTGCCAGTGCTGTTGCATGGACAATACAGAGTTACTTTTCATGTCAATATTTTCTTTAACTAAAAAAACACTTGTAGAATTATTCCTCTTGTCCTTAATTGTACATATGATAGAATTCTGGTATGTTGAACAGAACATAAAACCATCATTAACTATAAAAATAATGATGGGTATGATAATGACATAGTGCAAGAATTCATGTTCATCACTAATGGCCTTAAATCTTTAGCCCTATTAGACACTAAGGAATTGCATGAAGTATGCTGTAAAATAACTACTACTTTATAAATAAGTACGGAGTGCTTCATACATAATGCTCCTTATTTACCCAGAACTTTGCATATATATGATTATAGGTATGATACAGAACTGGTTAGAGCACCTTTAGCGTACAGACTCTTTATCACTGTTCCTAATGTGCAATTTTAATTTCCAGTGTGTGGGAGACACTCTTAATGTAACATATTCTGAAGATATCCCACCCAATACAGTTCATATGGCTTGGCAGATCCCTCAGTATTTTATTCTTACATGTGCAGAAGTAGTCTTCTCTGTCACTGGGCTGGAGTTTTCATACTCACAGGTAGGTTTTGCTCTTCAGAGCTCTCATTGTGTTAAGAATCCTCTGTGATTTGTTGTTTTTAAGCGGTGCTTCTGTATTGCTGCTTGCTTTGAACAATTACGTCCTTCAGAGCTCCCTAGCAGGACTATAGGCTGGTGCAAGTTGCCCTTGTTTCGCTAGCGTTCAGTGTTTTCCATGAAGCTGTGCTGAATTATATCATTTGAAGACTTGACCACCAGTCCTCAAGTCACCTTCTCGCACACGTGACTTTCCATTAAAAATAAGTGGAGCTGTACTGCTGCTGTAAAACTAAGCTGGAGAGCCCTCAAATGGGAAATGAACAAGTACTGACACCTCGTCTCCACACCAATTTCCTCCATACAGTCTTTAGCAGCAGTTTAATTATACACTTTTAATTCCTTTGTCTTGCAAGTCCGGTTTGTTATTAGCTGTGTGTAGTTCTTCCCTTAATTCTGAGTCTATAAACTGCGGTGATGGGAACATTGTAAGTTGTAGCTTGCTAGTCTATGATGCACTCAATTTCTTCATTTAACGTGTACCATGTGTGACTGAGACGTAAAACATGCCTGTTATTACTCAGTGTGTACAAAGTAAAAGGTGTTATAGTTACTACTGCTAATCTCTTGCTCCTCAAAGCCTTCTCCAGGTCTGTTTAATTCTCTAGCGATTTTTAATTAAAAAACAAACAAACAACCAAACAAAAAAACCTAAGAAACCCTCCTCGCCCCAGATAACCAGTGCATGTTACAACATAAAGAATGCAGTAAACATCAGAAAATAAGCGATAGCAGCGTTTGACTAAAACTTAAGTGTTTTACTTCTATAATAGGCCCCATCTAATATGAAGGCAGTGCTGCAGGCGGGGTGGCTGCTGACGGTGGCTGTCGGTAACATAATTGTCCTTATCGTGGCTGGAGCATCCAAACTCAGTGAGCAGGTAAGCACACAAGCAGTCGGCGTGCTATTATATTACACTTTGAGAAAGGAGCTCTAATCCAGGGGGGAGTCGTGGCTGATAATCCTCAACCACAACTCTTGAACGTCGGCGTTACGGTGGATTTGCATTTATAGTTGGAATACAGGAGGTTAGTGTTAGCTACAAGAGCGTACCAGTCAGTTGTAGAACTAGTGCTTGACTGAATAATCTCATTAGAGTATATAAGTAACAGAGATATGAATCTTTATAACCTATTTGGATTAAAACTAGTGTTGAAGGCTGTGACAACAGGGTGGTAACTTGTGTCCTGGAGCCTCTTCTAAAGTTTCTGTTGGACCTTTTCCCCAGCACTTCCCCAACATGTGTGTGAACGTGTACACACGCACGAAACTTTAAGCAACTTCAACAAACACTTCCTCTGCAAAGGCTTCTACCTCTTCTGTCTGTTGTTTGCTATTCTTAGCTCTTGCTCTGTCAGCCTCCTTTGCTTGCAAGCAGCAGTTTCTAGCATCTCTACAATAAATTGCTTCTCGTGGTGTGGAAAGGTTGTGAACTTCTGGGCTGAAATTCTAGACTAATGAGATTAAAACCTACCAAAATTCTGTTCACTGCCGTTGAACCTTCACCTGCATACCTCAGCCCTGCCGCATCCCTCCTTCTGGCTCCACTGGTTTCAATCCTCATTCTTTGGGGCATGAAAGCTGTGGTTCTCCTGGAGAAGAGCACTTGGACAGGACTTTCTCGGACTGCTAGTGGCACTCCCTGATGAATTAAAAGGGCTGTCTGAGAGAGGGAAAAGCCTGTCTTTGAAACGGGTCTGGCAGCCCTGGTTTCAGCTAAATTAACCAGAAAGAGCATGAAACAGAGCTGTTGAGGCTTTTCGGGTGGAGGTAGCACTTTGAAACCAGGGTTCCTGGCCTTGCCCTCTGCCCAGATTTGCAGTCAGTGGAAACTTTTTACTGCTGACCTAAGCGGAAGCAGGATCACTGCCAGCCTGGTTTCAAATGAGATTACCTGACCAAAAGCAGGGGCTGAGTTTTCTTTTCGGTCTTTTGGTCCATTCCCATGCCTCCAGGAAAAGGGTATTGTAGAGCTTTTCGGTATTCACAGAACTTCTGTCTCTTCAGTGAAGACAGAACTGCTGAAAGGGCCTCAATTCTGAGTTGCTTTAATATGTATTATATACATCTAATACTTAGTCTTTTAAGTCATATGATACTTGTTATGTATGCTTAGTTTCACATTCTGAATTAACTTCATTTCTTGCAAAGAGTAAAATGGTGTAATTCTTTTTGGGAACGAATACTGATGGATAAATTCTTCTTTTTTTTTTTTTTTTTTTTTTTACAGTGGGCAGAGTATGTGCTGTTTGCTGCCTTGCTGTTGGCAGTTTGCATCATTTTTGCTGTCATGGCTTATTTTTATACCTATACTGATGTAAATGAGATAGAAGCCCAACTGGATGAGGAAGAAAAGAAACAAGCCAAAAAGGATCAAGATGCCTACGAAAAGCAATCTGAAGCTGTCTCTCAGATGTAAAAGGTGTATTCAAGGGGTGTTTATAAATTATGGTATCCCATTAATGATCCCTGCAGTAAGAGGAATCAGGGTATCGGTAACACCTCTGGATAATATGTCTCATGGGAGAGGTTAAGAAAAACTGTTTTAACTTAAAATGCTACCTCTCTTGGGAAGCAAGAGGAAAAGATTAGTCTCTCTTCTACTGAATGGTATCCTGAAGAAACTCCAGCAGAATTTGCACTCTTAATGTACCTCAAGCTTAAATACCATAGCATTAAAATATTGAAATTGCACTTGGCACTATTAGACCCTGTGAAAAGATGTATTTTTATACTGCATTTCAATTTTATATCATGAAAGAAACAAGTATTGTCAAGAAATAGTAATTGAAGCCAAGCTGTCTGCATGACCCCTCTAGCCTCACTGTTACTTGAAAGCAGCAGGTCACATGTGCCTTAAATTCTTCTGTACTTCCTTACAGATAATGGGAGCAAAGCTCTGGCATTGCTCAGATTAAAAAGCTGTCTGTGCTCCACATGGCAGTAACGTGGATGTGCACTGTAATGTAATGCTTTATGTGCCTGTTAACTACCCATTTAACTCCTGTTATGGTTTTTAATTGAATATAGTAATGAGGTGTCCACTCAGGTAAACAGCCAATGGCAAATGATGTTTGGAATAAGCAACAGCAATAAAACTTGTGTTCTAACAAAACAGTGGAAGTGGCGTACAAGTATGAGTTACGGTTGCATGTTAACAAAACGTGATCCTACCTCTCTGCTGCCTCTTTGTATGTGCTCCATCGCTTGAAGCTAATGGACAAGTGTCGGTCTTCTCTATCTTAATATACCTGTAACACCCATCCATTTTATAGTAGGGAAGACTAAATTTTGCTGCTCAGCAGGATTGTGTAGCCCTGTTGGCCATATTACGGAGTACCAGTGGTCTGCATAGTGTTTTGGGAATTCCTGTATTTAGATCCACATCCTACACTTTCTCCAGCAGCTGGCTTGGACTCCCTGGCCCCTCTAGTAGTCTTGCCAGACTTACGGCTGCTTTGATACCTGGCTCCCAATACTCTTACAATCCTATTTTACAGCAAGTCCAGCTTGATATTTGCAAGTAATCACACAGACATACATATTTAAGCAATGTGCATGTTGCTGGCACTGCAGATGCACGGGCCCCTGTGACCCCTGGTTCCCACTCCTGTTGCCGGCACTTAGATGTCCGCGTACGTGTATGCACGGAGAATAGAGTCCCCCACCCAGGAAAACAGTTAGAAATGGAGTTTGATAAGACAGTGTTTAGTTCTGGATGCTGCTGTCTAGACTACCAGACTGCTGGGAGGGTCTTTTGCATATCTTTTAGTGTTACAGAGAAGATGCCCTGAAATCAATCGAGTTAACAGCTGATCATTCTAACTTCAGTTCTTATTTAAAACAAACAAAAACCTTTTAAAAAAATGCAAGAGTGGTGAACTATGAAAGCCCGTTCTAGCAATCAAAACTGTACTCATGTCTGGCCAGGTAGATACAGGGATGTGTATGTCCATATGCTTACTAATATTACAAATATACTGTACAGCTTCCATGTTTTTCCTACTGCTCGTTAGCTCAACCTAAGGACACTTGACTTAAAACTGTTCAAAGTCAGATTTTCTGAACTACATGAATCCAGTCCCTGCCATTTGCTGTTCTTGAAAATGGGCCAATGAGCAGCACACTCCTTTCAAAGTCTTCTCTATAGTTTTAGGCAAAGGTCTATACAAATCTGTTGGGTTTTTTAAATTCCTGGAATTCTATTCCTGGAAGCAATTGCAAGCCACCTATACATGCTGTTGCTCTACAAATTACTTTCACGTTTTTCATTCACACCTTGACGCGGTGCTTTACCACAATATCGCTGACAGTGTTGCAGAGGTTAGAATATTGATAATAAAATAACTGGGTCATGCCTTAAAGAGTGAAAGAGAGACAAATTATCAAGGGGGAAGTAACAACTCCTGAAATCATCCTACTTCTCCTGGAGGTGGTTCAGGACAATCAAGGATTCCCCATTTCCAGCCTAATTCAATCACTGCTGTTCTTCCTAGAGGCACCACTGCAGGACAGGGTTTTGTGGAGTTTAGCACAGAACAAAGGTAACGTGAGAGCCTGCAATTCAATGGACTCTCCATTATTGCTGTTAAATTTTATCATTTTCCCATGCTCGCTCCTAATCCGAGTCAAAGCTCTGCATAAAATACCTAATGCCCAGAGGCGGATAACAAGTCCATGTCCCAGGAAGTTTAACAGTGGATCTGACTGCTTAGGAGGGAGAGAGAGGAGAGGAAGATGAGCAAAACGGGACCTGTGTTTTTCAGAGAGTAGCTACGTGCTTACCTGAATTGGTTCAAATCACAGGTATGTTTTAAGAGCCTTATGTGAAGATCAGTGACCACCCACTGCTGGCACCTACTTGGAAGGTCTCAGCAGCGTCCTGGTGCAATGACTCTATGGGACGGTGTCGTGGTTTAACCCCAGCCAGCAACCAAGCACCACGCAGCCGCTCGCTCCCCCCGCCCCCCCCCAGTGGGAATCGGGAAAAAGAAGCAAAACCCACGGGTTGAGGTAAGAACGGTTTAATAGAACAGAAAAGAAGAAACTAATAATGATAATGATAACACTAATAAAATGACAACAGCAATAATGAAAGGATTGGAATGTACAAACGATGCGCAGGGCAATTGCTCACCACCCGCCGACCGGCACCCAGCTAGTCCCCGAGCGGCGATTCCCCGCTCCCACTTCCCAGTTCCTATACTGGATGGGACGTCCCACGGTATGGAATACCCTGTTGGCCAGTTTGGGTCAGGTGCTCTGGCTGTGTCCTGTGCCAACTTCTTGTGCCCCTCCAGCTTTCTCGCTGGCTGGGCATGAGAAGCTGAAAAATCCTTGACATGAGTCTAAACACTATTTAGCAACAACTGAAAACATCAGCGTTATCAACATTCTTCTCATACTGAACTCAAAACATAGCACCCTACCAGCTACTAGGAAGACAGTTAACTATCCCAGCTGAAACCAGGACAGAGAGCAAAGGGGGGCAGTTAGGGAAAAAATGGGCAGGGTGTGGGAATTGGTTCGCCACCTTTTTGGAGAGGACGGGCTGGGGTATGCATTTCGTAAGCGTGGGGAGCTCAGTGAAGAGCCGGGCTCTCGCGGCAGGGCCTGAGTAAGCTTGAGCGAAAGGTGGGGTGTAGGCAGTGCACCCTCACGGGGGAAGCCCGTGGTGCAGCAGGCACGGTTCTTCCCCGCGTAGGCTCCGTGACTGCTTTCTGGGGTAGCAGCTGGGCTGGACGTAGCCGAGCCGCTTGTGCTTTTGTAAAGGGTCATTTCCAACGAGACGCCGAGCCCAAAGCCTTTTGACAGCTCGTAGAAACTACGCGTTATTACATCCTTCGTACTGAATGCCAAACACCGATTTGACTATCTTAAGCAGTGTTACAACTGTCACTGACTGCATCCTAAAAGAATCCTAATTATTGCAGAAGCTAATTAGATAGGTTCGCCTTTGCCAGCAGAAGTACTGGAAAGAAAAAGCTGGCTTTCCCTGCAATGCCAAAACGGCCATAAGACCTTCTGGAACACTCATAAAGAGACCATTTGAGGCGAAAGTGGCTGTCTCCGTAACACCATTGCTGTGTTTTGGGGCCGGGGAGGAAATAAAACCAGAAACTGCATAGCTAAAGAGAAAATGATGCGAGAGCTAGGCATGAAGTAGAGCGAGCCACTTTCACAGCACTCGCTCTCAAGCTGTTGTTGCAACCCCTCGTTTGACCTGCTTCTGCCGTTAGCGGCAAATAAAGCCCTCATGAGATTAAGCTGAAATCTCATCCGTCTGCTCATGTGAAATTGTGTTTGTCCTCCTGTGAGATTCGGCTGACTGCAATGTATGTTCCTGTCAGAGCTTCTTTCCATCATAGCCTATACAGGGCTTTTTTACTCCACATTGAACACCCAGTCCTCACAGGTGCGAAAAATACTTTGTTTGAGCCTGATAAACTTAAAAAAAAAAAAAAAAAAAAAAATCAGCTCTCCTGAAGCCATGCCATGCTTCCTTGGTAGTAAAAATTGGAAATGTCTTCTACTTAGATGGGAGTCCTATTTCCTAAAGGTCTTATCTTACAAAAAAATATTTCAAGTAAAGGTTAATTCAATTGGTGCAGCTCCTTCAGGCTTGTACTTTACTTCAACAGAGTGCCCGAGAGCAGTTCTGTAACCACCTAACTGAATTAATGATATTGAATGCATTTTTACCGAAATCTGATCCCAAACATGGGAGGGCGGGGGGGCAACACTGCTGCATGAGTTTACTAAAGTTAAAGCTGTGAATGTCCCACGCTGGCAGGGCCTGGCTGAGTGCTGAACCGGGGGGGGCATGGGAAGGGGGGACTGCACTTGAGAAACTGAGCATGGAAATGAGTGGGGGGGGGGTTGTGGAAAGGACCTCCAGGTCCAGGTAGTCCTCTACCCTGGACTTCTGCTGCTCTACAGGGAGCAGGAATAGAAGACTAACGGTCATACTATTCTCTGTCGCAGCAGGGCAAGAATTTACTGTCGCAGACCATCTCCTCCCCCTGTTTGGGACCAGGCTGTGGTCATTCACCATCACATTCCTGATAGAGCTACAGAAGCCCAGGCTGGGGTTTGGGTTGGTTTTTTTGGTTTTTTTTTTTGGTTGGTTGGGTTTTTTGGTTTTGGCTCGTTAGTTCACACATGCATTGCAAGCGTGACTCATCATTTCTCCACTACATCAGCTTCAGAGCAGACGGCTGCCCCAGCGCCCAGCTGATGAACTCGCTCCCTCTCCTAACTTGCAGACCCAAGGAGCTGCTCTCTGCCACCTATTTCCAGCTCAAGGAGCCTGGCAGAACCAGGAGGAATCAGAGAAGCCATCTCCGACCTGCCTTGAGGCTGCTTCCAGAACAGGAGGGATTGATTTGCTTTCCCCAGATCGGTTTTGGTTTGTTTTTTTTTTTTTTTTTTTTGCAACGAAGCGCCAGTCTGTGACTACAGATTCTAGGTAATATTAATAGGACTAAAATATACGACGCTCTCCTGCCTTTATTTAACCCTTTTTTTTTTTTTTCTGCCAACTCCAGGTTCCTTGCTCAGGCAAAGCTGCCCGAGGTCCCCCAAAATTCCACCCCCACCTCCCCGGGAGTGGCGGGTCATTTCTTACCACCAGGTGGCACAAAAATACACCACAAAGGCAGGAAAAGCTGGGGGGGGGGGGGGGAGAGCCTCCCAGAAAAAACCCTCTTGCATCCTTGCCTTCATCATTTTTTACTCGCAGTTATCACAAAGCTTCGGGTTACCCCTATGAAAAACACCCCGTGCATCCATCGGTAGTGCTTTTGAAGACCGTAGGGCTGCTGTGTGTTGAGGAAAATGAAAATATCTGGATGGATTTAAGGAAGAGGTGGTCCCTGGCAGCCCTGGTGGAAGTCATGTCTCCTTAAAACTTTTAAAAACTTGTTAAAACTGCCGAAATCCTACGTGGTATTATAAAAAGAGACTTTGACAGAATAGTAAAGAACAAGAATAAAGCCGACTGTTCTGCAGCACCCAGCAGTCTTACTCTAAAAGATGATAAAATCACTGCGTACATCTTCATGTTGCAGTTAATCCAATTTAACTGCAGGACTTACTTACTTAAACCCTGGGCATGAAATTCTACCCTAAGAAGCAAAGCCACAAGCAGGTTTGAGGCAGTTTTTGTAACTGAGCAAAATGTCAGTCAGACAAAGCAAAATTGGCTCCTGTGGGCACAGCAGACATCCCCCGAGAAAACAGCACTGTGTTAAATACAGGGGTGTATAGATGTTCCAGCAAAAGATAATTTTTCAGTGGATACAGAATTTGGGCTGAATCTACACTTGGTTCTGACAGACTAAGGACGCACTGATTTCAGATTCCTGCCTCCTGGGTGACTTCCCAAACTGTTAATCTGTTGTACAACCACAGAACCCATCCCCTGTCTTTAAAAAGAAAGCCACAACCACCACATTTGGTAGGGGCCCCAGCTCACTGAGATGCCCCTTGGTGAGGCCATGCCAGCTAGATACAGTCCATTAAGGGAGTTTGCTGGAAGAGCATCTCATTCCTGAATGACATTCAGTATTAGACCTCTCCTAAACGCTGCTCTTTTCACACTGACATCTTCTCAAGCATATGCAGAAGCAGGTTTTTGAGCTACCCCACAAACTTTGGGGTCAAACTCGGGCACGCTTAGGAAAGAGCTTTGGGTATAGGGCTGTTAGAGTCCTTGGGAGGGCAAGAAGGTCTGTAGCCTGTGGATGCTGCTGCTGCGAGGGTTGTGAGCAGGGTCTGGATGGCCCCTCAGGCAACTGGTCTTGAAGCCGTCTTCCAGGCAGAAAGGATTTGCAGTGGGTTGTGACTTGGATGGGAGAGCTTTGGGAGGCAGAGCTGCTAGGAGGAGAGATTTGGATTAACCTGGCGTCGGATGCTGAAATAGTTTGGGAAGGGCTGATGTGGAAGAGTTTGGGACACCGGGTGCCAAAGCTTTGGGATGGGAGGAGTTAGGATAATCACTCGATGGCAATTCCCAGGGCACTTCTAACGAGATCTTCAGGTTGGGGCCAAGGACCTGTGTGCAAGGACGGCTGCACCCTGATCCCTCTCCCCAGAGCTGCTCCTCCCTGCTCTGTCCTCTACTGTGTCTGCCCTATGGAAAGCAGAAGAAACTTCAGCTCAGGGTCGCTGTAGGGGAGAGGTGTGGTTTCCAGCTCAGGTTAAGTTATTATGAAACGATGTCAGTGCTGAAGAAGGAGGTGGTCACTGGGAGGGGCAGTCTTTGAGCAGCTAAAACCCCTAATGACACTGCACCCTCATCCTCACAGGGACTTCTTGAATCTACTTTTAAAGGTGAACTGAAATACTTTAAAAATAATCTCTACAGAAGTTGGTTAAACACCCAAATCATTAAATACAAACACTTTACATGTATAAAAGTCACAGATACACATATTTTGAAAGTGCTTCTCTCTGCTTAACAGTCAGAACATAACTACATGGTCTTGTGTTTCTGCTGGAAGAATGACATAAAAGCACAGGGTAAAACCTTGAGCTGTAATAAGGAACAGGTTAGAAATTTTTATTTTACATTCATAAATGCAAATAAATGCAAGCACAGAACTGCATTACATTCTTTGAGAAACTTGCTCGTGGAAATAAGTAAGTCAGTGGCTACAGTGTCAGCCTCTATACAAGTGAGAAAGGAAGATGCGCCATGGGCTGAGGAGCCTATGTACTACCTACAAACAGCAGAAATCAAAAGTCCAGCGAAGTTGATGAGAATCTTTCCACTGATAGGTATGCTTTGCCCGAGCCCCTCAATGCACACAACTACAGCACCTTTCCGTGTCTGGTCCGGGTGGGCAGTGCATTGGCACTGGAGAGATTCTCAAAAGAAGAGCGGGGAAGGTCATGATTTGCACCAAGGGAGTTTGGGAGGAAGGTGCAGTTGGGGCCAGGATATATTCTAGGTGCAAGAAGCAGAACTGAGAGCAGATGTGCAAGACAATCGCAGTATTAAGATAGGAAAACAGAACCTGACCCAGGAAGAACAGAGTGTCTAAGTGACTTCTGGACACTGAGCGTAGCAGAAATTTGCATTTAGCCCAAGTCAGTCTGTATACCAAGCAGGGTCATCCCTGTATTTCTTGCTGTATTCAGAAGATACAGAGCCAGTACAGATAATTCTTGGTAGCAGATTTGGGGCCCATCTGTGTATTTCTCATTTAAGCCTCACCAGAAAATAAATGGAGATTTGTGGGCTCCTGCAATTCCCTCTGATCATTTCTACGGTGCTGAGGCAAATCCCTCTGCTATCAGGAGACAGCGGGGTGGGAAGTCTCTGCAGCTCTGCTACTCCATCAGTGTTAATAGGAGCCTACAGCCCATAACTCCCCCTGTAAATTTACTTCTGAGCAGGGAAGAACACCGGTGCTGATGTGGAGCAGCAAAATCTGTTCTTCTTTGCAAGTAAAGTATCAGGTACCCACTATCTCAGCGGGAAGAAAAGATACGCTCAGTCCAAAATCCCCAGGAAGCCTGCTCTCATGAAAAAGACGGGAGGAAAATGGAGCTGACAACTGTAGATGCCAAAGGAGCGTGAGGCTTTGGGATCTTGCCAGAGGTCTGGTGCAAGTGGGAGGTTGCAGCAGATTTTTGTGAATGAAAGGAGGTCTGCAGGAGGAGGTGGAAGGTGGCTGGAGCGTGTCAGAGCACCATGAGCACTGCAGGAACTTACTGGGTAACTACTTTTAGAAGGCTGTGGGATGGGAATGATGGGGAGGGTGGGAAGGCACATGCACAGGACCTGCATTTTTGTGGGGGCACAGTTATTACAGGCTGTAACTGTCCCACGCACATACTTAGTGGGGATGATGGAGGGTTCAGACATTAGAAAACAGCTTACAACCTGTAATTTATTTTCCTAATAGAAACCCTCCCAGAATAAAAACCTCACAGTTTGGGGTCTATCTGTGATTTCTGGCTTTTCACTCTTGGGTGTTAAGTTTGGGGGCTAGAAAGGCCGCAGGCTTGTGTTTCTAAGCACTGAGGGTCTCTGATTGCCTAGCAAAGAGGTTTAGTTGCAGCAAAGTCATCCCTCCACTGTGTGCTTCTGTACCTGCTCTGCAAAGACCGACCACTCCGCATACACAGCTTTGGGCTTAAACCATGGGCGGGAGCATTCCTTGCTGCAAGCCGAGAAGGTGGATTTTTGTGGTATGAAAGAGCTGGAGCCACCATCCCACTCCATACAGGACATTCTGGATGGAGTTTCACCTTCCACCTCACCTGAGCTAACTGGGGGCTGCCAGTGAATGGGGATGCGCTGGCCTCCCTCCGTCCCACGCGCACCCACGGTGTCCCGGCTGCGTGACACCCAGGGACCGCTGCCGCAGGAGACTAATCCAGCAGGATGTGGAGGCATTTCCCACGGGATCAGTGAACCGATCCAAATCACCATGCGGGCATGTGATTGCTAATGCAAGGACGGGAGCCAGGGCTGGGAGAAAGGAAGAGCAGGATCAGCACTTTGGCAGCAGACCGCAGCTAAATTGGATTAAGCGCAACATGAAGCTGTACCCTAAAAAAACCATCACGTTGCAATGATTTTCGTTTGTTACCAACATCCTAGACTGAAAACTGAAGCCTGTGGGAATCCATATGTTTTTGTGTTCAATGGATGAATACAATACACTTCTGTCAACAGAAGATTTTACAGGTAGCTTCTGGTATATCATGAGATTAATGAAGGGTAAAATGGGATAATTCTTGAATTAAAATAGTGAAGCAGTGCAGTCAACTGTAAGACCGCTACTTATCAGTTATCAGTGAGATACAGTGCAACTTTTTCTGCCGGGACAACCGTAGCCTGCAAGCAAACATTTTAGATCTGTGATGACATGGGATCTCTAGGGACATAGTTAGAGGTTAGAGCGTCTCATCGCGATTATAGGGTCACCCTTAATGGATCCATTTAGTCTGGAGATTTTGCTAGTCTGCTGTGTACGTAGACATTAATCTGAGATAAGAACTGATGTCTCCATTACAAAATGTGAAATGTGAGAAGAAGCTCGAGAAGGTATGTTTTCTTCTGTTTGCATATGTTTGGTTTGTGTGACAAGGGGCTAAGAGAAAGGTTTATAAAAAGCAAGATTTAATGAAATGATGCTCTTCGGGGGCAGAGGCACAGTGCGGTATAATCAATCTCATGTTTCTTAATGAGCTCTAGGTCCCCATCTAATTTTAATTGTCTGCCTGGAATACTAAAATACTTTCAGGCACTTATATTCTGCTCATTATTAATAAAGGGCATACAACACTCGAGACGTTTCTTCCATTTCCTGCCTCATTCCGGCTTACCCATTATGATTCTCAGCACTACAAGAAAGCGAATTTTCTCCTATTAATAAGAATCTTAAAACCCAGCAATTTTCTATGAACGATATGAATTACATCACTGCAGGAAGTGAAATACATATATAGAACAGCACGTTTTACACAAACATAGCAAAATACTGGATTTTTCTTTGGGGAACATAATCTAATAGCCTTTTTTTTTTTTCCTTCAGCATTCACGAGACCTAAAGCAGAATGTCACTGTTTGAACTTCAACCTCTGCTTCTGTACTAGACAAAATCATTTTCTCACAGGATGGCTTATTGAACCAGAACTTAAATGCACAGCCACGTCTAGCTGTAGAAGGCAATCTGTGTGCTTTTGAAGCTACGTAAGCTTCCTCTGCTGGCATAAATACATGGCTGCAGGGTTACCCATGGCATGTAGAGAGGAAGAAAGGCTCCATCATGAACTTTGTAGAAGGGACCCAATTTCCACCAAAAATTGAAAACTGAAATTTTCAGATTTTGGTGGAAACACAGAAACCCCCGTTTTGTAGGGGTATGATCCCCACATAGTTTGAAAGCACACTAGAAATTAATCTTGTAGAGCAAACACAATTAAAGGCAGGAAAAAAATGTCAGTTCTGGACAACACAAGGATATTTTTTTGTTATTAACAGGGAAATGTGCGTTTCTCCTTCAGCACAGTAGAAGAATGTCAGAATATGGGTGTTGTAAATGTCCTTAACGAGGCCCTACAGAAGTGGAGCTTTCTGGGCAAACTTTATAAACATGAAATAGCTAAATCAGTGAACGAAAACCCACAGATATAATTATAGTTCATTTCTGCACACTGAGTCATCCTGACTATGGGTTCTCATTTCAGCACAATGCCCAGTCCTTTCTCCTTTCCTTTCTGAGAGATCTGCTCAAACAGGGACTTATTCTTCCATGGATGAGCCAAGGAACTGGACAAGGGTAGGAAATAATTTTATTAAAAAAAAAAAAAAAAAATTTAGTGTTAAAAAGTGTTTCCAGAGAACAGCTAGAGGGTGTAAATTCCTGTTTCTCAAGGCAGTTTTGGTTCAGGACCTCGTAAACAATCTCAAGCCATAAACAGTTAGGCAGACCATTTTAAATCTTGATTGTAAAATTCCTGATGGAGAGTGTCGCGAGAGAGCCGAACAGCCGGTGCGAGAAGAAAGATACGGAAGGCAGCCTGGGGAATAACCCTCTTACACCTCGCGGAGCGGTAGGGGAGGGGTGAGGAGGAGCCTGATTTAGGGACTCTGTCACCTAGTCGGTCTCCCCGGAGGGTCAGGGCTGCTCCGAGTTACTGCTGGCTGACCTCCATATGCTGTTCCAGCAGAAGATGTGACTCCCCGGGTCTGCGGGGTTCAGCCGTCCGCTTTTGCATAGCTCACTAGCAGAACATAGACCCACCCTTGCAGCTTACAAGTTCCAGCGCAGTGTTCCCTACCGGCCCTCCGTCGCTGAATAAAATCCCTTCAGCCACATCCCATTGGACTAGGGGCAAACTAGAACCAGAATAAAAATGTTCAGTAACAGACACACAGCATTTCCACCCATTCTCCAATTCAGAAATGGCTGAACAGTAGCAAATATGTATTATTTAGAGTGCAAATATGTATTATTTAAACTTAAAAAAAAAGTTTCTGAATGGTAATGTGCCAATTCAGCTATAATTATGATATCAATTTGGTAATATGAGGGTTTAAGCCCATCTGCATAAAAGTCAAAAGAGCAGATTCTGATAGCTTATTTCTTCCCATTCAGAGAAATTCTGTTCCTGATGTCAATATAAAACCACATGAAGAGGAATGGGATCCATCTGGCTATATGGGTAGGCTGTTCGATTATTTCACTGTTCACTGTACGTGAAGCTGAAAGCCTGACTTTCTCTCTTTGATTTTCATTACTCTTTAGTGGGCTCTCCAGAGTCCTGTTATTTTTTTCTCTTCTAGTGCTCTATCAAAACTTAATACTCTTTTTAATTTGTCTTAGTAAAGACTATAGATTGACATTGGGAAGCTAGGCAAAGTTATTTCTAACATGTTGCTGTTGTATGAACAATTCTTCCATGAATTTGCCAATTTTTCAAATGAAATCCCCCCCCCCCCCCCCAATCTCATGGCAGTGAGGTCCATTATTCATTTGTGTTGTTACCTGTTTTTCTCTATTTTCAAGTTTCTGTCTGATAGCTGTTGTTATGAGAAAAAGTGTACAGACACTCCCTCATCACCTTCTTCAGGCCATTCATGAGGTTACAGAACTCTGCTATCCTCATGAAAAGTCTCTTTCCTAAGCTGAGGAGTCATAATGTATTTAATTTCTCCATCTAGAGAAATTTTTTTTGAATCTTTGATCTCAGTTTTCTTCCATTTCTGGTGTCATCTTCTATGCTACAGTATCATTTTGGAAATGGAAGATACAGTCTACAGGAGCAGCATGGATTTATAGTGAGGTATAACAACATTGTCTTCTTTATTCCTTTCCCAATAACTCCTAACACAGTTTTATCTTCTGACTGATTTGAAATCAGTGACAGCCAAGATTTCCTTCTTGATTGGCAAGAACTCCAGTATGTCAAGTTAAACTCTTCTCCCACGTACTTTCCCCCTGTATAGTTTTCAGCACTGAACTCCCATCTGCTGGTATGTCACTCAGCAGTCACTCACTCTGAGATTCTTCTGCAACCCCTTGTGGTTCATTTTAGTTTTTACCTCCTGATACTCGGCAATGTGAGACTATTTTGTCATTTCTCTTTAGTCTCTTTTCTAGGTCATTCATGGATATGCTGAGCCAAGATTGATCCCAGATGAATTCCTGTGACAGTCTACTGGTAACACCCTCCACAGTGAAATGTTTTTATTTTTTTCTTTCCTCTCTATCATCAGTTACAGACGCATGTGAGGACCTCCCCTTTTACCCCAGGAACACTTAAATTCTTTAAGGTCCATTTGTGAAGAGCCTTGTTAAAGCTGCTTTGCATTATATGAAACAGGCTAGTGTCATACATTTAAAATGCAAGTATTCAAAACGGAGCCTTACTGACAAATTACTGAGAATTTAATTTTGAGTACATAGTCCATCAGGCTACTAACAGGGTAATTAAAAAAAGGGTAAGACCAGGAACCTAATATATACAGTTAAGAGAAGAAATGACACATTTTACATATATACATGTTAAAACAGTTTACTAAGAAATTGATCAGTCAAAAACAGCATAGAAAAAGGAAACAGGAAAGACAAAAGATAGTGGTGGATAAAGATGATAAGGAAGCAAGAAAAAAAATCCATTAACAAGCTGAGCAGTGAGCAGTATGGTACTGTGATTCGGTTAATTGCTCTACAGCCCTCAGGCCAAGGGTGGCAGGATACCCCTGCTGCCATACAAGATGGACCAACTCAACCCCGTCCGTGCGGGAGTCTCCATAACTCCGTAGCCGTACGTTACTGCAAGTAATACTGTCATGCATTCAGCCCCCTCATTCTTCCCTCTTCCCCAGGTAAATTTGTGCCTGCTACTTATTCACCGTCACATTTCTCATGTGCTGTATTTGGCAGACATATGTCCCACCTGTTACAATCCACGATGCTTTTTCTGTAGTGTATTTATTTCAGAATAGGATTATTTATTTATTTATGTCATATTAAAAATTCTAAAAGAGCTACGTTTCTGGTGCACTTTTCTACTTAGAAGACATCAGTGGTCTTTTACATTGCTCATTTGAGAAGTTTCGGTCTTGGTCAGCAAGCAATGTTTTCTCTTCACAGACAGTTTATAAACAGAAGTTCACAATCTGCCTTTATAATGATGTAATTATATTTTTCTTCAGCAACGTTTTCCTTATATAACCAGCGAAGCAGAAAATATCTGTGTATTCATATCATTTTAAATTGAAAGCAAACCAGGTATTGAGACTTTTACATAAAATAAATTGAATCTTTGCATGCTGGAAACGTCTGGCTTCAAAAACATACAACAAGGAACGATCTTAATGATAAGAGCTGTTTATTTTTGAAGTCTCTGTCATTGTACTGGGATGGCAGGCTATCATAACATGTAATCATTCTATTTTTAATAAAGATTTCTGCAAAAGTAGCCTTTGGAGTATAATACACAAAATCTTTTTTTCTCAGAAAAGGCTGAGAAAAGGAGAGGAAAATTTGCAAGGGTCCAGGGGGGATTGGAAGCATATCAGAACATAAGGTACAGTATGGAATCCAGAAGCTGACAGACATTAGACATTCTAATACATTGTTCTGACTTCATTAGAACATAGACTGGTATCTGGTTTATGACATAGAGTTTTGAATCCGCTCCTTTGTTTTCCTGCATTTAAGAAGTTGATCTGCTCATAGAGTTTATTCCACTGGCTCAATCCTTTTTCAGGCACAGTCTCTTGTTGAACACATAACACAGAACTTTGAAACCTTGAGATGAAATAAATCCATGATCTTTACTCAATGACGGCATACAAGCAAGAGAAAGAACTCACGGTGGCCCTAGGCTAGGAGCTTACATGGGGAAAGTTACTTCAGAGCAGCTAGCACACGGGAACTTTTTTGTGCTCATGTGCCCTGAGCCAGAGAATCTACAAACTAAATGTAGAAAGGGAATTAGCAAGGTAAAACATAAACATCTCTAGCAAATCAAGTCTACATTCCTTATGAAAATTATTTCATAGTATATACAAAGAATATGCTAATGGACAGAAAATAATAGCTTTCCACCTTTTGTAATAAAAAAGATAAAATTTAGTTTTATATCTTTTTTAATTTTCACTCTGCACTGAATGTGCAACTGCACAAAAAGCAAAGCAGATGCTAAAATCTGTCTCATGATCACTATATAGAAAGGAGCAAAAATAAAGCTGCACAGGCAATGGTAAACCTGGTATTTTCTCAATGAGGATTTTTGACGTTGTGTGAGATAGCGAAATCTCAGTGGTATTCACGGGACAAAGGAAAAGGTTCGCTTGTAGCCCATTGACTTTCTCCCTAGCAAGCTAAAAAATTTACTGCAAACAGCGGAGCAACCGTGGAAATACTAAAGCTCTCTTTTTTTTTTTTTTAAAGAAGATTGCAAAAATGCTTTAGAAAACAATCTAAAGAGAAAGTTTTGATACCGATTCTTGTGACTGTTTTTTGACTTTTGACTGAGGTAAAATTCAAATGAAAGCTTTTACATTTCTTAGAGAATTACATACCAGTAAACAGTAGAAACATTTTCATATTTGCTGAATTTAAACCCCCCATCATTTAAACTCCATTCCAGCATTAAGGACACTAGCAACTCCTTCATGAATAACTAATAAAAGAATTCCGATAGTTCAATGTTCTACACAATTTCTATCCATCCTCTTTTCCGTGTTTCACTGCACTCAAGAGCTGGTATATTTAGTCTAATTTCTCAGGGAAAAAAAATCAGTGTGTGTGTACACAGACATGCCTGTATAAGGCTGTTTGTTAGCTAATTTTATTTGAGTTTGAGGAGTACGAATCTTAGAGACATTTATGTTTCCACAAGTTTCAGGAAAACAAGATCGTGTAGCATTAGCTCAGCCCACATTAGACAACAAAGCATATCATAACTATAGGAAAAACTTCAGTGGGAGTTCTAATCACGTTTCAGTAAGACTATTTTATATTTTAAAGTGTTTCCTGCAGTTAAGAGATTTGTACAAACTCTCTGGTGGATTACCTACTGAAACGTAATTTATGCTGCGGTAGATGCTCACCCCTCTCTTTAACTCAGTCGAGAAGAGAGTGAACCGCTGTCCTGTGGATCCCAGCCCCACTGGCTGAACAGGTTTCAATCATTTTAACGCTCATGAAACTACCTAGCTTTTTGCGGGGGAAAAAAAGCAAGAGAATCTCAGGGCGCTCCATAGCGCGTTTGGCAACTGTGCGAAGGAGCTCTTGAATCTCAGCTTAAATAGGCCAAATACGAGGAATACAACATTGCCCCGTCCTTCAGGGTTTTGCACGGGTCCAGGGTTCCTCCTGCGGGTGGGGGACCCGACCGCTGACCCACCGTTCTTCCATTTCGGAAGGACCGCAAAACCACGGCCGTCATTTCGCTGCTTTTGCAACTTCTGAACGGGAAGCCCAGCGCTTCCTGAAACCAAATCCCTCAGCGGGGTGATCCCTCAGCGGGGCGATCCCTCCTCAGCGGGGCGATCCCTCAGCGGGGCAATCCCTCCTCAGCGGGGCGATCCCTCAGCGGGGTGATCCCTCCTCAGCGGGGCGATCCCTCAGTGGGGTGATCCCTCCTCAGCGGGGCGATCCCTCAGTGGGGTGATCCCTCAGTGGGGTGATCCCTCCTCAGCGGGGCGATCCCTCAGTGGGGTGATCCCTCCTCAGCGGGGCGATCCCTCAGCGGGCGATCCCTCCTCAGTGGGGCGATAGTGTGACCGCGACCTTTCCTGAAGCTTCCAAGCGTCGGGGAGGCAGGAAGAGGACACACCAGAACGTGTCTAGGGTTTCTGCCATCTTGGATCTGTCGCCTCACCCCTCACTCTCCTTATTTTAAGTGAGCGGCCTCCTAGCCCCGCCGCTCAGCCCCACCGGCGGCCGCTCTTCGAGCCCCCCCCACCGAAAAGAAACCCAACAAGACCCCGCAAGGCCGCGGCCCCCCGCCGCCTCGCCGACGATGCAAACCCGGCGCCCGGCAACCCGCAGCCCTAGAGGTGCTGAGGGGATTCGAACCCGAGGACGCCGGGTCTCCTCCGCACCCAGCGGTACTGTACGGCCTGTCGTCTCCCCCCCCCCCCGCCGGCCGGTAGCCGATGGCGGCGGAGGGGGGGGGGGGGGGGGAAGGAAGGAACGGGGCGGGGCGGCGCGTGCAGGTAGCCGGGTAGGAGAGGCGGGGCGGGCGCGCGGCCGCTCCAGTAACGGCCGCCCTGCGCGCGCGGCCGGGGGAGGAGGAGGAGGAGGAGGAGGAGGAAGAGGAGGGGGGAGGGATGAGGAGGCCGCCGCCGCCGCCGCCGTTGCATCCGTGACGGGGGCCTGAAGAGCCCGAGCTTGGGACGGCCCCTTTCCCACCGCGCCAGCGCTCGGGGGAAGGGCGAGGAGGAGGACTGTGTGTGCCTGTGAGAGAGTGTGGAGATGAGCTAAGCCCTGTCCCCCGGAGCCGCCTGAGGAGACCCGGCTCCCCCCCCCCCCCCCCGCCCCTCCCCGTCCCTGCCGCCGCCATGGCTCACTCCCCCGTGCAGACGGGCCTGCCGGGGATGCAGGTGAGGGGCAACCGCCTCCCCCGGCAGCGGGCGGGTTTGGGGGGGGAAGGGAAGCGAGGGGTGGGCCCTCGCCGCGTCTCCCCGCGAGTGGGGCTGTGGTGTGGGGGGGGAGCGGTGCGAAGGGGCGCGGTGCGGGGCGGGTGAGGGGGTTCCCTGGGGTGAAGGGACAGGGCGAGGCGCGGGGGGGGGGGGCGGACACAGATGCCTCTTCGCTCTGACTCGGCCCCGCGGGCTGGGCTGGGCTGGGGGGGGGGGGGGGGGGGGGGGGAAGAAGGAGCGGGATCTCGTAACCCGTGGAAACGAAACGTGCTGTCAGCACTTCGCCTGACGAGGTCCCTCCGCCTGGTGAATCCCTCCCTCCCTCCTTCCTCCCTCTCTTCTTCCTCAGTAGCCTCTCTTTTGCTGCAAGTGTGCGGAGCGGAGGGGTGCGTCGTGTCGTCCCCCCCCCCCCCCCCGTCCGGTAGTTCTCCGGTGTTTTAATTCATGAAGGGAAGTGTGTCTTGATGGGCGATTTTCGGTCCTGTTATCTTGACGTGGTTAGGGGAAGCATACATAAAAACAGGGCCTGAAAATGTTGACCTTCAGCGCATGCTGCAGTGCCCATCTCTGTGGTGCTGCTGGCTAGTGGGAGTGCTGTCTGAGGTGGGTGTTCGGGGATCGTGTTTGGCTCCTGTGTTCGAGAGTTGGTTAGCTAAGCTGTTGTTATACGATGGAATTTGCTGGTTCCGTCTTGTAACTATATTTTTGAAATAACTGGTGTGGTTTTCTGGTGACTGAGCTGTCGTTCCCCCCCCCCCCCTCCCCGCCTCGTTTTTCTTAGTCCAAATGCAAACTACTGCCAGAAAAACATTAAGGTCATTGGTGTCTGTGTGTTGTTATTCTAATGTTTCCCACATCTTATTAGAAACTTCCCTGCCCAAACCTCCAAAACAAAAACTTAGGAATGGCACATAGAGTTTTTCGCAATTTGCCTCCTGGATTGGAAGTTTTTGTGCTTCGTTTGGTTTAAGTATTGATTTACTGTGGTTTGTTTTTCTGTGAGTCAAGATTCTAAGTCATGAATCTCTTTTCTTTGCCTAACTTGAGGATTTGGATTTAAAATGTTACATGCTTAGGCATAGCATGAATTATATGCTCAGGCATAGTACTGGATGCCAAATAGAGCAGGTAGGCCCTCACTCTGAGCTGATTAATTTATTGTACTGCTGTTGAGTGTTCAAGTTCACCTTCTGAGTATGAGCAGTTTGCCGATTGCCAGTGACAGAGAAGTAAGGGTTTCTTGCTTTGGCTAGGGCTAGGTTAATGTTGCATTTTTTTTATCCTTTTGAAACATGTTAGAACCAAGACGACTATCTACTTACTTTGAAGCAGAATCTGTAATATTTTAGAATTAGAAAGTCAGATTTGTAGCTGCTCGGAAGTGAGAGAATGAAGATTATTCCAGCAATATGCATGTATTGCTTATGTGTGTCACTGCATGATCTTTGTAAGGACCTGCGTTTTTTATTGACTTGATTTTTTACTTAGTTTGTAATACTGCTAGCTGTACGAAATGGGTAGATATTCAGGCTTTTTGTTAGTCCACATAATTTGGGAGTTTACTTCAAATTTCTTCTTACTCAGGACAGTGTTATTTTTCTCATGAATTTTTATTGTATTTTTATGAGAGTTTCTCAGGTGTGAACTTTGGTGGTTTTTTACACTGTTAAAGTGAGGAGACCTGCTGATAGGTAGAGGCATAAAGTCTTTCAGCAATGTGATTACTACTTGCCAATTTTCTGCACCCAGTTCAAGATGTCTATATCCATTTCCATTCTGTCAGAGTATATAGCAATTTTATGGTGGTCTGTTTTCTGTACATGATTCTTCTTGATTTTATTTGCACATAAATGTTCAAAGAGTAAGGTACATACAGCGTGTGACATCTACTTAAAAAAGACAAAAGTTATGGTTTGGGACTTTCTGTTATGTAGAAGAGCGAGGAATAGAGCTTATTTCTCTGGGTTATAATTAAATTGCCTAAATCACGGGACTATCTTTTCTTTTTCTGTAGTGTGATTCCTCCTCCCCACCTACCAGCTTCTGCAACAAACGGTGTAAGCAGCGTCAGTGACAAGTTATGCAGCTTTCTCCTGCATTCTTTGCGTAATTACACAAGAGAGCAGTCAGTGTCCTAGTGTGAACAAGTGTAACTTCTTGACCCCCCCCCCAAAAAAATCACATGCAGGGACAATGCTTTATTAATGCTGTTTGGTGTGAGCAGAGTAGTGTGTAAATAGAGCAGAGGAATGAAGGATTAATGTATTTCTCTCTGAACAACATATCTGATTGATGTTTGAAGAGTGATGCATGAAAAGTGAGTGGGTAGAGAGTGAGCCAAAGGAATGAAAAACTGGGGAGGGAATATAGGATGGTGCTGGAACGTTGTCAAAACCTGAGATTTGCTGTCTGCTGTGAAGTGGGCCTGTTGTAACCTGAATAAAAACAGAGTTGGTTTTGACCTAAATTTCTATGCAAGCAGATAAGTTTGGACTCAAAGTTTATGCTGCCCTTGGTTTAAGGGCTTTGCGTAGATGTGAGTTTGTGTGGTGAGAAGGTGCATCGTTACTAAACTGAGGGTATGTTATCTTCTTTATAGAAGTGGCCTGAGGAGGATGCTTGTTTGTCTGTAATGCATGAGATTTTTGCAAGGCTGGCTCGGAATAAGTGTGTATGACCTTGATTTTCAGACTGGCCTGCATTTCAAGGCTGTGGTAAGCTTCTATAGCTACTTTTGGGAAGCTGTATTTTAAATAATAAAGTACTGTGTTTATAAATTTATGGTAAGGGTGCTTGGTAAACTGTAATGTATTTTGAAGCGTGTTATGAGTGTGTTGGACCAAAAAGCTCAGGAAATGTAGGCTGGCAGAGAAAATCTTAAGGAATTAAGCTGCAGAACACAGTACTGCAGTACATAAAGCTGTTGGATATGTGGCAGCAGCCAGTTTTAAGGTAATCTTTAACAATGAAATGCTAAAATGAATAGTGATTAAATGTCTTTCTCCTCTCTTTCCCCACTTAAAAGGTTTTGGAGTTAAGCTGCATCTGGTTTGCTTGTATTTTTCTTTGTTTCTGAAGATGGAGAACCAAAAAAGCAGGTTTTTTACCCTAGCTTTTCTGTGTACTTCTATCTGTGTGAAATAACTGTGTAGAACAGATTTTATTAACCTACTTTAAAATGAGCTTTATATTATGGTAATAACAGTAAGAATACTTTAAACTCCTTCTGAGGAAAGATAAATGGCTCTGTCAGCTTCAGATCCCAGAGGAGTGAGAAAAGCCCACAGGTGGTTTGCCTTTTTGGAGATAGCTGTGTTCAGGCAGTACAGTGCCACAGTTAGAATGGATCTAGGTTTGACTTCTAGTTGTAAGTCTTAAGTGCTTCCATAGTAAAGGTAATTAAAAGTTTCAGGTGAATGAGAGCTTCAAGTACGCTCTGTGGCATAATGAACACTGATACTGATGGACTGCAGAGTTACTGATTACAAATAATTATTATCACCTTTTTCCTGTTTCAGTCTCCTAAAGGGGGGAAAAACCAACCAAAAAACCCAACCCCACCCTCCCCTAAATGCCCTGAACCTTTTTTTTTTTTTTTTTTTCCCCACCCCAGAAAAATAATTTGCTGAGAAGGTTTATTTGTATTTTTAGGTATGCCCACATGTCGGTATCATAAAATTCCTAAGATGCTTTTGAAATCCATCATCTTTAAGCCAAAGCCTCTTCTGTGTGATAAAATCCTTTCTTTATCTTTCTCCCTTTTCAGTTTTTGGTAACAGTAACAGTGTTCATGCAGCAAGGTATTTTTATTCATTCTTCATTGTTATTTTCAGTACAAGAGCTACAGGTTCTTCATCCAAAATGTAAATAAACATTGACATTCACACTGTCTCGCTTCAAGAAATGTTAAAAGTTTAACTAAATTTAAATGGCAACTTGACAAATGAACAGAAAAGAAAGGTTGTTAAGTGTAAAGGCACCATTTCTGGCTCAGAAAGCATCTGAACTGTCAGTTTGCTGGAGACTGGAAGAGTCTTTTGGGAAATACTGCGATTTACTTATCTGTTTTTGCACTGTTCCCAGGATGTTCACTTTTGACTCCTGTGGGAGAAGTGTTCTGGCCTAGAGAATCCTTTGTTCTGATCCAGCATGGCTGTTCTTTTTTTCTTACACACTATATATATATTACTGTCTTCCCTATTATAACTCATTGTCCTTTTATAATAAACTGTTGTAACTACTTCACGTGTGAGCTTTGTTTTTGGTAATTGCAAAACATTAGGTTGCTAAGTCAAAGGCACTGGAAAGGCCATGTAGCCTCTGCTGCCTTCCATTTGGAGCTTCTGTGTAGGAGATTAACTTCCCCCAATTTGAATTTTTTTGAAAGTTTGTGCTCACTGTTGCTGTTTAAGTTACAGTTTGATATATACTTTGCAGTAACTTATAGGACTTAATTATTTGACAGATCCTTGGGTTGTTATGATCATGGCTAATCTGTTCTAAATATCCTGGGGATAGATGTCATGATGGCATATTACAAGCTCAGTCCTTGGACTGAAGAGTTTTAATTTGTGAAAACAAAGTCAGCATGCTCTCTATCTGTAGGTCAAAGGCTGTGTCAGGGCTATGCAATAGATGTATGGAGCTGTTTTAGAGAAGTCAACTCTTATCAACATTGGAACTATTCATACTGGGAAGTCCTGTGTAGTAACTTCTAGGGAATATGTGGATACTAGGCTTTTGTCCTCAAACACCCCCAAAATCTTGTTATTAAGCATGTGTGGAGGAGTTGGAGTTGGTTTCCTTTGGACATGCTACTGTGGGTGATTTCTTGCTGTTGTGCTTTACCTAGTTTCCTAGGAAGTAATTTTTGCAGGGGGAGGCTTCAATTTGGATACTGTTGTTAAATCCTGGTCCTGTTAACTCAGACTGTATGGTTAAAATAACTGCAGTTCTGTTTTCTCAGTCTTTCAGCTTCTTTGTTCTGTCTTCCTGTGATCTTTGCAGGTATTTTTCTATTAGGTGGAAAATAACTGGTAATTAACTGTAATGTATACACTGCTCTGTCTTTGTGAGCAGTTTGAGGTACTCAGTTTGTTAGTAGCTGAAGGATTTATTAGGACAGCTTTTTGGAATAAGGATTGACAATAGTGAATCCTTGTTTTTTATGAATCTCTGTGTTACATTGTTTCAGCCCTTCTGTGGTTTTGGAGCTAGGCTTTTTAGATAGGCTTTCTAGGATTCTATTTAATTTTAAATGTCTGTATAGAGGTAAGGTGGGATGTTTATACAGAGGTAGAGGAGGTAAGGAAAGGTACTCTAATTTCCAAAGGCTGAGCTTACAAAATCTGGTTTTGGATCTGTGCTCTGGTATCAGTCACATCCAAGATGACTGGTTGTCTTTGTCAGTTACTGAGTGGCGAATGTCAATGTTCACCTTTCTATCTGAACTGTTGTCTCACCATTAGTGTCAACAGCCTCTAAACAGGAAGAACATAGTTCCATCAGTGGCCTTCCAGAACAGGGAAACTGATGCCATATGACAAGTTTTACTGACCGGTTTCATGTTTGAGTAAGGTGCCCTTTTAGTCAACTGCCATCTTTGTTCGCCGGAGAGACAAAAAATTACTGATGCAGTAAATACATTTAAATACTGGGGCTTGTGTTATGAGTGTTGTATAAGGCTTTGATGTCAACTTTTACATAGTGGCATCTTGTCTGTTTCTGAGGTAGGAAATGGATATATGTATCTTGGCTATATTTTTAAATATTGCTTAAATTCTTTTCATGCTCCCTTTTTTGGGTGTGGCAGGGGGGCATGTACCAAACACTGATGAACAAAGCTAGCAAGGCATCTAATACAAAATACTGCATGCTAGAATAATTTGACCTGGCTGTTGCTTTTGTAGCGATACACCTGCCTGCATTGGTGGAGCACTGTTTAATGTTGTGTGTGGCTAAAAGTAATCATTTGTGTGGATGCAGCTATATAATCAAAACCTCTTTTACTTGTAAACTCTTTAAATTGAGGACTTTGAGTTTGTCCATATACATCTGTTAATCGGGGGGTAAATTTCCATGTATATGTATGCACCTGACAATTATAAGAGAGATGATACATTTGGAAGCATCCCTTCAGTGTACTGAATTTGAGATGTAGAGGGAGAAATTCTGTGAAAGAATTTTTATGAGAAGACGCCATAAAGATAACAAAATGACTCTATACTACATGAGAACAGTCTCAGAACAATTTTGATCTTGGGTTTCCTAACCTATCATTAAAATGATCTCCCTTTCTCTGTAGGGAAAAGTTGTTTTTATGGTGGTCTTCAGCTTCCATATTCCAATTCTGTTGGTACAGAGAAGCTTGACTGTGAATGTAGCAACTTCATTTTGACAAAATTGCTAACTCATTTGAGCTGATGTGTTTGGCTTGTATGCCTAATGGAGTCTTGAGCCATGATCAGTACAAGGTGATGATGGCTTTCACAAGTTAGTTGATATAAGTGAAATTCATTTGTTTGTTTTCCCAAGCTTGTTTTAAGCTTTAGTGTATTACCTGAAACCAAACTCCTGGATATGTTTAGGATGTATAGGTCCAAAATCAGAAAAATGTAGTTTACTTTTGAAGAGGTGTATTGAATAGACAGTCTTTTTCAGTGAAATTGCTTTCATAAGCTAGTAAATACTTTGTTTATTGGAAGTATTTATGCATGGAATTGTTTCCTCTTAGTGGACAAGAACAGATCTGAGAGTAATAAATGTTTAGGTTGCCCAAGCATCAGGTTGTTCCATGTGTTGATTCTACATTAGTATAGAACTAAGAGCCTTCTACAGTGTAACTCCATAGAAAGTGAGGCTTGAAACAGGAAAGTTTTGGGAACGCTTGTACTCTCTATTCTATTTTTAGTTGCACTGTTAGGCAGCTTCTTAAGAGACATACATTTGGATTTTCTTGTCAGATGATAGAATGGGTGCAAGAAGAGTCTCCCCTCAAATGATGAGATTGCTGTAGATCCTAAAACTCATTCTTTTTCTTCTTTTCCTCAGTATTAATGTAACATAGATTTCTAAATGCCTCTATTAGCTTTATTTATTCAGCCATTTGTCTTAATGGTGGGAATTTCCACAAAGAGCCACTACTTTCTTTTTTCTTTTTATCAATAGCTTAGCTAATTGAGAGGGATTTTTTTTTTTTTTTTTTTTTTTTTTTTTTACCATGTTTTATCTTTTTAGTAAGAGGAAACAAGTGAGAGACATTGTTCTAAAACTATTGTTTGGGACTCTTTTCCTTAGCTGTCTGTCTCTTGGTGCCTAAAATACATTTTGGGTTTCACTGCTGTGCTGTGTCTACTGATGATACTTGTTTGTTTTTTTCATTCTGTGCTCAAGGCATGGAGAGATTTTTTCTATTGCAGTAATTTACGTTTTGAAAGTGTAATGGATGGAAAGGAGGAAGTCAGCTACAGGTTATGAAAGTTTTTAGTGATGTTATATTTAAAAAAAAAAGACTGAGAAACAATTCAGAAATTCTGCATATTTAATTGAAATTTATTCTTTCTGAATGCTTGTAAAAAGCAGGGTATAGTTAGGTAACTATTAATTTTGGTATTTAACTCTTAATGTTGTACACTAAACAGCTTTCTGAATGAAAATCTGAATGAAAAATACCATAAAATTACAGTGTGATTTGTGCAGAGAAAATTGCACCCAGAAAATGGTATCAGTTCACTGGGAATTTGGAAGCATGCTTTGGATATCTATGCTATTGATAAAGAACTGAATGTTTTGTATTCTGAATCTGAGATAAGTGCATCTTCCTTGAAAGTAAGTGGAAAGAGGATTACACAATGGCTGAGGAATACTTTTATGACACGCTAACTTTAGGCAACTTTTTAATGTTTTTGTCCTCATCTGTTTGTGACATCTGAAGTGTTTGAGATGGAAGGTTTTACAGCTTTATTCTTCGCTCCCCCCCCCCATTATGACCCACTGAAGTTTCATTGCAGAATTTATGGCAGTTGTTCCTTTTAATGATAGTTAATATATTGCTAATTCTTCCAACTCTTAGCATTTTTTTTTCCCAGAAAAAAAACAATTTCCTTATGGTAGTGTGTGTCTGAATTGAATAATTACAGTATTGGAAATGGAAAATGAGAAATATGGAATGCGTATATTTGAAGAATAAAAGAAAAGAACAATCGTGGGTTTTTTTGATCGTTGACAAATTCTCAGTGAAACAGCTGGATCTTAGTTTTACATCTGGTTAGTACAGATGAATGCTTTCATTCTAGTCTTTGTGCTTTTCATTAAATGTTTTGCTGATTAGTCTTCTGGAAATAAAATAAAAATCAGTCGTTGCTGTTCATGATAATTATAAAGTGGCTATCCTAGTTCAGCTGATTTTACTTTATTATCAATAGATGAAACTGAGAGATAGCTCCCTTTGGTTCAAATTTTAAGGCTGCTTAAAAATTCCTTTTTTTTTTTTTTTCTTGTTTAGATAAAAGTCCCAGACTATAAATCTAAATACTGTAATATATTTTGTCCTTTGGGGTTAGTTAGTTGCTCTTTGAAAATACAGATAGGGCTTGACAAAGTGCAGTAAAATTGAGTAATTTATTTTCTGCATACTGCCTCTGTTTTATTTCAGTTTCCCACCAACTGCAGGAAATAACCTTGTGTATTGTATCAGTTATTCATATATGATGTATATATATAGCTGAAAGCAAAAACTTGCAAGCTTCAGAGAAAGGTAAAACGTTGTATAGGAAAATTTGAGGCTTCTTGTTGCTGGAAGTAATTTTTCCTGATGTGAAACCATCTTATATGAGTGTTTTGCGGAGTTGGTGTTGTTTTTTTGGTTTTTTTTTTTTTTTTTTTTTTTTTTTTGGTTGTGGCTTTGGGTTTTTTGGTTTGTTTATCACCCCCCCCTCCCCCCCCCGCCCCGCTTTGATAGCCCAGGCTTGTGGGAGGGCTGCATGGTTTGAATTTGTGCATTTTAATCAAATTTACAGTGTATCTCCACTGCTGCCGCTTGTTCAGCTAGCTCTGTGGGGTTAAAAGTAAAAATCAAAGCTGTTTAATACTGGTCTGTGTGAGGTGAATAGGCTTTAGATGGCTTTTGAAAGATTGCAAGTGGCAATACAGGAAAACCTTTGCAGTTCTGCTTCTGAAATGGAGAGCTGTATGAAGAAGGCTGACATCAAATGTACCAGCTGTTTAGTTTGACTGGCTTTTTAGGCTTGAAGTTCTCTGGATACTTGAGAAAATTGCCTGTATAAACTTGTCTGGTAGATTTCTGTTCTCTGGTCTTTAGAGAAATTAATTTAAAGAAATGATATGTAGCAATGGTGTCTCTTTTCAAAAGAAGTTCATGTATTTGCACAGTAAATTTAGCAGTAAAAATAATTCTTGGTGTGACAGAAATAGTGTATCACAGAATAGCAGAGATTGGAAGGGACCTCTGGAGCACATCTAGTCCACCTCCTGCTCAAAGCGGAGTCAGCTGGAGCAGGTTGCTCAGGACCACATCCAGCCTAGTTTTGGATATCTCTAAGGATCCACAACCTGCCTGGGCAACCTATTCCATTGCTGGACTACCCTTACAGTAAGAAAGGTTAGGGTTTTTTCTTCCTTCCCCCCCCCCCCCCCCCCCCTTCTGAAGTTTAAATGGAATTTCCTGTATCTCAGTTTGTGCCCATTGCATCATGTCCTTCCACTGGGTACCACTGAGAAGAGTCTGGCCCTGTCGTCTTTATTCCTTTCCATCAGGTATTCACACACGATAAGATTTCCACCCCCGCCAGCCTTCCGTTCTCCAAGCTAAACAATCCCTACTCTTTCAGCCTCCCCCCATATGTCTGATGCACCAGTCTTTAACTGTCTTTGTAGCCCTTCACTGGTCTCGCTCCAGTATGACCATGTCTTGTACTGGGGAGCCCAGAACTGGATGCAGCATGGCAGATGTGGTCTCACCAGTGCTGAGTAGAGGGGTAGGATCTCCTCCCTTGACCTCCTGGCAATGCTCTTCCTAATGCTGCCCAGGATACTGTTGGTGTTCTTTGCCACAGTGGGACATTGCTGGCTTATGTTAACCTGGATGCTAATGACTTCTCTTTCAAGCCACTTGCCGGCCAGTCAGTCCACAGCCTGTACTGGTGTGTGGTGCTACTCCTCTACAGGTGCAGGACTTGGCACCTGCCTTTGTTGAATTTCATGTGGTTTCTGTTGACCCATTTCTCCGGAATGCCAAGGTTACCCTGAATGGCAGCACAACTAGTGTATCAACCACTCCTGCCAGTTCTGTGTCATTGCCAAACTTGTTGAGGGTGTGTTTTGCTCCATTGTCCAGGTTATGAGTGAAAATGCTGAACAGTATTGACCCCAGTATTGACCCCTGGGTAGTGACTGGCCTCCAGCTGGGCTTCGTGCTGCTGATTTTCTAGCCTCATCCCTGTACCCTTGGACAATGTCTCTATATTCCTCCTGGGTCACTTGACCCTGCCTCTACCTCTTGTATGCTTTCTCTTCGTGTTTGTGTTTAGTCAGGAGTTCCTTTTTCACCCATGCAAGTCTTCCTACCACCTTTTCTTCTGTTCCTGCATGTCAGATGGATCATTCTTGAACTTGGAGGTGGTAATCCTTGAAAATCAACCAGCTCCCCTTGATGACTCTTGTCTCTAGGACTGTTTCCCCTGGAATTCTTCCAGGCAGATCCGTGATCTGTCCACTCTTCCTTGAGCCCTTCACCAGTAGGATTGAGGAGAAAACCACTTATGCTCCTATGGCATATGACGCTGTGTAGTTATGCTTGATATGCTCCAGGACTCCCCAGGCTATTTCGGTGGTGCCTGATGTGGAAGAGTAGCATGGGGTAATAGTCCACGTGCTGAACAAGCCTCAGCGGTCTCTCCAAAATATCCTAGATTGGAGTCCCTGGCAAGCACCAAGCTGTCCTAGACAGCAGGTCAGATCAGCAGATTGGGACTTCTGTCCCTCACAGGGAGGGAGTCTGCCACTACTACCACTTGCAGCTTCCTAGTGGTGGTGTCATAAAACAAATGGTTTGGTACCCTGTTTCCATATTAAAGAGATTTATTTGTGTAAGTAGTACAAAAGTTTGAGCAAGAAGTTGATCCACCTTCTTGTAGAAGATAAAAGTTGTTTTGTTCCTTTAATGTGGTAGGTTACACACCTAACCTGAGATACTCAAACTTCTCAATTGCTTCTGATGAATACATAGGAAGTAGTTGGTGTTTTTGTTATGATCTTCTGAAACTAATTTCTGTCTGAAGTTGACATTTCTGTGTGAAAGGAACACCAGATAATCACCACACATGTTAACAATGAACAAACCTGCAGGAGCAGTGTGAGAAACAATGTCATGCTTCTCTCTTCTCCCTCTGTTTTTATCTTTTGTTTTTTATCAGTTGAAAGAAGTCTCAGCGTCTTGTTTAGAATGTGAAAATGTGGTGATGTGCAGTTATGGGGCAGAGGAAGAAATCACAAAGACAATTCCTCAAATGGCAGTGGCCTGAAAGTCTTCCTCTCTGATTTCAAGTGTTCTTAATTTTGTACTATAACATGCATTGTCTGTGCTATAAAATTTAATTTGTGTTTGAAGTTCTGACTTGGATGCAAATAATTTGAGAACATATCAGCTGAATGGGGTCAGATCATAGGGCTATCTAGTTGTGTTTTGTCTTTGACAGCGGTTATTGGAAGATGTCTAAGAAGAAGTGTAAGAATACAGTAACCTGTAATACTTCTGTGGCATACTTCCTCAGCTTCTGCTAAATTTTACTACTCAAGGATTTCCAGAGCCAGAAGTTATTATCTTGATGGATTTTTTTTTTTTTTCTTCCATTAGTTCTCCAGTCCTTAATGATTTTGTAGGGCTTGCTGTCTGCAACATCCTATTACAGTGTGTGTCCAGGTTTATCTGCATGCACGTTAACAAGGTTCAAAACGTTCTTTTGATCTCCAAGTGTGGTAGCAGACAGCAGTAATCACCAACAATCACAAGCCGGTTCACCATGTGGTATTTTATTTTCACCAGAAATCTCTGAACATCTTTAGATGGTGGTATTTTGGGCTCAGTCTTGATAGGGAATGAGGATTGGACTGATTAATTGGAAATTGATTTGGTGAAATGAAAAGTATACAAAATGAGCTGTTGAAAGATGATTGTCTATTATAAAGAACAGGCATAGACAAATTAGAGATCTGCAAGTAAAATCAGTTGCCCAAATAAACTTGAGAACTTCAATATGGAGATGGCTTGTAACTCTTGTAAGTTAAAGCGAAAAATAGGGTTTTTTTTAACCCTTTTCTACAATAACTGGATGAATAACCCTTCGTAAAAGGAGGTTAGAAATAAGAACTGGAATGAGATGCAGAAAAAGACTCAGTTAAAGCTGTATCTTAGATCAGAATGGTTATGGATAAAGTTTGATCTAACTAGTTTGAATTTCAGTAACATTTTCTGTTGAGCTATAGGGGTAGTTAGTGCAGATGAGAATTAGAGATTCATAAAAATAAATACATTTTAAGACGTGTATAGTCCTGGCTATGAGGAGAGTACTGGAGAGGTCATGTCAGAGTGGATGATACTGCTGGTTTCTCCAGGATTGTTCTTGACAGTTGGTGACTGAAAAGTGACCTTAGCATAAAAAAAGGCAATGCATACTGATAAAATTTGCTGATGGTGCAAAATTTAAAGGCACCTGTTATACTTGAGAGGCCATTACTGAAGAACTACACAACCTTGAGGATTTGAGTTACTGAACAAAATAGCACGAAGTGCAAGGTGTCATAAGTGTGAATTATTACAAAGAACCTTTGCAATAGGCTGGGAGCTCATTAGTTGGAAATGCAGAGGATTAGGAAGAGGTGAGTGGGTTTAGTTGGTCACAGCTGAGTTGGAGCCATGAGGCCGAATTGAATAAATAGGATCTGAGAATGTATCGGACTATCTTTATTCTGTAGAAGTGGGCAACAGTAATGTTAGATACTGACAAGACTTTTTAAATTTTAAGTGAAGTATGTTTTCCTGGCTGATTAAGGTCAAAAGTAATGAATCCAATGTGGAACAAGTACAGAGAAGTTGCTCAAGTTATTGGGTGAACGGTGGTTCTGCTTATGGTGAAAAGTAAAGAACTTTGTTCTGCATGGCTAAACAAGCCGGAGACTGAGACTGGATGGTTGTGATTGGTGTTCAGATGTGTGAAAAACTATTCAAAACAAACCCCAAACTAATTCAAGTGGTTGTGGAAATGGAAAATTCTGTAATTATTAGATCTAAATGTTCCAGAATTTGTTTTTGATTTGCCACAATATGCATTCTGTGACACACTTTGAAGGAAATGTTTTAGTGGTAGAGATCTAGCTCCTTACTAAACAAAGTGATTAGCTTTATCCTTTTGCAGCAGATGCTGCTGTTCTATTCTGTGGTTTCTAGCAATATTCAGTGTGCTCAGTTACATGAAGGCTCTTTTATTGGTTCCCTTATGTTAATGTTAGTAGGAAAAAGCTATATGCTTAGTGAAAGCTTGCAAAGAGCAGATTCAGCAAAACTGTAGTGACAGAATCTATGGAAGATATTTTCTCTATTCAGTCATACAGAGAGAATATTTATGAAGCTATTTGTTTATTTTGGCTCTGTTGGAAGTATTTACAAAAACCAACAAAACTAAATTTGGCAAGAATCCTTTCCAGGTGTGATCTTGGAAAAATGAATAGGAATTGGCCACTCATGTACTTTCAAATTCAGGCAGTTCATTATGTATCTGGAGGCCTGATCTCACTGTTTTGAAATAGAGCAGGTCATTAAAGAGAGGCCAACTGGTAGTTTTCCAAAAACATGGGTTGCCAGTAGTTTAAGGCTCTCATGTCAAACACCTGGTCTCCTGAGAAGAAAATTCAGACCTTCTTACAGAGCAAAACATTTTTTTTAAACAACTACTACCTCTTATTGGTCAGAGCAAAATTCAGGAATGGCAACTTTTAAAACTAAGAAAAGAATTTACAAAAGTTCTGATTTGGGAAGGAAGAGGCTTTTTGGTGTTTTTTTTTTTTTTTGTAATTACAATTAGTAATTTGTCAAGGAACTTGGAGAAGGAACTATTATTAATTTTAATTATATTAATTCCAGCTATTATTGAACAATTAACATTTCAAAAGGGCTGTGAAATTTTAATTGTAAAAAAGTCAAACGGGAACAATTCTTCCTTGCTTCTCAGAACTTCCAGGAGCAGTTATCTTCCCTGCTTTTCTGGAATTATTAACACAAAATGACTCGGAAAATGTTCTTTTGCAGTTGTTTTATAAAACTGTCAGCCTAATACCAGAATCCCAAGAGCCTGACACTGTAAAAATGAAGCTGTGAGAGTTCTGCAAGTCTCTGAAGACTGTGGTGTCATGAAGTAATGGGCTTGAATATATGATCGTAATAGATGTTTGGGGGGTTGAGGGGAAAAGGGACAATAGGGGGTGAATACATATAGCCAGCAGATCTGAAAGAGCTGCTGGCAGGTAGGCCTTGTATTTTTCTCCATATGAACAACTGCAGTACACTGCGACAGAGTACTGCTGGCTTTTTAGTCTGTGGAGGTGAAACACTGGAATTTCCTAGGTAGCTGTGACTGGGATTGGTTTGTGACTTACCCAAATGCCTTTGTAATGATGTAATGCTTAGACTCCTGTGGCTGGTGAGAATGGAACTAGAAGACTTGTGTGGATGGATTAGGCATGCACAGCTCTCTACAGCACATCATCTCGAATTCTAACACAGTATGTATGAAAGCACAGACTGATAATTGTCTTCCACAAGGGAAAATATTTGATGCAAGTGTTAAGGTTATTTTTATTTATGGAGAATTCTCAGAGAAGACTGTTTCGAATATTGACAAAAGAGCATTCTGTGGGGCACGAGGAGAACCACTACAGCATGATTTGGTTCCTAGTTTTGTGATCTCTCATAAATGATGTCCCAGGAAGCATTTGTAAGGGCTAGTGTGTAGCTAAAGGATAACTACAGTTGCTGGAAGACATGAAGTGCCTTGGTCTGGTTTCCAAGTGGGAGATATATTAGCATATTTTGTATACAGTATTTAATAGTGTGTAATAGTATGTAAATCTCATTACATTGAAATTAAAGGAGGAACAAGCTTCTTTTAGTGGAAGGGAGTTGGATCTCTTGCTCTGTTCCGTTTAATAGCAAAAGGGTGATAAACCCCCATGTCCCTTCTGTTTGTTTCCTGAAACTGACTTTGGATAGAAAGATGGATCAATAAGATGTAAATCAGGGGGAAATTCTTGGGGCTGGTGAAGTCTTGCAGTATACTTAGAAGAGTGTTTTTTATTTCTGACTGATCTCGCCAGTGATCTATTCCTAGGATGATCATCCGAAAACTGTGATGTCTCGTAGATTGCTTTAAAGTATTAGAAGTAGTAGTGTACTCACAACTTGTGCCACATGATGACAGAATCCACACTGCTCCACAAACACACTACTGAAGAATTGAGTGGGACCAGGTACCTGGTCATCAAAACACCTAAGTCAGCTGTGAAATTCAGATACCTCCAGACAAACTAAAATATCTTCTAGACTATCTTCCTCTTGGGGCTGCATGGGTTAATTACATAACTTTTGAGATGTGAGAGGAGAAATAGACAGAAGTATAGGTGGGAGATGCTCTATAAACTAAATCTGATTGTTGAAGAGAAAATATTGGCTAAATGCATGTCAGTGGTAACTTAGAAATTATTCCCTTTATGCTTCTACAAAGTTTGGCTAAGTATAAACAGTGTGGTTTTGTGCTTATTTAGGCATTACTGTATTTTTCTTGTATGAGCCTTTTTCTATATCAACAATGTATTTTCACTTAGCATGAACCTCATCCTTTTAAGAACAGTAACAAGTCTTTTGAAGTGTTTTTTTTATTTCTTAAGGGAGAGTTTCTAAGTAATCCTATCCTAGTTTTCTTCATTTCATGACTATTCCCTCTACCTATGACTTTTCCAGTTTAATTATAATTTATGTATATTTTTGTTAGCTATAAAGGCTCCTTGCTGTTAGATTAAGAAGGTACACAATGGAACTTATCATCTGTGCACTGAAAGTGAGAAGTCTAAGAGCAGCAGTAGCTAGCTGAAACTTGACAGTGGAGTAAAAACAAATATGGCAAAGTGGTCCGTCTAGGTCTTACATTCACATATGTAGGTGAGCACTTGTAGTTTTCATACGACTGTTCAAATCGGGATGACTGGGAGTGGGATGTAATTAGGAGTGAATGAATTTACCCAACTGAGAGAAGGAGAAAAAGAAAAACAAATCCTGCTCCAGAAAACCTTGGTGTCAGGGATAAGGAGGAAGCATGGCAGTTCATGCAGGTGATCCATAGTAGGAGAAAATTGAAGAGGATTTCTTGTCACATCAAAAAAAAAAAAAGGAAATAGTAGTTTGTGCACTGCAGAGTGGGAACAAAATCCTTAAAAGGATGAGATATGTGAAAAATTAAAGAGAGTAGGACCCTGGGTTCTGGGAAGGAACCAATTTCAAGAGAAAAGGCTAGACGAAAGGTTTACTTTTATTGGTAGTGGTATATGATCTATTTTGGTTTTAACAGAAATCAAATCTTTGTAAGGATCTTTCATTCTCGGTGCCTGGGTGCAGTTTATTGACAAAGAAAAAGAAATTGAGGTAGCAGCACTTTCTGATGACAGATAGGACAAAACCCTGTCACAGGGATGGTGTTAAATTTGTGCTTTATATACAGGGAAGCATAAACATTGCAGTGTGTGGGTGTAAGGGATGTAGGAAGAACACGTTAATTATGGAGATAGAATAGCTGGATAAGTAGGAATGTGTAGAATTTGAAGTGTTTGTTGCCTTTAAAAATATTGCATTTCATTTTAATGTTACAAATAGTGAGTAACTTTTCTCTTATTTTTAACAGACTCTGAAGGCAGATCCAGAAGAACTGTTTACAAAACTGGAGAAAATTGGTAAGGGCTCTTTTGGTGAAGTTTTTAAAGGAATTGACAATCGGACTCAGAAAGTGGTTGCTATAAAAATTATTGACCTAGAAGAAGCAGAAGATGAAATAGAAGACATCCAACAAGAAATCACAGTGCTGAGTCAGTGTGACAGTCCATATGTAACTAAATATTATGGATCCTATTTAAAGGTAAGATGCTCAGAGATGATGGCGATTTGATTTTATAAGTAATTCTTTTCTAAGTTATCCAATCGTGCCTGTTTTTGTTGGCAAGGTTTCAGTCAGACCTCAGCTGAAGAAAAATATATTTTTGTCCTTTCAATTCTAAAGAAAGAATGAGTTACTGCATTTTGTGAAGTATGTGACAGAACTTAACAGAAAAAAAAGCATGTGTCTTTTGCTATTTCTGTACAAAACCAAATTAATTTAAATAACATCAATTTGTTAAGCCTGAGTAATATGTTTAGATTCTCTTAATATTAGGAGAATGTAACTCTAACTGTTGTTTAAATTCAGAAAATATAACCTAAGACTGCATTTGAATTGTCAAAACATTAAAAACAACGTAATATCAGCTGTTTTGTGAAGCTTGAAAGTTTTTGTCAGGGTTTGATTAGTGGCAAAGCTTAGGTAGCTTTTCAAAGGAGACTGAACCTAGCCTTGATCTGAGTGATTTAAAAATTAAAATCTAAAAGTTAATTTATTTGCACATTAGCAAACAGCACATTAGCTGTAAGTGAAGCTAATGGACGGGGTTTCCATTAACTGCCTTCTGAATCTGTTTCCCTTCCCTCCCCCTGCCATATTAATTAATTTCAGGGTTCAGTTCTAAATGTGTCAGATAGAGGTGTTTTTGTTTATATTTTTAATTGGATGGATATATTGATCTATTACCTCTAGAAGGTAGTGAAAATATCTGGAAGCTTTTGGTACTACTTTTTTTCTTTGGTCAGACTTTGTCCCCATCTGGATAGCTCTTTCTTTTATAACAGTGAGATGGCAATCTAGATAAAGAGATGGTTCTCTTGCCAAAGTTTGAAGTTACAAGTAGGCAGAAAATACTTTAAAATTAATTTTCAGTCTGCTTTTGCTTTTGTGGAAGAATTCTATTTATCAACAAAGACATGAAGGTTCTGAAAGGGGGACCCCGTTTTATCTCTGGTTTTCTGAGGTTGCCAGTTAGTTTCCAAAGAAAAAAAAATGACTTTTTCTGAATCCAGGAGATGCATTACTGAAGGGAGAGACAGTTTTTCCTTTCTTCCTTGTGCTCTGAACTGGTTTGCTTGGACATCTTATCACTGAAGGCTTTGTGAATGGTTTCAGACCCGATAACCTGTCACCAGTACTGGACTTAGAAATTATGTATAGTTTAGATCTCAGAAACATCAGAAGACACATAATTGAGCACAGTAAATTGGATAAATTTTTCACCATTGCTTTTATTACTACTTTTGAAATTTCTCGGTCTAGGTTTGGTAGTTAAGTGAAGTCTGGCAAAAAGGAAAAAATATTTCTCTCCTGGACTGTCTCTCTGCTTCAAATCTGTTAATTTTAGAGGAGGAATACTAAGATCTTATAGGATAAGTGAAATAGAATACAAGAAAAATAGCTAGAAGTTTGATGGGAATGCCACTTAATAGTTTTTAAAATGTGTAATAGCACTGTGGCTGAAAAAGAGAATCCAATGTCCAAATTTGAACTGACTGAATGTGAACGTTTTGTGAAGATAGTATGGCAACTATTGCTTCTCCTGATTGAAGGAGAGAGGAGGCTGTAGTGCTCAGTAGCCTGAATGAGTTTGGCTGGATGAAGTGTCATTAGAGAAATTTGTGCTTATTGTTGTGAGGAGGACCCTCTGAAAATACTTGTACCTTCTGCATCCCTTCTGTCGAGTTCAGTAGCCTGTGAATTTTCCAACTTGTGTCAGTTTTCTAAGATGCTGTACCAACAGTGGCTATGTATGACTTGGTTACTTTTGGAGGAAAGTACAGCTCTTTCTACAGCTAGTAGAATGTACAGCTAGTTATGTTTATTCATTACTTCATTATGAATGTATGTTGTTTTGCAAGACACTTGGTACTACAGAACTTTTGGTATTCAAAACAAAAAACCTCATTTCTTTATGCTGTTAAAAATTAATATGTGATGGTTATTAGGTGATGCTGAAGTGAGAATCTTTGCAAAGGAAACATTTTGCAGTTCTATTAGCTTTCTAAATTGAGAGTCAGGTCTTATTGGATAGTAATAATGTGTCATCATGTGTGTATATACATATAGATCTTTGTTGCAGATCTTTGTTGTATTTGCAAGCCAGGACTGCCATATGTAGTTCTAAGGGTTTGATTGTCTTTTAACTCTATTTCTGACAGTGTGATAGTCTATCACCAAGGATGTTCAACACATTAATTTTCCACATCTTGAGTGGTTAGGAGACATTATTTCTTCCATGATTACACAGTTTAGCAGTAATTACAAGAAAGATATTAATGTTTTGTCACAGAATGCTTACTTCAAAGAAGTTCAAGTGGGAAAATGCTAGGATCTTAGGTTATATTACCAGCCACTGCAGCGATTGTTATTCTCTAACTGTGCAGCGTGATGCATGCTGGCCATGTGTCTGGTGGATCTTGGATAGAAAGAGGTACTGTTTATAGAGAACTCTTAAATTGATTTTATATAAATTATTTTGGCAGACAAACAGCAATTCGAATAACAATTTCAATCTCTCTCATTTTTTTCCTTCTGGCTCTAGATCAGTCTTTGTTTCCCTAGGTTTCTTGCATATCCTTTGTGAGCTGAAGAGGTGTCTTCTATTATGTAATAACTTTTTTCTTAAGTAGTCCCATGTCAGTTGTTAAGTTGGAATAAGTATCTTCTACGAGAACTTTTTGGTATTTATTTTGTTATAACAAGTTTCAAGGTACTGGAACAGAAAAATTTCTATCTCATTTGGGACACTGCAGGCTGGATGATTAGTATTTCATGTCCCTTTCTAGAACAAGCTTATGTAATTGCAGTATACCTGCTCTGAAATCCTTTAAAATGTTTGACAGATTTTAAGAGGCATTCTGTATTTTCAACAAACATGATTAATCGGCATTGCCATGAAGACTTCTGTATTTTTGAAGATTCTCTAGGTAGCCAGAATGGTTTGTGGGGTTGGCTGGTTTGTTTTTGTTTTGGTTTTTGTTTGGTTTTAAACACCTGAATAATCTGTCTTTGAGAAATCCTTGTATTGTTCTTCATTCTCTGTCATTCCACAGCTCCTTCAATTAAGCTACATGATTATACATGCTAGTGTGTTAAGGGACCTGTTGCTTGAAATCTTACAGGGCTTATATAATACTGCTGTACTTGCCTGAGGCCTCTTACTGTCTTCAGATGATGTTCGTGAGAATAGCTTGTCAAGCTTTTGGTGTCTACTGCTTGATATACATACAAGTACAACTTGAAATGAGTATTATCATTTAATGAGTTAATGACAGTTACTTTGTCCTAGAAATTTACATTTAAAAAAAAATTTAATTTTTAGCTACTTTTTAGAGTAAGGTGATATACCCCAAAGCCTTGTTAAATTTACTTAGTCTAGAATTTTTTTGTATATCCTAACTTCATCTTTTCAGAAATGTGTTTGCTTTATGGAAAAAAAAAAAAAGAGCTACATCCAGAGACAAAGCCATATCTGTTTGTATGAGGTATTACTGCTTTAACACAGTGAGTCTTAAATAAAAAGTAGCTTATTGCTCGTGTAGACCAAGTCTTCCATTCCCTCTAGACTTTGTTCTTTACGCCTGTTTTTGGAGGTTTGTGTGTAATTGCTGTGGTCAGAGTTCATTCAAATAGAGCAATAAGCAGTAGTGAAGTGGGTACCAGTTTAGGTTGTCATCCTGAATACAAATTAATTTGTGGAACGTCTTTTTGTCAGAAACCCTAAGGTCTTTATATAAAACAGAAATGCAAATACTCCTTTCTAAAGCCACATTTTAAAATATGTCTTCATGTTCCCATTCTATTGGGACAAAGGGCTTTTGTCTACTGTAGGAGATAGTAACTAGAATGTTGCTCTTGAAGCATATCACAGCAACATGGTTTATGTGGGTGCATATATCTGGAGGGATTGCCATTCCTTATCTGCCATGGTGTGTTTAAAAACCTGTATCAATGTTCCTTAATGAAGTAGGCTTAACAAAGTAGGTAGTGACTCCTGTTCTCTCTTCTCTGGGAACTATATCTATCCTTGCTGTCTTCCATATGAAGGGTTCATCTGTTCCATCTATGATCTGGTTAAATGGTCCATGGATAGAAGGATTATAGTTCTTTTTAGATCCTTATAAAATTCATTGATGAAACTTCGCTGGGTCTGTTTACTTCCTTAGATTTTAGGTAATGACATCCACTGCCTCCTTTGTAATGGAATAAGGATTCTTTGTGTTTCTTGTTAGATTTATTTTATTTTTTTATTTTTCTTATAAAATTGTCTGAAGTTATTTGCTGTCTCTTCTGAGTTTTGCCATGCTGTAACTCTGTAAAAGTATTGCTATGCTACTTATTCTAAAAGTTTTTCTGTCTAGGAGCCTGTTGGCTCTGCTTTTTGCATCTTATTCTGCTTTACCAATTTCTTAAGAGCTTAGTTAGATTTGGTTCTGAAGTTGCTTCTCTTGTCCATTTTAGGCCAAGTTGTTTGGAATCTCTTTAATTTCCAAGATCCAGATGCCTCTCTGATAATGTTTCTTCGGTTTTGTTAATAACTTTAATTACTGGTTTATTATATTTTCATAACATTTTCATATTTCTTTGATTTTGTATTATTATTCAGAATTATATAAGAGGAAATTAATTTATCTTTATCTTTAAATTGTTGAAGAATAAAGTTTCTTGTCTTTTTTTATATATGTATGACATACATAGGAAGAATAAAGAATCTTGGCTTTTTCTGTGTATATGTATGTCACGCTCAAAGCTGAGGTTAATACGTGTATGTGGGCAGAAGCTGAGATCAATGTGTTTATAGATGTATGTATACATTAAAAACTCTTTAAATTTCCTGTCAGACTTCTATACATATGAATATAATGGTAGAGCAAATGGTCACTAAGTAGTTTCAACATCCAATGTAACTAGGTACAAGTGATACTGAATTGGTATTGAGCTAGTCTTGTAGTATGTATTTTAAAAAATATTACTGTCTCTAAGCTCATGTTTCTTCATCGTTCAGATGTGTTTTTCTTGCATACTTTGTACCTTTTGAGATACCCTCTTTTGAACTGTTTAGACTTCTTGACCCAAGGAGAATCAGACTTCTCGTTTATTTCCCCCCTTTTTTGACCCAGACAACTTCCCATATGTAAAAGTATTATAAGAATACTTTAAAAAAAAAACAAACAAAAAAACTGATGCTGGTAAGGTTCATAAAGGATAGCTGCTGATAATTTTTGTTTTAGTCTTTATACCTGTATGGGTTTTTATTTCATGTCTAGGATATAATATATCTACTGCTAAAAGTCAAGCTGGTATTTATATAGACTGCAAGAAAACAGAAAATAGCTTCTGGTTAAATTTTATGAATGACACAATATACCCTCAAGAAAAAAACACATGCCACTTCTATGAAGTTGATTAACTGAGCTCTGTAGAACAATGAGTTCAGGCAAATGAAATCTAGAAATAAAGATTTATTTTTGAAAAGCAGTGATTCTGAAAGTAATCTATAGTTTATTTTAGGTAATCAGATGAACATGGGGTTGGTAAGTAATGCTGTGGCTGAGCCAAAACAAATCTTGTGTTGGCTAGGACTTTGGTGTACATGGCATCAGTGAGGCTGTTCTTGGAGTAATATGGCCAGTTCACAGTGTGGCTGGAAAGCTGCAATGCATTCAGTAAAGAGCTTCAGGAACAGTTTGAGGTTTGGAAAGCCTGTATTCCAGAGAAAGACTGAAGTTCAGGCTTGATTTTGTTTATCCAAGAGAAGATTTGGAAGTGACTCTGTATATGAAAGCTTTTCCATGTTTAAGTGGTGATAGTTCACTGCTTTCTAATCTGTTACGCCAAAATACAACAAGATGTAATTGCTGAGCGGTCAAGCTAAGCAAATTTCATCTGGTAATCACACACACTTTTTTAAAGGGAAGATAGCTTAAATATTTTAAAAGTTCATATGAGGTGGATTTTATGTCACTTGCAGTTATTTTTTTTTAAATTTTTAAAAATTTGCCGAGTTTAAAGAATCTAAGGTTGCATGCTTTAGGAAACTCAAGGACATTAATGTGGATATGTTGAATATTCTTGCCACAGCAATCCTGGTAATGGAACTTTGAATGTGGGTGTTTATATGTGACTTCAGTAAATTCTATGTCAATGTCCTTTTGCTTTACAGGTTTAACTGGTTTATTTTAACTTTTATGAGCATCTCTGAACTGATGTGACCTTAAATGTATACTGTGGGTCAGCCAGAAGTTAATGGACTTGGTGCATTCTGTCGTAGTTATTATAGCAGGCAGACCGTGGCAGGTTACATCGTGATTGTCGGGGTGGGAGGGCAGTGCAGAGATTCCCACTTAACATTGGGACTGTCGAATCCACTGCAACAGGGGCTGCTACTCAGCACAGGGAGAAGTGAAATGTGTCAGTAGTTTCTTGATGTTCCATCATTTGTGTTGTGTGCCCAGCCCTGCAGCAGCAGCTAGTGCCCTTTCAGACTTGACTTTTGCAAACCAAAGTCACTGAACTTTGGATGGGGGTTAGGCACACTTAAATGAAAAAAGCTGAAACTATCTTTCATTTTGCCTGCTACAATTGCAGCCATGTTGTCATTACTGCATTTAGTAAGGGGTTGAGGTGACGGAGTGCCTTCTCTGTTCTCTTGACCAAAGCCAGATGGAATTGTCTTATCCAGTAGGAATTACTGCAGCTGAAATGAGAGGGAGGCTGGGACTGCAAATTCTCTCTTACTGTGACAGTGTTAGGAACAAAATGAGGCACGGGTTCCTGTGAGGCAGTCCCTGTTCTGCTATGCTTACTTTTTTTCTGAAGCCCCTGGTAACCCGCTGTGTTCTAACCAGGCAGCACTAGCCTCCAGAGGAGCTGAACAGGTATTGCCTTTTTCTGCAGTGATTGTGGAACTGGCATCTGGCTGGACAGCCCTGAAAGAGGTAGCAAAAGAGTTTCTGTAATGGTCCTGGTAGGCTTTCAGATCTAGTCAGCCTACTGATTTAAAGAACAAGTTGAAAGCTTCCGTTGATGCAGACCCTAACAGCAGTAAATAAGACAAAGGCAAAAGGGTGTGAAAGAACTGATGAACTCTGTCTATCTGTAGCACAAGTGGTTTTGCTGTGAGGCCCTGTTTTCATATTTAAAAAAGTTTGGTCCCTTCTTGTTTCAGAGGTGGTTACCTTGCAACTCTGAACCTTTGCTGCCCATAGTCTTGGCTACAGGGAAGGACAAAAGTAGTAATTTGTTGTGCTTTTTAATGAGAAGAGAGTCCCTTGTTTGCGTTGTCTTTATTCAAAGATATTGTTTTGAATGTGAATTTAGAAACTTTTTATTCCACTACTTCCCTTCAGCAGTCCAAGGGATTATTGTCACTTTCTGGAATCTGCATCATATTGTCCTATTTTTCTGAATCTGTGGAAAAACCTACCTAGTAAACAATGTTTACCTCAAGAATTTTCCTGTTTATCAGTGTAATCAGTTCTGCACTGTTACTCATTTGTGGCTAAGTAATTCTTACTGTACGAGTGTATCCAGATTGGGAAGCATCACTAGTATATCTCAAAAAACTCCTGAGAGTTTGTAATAACTATATTTAGTATTACCCGACATTTAGGTACTTAACTGAGTTGATTCTGATCTTATTTTAAATAAAAATTTAGAAAGCTCAATGCAAAATATCATTTCTTGGAAGTAATATGTTTGTGTTGTGCTTGTTGTGATGGCCTTAAAAGCTGCCTCTGTACTGCTCTGATTGCTGGCTTCTGTATGGTATGAAATACTCTGTTCATAATTTCATGTCTTGGTACCTGCCTTTAGGAAGATCTAACAGGTAGCTGCTGCTGAAATAGGCAGCAACAGTATCTTGTTCCCCATCCTGCTTTCATGTTCCTGTCATTTTACTTGTATTGGACCTGTTGACTGTGGAATGACTTGGTTCATCTGGGAAACAAGTTTCTCCAATGCCTTCTCCTGCCCCTTCCAAAAGTAACCTGGCTCTTGAAAAGAGCAAATCCAAAACTCTTACAGATTAGCCAGTCCAGACCTGTGGCTTCAAAATTGCTAGGTCTGGTGAGGGGAAAAAAAAAAAAAGTGGAGTTGGGTGGCCCTGAAGTTGGGAGGTAGGGGGAGAGAGAAGAACCATGAATTTTGGTAACAGCTTGCTTCTAGATTAGCTGTAACATGAAGCCTTGTATTTAGTTTGGCCATACAGGTCAGGATGACATAGCATTGCTTTCTAATACTATGTAATATTGTTTACATCAAGCATCCTCTTGTATCTTGTGTGTTAACTGCTACAGTTGTTGCTGCGGGCCTGTGAGATATCTGAAAAGGGAGTATTAGTATGGTACCTAGGTGCAAGCTTTTTTCTGCTGCTGCTGAAAGGGGAAGTCCAACTCTGCCTTGCAACTGGCCACTTCCTCACCCTAGCAGCACGGGTTATTTCAACTTTCAGTGAAGTGGTTCAGCTCACTGAGTAGGCAGGGGACTAACTGCCTTTTTTTCTTAAGGATGGGGGAGGATTGTACACTGATGGTTCAGTTTGGTCTGAAGTTTTATGGGAGCACACTGCGAAATTATTGTTTATGGAACTTCTTTGATCAGCCAACAGTAGTGCTGAAAAAAGCATGTGTGTGTGTATGTATTTGTGCCCAGGTTTAGGTGGAGTAGTTCCATGGGCTGGTTCCCCATCTTGTTGCCCAAATCGGCTTCCTGGCACAAGGGTTTTCAGCTAGAATGTGACCAATGGCACTATCAGGTGGCTGCCAGTCTATTGACCAGATGTTCTCATGAACCTCTAAAACACTTGCCATTTCAATTGAAAACTTTCTTTACATACCTCTGTCATAATCTTGTGCTCTTACATAGTTACTATGTTTGTGTCATATTTTTAATGTGAACATTAGGTAGTTTGTATTGCTCAGTTAACTTCCTTTTACCTCAATATACTTCAGCATTTATACAGTTCTTTGGGTCAAATGGATTCTTCTAGGTCTTCGTATGGTCTGTACGGAGATAGTTGTATAGAAGCAGAAAAGTCACATTCTTTACACATCTAAAGGAATATTATCTTAGCCTGGCATGTTACGGAGCATGTTAATAAGCATATTAAAATGGTTGAATGTAGAACTTTCAGAAATTGTTATTTGGAAAAAGTTGGTTAGAGTAAAAAACATTGAACTTCCAAAGGGAAGTTCCATGGTGAATAGGTTTATGGACTGTATTAGTTCAAAACTATCACAGTTCTTGTATTTAGGAACCAGTGTTTTCAACTGAATTCTTAAGGTTCTTTCCATCTAGCTTTTTCATTATACTACTAAAGGTGTAAGCTGTTGCATAACATTTGGGATAAAAATCATCATTTGTAGTTACTGAGGCTTTCTCCCTCTCTACCTTCTTCAGCAGTTCCTTGAAACATCAATTTGTAAGAAGGAAACAAAAACATAGGGGAGGAAGACAGCATGGAAATGATGGGTGTGAATAGAAGGTATTTTTAGCAGTAATTAGAGGTCAGGGGAACAGTTGTAAAGAGAAAAAGTGGAAAATATTAAGGGGTTTGCAAAACCCAAGCTAAGAAAAAATGATGTGTGCATGGCAGAAGTCTGAGTTGAAGAACCTGGGCAATTCTAGGGCTGATAGATACAACTTCCTTAGTAGTAAGAGTTTTGAAGAAGGATTTGCCTATGAATATTCTGTAAAGGAAGCAGTGGAATTTAATAGCAATGTGAATGCAAAAGGTGAAGGGAAAAGAGGAGTAAAGATTTACAGGCTGCAGAGCGGGGATGCGAAAGATCTTGGAAGTTGTATATACAAGTGGTGAAAAAAAGATTAAACTGATGGGTGGATTGGTATTTCTGCAAAGGAGAAGTAAATTTGAGTTGTACCTTTCATTTTGAATTTAACTGTATATAGTGGGCAAACAGGAATAGATGTCAGCATTAGAGCAGTTGTTTTCTGGACAGTAGAGGTGATGGGCTTCTTGTGCTCATATTTTCTGTTGGAATTTTATTTCTGGTCTAGAGAGGGGAGTAATTCATAAAACCTCTGAGTGTTATTGGTGTGAACTACCCCAGTTAAATAGGTTTAAGATACCTAGGTGCAAGTAGGGTGACATTTTCTTGGAAAAAAAATTATTAATCTCAGTATTCATCAGAGGCAAGGTTCATTTGTTCTGCTTTTGTTCTAATGCAATTTATCTGGACAAATGAATTCTGTAAAGTAATGCTGATTTACTTTTGCTTCCAATTTCCCATTTTGGGACTTAGTACAGTTTATTAATAACCATTTGATGTATCTCTCAGTAATAGTCAGTTCCATATGGAGCTTTGATAATGGGTTACATTTTTGTGTTTCTTGCCTTCTTTGTGACTGTCCGTAAGAGGTGAATAGATGAAGTGTTGGGATTGTCGTAGAACCATGTAAGTCACTTGTTAATCTTTGTGTGTCTCTTTAAATGGACTTCCTGGGAAAAGATCTGCCACAGATTTCAGTTAGTTTTTTTTTCCCCCATAGGTAATGACTAGATAGGCATGGTTATGAAGTAGTTATTTGCCTGGTGGACAGGACAGGGGGGGAAGACTATTGTCAGCCCCACTAGGTAGTAAAATAATTTAACAGTTAAAAGGATAGTGGTTGTAAGGGACAAGATTTTTCACTCTCCCAACGCTGTTTTTTGAAGCGAGAAGAGGGAAAATGGGCATAGGCAGGTGGGAAGAGAAAGAGTATGGATTTGTGTACGCTTAGTGTTCTGAAGTGGTTACACAGTCCTTTAGGAAGTGAAACGTGTACAGTTCTTCTGTTGTATAAGTTTCTTGTGTTTACTAGCTAGGAACTGGTTTTGCAGCCAATACAAGAAATATGTGTCTGTTTGCTTCTACTGTAATATACTTTGGTAGAAGAATTACAAACCAAGATTGCCCATTAGTTTGGAGCTCTGGGAAATCATGTGCTTAATATGACATGTCTGGGCTTGTGACAGCTGGGCTATAAAGATCCATTTCTATGGTGGAAGGGCATGTGCCCAGGAAATGTGCCAAAGAGGCTGTGAATATGGACACTGTTAGAGATGACTCGCACTAAGGAAAACATGGAGCTCGTGGCTCTAGCATGTTGGCATGCAAACACAAAAGTCTGCTAAATGTTCTGCAGAAGGAATCTTTTATCAGTACTGTGACAGAACTTTCATTGTTTTTTTTCCTAGCAAGTGGTTCTGCAAGCTCTGTTATGACTAGCTTATGGCAAAAAGAATGCATTTAAGGATTAATTGTATACTGCTGTGGTAATTGTAAGAGGTAATTGTTGAAGAGTGACTGCTGCATTAGATTGTAGAATACATTGACTAGTATGTGTGTCTAGAAATGAAAATGTGATATTGTTTCTTAATCTGAAGAAGGCTGGAGTTTCAGAGTGTTGGAAAATGATTCCAAAGGCAAATAGCTTTTTTTTTGGTACATATATACATGCATAAAATACTGTATACTGAGGTGGTTCTGCTTAGTCTGAAAAATCATGTTGCCTGTGTTTTTCATGGAGTTCATCGTGTCCCAACTGGAATGAACAATTCTTCTCTTTTCTTAGTCTCTGTTCTGCATTGGCTACCCAGCATTTATTTTTTTCTTTGTGGTTGAACATGTTAGATGGCTGACAAACCTTGATTAAAGGACATAAATGCGCCACATGCAAAACCACAATGATTTCTTTGATTGCAGGGACCTTTTGGCCAGCTTGCAGTAAGGACTTGTGTTTAGAAGAGAACATTTGGGCTCATCTGTATCTCCCTCCCCTCAAAGGGATGGCAGCCCGAGGACAGCTAGCATTCATCCTGACGCCAAGAGACTTCAAAGGAGGTAAGCGCCTCAGAAATGCTCCCCAGACAAAATACTTCTCATCAGTCCTACACCTCAGTGTGGTAATATTCTTTAGTACAGCATTACCGTCTCCTAAAGGTTTCTGTTCATCACTCCTTCATGATTTTGAGAACTCTGTGAGGCCTCATCAGCTGGTTGCAGCCCCCTTAAGATTCATGGAGATGTCCATTGCTGTCAGAATCCTCGTCCGTTTGCTTAAGAATGTGCCCCCAGTGTAAGGGAAGAAGACATTTTATACTTCCTGGGTTTGTACTCAGATTTGTGCTCCCCTCCTTCCCTTATTTTGTTTTTCGTATTTTGGATGAGGCTCGAAGTTGAGCTTTTCTCAATTCATGGTCCTTAAGGTTAAAGTCAGGGGAAGAAAATTCCAAACAAACCCTGCTTGTTCCACACAGTTTTAAAAGCCTTTTTTAAAAGTGGATCTCTGAATGATTCCTTAATATCCAGATGATTTCCACCTAATTCTTTGTGTGTTTAAATTTCTAGTGAGCATTATCCCAGAAAAGTTCTGTAGAAACAAATTACTGTATTTCATTCTGGAGGGAAATACGTCCTTAGGATTTTTTTTTTTCTTGTTAGAGATGCCACCTAGATGCAGCACAGCTGTTTATGTCTTCCAAATGTCTATGGAATAATTTTTTAGTAGAAAGAGCAATTTAAAATAAACAGAAGTTTACCTTGACATCAGAAGTTTAAACACAAAAATCCCATGTTATCTTTTTTACTTATTTTTATTTTTTTATAAAAGCAGACTTTTCAGGGGTGATTTCCACCCCTTCCCCACCTACCTTCAGGTCACTTGTATGAATACTCAGCTATAGATCTTGCTTTTCTTGTTCTTATTCCAGTAAACGTTATATGAAATGCACTAAGAATATGACTGGAATCATAAGGAAGAACTTTCTTGGGTTTTGTTGGTAGTTTTTTTTTTTAATGGGAATATTTGGGTGTGTAGTAGACCAGTAGTAGATATGGGTTATATGTTTGCTGGACAGATTTTTTTTTTTTTTTTTTTTTTTTTTTTTATTATTCCCTAAGGGTGCAGATTTGGAGAGCATAGTTAGCACTCAGACCATTTAAGCTATATCTGTTAGTAAGTCCTGTAAAGTTTTGCCTTGTTTTTTCCATTTATGATGAGAGTATATTATTTAGCTATTACTTTGACTTCTTTAAACCTAAGTAAGAGCTTTCTGACCGTGTAGAGTACTATTAATAACTGCCATCTAACCGCCTTATCGGGCTCTACCATATAAATACAAAGGTTCTATAGATTGTAACTCAAATATGTTGAGGCGGTAAAGAAGCAGATCGTCCTATGAAATACTATCCCACCTAATTGTACACTTACCTAGCTTTGGAAGAGATTTACCTTTGGATATTATGAACAACTTGCAGATCCTTCAGACTTAAAATGTTTACAGGTCCTGGCTATGTTGATAGATTTAAATTAGCTTGGGTTTTGCTTGACTGTGTTCAAATATTTAGTGGTGGTTGTTGGTTTTTATGGGTTTGGATTTTTTTTTTTGGTTTTGTGTTTGGGTTAGTTGTTTTTTTTTCCCAAATGCTGAGATTTCTTTTACAGTAGTCAGCTTCCTTAGTTTCATTAGAAAATTTTCTTTTGTAATCTTCTACACATGTTTTATGTTGTTCACTTGTAGGAATTTGGATTTTTTTTCTTAGTATATAGTCTTTACATGATGTGTTACTTCTATACCCCTTCTACTGTTGTTCAAAGAGGCAAAACCAATATTCAAATTCAAGGAAGGAAACTTCCGGAAAACTGCAAATCTTTTTCTGGGAATTCTAACACTTCTTTTTTTATCTCTACAAGGTATTACAGAATGCACCAAAATGAGCAGTAGCACACTACAGCTTGTGTAAATCTTACCAGGTTCATTCTGTTCCTGTAAGACAAGCTAAATCACAAATATAGTTTATTTTTATTAATGGGTTGCTCCCCCTCCCCGTGAGCAGATGAGAAGGAAACAAAGGCACCTTTTATTTCCTTCACTTGAGTGGCCTTATAGTGTCAGTGAAAGTGGAGGTATTTTTGTTTGTTCTTGTTTTTCCTGTTTTTTTAAAATAAATTCAGTCTTATGCCTACTTCTCTAGGAATTCAGCAAGGAAGAGTAGAAACGGCTGAGAATTGCTAGACTTTCTAGTCTAAAATAAAATATCTGTTGATGGACACGCATTCTGATAAAACGAGAGACCGAGTTGTGGGTGGGAAGTGTTATGTTTGGAGGCTCTGGAATTCATGAAATACTTAAAGAATTCTTTTCAAAGGTATATCTAGTTTTTGCTTTGTCAGTTTTTCCTGGAGGGAACTGATACTCAAAGCAATGTTCTTTCTCTTTGGAGCCTCTCAAACTTTATAGTAAAATTCAATCATTCATTTAAGAAGAGAGATCAATTTTAACTGTTCTCTTTAATAGTATGCCAGATGATCTGCTTTGGCATGGCTCGATTTTTTGCTCATACTTTCTTGATGAATAGATTAGCTTAATCTGTATTTCATAGCATCTGCTTTTGCTTCTCTTATACTCCAAAACCCTGACGCTGGATATTAATTTCCAAGGTTAAAGATAGCTAATTCACTGCAGCTGTTGGTGTTTCAGTTATTTTTCACCTAAGAACACTGGACAGTACTTGAAGACTCTGCTCTAAAACATGGACCATTCGTTGTGACAGGATGAGGGAAGGGGAGGGAGAGGATTATTTATCCAGAGGGTATCTTTGGTGGCTAAGACAACCTGGGTGTCTTTAGCCTTGTTCTCTCATAAAAATAGTTTCTCTTGTTCTTCAAAACCAACAGTTGTCTTTCCATGCCATCTTTCAGATGCTCTGAAACAAGTGTCTTTAGGAAATACTATACTTTGTTTTTATTTAATGAAATCTGTAATGACATAAACAAATAGCTTCCTCTTTTGTAAAATGATACAGCAATCTATACAAGCTTGTGTTGTAGTAGTAGGTGGAAATAGACGGAAGAATATTAGCAGATGAATAGCTTGTCAAAAAAAATTCAAGTGAAGGACTAACTGCATGATGAAACTCAATATGCTTCGTAGAAAGTGTTGGAATGATGGTGGCATTCTTTATTCCTTGTAACAAGGCTGGAGAACTTTTTGTTCATCAGATATGGAAGAAAAATGGTACTTACTGAGATTGCCTTTAAGAACAAACTGTACTGTCTTAGAAAGGTGGTGTGAATTGGCACTGAAAGATTTTTTTTTTTCCCCCCGACTTTGTCTTCTGTGAAGACAGTTCCGAAAGCTTGTAAAATCATTATAACCTTTCTTGATAACTGTTAAACAGTCATAGGACCCTAGATATAGAGTGGTAGAATTGGTTTGTCCATTTGCAGTGGAAAGGGCTTGATTATTTACTACTTACACTAACACAACTGGGTACCCATGGTGTTCAAATTTTGGAGAAACTGCAGTCTAAATAACTTTCTTTGGCAATCAGTAATTCTACCCTTGGTCACATCCCTTCTGTCTGTCAAAAGAGTTGAGAAATCCAGCAAAAGACATTGAGCAATCCAACTGGCATCTGGATAGGCTGTTTGAAGTTCAAGGATGCATTGCTTACCTCCTCTGTCCAAGGATTGCGTACTGGAAAGAATGGAACAAAAGCAGATAGTGGTATGCTATTCATTCTGCACTGTTAACAGATGGCAGCACTGGGTCTTGTTCTGATTAGATTTAAATTGAACCAATAATATATATAGGTAATATTTATAACTAGTCAAGAAATGACAGGAATTGAGGTGATGAGATAGAGCTGTATGTATTCCTTGTCAAAACCATGCATTTCCTGAGTAACAGTAATAGCCACTTCGTACTGTTGAAGAGCTCCTGGCAAATGATATCTGTTCTAATACTAATCTGTGGGCCTAGAAATTGAACAGTCAGCTAACAGCTGGAGAGTTTGCAAATCCCAATGAGTTTCAAGGATCTAATGGCAGTACATCAGCTCATAGGTGCCTTCTCTTTAAAGCCTAAAATAATAATTTTCTTGTATATGTATTCTTTTTTTATGAAAGGATAAGCTCCAGGCAAAGGGCATTTAAAATATTTTGGAGGTCTTGGTACTTCTTGATACATGTTTTCAGATTTGAGACAGTTGTTAACATTTACTGTTCTTGTGGAAAGGTTTGCGCTTGTCCAGGAGGAGCAGGAACCACAAATATATAAATGCCTTTTCCTGTCACTGCCTTAATGCATCATTTATGGCATCATACAAAACTTAATTTTTTTTTGATCGACCTGTATCATATCTCTGCGTATAAGCTCACAGATGTCCATGTGAGTTAATGAGAACTCAAATGCCAGGGTGTGCCTATTGTTCATCCTGTAGAACAAGACAGTGACTACTATGGTGACTTGGTGTTGAAAGGAGATGGTGAATGAATAAAATGGTGCCTGAAGCTGAACTTGATGATTGTGAGGAAAGGAAAGCATTTTGAAGAATTCAGATATATGAGCGATCATATTCCTTAAGGTGTATTTCTCGTTGGTTAATAATTTCTTCCTGTTTTTATGAAGGGTGTCGGAGTGATAAATGTTTTCAGATCACGTTAAACAGGTGGTTTTGTGCTTCTGTCTTCCGTGGCTTGCATGGCTGGACCTTCTTTGGGGGGGTGGTGGTGAGAGACCATCTTTGCCATTATGTGATTCTGCCACCTGGTGGCTTTGTCGAGCAGCATGGACTTCTGATGTATCGTTAAAAGCATAAGTGTGAAGAAATCCTGAAAAAAAATCCTTTCCTTCCAAAACAGGGAATCAGTGGGCAAGTTTGCTTAAAGTAGGTATAGAAGAGAAGTTCCATGATCTCTGCATCATGTTTTTGAAGTCAGACATTTAAGAATCAGTGTGCAAGTATTTGAGAAGCTTCTGGTTGCTACAGCTGTCAAACTTCCCTGGGTGTTTTTATATATGAAGTTAACAGAAGACAAATCTCCATGAGGAGTGGTAACAACCTGTAGCAGGAATGCAACTTAGAGAGGTCATCCTGTTGCATACATTGTGTATCTCAAGTTCTTTTAATATGGTTTCTTATGCTGGAGAATCAGTATGAATATTAATACAAATTTATACCAGTATTGAAATATAAGTCTCTTTCTGGCCCATATTACTTTGGCATATATACCAGTTAAACTGAAATTTTTATTAAACAAAGTATCACACATCACACTGTGCAGTGCATATCAATTTTGGAACTAGTTCGTTCTTTTCAGATTAGTTGAGGTTCTGTCCAAGGTATTCTGTTTCTGTTTTTCAGTACTGTAGGTTTTTCTACTAATCCAGTGATGGTAAAACTTTTAGTATATAGATCAACTTAAGCTAGTTCTTATTTTGATTAGCAAATCTGTTGTGTTATTTCAATCAGGTATGTAATTTCTAGCTTGTGATTGTTGACAGAAGTTAAAGTGCTTGTAAATATAGATTCTAAGTGGAATTTGGAGATGGCTTGTCTCCAGAGCTAAACAAGCCTTTTATACGTATTTATAAATACCCTCTATTCTGCTGCTAGTTGTGTACCATAAATTGAAGGTGGGAAATACCCTTTCTCACAATAAATTTAAGGTGGGAAATTATCTTTCTCACAATAGGTGGGGGGATTTTATTTCACTTAGAAACAAACATGTTCACTGTTGTGCTACTGTTTTCAAATTGCATTAGTTGATTTGCTTGATTTAAGACTCTTAGTTGAATTCTAAATTACTGTACAGGTCACTTGGTGCTCTTACTTCCGAGTCCTTATAGTCCTCTTTTGTGACTCTGTGTTATGTTTTCCTCTGCAACCTCTCCTTCCCTCAAGAAAGGTGATTTAGAAACATTTTCATCAATACATACTGTGGCTTGATTGCTTTAGGTCAATCTCTCCTGTATAATATCACAGTGCTAAGAAATGTGGGAACATGTTCTTCAGGTAAAAAAACCCAAACAAACCAACAACAAAAAAACCCCAAAGCATCTCTGAAGATGGGCCTCTCCATGTTTATTCAGATGTTTTACTAACTTCATAAGGACTTATAAACAAACATTTTAATCTTGATTGCTTATTTCTGTATATGTCTTCTATACTCCTCTGATTTCGGTTAAAATGTACTTCTAGACTCTAGAGGAGTTTTTTGGGTGGATGGCCTTTTTTTTTTTGGTGTATAGTCCTTGATTTTTACATATTAGAAGTTCTTTACCTGCTGTAACTGTACTTATTTTACAAATAATTTCATGGTGTAATAATTACTTAATGGAGAATATTTCATTAGAGGTAAAGCTGCTGTTGTAAGGTTTTTGTGTGGTTCTAGAGTTAAAATCAGAAGTCAGACCTCAAGAGCAGCAAACTAGTTTGGAAAGGATTTACAGAAACTCTGCCTTTCTGTATCAAAACTTCTTTTGGATTCCAAAGCTGTTCCTTTCCTCAGTTTCATGGCATCAGAGGAAAACCTCTTGTTCCTACTGTGAAAAAGGAAATGTTCCATGTGCCCTCATTAATGTGCTCATTGTTTATAAAGAAATAATAATCCTAAATTTGGATTGATGACTCACCATGGCTTCACTGTATTTGGAAGAAAATTCAGTGCTGTGTTGTGACTGATGGTTAAAAGAAGAAAACTGGTCTTATTTCAGATCTTAAAATGGAGTACTGAATGTTGCTAGTCTCAGTATATAAGCGTAGTATCTTCTTGAAAATATAAGTGATTATGTGTAATATATAATTACTAGTCTAGGCTATGGAAGAAAATTTAGTGCTTTTGGTGTTCTATTTGAGAGGAAAAGTGGGGAATATATACAGAAGAATGTGAGAATTACAAGCAAAAAAAGAATTTGGGCAGCTTTAAAAAGGAAAGTGACAGTAGGTGTTAGGGAATGTGAAGCGTGCCAGAGATACTTGAAAAGGAAGGAAAGAAGGAGGCGTGTTGCTCTGGTGATGCCAAAGTCAGTTGATAGTAGTGCTCTACTTGCCTTGTGCTGCAAGGCATAAAGTAAGTATATATAGGTTACTGGCTCTAAGATAGAATATGTATTAAGCAATTCATTAAAACTGTCTCACCAAAAGCATTTCTTTGCTTTTTCTTGTTAAGCAATGTATGCAGATTTTAAATAAGAAAGTGAAAAAAAATTTCCAGCAAGAATTAGTTAAAAGTGATAGCAAGATTCACTGCAATAGTAATTACATCTGTTCAGATACTTCATACGAATGATGAAAACTTACCAAAAACCCTGAAAACATCCATGAAGTTGAGCAGTATTTCTGTGGTGAGGAGGAGGAGGAGGAACCATAGGGAATTAAAAATTACTTTGAATCTTGGGCTACAGATATAAAGATGCCATAATTGTAATAAGATTGCTGTTGCTTAGCTTCCCACTGGGATACAGATACAGTTATGTGTGTGTGTTCCCTAATTGCATTTCCATGCTTTACTTGTTTTAAAATGTAGTATTACTGAGTTTACTGGATCCATGGCTTTTATATTGTAGATTCAGACATGTGGCTCCAAGCAGTTTTCAGGAGCAAAGACTGAGCAAACCAGGAAAATAATTGAAAAGGATAAATATTGATTTAAAAAGACTATGAATTGTATAATTTGTAGCTGTATAATTGTGTTACATGACTGTGTAACTATGTAATTAAAATAATATTATTAAATGTGGTTTTTTTAGTTATTTTCTGCTACCTCTAATTTCTAATTTTCAGCTGGAGAATTTAGTAGCTAGTTTCATAGAGAATTTATCTTTTGGGAAATTGTATCTTATTTCAAGTTGTGAGCTCTTTAAATCCACAAGGTAATTGAGATGATGGAAAAGGGAAGATGCATCTCTTATTGACTTCTTGGTGAGGTGGGGTGTTTTTTTGGTTTGGTTGGTTTTTTTCCCCCTGTTTTTGAGAGGATCGGGGGCTTCATTTGTTTTACCTTGTTCTTTCCTACCCAGGCATTTCCGTTGAAATAAAAAGTAGCAATACAGTTGGCGTGTTTGCATTTTACGTTTAATTTTAATAGTAATTTAATTTTGCAGGCACACAAAATTTGAATATTCAGGGAATTTCATGCAGATTTAAAAGGCGTTATCAGGCTGAAGCAAAATATGTATATAAAATTTTGATCAAGTGTGGGAAGATCTCTGAAGATGAAATGACTTACTATAAGATGCTTCTCAGAAGCTTACTTGTTCTGGAACTGTTAGGATCTGGAGCCTTGAAGGGACAGGCAAAATCTGAGAAACTCTTAGCAGCAAACAAGTATTTCAGCACTATAAGGGACTCTCTCAAGATGAGCTGTAATTCTTGGGATATCTGTGGTGTCTGCAGAAAGTAAGCGTTACCAAAATGATGTATGTAGGTACTAAGATAGATTACGTTTTAAAATTACTTTTTCTCCCTAAAAAATGTGTTCTGGCAATTTTAAAATATTTTCAACGAGGCTGTGTTTGTCAAATAATATTAGTTGACTCCTGAAGAAAGGTATCTAAATGTAGCTGGATCTGTGTGTTAAAAATAGTGGATGGTGAAGGAACTCTAATTCAGGGTCTTACCTAAAAATTTTACTATTTTTGTAACTGAAGGTAGGTGGGGAGGGCTGTGTGCATTTCCCTACAGAAGGTGCATTCTGAGACCAGAGAAGGGACAGATACAGACGGAACTACAGCTATAATAATGACTAAAAGGCTTAAATGAGTACTAAGGGATAAAATTTTTTAATCCCTAAGGGGATTTAGAAAAAGTTATGTTCTGCAATACATTTATCACTTTTCTAAAAAATTTTAATCCAGCTTTATAGATGAGTATTCAGTTTTATGGGCCCTGGCTGTGAGCTGTTATTTTTGCATTAAGTTTTATTTTGCAGGATAAAGTAAATAAATATTGTTGCTATTTATATGCTCCTTGCTCTGAGAGATCCCTACATTTTTATGCTAGAAGTCTTGTGAATGTTTAGTATGTAGAGTTAAAACTAACAAACCATAATATAACTTAATAATCATAAAAACTAAAACAAAACCCACCATAAGTTCCACACAGCAATTTCATTTGAATATCTATCTGGTCGATTTATGGCCTTGCTTTAAAACATGTTTCAAGGCTGGTACTGCAAGGAAAAGGTGGACTAACTGCTTTTCTTAGTGTATTTGGGAGTAAGATGCTGCAAACAGTGGAAAGAAATGACTGGGTCCAGTCTCTTTCTTAGCATAGTGTATTGTTTATCTTGTGTTAAACATTCCTATAATATGTATCAAGGTTTCCCTTGAGAATATAGTAGCTTGATTTTTTTTGTTGTTGTTAGCTTTTATTTTACTAGCTAAAGCTAACAAATTGCTATAGTAATCATAAATACTCTTTATTACTAGTTTGCTTCATCTTTGTTGAACACAGTTGTCCAAAATTCTATACCATATATCAGATGCATAAGCAGTACTGGAGAAAACTTACTGGTATTCTTCCTTAGGTCAGACAGATGACTGTTCAAGAAAATGAAACAACGCAGAGATGCCAAGAATGAATTTTAAATTTAAGTCAACCTAGACAGGAGTCAGGCTAATTGAAGAAAGTATTTTGGAGTATCTGTACAAATAAAGATAATCAACCAAATCAAGACATTTTTTTCTAAGGAAAGGGAACATATTTTATGTAATGTAATTATTATTTGGTATTCTGAATGTCTATAGTCAAGAGTTTTAAAATGTAAGTTTATTCTCCTCCATTTTCATTGAGTGGCCCCTGTCTGTCTTTCTTGTCTCAGAAGATACTTTTGCAAAATGTACTAAGGAGTCTGATAAGAACAAGTAGGTGGGTGGCTTTTGAGAGTTAATATGCTGGTGAACTCAGGCTCAGAATACTTGTCCAGTTCTAGCTGGCATAAAGGCAAGAGGTTTCCTTCTGCTACTTGACTCTTTGGTAGGGATTAAAGTTTCTTCTTCCCTGGATACTGTCTATATTCTAGTAGTATTAATATCAGTACAAAAAAGAGGTACCATGAAATGAGCTTGAGTGTGACATTAAGAGTATGCGTCAATTATTTGGAAGTAATGAACTTCTAATATCTGTGCTCTTACCCATTGGTAAATGTGAAGTAGCTTTGTCTTGTTAATTTAGAGGAACGTAATTAAACTTTCTTGAACACATACAATTGTGTAAATAGCTTGTGACAGACTAAATTAATTCCTTATCAGATGGGACTAAAAATAAGATATCTTAAAAGATTAATCCAAAGATATTTTGGAGGAACTGCTAAACGTTAGTGGCCTTTCAAAAACTGTAGATTCTTTCTTCAGCAAAAAGAATGGAACAAGTCCCATTAACTTAACTGATTTTTTTTTTTAAACTTAATACTCTTTTTTTTTGTTGTTGTTGCTTTTGTTTTGCAGGATACAAAATTATGGATAATAATGGAATATCTGGGTGGAGGCTCTGCCCTTGATCTAGTAAGTAAATTATGTATGATTTTTGTTATTTTACCTCACAATTATTTTCCTATCTTGCAATTCTGGAAACTGTAATATGTCATTTGGCTATGACAATGTTTGCTTCTAGTAAAGGAGAAAAAGTATTTGTCAATGCCAGGAAAATGTTATTTTCCATGAGGCAGAGCTGATTATTTGTATAGATGGAAGGGAACTAAGCAACATAATATTGGTAGCAGGATATAAACATCTTGCAATGCTAATCTTCAGTCAGCCAGAGAGCACTAGTAGCTGAAAATAGTTTTTTCTGTCTCTTAATTCTGCCACCACAACTCCTCCTAGTATATACATTTTAATGTATCTACCCCCCACCCCCAAACAAACAAACAAAAGTTTCCCTATTTGAAGTCTAAATAGACAGAAACACAGTTTAGGCTGGTATTAAAAAATATATTTCAAAGAAATAGGAGGAGCTGTGGACTCCCGCGAGGATATGGAGGCCTTACAGAGAAGTCTGGATAGACTGGAGAGCTGGGCAATCACCAATCATGTGAAATTTAACAAGAGCAGGTGCCGCATTCTGCATCTGGGATGGAGTACTGAGTTTTGAATCATAATTCAAAAGGTTTGGTGCAGATTATGATTTCTGTGATTGGCTGCTGTCCATTCATTTTGGCTATTTAAAAAACCCTAACAAAATCACACATCATGTTATATTTATTGTGGATTTAAAAAATATTATTATAGAAATAAAAATGGATGTTTTAAGTATGTGAAAATTGTCATACCAATTGAGATGGAATGTCTCTGTAGCAAAGTTTGCTGTTCTCAACTGGGGCAACTAGTAAATGCTTGAGGAAAGAGCAAAAGGAAGAAGGCCAGTGTAGAGGGATTCTGCTGGTGACATCCGGAAGACAGGAGGGGGTAGTAAATGCAGGCTTCCTGCAGTTGTGCTGCCATATTTTAATTGTAATTACCTTTTGGAACCCATTTATATCTTTAGTTTCCACATCCTGTTAGAAGGAGTTCTGTGGTTGTGTAAAAATTGATAATGTTCCCCATAAAGATATGCTGAAAAAAAGTTTATTTCCTGATGAAAGAGCCATTAGAAACGGGGTTTGCTTTTATAAATTAATTATACCTTCTTCATGCTTCAAAAAGGTATAAAAGAGCAGAAAGAAAACAGATGTTATCACATTTTCTTGTCTCTTTTTTTTTTTTTTTTAATCACACACATTTCACTTTCGTGATGACCACATGTTTATTCCCCAAGTTTGTTGCCTAGAAATAGTACAAAGTCTTTGGTCACATCCTAAAATGTTATTGAAGAAATTGTGTCACAGAACTGAAATCATCATGTAAGTGCATATTAAGCATCTTGTTTGTCTTTCATTCGTTTTCAATTTATGTTCTGCTGCATGTTTTCCTAGTTCTAACATGCATATTATGGTTCTCAGCTGGAATCTGGTGGGACAACTGGCACGCTTTATCATGTTTCCATACTCGAGGAAAGTTTGAATGGGAACCTTGAATTCCATGTTCGAAGTGTATACATGTCATGTTAGCCTGGTGTTTTCTGTACTTGAATATGCACTGGCTTTTTTTGAAAATCACGGCTCACAAAAGAAAGTACATTTAATGCAATTACATATATGTTGTTGTTCAACTTTGAGTATAATTTAGGTTGGTGGCTGAGGTACAAGTGCTAATATTCTCAGCCTTAAGTCTGTTTTCACTAACCTCCTCCTCACTTAAGGTGACCTAACATCTGACAAAAGAAATTTTTCCCCATTAGATGTGCTGTATCATGTTACCAAGTCTTGAACTGGTGCTCGCAGCCTAGCTGGGGCAATGTCTTAGTGGATTTCAGGGGGTGGCAATATCATGTATATTATCAAAACTAAAGAAAAGCAAAAAACATTGTAAGTAAAGCTACAAAGGTAAAACAAATATGTTGTCTGCATTACATGAAATCTCACCTCTGTTCCTACCTATTAGCTGATGATTTCTGAGGGATGTAATATTTTAATTTTTATCTGAAAAGTTTTATCCAAAATGCTTGCTTTCTTACAGAGTGAAGCTTCAGAGATAAAACTTTTTGACTGTGTTTCAGTGACTGCTATTGTGAAGTAAACTAGAATACTGGAATATTTCCAATCTTAATTGTTGTCCACAAAGTTTCTGTCCCTCTCTCAAAATGCCCTTATTGGTTAAGGAGCCTCTCTGAGTAGTGACCTTTCCTCTGTCCCTTTAGAGTTAGTGGCATACTCACTTTTAGAATTTATATCAGTTATAGAGAGCTCTGAGATCTTCTACCACTGCTGTTTCTCTCATAAGAATTAAATTACTTGGAACCTTTAACTCTAACAATTTGCAGATTTATACCTTCAGCTTTATATGAAAAAAGCTAACTTTTGAAATATGCAATGCTCTGTCAGCCTAGCAGTTTGAGTTGTGTTTTACAGAGCTTCACAAAATCCCTTGCAGTATATAGCCATAGGATATGTGATACCCTATATGCCTTAATTTCTTTCTCAGACTTCAAGATTTGGGTGCGTATAGGGCCTGTGGAGTTGCACATCTAAGTTCAGTGTGATGTTAATAATCAGATTACAATGTAGATGCTTTTCAGATGCAGTGTATATATGTATGACCTGACCGCAAAGCAATTACTTGAAACTGTGTCTTTATGGAGCTTTTAACAAACTTTTAAAAGTGTTATAGATAGATGAAGTATTTCTTTGCCTGTTGTTCATAATGCCACTTAGTTTAGAACTATGTATTTTTTTAAAGAATATTCTGGGTTGTATCTCATGGTATGAAGTTAGCAAATTAGAAGTTTTGAGGTGTGACAGAAGGAGTTTTATAGTCTTTTTATAGTCACAATGTTATTTCTGTTATCTCTGTTTCTCCTTTATATGTGTGTGTGTATATATACGTATACGCACATGTGTGTGTATATATATAAAAAAATATTTCTTGCATCTCCTAGTTAGAACCTGGCTCACTCGATGAAACCCAGATTGCTACAATATTGAGGGAGATACTCAAAGGACTCGATTACTTGCATTCAGAAAAGAAAATCCACAGAGATATTAAAGGTAAATTGTTTTTTATTTGTACTGTAATAATATTAGAAGAGCTCATGCAATGTAAATTAACACCCTTCCAGTGTCAAATTTAATTTCTGCTATTTCCTCTTCTTTATTCCAGCTGCTAATGTATTGCTATCTGAACAAGGAGAAGTAAAACTAGCAGATTTTGGAGTAGCAGGACAACTAACAGATACACAGATAAAGAGGAATACCTTTGTGGGAACACCATTTTGGATGGCACCTGAAGTAATAAAGCAATCGGCATATGATTCGAAGGCAAGTTATTTCAAGGCATTAGCCAAAGTCCCTTCCTCTTTTAACTTGAATTACATAAGTTGGTCTTCAGAATGTAGCTAATAACTTTGGCTGTGTCTAGACAGGTGTACGTTTAGATGATACCTAGCAGCTAAAAGCTGTTGGAAAGGAAAGAAGCTTTCCTAATTCATATCCAAACCTTAAGTTTCCTAGTCTATTAAGCCCATCCAAATGTCAATATTGTAATATTTCTTGCTAAGTACATCCTGTCAGCTTTTATCCCATGCAATTGATGAGTACTTGTGATGGTTGTTTAAAAGTAGAAGAGAGCAAATATATACAAAATGTTAATATGCTTCCACTTGTTTTTAGGAAAAAAAAAATAGCAACACTGTTGGAGAATATGGATTTGGTAGGTGTGAAAGTGTTGTGTGAAAGTGCTGTTATTCATCTGTGGAAGAATATGCTGCATAGGTCTATGCTACTCTCTGACCACACTCTTTTACCTGTTCTGTACAGGGAGGGTTTAATGTCAAATGTACTTGTAGATATTTACATTGCACAGGATTTTGATTTAGCAGAGTGGTACAGCCACATACTGAAATCACAACACAAGCACAATATATCAATTGTAATATACAGTTGGATCACAACAGAAACACAATTCCCATTATTGGTCTCCATAAGCTCACCACCACGGCACTGGGTGGTGTCCCCAGTTGCGAGGAAGGAATACATGCATTGAAGCCAGCTCAAGCCCATTGCTCTTTCCAAAATTCATCTTGTTGGTCACTTGGTTTTTATACTTCTATTAGGCTGAGCTACATATACACCTCCTTGCTGCCCCTTCCTTCCCCCTCCCCATGCTGGTTTGGCTAGCTCAGTAAGACATTGCTCTACTGATTATATCTGGGAGGGCTATTTGCACAACCCAGTGACCCACTGGTGCAGCTGTATCTGAAACAAAGGTCACCCTCAAGGCCCACTTGTGTTGCGGTAAGATCAGCTTTCTTTATAATTAGCAGTCATTCCTTATGTTCTTCCCTGAGCTCATCTTTGTTGTCTATCTCCTCTGATCCCCTTGTAGTGATTTGTTGATTGGTCACATCTCTGTGCAATGAGACAGGTTGGTGTGTTTCTTTCCACTCCGACGCATGTAAGGAACCTGCCAATACTGACTCTGGCCTAGACTGTTTGTAGTATTACTTCCTTCCCTATTTGATATCTTTCTGTAGAAAGGCTCTGTAGAGCCTCTACAACATTAAATGACCCCAAATTTCCCATTTGAAGTTTGAGTAAATCATATTTGTTTTTGTGGATGGTGTTTTTTGTTTTGTTTGGGAGTTTTGGGGGGGGGGTGTTTGGTTTGGTGGTGTGTGGGGTTTTTTTTTTTTTTTTTTTTTGAGTGTTGGTGGTTGGGTTTTTGGGGTTTGTTTTTTTTTTTTTTTGAGATTTAGCTTCTGGGAATGATCTTCACTTGGACAAAGCATGATTCAGTCCGCAGGTTTTGAATTCTGTCTGTTTCAGTCTACAACATCATGTGGACATAAAAAGGTTTGGGACACTTGATGTGTTCCCTAGAAGGCCAGAGCTCAAGTTTTGGATGAACTAGAGATACTTATTTGTGGCTGTGAGCCTTTCGGCACTTAGAGACTGGACTAAATTTTACAGACAATAGTTTTACTGTTATTGCACAACAACCACTTGAGAAGGCCTGTTTATTTTAAGATAGTATTATGCATATGTGAGAACACAGACGTCCAAAGCTAACCTCATTTTCCTTTCATAAGCTGGCCATGCTTGAGAGGTGTTAGGCAGGACTGTCCTCTTCATAGCATAGTCCCAGTGAAGTGCAAGCAATTTCCATTACGTAGTTGCTGTGTTACCCAGTTTTGTTCTTTGCCCTGTTGAATCCTCTTACTTCCCACATGCTGATGGGTTCCCAATAAAAGCTTGAAAGTGCTCTGTAACACTACCTTGGGCACAGTTCACCTACTTCTTTCACACAGTTCATCTGCGTCTTTCCTCATTTACTGTATGCCTCACACCAACTGTTAAATTATTGCTCCTTTTCTGATTGGATTGATATCTTTGCTTATGCTGGCTGCTGAAATAGCACGACTGTGCAAGGCAAAGCAAAACCTAAGTTATGACATATAACTACTAACCAGGCTAAAGGAAGGCAGATGCATCCTGAGGTCCAACATTGCTAGTTACTGCTATGAAGCTTAAGGTCTCCTGTTGATTCCGCACTATTATCACTTGTCTTAAAATTATGGGCAGTTGGTGGATTTACTGACCATGGCTTACACTAAATTATCAACAAAATTCATGCAAGAACTATTTTTCTAGTATACTGATGTCCACTTGAAGCAGTTTTGGATATTAAGATATAGTTACACCTCCTCTGAATTCAGATATGCTTCTGAGTTAACCATTCTGTCAAACACAGATTTCAGAATTGAAGAGACAAACTTCTGAGGAATTTTCTATGTGAAGCACTTACACTGTTTTAGCCAAAAACTTCTTCTTTTTATTGTTTTTGCATTCCTTTATAATGCTTTAACATTCACTTTAAAGTCTCTTAAGATTGTGTAAAAATAATAAATATTTAACATAAGCTGTTGATTTTGAATATAGTCTTTATTTTTTTTCCCAAATGTATGTTACGGGAAATATCTTTTATCTTTTTTGTTAAGGTAGAGAAGCAGGTTTTTTTAATAGATAAAAAATGTGTGCATTTTTTAAAAATGCTGTTTTAATTCAGGATTTGACAAATGTATACATTTTGTGTATTTTTCTTTTAATATATGTGAAACTTAATGTCGAACCAAGTCCCAATCTATGCTCCCAATAGTGTGCTCTCAAGATTGTGAGGCTTATTGGACTGCTTTATGCATATGAGACCTGTGTATTCCTTAACTTCCATACAGAATTTGCCCATTCCATTCTTGCTTTATTCAGTCCCATTCCCAAACTGTTTTGTGTCCTTAAGATATTCCTATTATTCTTTCTCAGACCATATGTTGTAAGGTATACTTACAAGGCATTTCAACACTTGTCTTTATTGCCTAAAAAGTAATCAAGGTTTGTGATTTGTGACATAGAAGCTGATGAAATTTTAGTATCTATCAGACTTTTGTAAGTAATAATTCAGACTGATATATTTGAGAACATGGGATTTCCAGATGGCCTGTGTGAGAGAGTAAGTTAGCTATAACATTTGCATTTTAATCCGGTCAGTAGCTAATCTGAGAGGCTTACTTGATAGAAAAAGATAAATAAAAAAAGAAAAGAAATTTTTAAAAAAGCAGGTGGCAGCTTTAATATAACTATTATAGTCATGTTTTGACATTTCACTTTTTCCTCATGGCTGATAGTTTCTTCAGCTGCTAGATTTTATCACCCCCATGGATTACTTGGACTTTAAAAATAAACTACAAGGGAAAATGAAAAATAAAGTTGAAATTTTTGCTATGCCATTTATTTCCTTCTCTCCAAGCTATTTGTTCTTTGATACAATGTCCTCGTAGGAACTTTCCCTTCTTTCTACTTTCTGTTATTTTGGCAATAGTTCTTTTTCCTCCTGTTTTGATTCCTTTCTTCATCTGAAAGTCAGCATCTCTTCTTATCTGCTTCAGTTTTCCCATATCTAGTTCTCTGTCCTTTCTACTATATAACTTCTAATAGAAAGGATGTTTTAATTTTAAAATATTTTTCTCTTGCACATAGCCTGTTTTCTTTGACTTACAAGAGCTTCAAAGTCAGACTAAATTTTACTCATTAGAATAGAAGAGGAAAGGCTTATGGCAGTACTGCAAAAAATAGTAACTAATGATTTGCTGACTCTCATCTGAACTTGGAAGAATAATTTTTGTACAAGGTTTGAAACTGTAAAAATCATAACGTGGTAAAACTTAGTCGTGAGATAATGTCGACACTTCTAAGGTCATGCTTCTTACTCATTTGGAGGACTGATTTGTGCCTGTTCTGGAGTTTCATTGTCACAGACAAGCATGTCCTAGAAATGCCTAGTTGGATACACACGCAATTGGTACTGATGTTCCTGTTTTGAGATCCTTTCTTATCTATGAAAGGAGAGGTTACAGTTATGGAGGCATTTGGGGTTTTTATTCTTGCTGCTTCCAACAGGAATGGGCTTCCAAAACCCATCTTGGACTTCAAAGAGTTCAGTGCGCAGCCGTGGTTTGTTGAACTTTTTCGTTCATTGAAGGTCACTAGCAGTAGAAAGTTATAAAAATGAGGAAAAAAAGGAAGTATTTATATATATGTGTGTGTATGCATGTACACATATAAATTTGATTTTTTTTATACTTATATATGCACATGCTCCATCTGTGACTGAAAGTCTGGCAGAAGAAAATCTATCCATTTATATGGCTTTAACGCATTCTTCTTGAGAAACTGAAGTTCAGAGTAAATTGGAAATAATAATGCTCAGTTGTTAACATGAAGACTCATCTTCGCAGGTGACATTTTTCTTTCATAACCCAGAAAAGCTTTCCTGCTAGAGAAAAGTTACCCACAATTATACTCAGACTTGAGGAGAGCTTAGCTGATAATGCTGTTATTAAGATAAATGAAACTCAGAGCTCATATACTTATGGAAATCCTCTGTGCTCACTGTGAGATGGCAGTTCTGTAACATGGGTTAACAAAATGTCATTTCATAAATTTAATGGTATGCTAATTGACTTGGTGGTATTTTTTCCATACTTACTTGCAAAATTAAGTATCTAAGCTCTTAACAGTAGAATACTGTCTGAACAAGGAAGAAGGAGCTGCTTTTTAGTCAGGCAATGTAGCTATGATAGTGGAATGGATGCATACATTGCCACTATCAGCCTGTAGTCCTGTATGAGTTAGTCAAAGATAACCTAGCATATCAACTGAGCAGGGACAGATGGATTAGAGGGACACTAAGTAAGGACAGCAGTGATAAATGAAATCTCTACTCTATCCAGTACCTGGAAATAGATCTGTTTACAGCACAGTGAATATCCAAATGCTCTGTTTGGGATTAAAACCAGATAGCTCACTTCAGAACTTTCCTATTTTCCCAAGAGCAAGTCTTTGTTCTTCTTTCACTTCAAAAGAAACAGAAAAAAACCAAAACATGAATATTTTTAATTCATATCTTGTCCTTTGGAACAGATGTTTCTGTGAAAATTTTTTTCTTTTGCCTTTCTGAGGGGCTTATTCATCTATTCTTTTGACTTTTAGGCCTGCTATTTCAGCAGAACGTGGAGAATTACAATGCATTACTACAGGCAGATTTGGCATTAGGATTTGGATTTAGGAAGATAGTGTTCCCTAGAAAGAGTAGCACGTTTTGATGATGAAAACCTATGAAACAAATGTATTTAAATAATCTTCCCTAAAAACCCAATAGGCATATCGTGGCATCCCGTAGCAATGTGAATCCAACTCATCAGTGAAATTAAACGGTGGCAGATCTAGCACTCATCTCTGCTGCATTACTTGATTTGTCCCTCTAACTTGGCAGTGAGCCTTTGGATCTGCATTTTGCATGTGCATGACTTAGAGAAGTTTGATTTAGATCAGGCCTTCTTGGCCTATAAGACATGGCTCGCAGGAGAAGGTCTACAAAGCAGATCAGGTGGAAAAGTGCTGTCAATATTTCAGAAGCTACTTGGACCAAATGCTTAACTGGTTGAAATCTTGGGTTGAAAAAGTTGAATAATACTGTTCTAGACTGTATTTCTCTAGTCTGTGAATAAGAATGATATATAAGACAGTGTTAAACCCCAGGAAAATGTATTAGATTTCTGATGGTTGTGCTACCTGATGCTTGTTGAGCAAAAACCTTGTGCATGTTACAACATTTTCCTTTATGCCAATATTTGAGTTTTCCCCCATATTTACAAAGTGTACTTGAATATGGTGGATAAAATGCTATTTTATAACAATCTACCATTACTTTTTAAAAATATTTGTGTTTCAAGATCAGTTATAACTGTTGGTGTAATAGTATTGATTTAAAAAATTTTAAAACCCTAGTAAGTAGAACTGCTTTAGGCTGTAGAGTAAAAACAACCAAGGAACTCTGTGTACTTTATTTTATGCGCTTAACCACATAAAACAGACCATGATAGCAAAAACAATTTACATGTGAAATGATTTACAGTAAAGGTTTAAAATCTACCTTTGAAAGTGTGTTGGTTTTGGCTGAGATAGAGTTAATTTTCTTTGCTGCAGCTGGTATGGGGCTGTGTTTTGGATTTGTGCTGAAAACAGTGTTGATAACAGGGATGTTTTAGTTATTGCTGAGCAGTGTTTACACAGAGTCAGGGCCTTTTCTGTTTCTCACTCCACCCCACCAGCGAGCAGGCTTGGGGGGCACAAGGAGTTGGGGGGGGGACACAGCCGGGACAGCTGACCCCAACTGACCCAAGGGATATCCCACACCATACGATGGCATGTTCAGCAATAAAACTAGGCGGAAGGTGGGCTGTGGGCTGCTGCTCGGGGACTGGCTGGGCATCGGTCGGTTGGTGGTGAGCAATTGTTTTCATTTGCATCACTTGTCTTTCTTGGGTTTTATTTCTCTCTCTTTGTTATTTTCATTTTCATTACAATGTATTATAATTATTTTATTTTATTTCAATTATTAAACGGTCTTTATGTCAAGCCACAAGTTTTCTCACTTTTACCCTTCCAATTCTCTTCCGCCCCATCCTTCTGGGGGGAGAGTGAGTGAGCGGCTGTGTGGTGCTTAGTTGCCAGCTGGGGTTAAACCACGACAGCAAGCAATAGTGTTTCTCTTCTTTCTCCAACCTAATCTTAAAAGCATTTTTTCTTACAGGCAGATATCTGGTCATTAGGCATAACAGCCATAGAACTTGCAAAAGGAGAGCCACCTCATTCCGAATTACATCCAATGAAGGTTTTGTTCCTCATTCCAAAGAACAATCCACCAACACTGGAAGGAAACTTCAGTAAATCCCTCAAAGAATTTGTTGAGGCCTGCTTAAACAAGGACCCAAGCTTTGTAAGTGTCATCTATTTGTCAACGTATAGTAGAGAACGTGACTGGTTTACGTGAATTACATGAATAAGTGCAGTTCAGCTTTTCTAATATGGGGCAACATACTTGCGAGCTTTTTTTTTTTTAGATACTGTATGTATTTAAAATCTCATTTGTATCAAGACTGAAGTCTAGATTTCTTAATCTCTTTATAATGAGTCATTTAACACTCTCAAATGCAGTAAAAAAAAAATCTTTTTTTTTTTTTAAGAGACCTACTGCAAAAGAGCTCTTAAAACACAAATTTATTTTACGAAACTCAAAGAAAACTTCCTACCTGACTGACCTTATTGATAGGCACAAGAGATGGAAGTCTGAACAAAGTCATGATGACTCCAGTTCTGATGACTCAGATACGTAAGTTTGAGTTTGTAAAATACCCTTTGTAAATATAGGAGCCAAGTAGTTATTTTTAGCACACATATTCCTGTGTTCTGTTATTTACAGCTTTTCAGCTTAGCAGCCTTGGTAAACTAATGAGATCTTGATTTCAGTGTTGCAAGGGATTTCGTGCAAATAACAGTCACTGAGAACAATTTTTCTGGCCCATTCTATACTACTTTCTCTTTTACGTAGGGTCTTTCCTAGATACAAGGCCAACTGTTACTCCTGTTGCGTGAGCAGAAGGTAGTCCTCGCCCTGCACGGCCAAGTAGCAGTGTGCACGTGCACTGTGCTGGGCATTCACTTGGCCACCTAAGGAGGGGAGCTGTCTCCTTGGTGGCAGGTTGTCCCTCATTTTGGCTGAGTAAACAGGCAGAAGCATATCCTTGCGTATAAGATAGGGTTAGTGGACAATGCTTCCATGATAATGGGGTTTTGGGGTACAAACCATATTACCTAGGTGGTTTTTTTTATAAGAGTTTTTTTTTTTCTTTTCTATCTTTCCAGGAAGGTTGGGCCATTACAGCATGATAGTCATGAAATGTCAAATTATTTATTAAAAAAGGAGAAGTGGTGTAAATATTTCCAGATTTCTTTCCTTTCCAATTTTTACTTCTCTCCATCAAATTTTGATGGAGCTGTTTGGTAGGTCCATGAGTTTGTTTCCTCAGGAAACCCAGTTATAGATAGTTATGACTCAGTTAAAAAGTTAACTTTGTTAGTCTAAATGTAATTTTGAAAATAGTGGGTATCATCAGATGACATACTTCTGAAAATCAAGTGAAGGGATTGCCACAATTTATTCACAAATGGATTAAATTCCTCATAAGAAAGAAAACGCAACTATTCTCTGCAATTCCAGTCTATGTGCTAATGGCAAGAATCAGGCTGGTTATGATTTCTGGGCTGCCATTACAGCTGTATACTTGTCCTACATCATTAATGGCTTCATGCCTTCCAGTGATCGCAGTTCCAGCCCAAAACCAGGTCTGCTTTGGAAGGTAAGTTACTAGTCCTACAACTGGTCTCAGATCAATTACTAACTGAACTTTGAGGTTACAGTTCATTGTTCCTGTGGAATATCAGACCAGCTTTGATAGCTTGCCATGGGAGAGTAGTGGAACTAGAATGGTTATTTTGAGACAATTTAGTGTTCTGTGTAAGCCTGCTTTCCCCTCCTTTGCTTCCACAGCAGCTCTTGTATTAGATGTGGTAAAAGGGTGAGTTGGTTTGGCATGCTGGAATTCTAACTTTCCAAATTGATTAATATTTTTCTGTTGGATGAACTTACTAGAGCTAATGTATACAAGAAAGGTAGTCCTACCTCTTTCAGTGACAGTCAGAAGTTCTATGTCACTTCAAGCAGAAATCTTGGAGAATTTTCTTACACTGATCACATGCTTTTTGACTTGGTAGGCTGCGCTAAAATACTTTTTGTACAATGGCCACTAGATGCCCTTTTAATTGGTGGTTTTCTTGCAAATGACTCTCAATTCACAGATCAGAAAGAAATGAACTTACAGGAGGATACGTATGGTAGTGAGAGGAGAAATGTAATGCAGTGACTCATTAGTGTCAGCATAAATATTTTTGGTCTTTTAACTCAGCAGGAGTTAGAAAAAAAAAATCACTATGCCATCCACAAAAATGAGGCAAAAGATTGACTTAGGTGATGTAGTTTGTGAAAGCCATGCTGTACCTGTACTTTTTTAGTCAAATTTTTTTGAAGTGGGAAATTTACCTTGCTATTGGGCTGGGGATGACCTGTCTTCCTCAAAGGTATTCTAAGCTAGTGTCTTAGCTGTTTTTCTAGGCAAAAAAAGTGAATTAAGTCTTCTAATTTCTCCCCCCTTCCCTAATGTTTTGAGGTACTCTGTTAAAGACAGTTTTCAGATAGCAATAGAACACTTCATGTTACCTGTTTATGTAACTTCGGAGAATGTTTTCAATCTGTAATGTGTCTCTTTATTTTTGAAGTTAATTTAACATTTAGTGAAGTATCTTGGTTTCATTTTTTTAATTTCCCCAAAAGATTAATTGCATCACTTTTCATACTTGTCTTTATACTTAGTGACTTGCACAACAGAATCCTGATTTTGGTCTTGACTGCGGTTTTTATGTTTAGCATGTATATTGAATGAACATGGACAATAAGGAGTAGGTAATAGAACTTTTTCATATTTTTTTTTTTTTTTTTTTCCCCCCTCCCTTGAAGTGAACCAGATGGTCAGGCTTCAGGTGGGAGTGATTCGGGAGAGTGGATCTTTACAATAAGAGAAAAAGACCCCAAGAATCTAGAGAATGGAGCAGCCCAGCCTTTGGAGTTGCAAAGAAATAAGGTGCTCAAAATATTGACTGTATTATATAAGGAGATAATTCTTGCTTTAATAATTTAGTGGGGTGATTTTTATTTCATACCTTTAAAAGCATTTAAACTGTAAAACTTTCAGAACTTTTGCTAAAATTTTATATTCTACAGTTGTCTTTCACAAAACATTTTGAGTAAGTCTTGAAGTTTGGATATTCTGTAGATGTGTCCTTCTTCTGTAGTTCGTGAAATATGTACCAAAATATTTCTGTAGTTTGTGAAATATTACAACTGGGGGAAGACCAGGCAACATTTTATTAAAAAAATCTTCCTTCTATAAAGTAAACTTAAACCAGTACAGTAACAAAGTTAAGCTGGGGTTTTGGGGAAGGCATTCAGGTCTTTTAGGAAAAAAGACTACAATGTAGCAAAGAATAGAATGTGCATATGTCCAAAAAAGAAACCAATCCCCAACCCACAAACCAAAAAAAACCAGCCCAGAATAAAGGATGTTTAGGAGCTGCTCCATTCTGCTCCATTGTATTTTCTGCAGCCTGTGTGGCTAGGGGAGGTGGTTGCTACCCTGGCTATGAAAATTCTGTGTGTGTGCTCTTACCAGAACTGGAAAAATACAAGAAAAATACTGTATCATATGGGAGGAACCTAGTAAATATCAGCATGTCTATGATTTAGTACATGCTCAGTAGGATTGTGGTGGGGTGGGGTTTTGGTTGTGTGTTGTTGGTGGGGTTTTTTGGAGGTTTGGGTTTGGGGGGTGTGTGTGTGTTTGTTTTAGATTTTGAGCTTGCATGTATTTGACGTGCTGCAGCCTCAAATTTTAATTCAGCCCTCCATTTTCCACAGTGCTTTGGAATACTCTGTTGTAGAACATTTTACATACTTTTGTGTGTACATAGAAACAGATTTTTCATAGTGTAGCATGTTGGAAATATTTTTTTTCTTTGATTAGAAACAGAATACAATGAGGATGCTTTTTTTCAGAAATAAAATTGGTCAGAATTTTGTTTTCTTTAAAGGAAAAGGATATCCCAAAGAGGCCTCTATCCCAATGCCTGTCTACAGTTATATCCCCTTTATTTGCAGAGGTAAGTCATTGCTTTAAAACTTCACAATTCCAGGATTTATGTCTCTGAAAAATAGAAAAATACGATGAATGACACCTAAGGTTTCTACAACCCATTTGGAACTTGATGTGTTACAATTTTAGCTGTACCCTTTGCTTTCATGCATGTCTGCTTTTGAGATCTTTGTTTTGCTTCTAACAATGTCATATGCATGGTAGCAACATCAACCGTGCTAGCCTAAAGCAATGAACATCAAAACCAAAAAGGTATGTAAATGTTTGGACTGCAGCATTCCATTTTTTGACACTGCTTTATCTCTTTATCTGTCATTTTATCTGTTAGAAATTTCACGTTCTTCAGTGTTCCAAGATATAGCTGTGGACCAGATCAGCAGGAACTTAACTTTTGAATTTCCATGTTGAAAACTGTATTTTGTTCCCATTCTGAATTCTATATTTTTTATATTTGTTTTTCCCAAATACTGAAAAACAACTTTAAAAAAAAAATCATACGAAGGGGAAGCCAGGTATTTATGAAGATGTGATTATTTTAAAGAGTTGATAGAACTCTAAGAAACAAAACCTCCCCTCTAACCTTAGCTTTGACACGACATTTTTTTGTTTAAATAATGGTTTCAATCATTGTAACTGTTACAGAAATAGAGTTAGAGAAATTGTTCTAATAAAAGGGTGTTGTCTTAATTTTGTTCTAATGAGTAAAGTCCTGCTTCAGAGGATTATCATTGAATTTTGCATGCTGCTCATTAAGAATATTAAGTGCAGTAAAGCAATTAAACTTATTTAAAGGGGATGACCTCTGTATTGGTTATCAGACTCCAGTATTAAGTCAGCCTGTCATTCTCCTATGTAAAGTGGAGAAATGCTTTAAACGGGGATTTTTTGGCATTTTCCATTGCAGTTCTTTGTGTTACTCACTTGCTTGCCTCTGTTCAAGAATTTTATTTCAATTCCCTACCCTTCCATCTCCCAAACATTTTTCTGGTTGCTGTGCATCTCTTAGGTCTTCTTCTCCTTTTCCAATACCAAGAATGATATAGGTCCTGCATCCATTGTCTTCCATGGTCCATCTTCCATTTTTATCCTTTCTTTTTTTCATTTTCTCTCCACCATGCCCTTTATTACCTGTCTTCTAGATATCTTTGCTCTGGGTTCTGCCTTCCCAAGGTATTGCTAACTAGTTGCTGTGTCATTCTTTGCCTTTCTTGCCTCCCATTTTCATTTTCAAGGCCATTGTTTTAATGGCCACTTGCTGATCGCTGTGAGTATACGATTCCCCTAGTACTGCTGCAGCAACACAAACCTTTTTCGCTGCAGTCCTTATTAAGATTGCCATTTGCTTTTGTCTCTATAGTGTGTAGAGGGTACAGAAAAAATTTTTCCTCACATACTTGTTTGTTGTATCTTTTCATGCTATGGGAGAAGACTCTTGGTCTGGTATCTGCTGTTTGGTTCATACTTTAGACTCCTCTTCCATGCAACTTCTGGTGGATAGCAACAACTGTCCCAGACTGTTCCAAAATCTTATTGCAGCGTTTCCTTTTTCTTATGGGCATGGCTACTGTCTCTGCTGTCCGGAGGAAGCCTTATGTTACATTTTCAGTGTTCAATTTGTTTAGCATTCAAACCACAGATATCTGCACCTTCAGGAATTATTGCTAGCTAAATTAGTGAGTTACTCCATGGAACACCTTCAAAAAGAACAAAGCTGGCCGCTCAGAGCTTTTTGTTGTCACGGAGGCTTCAAAGCTTTTGGCACAGAAGACAGGTGCAAAAACCAACTGCTGTCCTTAAGTAATCTCACAGGGGAAGATAGTGCCCTGCATCCTTCTCCTTCAGTTGAACTCTGATACCGTTTAGGAGCCTTGGCTGAAGAGGCTTGCTCAGCTGTGGGGCCTTGCTGCTCTGTGTTGCTGGTAGTAATCTGAAGCTTGGTGCACTTCAGCAAAGCAATCAAAAGAACAAACAAACAAAACACCCAAACAAAACAAAATCCCCAAACAACAGAAAACAAAACACACCTGGAAAATGAACAAAGTTGTCATGCTTGTCAGTTATTTCTGATCTTCAGTGGCCAGCTACCACCCTGATGTGGTTTCTTTCTCCTTATCAGAGGACAGTGGCTGAGTACCGCATGTGGTGACTCATTCTGGGTTCCTTATTGAAAGTAGGAGATCTGGAGGTGTCCTTTGTTGTAATGTTCCCACTATTGTCTACTTCTATCATCTTGTCCTCAAGCTGTGACACCCCAGTTTAGACTAAGAAAGGGTTAGTTATTACTGGGAAAAGAAAAGGCATTTGTGTCTTCCTGTTACCTATGCTTTGTATGCAAGATCTCACTCTTGAGCATCCTGGATGTAATGAAAAGAGAACACAAGCAGCAGCTGAAGAAGAGTGCAGAAGCCTTCCTACTGCTGTGGTTGTACCTCAGCTGTTGTACACACACAGAGACCTCTTGATTTCCTTTTGCTGACACCTGAGTTACTCTCAGGAGGGTGCCCTAACCTACCTATAAGCCATTGCTAAATGTGGAACTAGAACAATGATCATTTCCTTTATGTTTTCCCTTGCAACACTCAGATTCCTTTTTAAAGAAAACCTTTCCTCAATGCTGATGGCAACTCTTGAGCTGTGGTTCCTGACACCTGTTGAAAGTCCACTACAGAAAGTCCCGAAAGGCTGCTTCAGTGCTTGGACATCTATGAAGAACTTCACTGCCACTCTGTTCCCTCCAGAATGTCTGTACTACACTGAACTCAAAGTCGTCTTGATCTATTAATTCTGCTTTCTGCTGCTTTCTGGGGATCATGCTTATTCCATGTGACAATCCTCTCTGCTATACTTAAATAGGGCCAAGAGTGTATGCATGCCCATATTATATCCCAGAAAGTGGCACAAACTTTCCATTTGTTCAAGTTAAGCTTTCTTCGTTACTGGCAGTAATGGCATAAAGGCAGACTCACTGTAGGTCCAGCTTTCAGAGACAACTCAAATTAATTGAATAATTTGTAGAGAAATATGTAGAAAAATCTTTTACTGCTCTTCAGTTCTGTGTAAACAACTCAAACTCTTCGGTCCAAAGCACTCATAAACCCGGTCGGTCAGCTTCTGACTGGAGTACTTTGTTCACTAGTTGGTTTTGTGGGTTGTTTTGTTTTGTTTTTCTCCTGAGCAATGACTTTGATTCCATCCTTTTTAAGAGTATGCTGCAAAGCAGCTCTTGACAACAGCTGTAGTGATAAATGTGGAGAGAAACTTGTAAATGCAGACATCCAACCCGCTGGGGAAAGTCCGGTCCCTGAAAGAAGGCCATGCCTTCATTCACCATTACTACTAGTAACATGACACTTTCTTCCAAGGAAGCCCAGACCCTGCTAAGCTTTTTGAATGTTCTTTAGTGAGTTCTGAGAAAGAAAGCATTTTACCAGCCATACTCGGCATGTTATACCAGCTCCTACATAAGTGAAGCGCTGAGACCTTCCCTCTCAGCCCTCAGTTCCAGCCTAATCATGGGATCCTTTGCTTCAGCGGGGAGATGAGAGAGTGCTTAGGGCACTCTGTTGGTAGAGTTGACAGGGTGAAAACATTTTCTAGTAGTGCTTGCACAAGTGCATCTGCAGTGTATATGTATAAGCTATAGGTGTACAAGTGTGTATACTAAAGTGAGTATGTATAAGCAGCACATCTTGAAACCAAACAGCTACAGGTAAATAGTGCATCTTTCTTGGGGTACTTTGTTGTAATTTTTGAATGTGAGCATGCTGAAAAGGATATGTGAATGATGAGTGACATCCTGATAAGTACTGCAAAGACTAAATTCAGGATGAAAAAAGTCTTCAGGATGTGAGGGTGTAAAATGAAAGTCAAATCCTGACATTGTGAACACTGGCACTCACTTCCTAACAAGCTTTTGCATTGTTTATAGAATTATTTATGAATATCTTATTAATATATCTCTTCATGTTTTTCCTTCAGTTGAAAGAGAAGAGTGAAGTGTGTGGTGGTAACACAGATTCCATAGAAGAACTGAGAAAGGCTATTTATTTAGCTGAAGAGGCTTGTCCAGGCATTGCAGATAACCTGGTGTCACACCTTGTGCAGAGGCTTCAGAGGTAATGAAACTATTTCACTAAGGGTTACAGAAAATTGCAGATCTGATTCTACGAGTATTTGACTAGTGTTAAATTGAAAGAATTACTTTCTATTTATAATAGAGGAAAAAAACACTTGTGCTTACAGTTTGTACAATTGTGTTTGCTTACAAAAAACCCTAATTGTATCAGCAGTTCTAATTCCTAGCTTCAGGTGATGGCCCATATGTATGTTCATCCTGTTAGTGTGCATATTGTGTGTCAAATGAGACCAGACAGCCTTTTCCCTTTGCAGTTCCTATAAGGGACACTGATGCTTTTTTAGTGTCTGGGTGTATATTGCAGAGGATGCCCTGTGTCACTTTTAATTTCTTTTACCCACTTTGATAAATGGACTGTTCAGTTAGTTTGTGTTTCTTTCAGTCACATAGTAAGTGGTTCCTTGTTCATTCGTTAAAGATAGTCTGTATGGCCTTTTGGTGGTACCTACAAACCCAACATTTTGTATTACTTCAAAAGGCCAAATTTCATAAGAGATTTTCTAACTGCCTAGGCTAGGAATATATTCTTAACAAACACTCAATTTCCTGTTCTTTTAAATGCTACACAAGAAGAGATCAGGGGTATAAATTTCAGAATCTTTGCTTGAAGAGGCTTTAAATGCAACCTTGAATCCAGGAGTCCACAGCTGTTGTGAATCTACACCACCCAGGTTGGATTGCTTGGTACTAGAAAAAACTCATGGCAATGATTAATCATAGATTGCTACCTTGAAAAAGATCTCCCTGAGCGGGTGTCTCCCTTATACTGTCTCTAACCACAGCTTGGTAAAATTTTAGATAGGACATCTCAAGTTAAAGCAGAGGATTGCCAGGCCGACACTGTGTCATTCAGTAAAAATCAATGCCAAGAGGTCTGCAAGCAATTGTGTTTCTTGCTTTCTGGGCTGTTAAGCATGAAGCCCAGTCAGCATCTTTAGTGCTAAAAGGTCACTTCTGGGTGCCAGATGTCCTGATTCTCCTCTCAGTTGATCCTGGCCAGCTTGAAAGTTTCTGGAGCTTCAATCTTAGTTTGTTTCCATTAGGGATTCCAAAACTGGCCCCAGTCTTTCATCAGCCCAATATTTCGGTGTCAAGTTTCTGTTAGCCTGGTACAGGGCCTTCCTGGAACTGGGAACCTTGAAGACTTGATGCTGCAATCGAAGCTGAAAATGACCATGTGGAGACAGGCTTTCCACTGGGCACTTCTTTTGTGCATGCTGGAGATGATCCTGTTGCTGTCACGACAGCAACAATCATAATTTTTGTCCTAGGAGATAGGTTTCAGAGCCCTTTATACACCTAGTTAGCATTTTGTTTTCCTTCTGTTCTGCTTCTTTGGGCTGTTGCTGTTGTTCTTGGTCATAATGACTTCTAACAGTGGAGGCAGACACTTCATTTTCTTTGAGGGAGAGAAAGAAATATTCATAGAGAATATTTAAAGAAATATTCATAGAGAAAATTTAAAGAAATATTCATAAAGAATATTTGTTGATGGGTCACATCTGGGTGAATTTTCTCTTATTCCAAGGATGATACTCAGCTAGTGTGTGATCATGACTAGCACTCCTTCCAGAAAGTGAGTGGAAAAAAAAATGAATGGTAGGATCTCCCCCTAAAGAGGAGTTTGAACCATTCCATGGCTTAGTAGGTATCCCTCATGAATAAAGCTATTTTTGGAGCTAGTCAGCTTCTGAAAAGATAGTTCCTTCTTGTTTGAATACTACAAGAAATATGTTCTGTTACATCATTAAGTCATTCATTGTATCCACTTAAAATACCCTCTCAATTTGATAGCTAACTATTGAAGATGGCTCTTCAACAATATGTTTCTAAGGAGATTTTTCATTCCTCTTATGATTGGTTAAAACTGGATTTCCCAAGTTTGTCTGAATGGATGAGTTGGGACCTTCAGGAGAGCTGCCCAATAACTTGAGTGAATCCATTTACCTTCCCCCTCCAATTATGATCTCTGATGTTTTATAAAGTTTATTGAAAGCTTAACATGATTAAAATGGGTGCTTCTCTCTTTGGATGATTTAAGAATCTGCTTAGACCAAGAAATACATGTTTCCTGTCCCAGTAATATTTTGGAAAGATGGACGTAAACTTGCCAAGTAGGAAAGTTGGAATCACTAAATGTTGTCCCCAGTATACAGAATTCTTACATCATCATATACTTCTCAGTAACACACTTGAACACAGGTTGTTGCTATTCGCTCAAAAAGCAGGGATATGCTAATAGGCTGTATTTGCATGTTGTTCAGCTCCATGGCTTTTTTCTTTAAAGTGTGACAGCAGTGGTGGATATTCTGCAAGGAAAAAGGCTGGAACTCCAACAGCATAAAATGGAATAACTTCTAGTTGCTGCTTGTTGTAGAATGCCTTGTCACAACGATAACTATTTCTTTTCCTCTTCAGATATTCACTAGCTGGAGGAAGTACTTCATCCTACTGATGTGCTGTTCCTGACTTTTCTAAGACAACAGAGATCCCTTGGTGTCTGCACTGAAGGCGCACACCCTAATGTTGTTCTGCCCCTCAGTCTCTGGAATGTCCTTTGGTGGAAGGACGTTCTTAAATGTGCAAGAGTGAAAATGAAGTCTCTCAGACAGAGGCAGTCTTTTTCAGCTCCTTAAAGCTATAATTTTTTTAACGATAATGCACATATTCCAGGGAGGTGTCTTTTTGTAAACTCTGAAATGTATATTTAGGTTTGTGATAGAGAAATTGAAGATATTGAGAAACCTCAGGTATCTTGCTTTAAGAATTCCACGGGGAGATGGAGTATGTTTGTTGGAATTGTGTACAGATATGTATATAATGTCTTTTTTAACTGAACGCCTTTCAACGTGCATAAGGAATCACTGTGTACAAAATGGTAAAGTGCTTTTGTAGATAATGTTAGTGGGGTAAATATTTGACAGGCCATAACTGAGTATTTCCTTGCCTTTATTACATGTAAATTTTGAATTATGTGATAAGTGAATCTTGGTTTGGTTTTTGTATGTGAAGGATTTGCCATTGAAAGAGTTAATCCTGTACTACGGAACCTTCTATTCGTACCTCAGCAAAGACACAATTTTATTCTGTTTCTCCAGTATTTCTTCCTTTTTATCTATATTCTGAGCGTGACTTTCTAATTATGGTACTACTTCTGGTTGTTTTAAATTTAATACACCTTGTCTCTCAAAGCTTTAAATTACTGTTTTTCCTAAAGAATGAGCTCTTTCATATTTTCAGTTTTAAACTGTGCCAATGCAAATTCTGAACCCTATGTATCGTTCAATTTTAGCAATAGATATTTGTGAAGCTTATAGTGAAATTCAGATACAATCTTTTTTCACCTGAACATGTTTGAATGCTCACACAAATAAATCTTTATTACCTTCATTTATTCTGAAATATCTCATTAAGATGTTGGCTCTGAGACAGTGGCAAGTATTTCTTCATCATGCCTATTTTATCATTAAAATGAATGTCTTGCAGCATATCAGAAAAATGGTCCATAGATTCCATATTTGGTCTTTTTACCTAATCTGTGCATCTCTTTACCAAAAGTGATAGACATTAGACAGAAAGACTGCAAAACTGAGCCTGAGTGTTGTATGCTGTGTCCTATTACTTGTCTCCCCAGAAGAAAGTTATTTCTTGAAAATTCTGAATTCTGAAATTTCCACTATTCCTGTGAGTGCTGACTTATGGTTTTATAGTTCTTGGAAATAGTAACATTAGTTACATGGACAGTTGATTAGATGGCTGCTTTTTTTTGCCTTTTTTTTTTTTTTTTCCTTCTCTCAACAGTATTACTCTGAGGTTTACCTTGGTTTGGTTCAGGTGCTTCTTGTTCTGGTAGCTAAGAGAGCATTTTTGCCTTGTTTTTAATGAAGGAATTGATGATTTTATGTTTTGTGTGACAGTGAGGTAACTTATCTGTTTAATTGAAAAAAAAAAAAAAAGTAGTTTTGGAATGAGAGGATTAAAATTTTAAAAGTATAGGCATATCTACCTGGCTTGGTAGAAAAAGACCCAGGTTCTCTAACCATTCTGGAAGCTGGTAAGGTTTCCTTGCAGGACTTCGTATCACAATGGTAGCCCTTATTCTATGCGTATTAATAGCCTTAATTATTAATTAAATAATTTAACAGTAAGAGGACACTGTCATGCTAACAGAGCTATGGAACTTCTGACCAGGTTGAAACAACGGTTGAAAGAAATGGGTATATGTGCACTCATTCTTGTAGCCATATTCTTAGATACAACACGTTTGCCAGCATAATGAGGTAATGGTTTTCCTTTGTGGCTAAGTGAATTTGAAGTAAATGGAACAGTGCATAAGTTTGACCAATGGTTTATAACTCCTCTTTGATTAATATCTTTAAATATGCTGTTTTGTGTGCTCTTAAACATTCAAGATAGGCTTACCCTTGAGGAGACAAATTTAGCTTTGCTGTTGTGAAATGTGCACCTGAATACAATGCAGCGGGAAGTTTACCTGTTGACATCTCAACATCAGAACGTTCAGCCATTCAATAAATATGTACTGTTACAGCATATGGAAATAAACAGATGTGTTTGCATTTGAAATACACATAGATTAATGGAAGCTTTTCCCCAGTCATCTGTTAATGTAGAGACTTGAAATTAAAGCAAGCTTGCTGGGAGATGCACAGAACTCAGAGATTTAGTGGGGAAGTTAAATTTATGGTGCTGGCTGGAATCTCGAGAATTTCTCAATCATCAGAAAATTAAATTAAATTCTAAGGTATGCCATTTTTTAACAATCATTTCAAAAGTTACACATACATTTTTTTGAGTTGCATTTTAGTTGCATTCCAGGACTGTATGGTGAGGAAATACTTCTCTGAGTAGATTGCAGCAGAATTTGTTTGGTGAATGTGTCCCTTGGCTTAGGAGCTTAAGATGAGTCAGACCTAGAGCAAGGGCAATTGGCCAAAAGGCTAGGAGGTTTAGAAAAAGACAAGACCTCATTTATGGTAGAGATGTGTATTTTTATATGTACTATATAGATTATTTAAATATAGACTATCTTAAACTGAGATTCACTGAAAAAAAGCGTGCTGTATCTTGAATGTAAAATTACAATCATTTGCTATTGAAAAGTATTGATGCTTTAAAAATCAGATCTATATTGGTAACAGAAGAGGAGCTTCACTTGAAAGAAGCATGGCCTCAGTTTCTGAAAGAAAAAGTGTATTGATATTTTCGAGAGGTGGTTTCATGCTAAAAATATGTCTGTGTTTTGTTATAATGTTGCACTGATGATTCTTCTGTGCAGGTAGTACTTCTTCACTCAGTCTTGAATATACTAAGTGACAAGCTATCCCTATTTATGCAAACATTTAAATTAGTGGAACTGCTTATTTGTCAGGGATTTCAAGATTAGGCAGTAAATAAACTCACTGTTTAAAAAAAAAAATCAGTCATTTGAACTGAAGGCTTGCTTTTTTGTAAGTATCAGATGCGTAATCTATTTTTTTAACTTAATTTTCCTTGCAGTTGCACTTTGTAGTCGATCACCAGTTTACTAAAGGATGACGGCATGATCGCTATCGTACAGAATGCTTTTGGTGTAATAACAAAGCAGCTCTTTCGCTGACGTGCCACGGTTCCTTTGCAGCTCCAAACGTTTTGTGTATGTCCGTGTGGGTACGGACCGAGGAACCAGTTACTGCGGCGTGATTTAACGGTGGCGTTCCGCCCTCGCGGTGCAGGAGGGTGGGCGGAGGGGGAAGGTAAGAGCGTGCGCATTGGCACTGAACTGCAAAGTCGCTGGCGTGCTGCGAGTTCATGTCCTGCTTCATCCACCGTAACTCCTTCATCTGCCTGTCCTGTACTCGTGAAATGTCTTGCTTAGCGCTTACTACGTTATGTGGTGTTCCGTATTATTTTTTAAACAATGCGGTACCAGTTTGTAGTACTTCTACATTAGCCTTACTTTTAAGGCAATGTATTTTTGCCTTCAAAAATGTCACCATTGGGAGATTATCAGAAGTGCTAATAAGCACAGGTGTAACGCAAGGATCAGTACAATCGCAAATTTTTTTTTTTTGTAAGTTGCTGGGGAGGAGCTTAAAGCATAGCACAAATCTGCAAGGTTGCTCTTTTTAACTGGATTTTGCAGATGTGCTAGTAGTTGCACTGAGCATATGCAGTAGACAAATTGTATGTAATGGTTTTCTGCCTTTTTTTAAAGCATGATTACAGAGGACAATTAAAAGTGTGTATCTTGTTTTCTGTAATATTGCTGCCTGTTTATAACTGTGTGTTTAAATTTTACTTTTGTCACTCTACACCAACATACTAAACGCCTTGTAAACTACATGACCTAGAAATAAAGAAGGAAAAGTTTAACGAAATTTTGCCATCTGAGTGGTCAGTAAAAAAGATGAGATTTGGGGGTCTTCTCCTCCCAGGAGGGGATGCTCTTGCGGGTCCCTAGCTCAGTTACTGCCCATGTGTCAGTAATGGTAAGCAGAAAGTTTATAAATTGGTGTTCAGTTTTTAATGGTAAAAATCTCAGAATTGGTACAAGAGAAGACTCTCGTTTAAACTCAAAACAACACTTTCTGAGCAAGGATGTTGAGAATTATTTTTTTTCTGTTGGGGAATTTAGTAAGCTTATATCTCACAGCTGGCCTAACTATGTAGGAAGTTTAGTTCTTTTCTCGATTAAGGTTTTTTTATCTACACATGCAAGTGACTGATAGCGTACTGTTCTGGTTAAATATATGCAGTTCTCTATTACAGTTTATGCTATAGTAAGACAGTATGCCAGTTTACAGATGGCAACGATTTAAAACCTGCTTTGTAGTCCCCATCGTGCCAGCCCAGTGAAACTGATGGAAGTGCTCACATCAAGTTGCATTAGCTTCAACCCAGACAGCACATCCTTAGTTACCCATAGAACTGAACCGGTGACAAACTGTGACAGCTGCCCTCCTGTAATTGTATTTCATTACTATTTTCTCTTGTTAAAAAAAAACGTGTGTGTGCCACATCATTGCCAAATTTTTCTCCACCAACTTTTCTGTGTCCCTGGGGGAGGGGGGGGGGGGGGGGTGGGTTGTGTGGTGTGTGTGTGGTGTGTGTGTGTGGGTGTGTGGGTGTGTGTGGGTGTGTGTGGGTGTGTGTGTGTGTGTGTGTGTGTGTGGGTGTGGTGTGTGTGGGTGTGGGTGGGTGGGTGTGGGTGGGTGTGTGGGTGTGTGTGGGTGTGTGTGTGGGTGTGTGTGTGGGTGTGTGTGGGTGTGTGTGTGGGTGTGTGTGGGTGTGTGTGTGGGTGTGTGTGGGTGTGTGTGTGGGTGTGTGTGTGTGTGTGCGCGCGCGCTCTAGCAACCACAGTTGCCTATCTATCTGCATATCCTTAATTATGCTAGATTTTTTTTTTTTTGAGGGAGACCATGTAATTGGACCTGTGTAAAAAGGAAAAAATTATCAAAATCAGGCTTTTTGGGTCCTGCTTCTCTCTCTGGTTTGTTCTTGGCTGATGGAACGGTGGGATATTGCCCCTGGTTTTGTCTTTGAAATGAGTTTTCCTTGCGAGATCTCTTTTCTCTAGTCTGAGACCTTTAGCAAGGTTTTTGCAATCACAGCATGTGTTTCCCTACCTGCTAACTTAACTTCTCTTTCAGCCTGTTTCAGCTGAATTTACGAAGGCATTGAGGTCTCAACAGTGTTTGTTTAATTAAATTTTTGTGAAAATAGGTAAGCCTGAGCTAGATATATTAATAAATACTCACGTCTTAATGAAAGCTAGAAGTTAGACAGCAGAGAAATGATGGAGATGCTTAGTCTTGTGGAAAAAAAATCCACAGGAGTCCAGGCTTTGCTAATCCCATTGCCTGTGGTGCAACTTCCTGTGGCAATAAAGTTCCTGGTTTTGCTTTTATTTCTTCATTACTTGAAGCTGGCAACTGATTATTCATGGTGAGTAACAACAACAACAATAAGAATAAATCTCTTGGAGTGACCAGTTTGAGGGTTTTTCCCACTGCTGAAACACGAGAACGGTGTATTTAGTCATGGTACTAACCTGGCACACAGTGACCCTGCGCGTCTCCACGCCTTGCTCGAGATGGACAGCAGTATGATGTCACGGTTAAAAGTAAGTGGTTATGTATGTATTACAGCTTTCTAGTAAACCATGAGTTTTATTCACACACATAAACTTCAACTGATTGTACGATACGACTGTCAAGACAGTTGCTTTTACTTTCGTACCATGATTTCAGTTTTGGGTTAACCTTAGGACTAAAGAACTAGAAGAATGCTGATAAATGTACTTCTGTTTAAATAACAGCAGTTTGACCAGATCCATTTAAAAAAAAAAAATCACACTGGTAAAGAAGGAAAAAAAAAAAAAATCCTATTTAAAATCTCTTTTCTGTGGAAAAAATACAAAAAGGTGAAAACGCTGAATGATGAATCAGGTAGATGCACCGAATTTGCATCCACAGCCTAACTAGGTCTCTGCTGCTGTCATGATAAATGAAACATACCTAGAAAAGGTGTTATTGGATTTCAGGAATGTAAATAAAAGCCTTTCTTTTGAGAGCTCAGAATATACTACTGGAGCAGATAACATGAATAAAGATTGAATCCCACAAGCCCCAGTGATCTAAAATAAAATTCAATTTTAGCTGAATTAATTAAGGGCATGGCCCTCAATATAATTTCCATTTAAAAAAAATAAAAATGCCTTTTTACTGTTACGATTGCAAAGGACAATGTAGGGACCTAGCAGTCATTGGTAGTTGAACTTGTAGCAGTATGGAGCATAGGCTCCTGCAATAGATGTAATAGTTAAGTATTCCCTAACTTTTCACTAGTTCATTTTGGAGAAAAGCTTTCCTATATGTAAAAATGGATATTCAGTAGCCAGCAGTTGCTCATTTCCCTTGCCTCCCCTAAAAACCCAAATGAAGGATCATAGCATGGCTTGGGAGGAAGGGGAGGTTGGCTGGGAATTACATAAATATTTACAATAGTTGCAGATAATCTTACAATTGTAGAGTGGAGCTATTAATTAGTATATTGGTGGTGGCTTGGATTTCCTTACTGTTCTGATGCTGAAGTAGAGCTTGTAAGTCGCTGCAGATACTATTTTACAGCTCAGTAATGATTTTTTGGGGTGGGGGGGGGGTAAGGTCTGTAGCCCTTTACAGCACTTAATAGCACCAGTGCGTTGTTGCTTCCTCAGCTTTGTTCTCCCAAGCCCGCAGGCTGCTGTGGATTGGTGTTAATCTATGCCGAGTTATTTGGCCTTTAAATCATTGTGAAGATCATTGTTCCTTTTCCTGGTCAGCCGTGAAGGACTATAGTTCCTGTGCGTTATTGGTTCGCTGAGGCTGTTGAATTTACTTGCTTTGGCCCTACAGAGCAGGGTCCCTGGCTTGGAACGGACAAGCCTGTGGGATCTGCAATTGGGAAAAAGTTCTTCAGATTTTCCTACCGACTTTCTAAGTTTGTCCTTCATCGTGTCATAAACGGCTAGAGGCGATGCTGTAGGGTAGATGTGATTATTACATCCATACTGATAGCCAGGGGAAACGGCCAAGGAAAAGAGCAACTGCAACAAGTTACCTGCCCAGGGGTTTGAAGGGTTCCATGCAGCTGCAGAAGTATGCTGAATTACTTGTTTCCCTTTGTCAGGGTGGCTTGGATTTGGCCATGGGGACTCCTGCTTATCCTCTTTTTGGATGGAGAAAGGGAGAGAGGTATGTATGTATCTCTTTGGGATGCAGGGGGAACAGAAAGAAGGCTTTACTGTCTTGAAACAGCAATATATGTAATAGTATTGTGAGGTATTTTATTCCCTTTTGTTGTGAGCAAAGCTGTAAGCCATTTTATACATCGCACATAGGTAAGCCATTAACAAAGTGAATAGCTAGACGAAGAAAAAAGACGGGTAGAATTGTCCCAGCTTCATTCCCCATATCTATATTCAGGCCCCCTCTGCCTAGCACTGTGTTTCCTCAAAGGCCCGTAACGGGGACAGATGTGTTTCCAGCATGTTGAGCTTCTGTTAATGGAAGTTTTATGTCACCCTCGTGAGGAAATGTTTCTTCATTTTATCAAAGAAAAGCATCTAAGCAATAGTAGACTTAGTGCTGCCAACCTTCCGAGTGGGGCAACGGCTTACCCGAAGCACGGCGTGAGCGAAGGTCAAAGCCGGGCGGACGGAATGGCTGTTCCTGCTGCTGGTTGTACCTGTCGCTCTCTGTAACAGTGAGCACTGCGGGGAGAGGGAGAGGCTGAAACTCCAACAAGAAGCTGAAAGTCCCGCTAAGATGTGTAGCGGGCAGGATGAAAACTTGGGGCTTCAGGTGTACCCCCAGCTTAGAGCAATTTAGTTACCGAAACACTCTACAAATTAATCACAAAGAGCTGCGGTTCTCGTAGCATACAGGTTTTCTTTCAAGTTTGTAAAACAAAAAGCAGAATGTCACCACAGCCTTTAATTTCTTCTTGTACATACCATTCACAGTACATTAACAGCCCAAATAATATTGCACTGGATTATTTTAAAATTTTTTCATCTTGCAAGTAGTATTCACTTTTCAAAGCCAACAGATGAACAATTTGGTCAACTTGCACCAAGAAAATGGTTAGATAAGGATCCTATACTTTATTTATACCACATGGATTTGTAACCCCAAAGGGAAATGAGAACGAGCTGTAAACTGTTTCTTTGTTAAAGACAGAAAATTAGTAATTCCTTGCTGATTAAATGTAGAAAGACCGGGAAAAAAAAATGAAATCTGAAAGTTATCTCATTCCTGTAAGACTGCTTGCTGTATATATAATTATATTCTATACTGTGAAAGTCCATCTACATTTAAAAATCCAGCAGTCTACAGATTAACATGGTAAAAAAAAATAATATATTTTTATGAAAAGAGAAGAAATAGTGTTTGCCTCAGAGGAGAAAGTTTTCAGATTGTGAAGTCTTTTTTTTTTTTTTTTTTTTTTTTTTAGGTGCAATCCTTGAGGCAACAAAATGTCTTTTGGCATTTGGCACTCTAATAAGGACAATATTTTAATACTGGCACAAGCTAAAAACAGCACAGAATGACAAAATACAAGACATGAAACAAACCGCAGCCACTGGGATGATGGTAAGCTAGTTTGAACATACGGAGAACTTAAAACAGTTTTGCTGAGGAATTGTGAAAGCTTCTGCAAAACCATACTTATTTTTTTCTTTTCTTTTACCAAATTGTAAGTTTTACTAAACTTGGAGGGAGAAAAGAGTTTCAAACGTCCTCTAGAAAATCAGCAGCTGCTGGACAATCAACACGGCGGCTTGTTTAGCCGTCAATAGGCGTGAGGCTCTTTATGACTCAGAGCTCGAGTGCGTGAGGCAGAGCTGGTGGCACTTCGGATCACTTCCATCCATCTGCGAGGAGGCACGAGGAGACACACAAACAAAAGAACGGTCAGTTCCTAAGAATGTATCTTTCAAGAAATTCTGTCTGCGCTGTTAGTTGTACACAGTTTTATTGTCAGTGCCTACAGGAGCATCTTGCTTGCTACTCTGCTCCTAAGTCTATCTGAAGTCAAGAGGCTCTAGATCCAAATGACTGCCAAATGCATGTATGAAGGGAGGTTTAGAGAGGATAAACACAGGGGACGGGACCCAAAATTCATGAACTTAGTAGTGGTTTTACTTGTTCTGCAGACAGCCAATCACTCTTTTTTTTTTTCTTTTTTTCTTTTCTTTTTCTTTTTTTTTTTCTTTTTTTTTTCTGGATGGTCCAAGTGATGAGCAGTTGAGACCAAACTCTTAATTCTAGAGTGAAAAAATGTAATTTAGCTGCAGTTCCTACTTCTTTTTCCTAGAACTGAGAAAGGGTTTTTGTGTTTTTTCCTATTCTACTCCTTTATTTAATCACCTCTTTCCCACAATTTGCCTTATTTATAGTTTTAGACTGCTATGGCTAATAATAGCTTTCTTCAATAAGAGAGGACATTAAGATTTTTGACATGTTAATGCTTCATATAAAAGAGCTAAATTAGTTCCCAGTATGAACAATGTCAAACAACAATTTGGGAGGAGTAGTGCCTGTTTCCTAGCGTTCTCTGTGTCTGAAATTCAGTGGGAGGTGTAAAAGTTACATGTTGAAGTGGCATAAATACATAGTAAGAACAGCCGCTTCTGTGAAAAATTAGAATTTTGTTTCAGGTGTGGATTTTCTGTCCAGTTGTCCTAGAGGGAGTGAAGTTATTCTGACAAGCCCTGGGATCTGTTTACGTGCTTCCTGAAGTCTGAGACACAGAGCTCCCCGTGCAGCCAGCCTGACCAATTTTGACCGGATAATTCCTGCACGTAACACAGGTTGTGTAGTGACTGCTATTACAGCTACCACATTATCAAAACCAACCCCTTGGTTTCTAGCATTATCAGGTGTAAAATTTCTTTTAAAATTTTAAAGGGTTCTTTCTCTAGTTGTGCTGCACTACTTGCCCGTATTACTGAATCAATTTACTAAATTTTGCATCTACTAACCTCATATGGAAAAATACCCTGGAATTTTACAAAATTCCCTCTCACAGAAGACTGACTTACCTTTCAAATGTGTATTCACTTTCAGCCCTGAAGTAGTACACGTGGGATTTGAAATGTAGCTTGAACACATAATCTTTGTGAATGTTTTCAGATTCGGAAGGAATGGTAAGGGAATATCCCAATAAAGGAAGGCTGGCTAAAGGATGATTGTCCTGAAAAGAAATGATGGAAAATGCTGTGAGATCAAATGCCCTTAAGTAAAGAGAGCACATAAGTAAAATGGAAGATAGACACACGCTCATTTAAAGGTCATCATCGTGTTTCCGTGTGCACATGGAAAAAAATACCACCTTTATGCAATCGCAATGAACTTAATTGTCTGGTAGTTTCAGCTTGCCCATCTTTATAGATGCTTCTCGTAAGGGTCTGCTGCAGACTGATCCTATCAGGATTTCCTCATAAAGTTGTCTGAAATCTTGGACTTTCACTACTTTCAAATTAACGAACATAAAGCTCCATCATCTGGCATTGGCAGAGCACCATGTATGTTCATCCCAGGCTTGCAAACACGTACTCCTTTAGAAACGTACCAGCCACCCTGCAGCATGCATTGCTTAAGTCCTTTCACTTCATGGCATGGCATGTATGAACAAATCATTTCTTTATCCCACTTATGAGTAGAATATCCTACAATTCATTCTTTTCTTTAGTGCAGAAACCCTATTGTTAGGGACTTCTATAGCAATGAAAGGACAACGTAGCAATTGGAATTATTTTGTGCTCAAACACAGAGATTCCAAAGTCCAACAGATTCTAGACAGAAAACCCCCTACTTTTGCAGTGGGATGTTTGCTCAGATGGATTAATCATTTGCCACTGTTCTCTCATTTGACTTAAGCATTAGTAATGGTAAACAAAATTTGTAAGTCACTATTAAATTTTTTATTGTAATAATCTCAGAATTTGTACAAGAGAAAACTCTTGTTTAAACTTGCACCACAATTTCTGAGCAGCAGTGATATCTGTTGTACTTTTTAGGGATGATGTGTACTATGACTGTTCAAATTTTAGGAAACAAGCACGTGTTCCTCAATTGACAAGCGAGCAGATTGAGAACAGGCTCTGCCCCATGTTCCAGCAGCAGTAAAGGCTGCGTAGCCGTGACCAGCGCACACGCTTATCCCACCTACGCCGTCCGTGACTGACGGCCGCTTTTATCTCTGCTACCGCTTTGAAAAAACAAAAGGTCTTCTCCAGCCACACACACTTGTGCAGTCTGTTACCTGGTGCGATTTATAGAAGAACATACAAAAGTTGGTGAACACCACCCAAAGCTTCTGCCACCCGTTGCTGTTTTTGAATTTTCTTAGGAGATTTCCAGACAGCTGGTTCTGAAACAGATCAAAAGTAGCCAAATAAGACAGTGAAAGGTACCTGCAGTTTAATTATCGTAAGAAAAATTATCTGCTTTTATCTGGTTGTATGTGACCTTGTTGTATGTGAAAATGTTTTGGTTGAATGGACGTACTTTCTTTTGGATTTTTCTACTACTAAGTAGTACTTCATGTAACATTTTTTTGTTTGTAGCTGGGTACTTGCAAAAACTTCAACCTACTACACTTTTTTTTTTAATTGAGGTGGCTTTCAGTAATATATTACTAAACATCAGTCTTGTTATCCTAGTCTGCCTTTGTTCTTTTCAAATGATACTTAAATTGAATAATGGAAACAGAAAGTCTGACATGAATTTGTGATGTAAAGGAAAGTTATGACATACTTTAGAATTTCAGATAGAGATTGAGCGCTCAGTACCCAGTGAGTTCACACGGTAACTTTTCAAAGATTTCAAAAGCCAGGACTTCTTAGCTGGATTTTGAATATTTTAACAAAAACGAGGAGGAAGCCGTAACCAAGTACAAGTATTTAACAGCTGGCAGTAGAAATCACTCTTCACATAGTGAAGATGTGAAGTCCAGTATCATTGTGCCTTCCAAATGAAGGGGAGTTCTCAGTGAATTAGTAATTATTTCCCATTCCTTGTAAGGGCTCTCACCTGGATCAAAATAGCTGTTTACATCATTCTCATTAAGTGATTAGCTTCCGCATTATATAATCTGTAAAGCTTAATAGTCAAAGTCTGGTGGTCCTGATGTATCTACTACAAATGAAATATTCTTGAAAACGTTCTGTTTTCACCAGTCTTGGACATACATTAAAGCCTTTGCTTTAAATCATCCCATTCTCTGATATCTGGACTGCTGCCTCCTTGCCCTAAATTACAGGTGTACTCCTTAATTTTCTGTTACCTCATTACTCTGGAGGATATCATAAAAGGACAGGCTTTGCATTCGGTACCAGCAGACATATGAAATGGAAACAGGCCGCTGATCACTGATCAGTCCAGCAGGTACGGAAGTACAGTCACTGACAGAGAGAGGATCTTCTACCACGAGAGAGACAGAAAGGAGGGAGAGACACAAAGAAAATAAACGATAATGCTGAAGTGAGAGCCACCAACAGAATGACGTGAGCATGAGCGTAACCTGCCACGCATGGAACAGCAGTGGAGCTGAAGATGTTTTCACAGAACAACGTATGGTTCCAGGGTGTGTTTGGTCTCCGCTGCTTTGCTTGCATTCATTTGAGGGATGGGAAGGAACGAAAATAAGGAAGAATGAGCACTGATCTCAGACCAAAAGATTTGCCTAACTAAATGTGTTAAGTGTTAGAATTAGTCACTGGTTTAAGTTTTGTATCTATTTATAATAAGCCCTTGCTTATTCCCTAACTGCTTTAGGGAAAAATACAAGACCTTGTTCTGTGCTGAACTATTCCTCCCTTGCAGGATACAAGGGTATAAAGAGCAGAAAATCCACCTCCATGGGATCAAAATGAGGCTCTGTAGTTAGTGCCTTCTAGTACAGAATAATTTTCTTTGTCATATTTCAACAATAAACTCACCTTCTGTTTAAAAACAGAGGCAGTTACACAAACTATGAATATGATCTGTCCTTGCCTCTCTACGTTCTGCATCCATACACCTCTGGAGCCACGCGGCCTGAGGTCTGAGAGCTGCCTTGTGCGTGCAAGTCGACTCAGCTTTAAGATTCCTTTTACCATTTCATTGAGCATAAATTTCCATTTGATGAGGACTGTGATAAAGTACTCGGAGACTGTCTTGGGTGAAGGAAGAAGTCCTAAGCAGGCTTACCACCTCATCCTAAAACCTACACTGGACTAGGCTTCTTTCATTTTAATCTTTGAAAAGTCAATGTCTGCATCTCGTCTGTTGAGTACACAATTAACAAATGTGTATCAAATTGGCTTAGCTGTGATCGGGGGGGGGGAAAGGATTCTTATTTTGAGGTGGAAAATGCAAATAAAGAAAAAGCAGATGACACTGAGCAATGAGACAAGGTTCCAGAAAAGATGGCTAGGTAAAGAAGGTACGTTAGTAATACACATAATTAAAACTCTGGCTGCAGCAGCTAAAGACAATATCCTTTCAGCTCGAGCAATGACTTAATGCCTCTGTAACTGAAAGCATTAAGACAGTCTGACCTGCTTTAAATTTTAAAGGGCATCAGCGTTTTTTTGGACAGTTAATTCTATGAAAATTACTGCTCTAACTGATTTTACGAAGATGCACAAAGGGAGCAGATATGTGTTTCTTGACTGATGGTTTATGCCATCGTTTGAGGATCCGGGAGCCAGTTTAATAGGTGTGCCTGAAACTTCCCCAGGAGACAATGGAATAGTGCACCACTTATTAAGGAGGAGCAAAAAGGAAATTGTCATTCAAGAGCGAGTCGGGAGCTGCAGTTCAGATCGTTCTGAGGCAGATACCTCCACAGCAATACTAAAGTCGATCATTGAAACACTGGTATTTCTGTGCCAGCAGACGTGCACCGTAGTGTTGCCACGGTGTGGTGACTGACGTTCGAGTGAGGTGCGGGATGCACTGAGGTCGTCCTCAGATTCCTGGTCTACAGTAGTTTCATCAGGAGACTCTATGAAATGCAGGGAAAAAGCATCTTTCTTCCTCTATGCAACAACATATATAATTGGAAAAATTAAACAAATAAATTCTGTCCACAATATTGTGAACTAATTTTAAAACACACTTTTAGAAATAATTTTGTGCAGATGCTAAGTAGATTTCTGTTTTTTGTTTGTTTGTTTGTTTGTTTTTTTTTTTTTACATGTTTTTGCAAATGTTAGAATCAAAGACTAACTACCATGCTTTCTTGGTGCTTTTAATACCTTCCAAGGACAGGCACTGCCCAAATCTTGTTAAATAGTTCCTGGAATCATTACGCTTAAGTCACTTCTCTATTCAGTGAAACTTTCTGCTACCGTCAACAAGAACATTAAAATGGCACATATATAAATATATATGCATATATAAATCAACTTCAAATGTATCAGTTTGACCTGTGACCAGCATTCTTCACGACTTTGCTTGGTGACTGCTTCTAATCGTACTGACGAAAGTGAGTAAAACCTGCTCTCTAGCATTTACTTACTATTGTCAGGTGGGCTGCTAGCCAGTAACTCTGGGGCAGGGCCACTGCTTTTCTCTGCCAGGTCTATTGCCATCTGAATGTCCTCAGTCCATTTGTCCATTTCGGCGCGGGTACTAAAAATGAAAATTCAGGTTTTATTCACTTTCACCCAGGCTGAAAGCAAACTCTAAGAAATAGTCACAAGCTGAGCTTACTTTTAATTTAAATAAATAAATAAAGACACAAGATGCTAGGGTTTTTTCCTAATAACTTAGTTTTCGTTCTGACTTGCACAATTGCCACTCTGTTTTGTCCCATTCAACTATTCAACCATTTAATTTTTTTTTTCCCAGGTGGCTTTCACAAAAGAATATAGCTTTGAAATTGTTTTAGGAGCAAATCCAAACAAAATGATGCCTCTCTGCTTTTCTATCTGTCCCACTGTGAAAGCTGCACAGAAATACAGTTTATATGTGTCTGTTGTCTCCACTGAATTACCTTGCAGCAACAACGATGGACTGGTGTTGACCTCGTAGCGTTAGACAATGAGGAACACCCCATTCCTCTTCACTTTCTTCTATCTGAGAGATAAAAGCCCAAATGCAGTCAGATTGCAGGAAGTACATATTTCTTAAGGTGAAACAGTGAACTGAACAAGCTTTTACCATTGGGGAAAAGAAAACTAAGAGCAATGTTCACAAACAGCAATTTTGAGCTAGGTATTGAGAAAAAGATGGTGGCTTGCAAGTTGGAAAAACAATAAGTAAGTTCTGCAATAACCTCCTAAACCAAAAGCATGGCTTTGTCTGCTTTGTGTGGGGGAAAAAAAAAAAAAAATAAAAAAAAAGGAAAACAGTGGTACTTTTATCAGAAGAGTGACTCATACAAAAGGATATGTTTATGGCTGGGAGTGCTGTGGACACTGCAGCATAACACAGTTCTGTTGTGAACAAGTCCACGCCAAATGGACATCAATAATTGAGTAGATTCCTAGAAATGCTAGATAAAACTTGAAGCCTTGCAGGTGTTTAGAGAAATTCAGTTACTGTGGTAGTGATTCTCTAACTCCATTCTCAGGAAAACAGTACGGAGCGGATACAAACCCATGAGAAGTTCCAATGAAAATAATGGGGGGGGAATGCAAGTGTTTTGAAACTAGCAGAAATATTTTTGAAGTCATGTAAGAAGAGGTAACCAGGTGCGATTGGCTCAGATTGGCTGTTTTCCAGAGGAATTGCAACAAGAGCTCCAAATGACATATTGCTGCCAGTTTCCCACTACTTTGGCTTTAAGATACAGAGCTGAAAACATTAGCAAATGGGGTTTTTTTATAGAAATTAAGATTGTTGCTACTGTTGACTTGCCTTGCACAGTGTGTCTATAAGCAATTGGTGATGAATTACTTGTAAGAATCATGGTTAAATTTATGGTTTTAAAAAAATAAAGAACCCATCTCACGAGAAGTTTGCATTATGAGGAAGCTGCCCCCCCAAATGCCTTCCCCCGCTCCCTTCTGCTATATAATCACCTTTGTGTAGAAGGCTGCATGAACACAGCCCCATCAGGCGCTGTAGAACGTAACCACAACTTCTCTGAATCGGAGAATAGCCCTTTGCTCCTGCTTTCACTCCAGCAGAAACTCATCAAGCTATTAAGATGGGACCAGAAATGGCCATTTAAGCATGAATCCCTTAAGTTCTCACGATACTTACTGTCATGCCATACAGTGGAAGATGCCCGTGGACTTTAAACTGATTCGATGCTGTCAGGCCTCTACTTGTGTACAACAAGATATCGTTGAACTAAAAAGCAAGAATAAGCATTATTAGAATGATGTTGGCATGTATGTATGTAGAAAAAAACCCATCAGAATGGTAAATACAGGAAAGTTAGCCAGTACTGGCTGACTATTTATATGGCAGTCCTAATGCATGAATCCAAAATACTGGCTGCCACAACACTCCAGCACCTAGTCTTAGCACCTGTTATTTTCCCTGCCTTCCTTCCCAGCTAGTCTCAGGCACATTCCCACCATTTTCCACTGGATATCTTCCGATGCCTTCTAATATTCCCTTTGTGATCTCTGGGTCAGAACTAACAAGCCACAATAGCAGTGAAACCAAGTAGTACGTTTCACACTCTGAAGCTATGCAGGATAAGTGTGTTTCACCAATATTTGCTTCTGATTTGTGTGGAAAGATAAGCAAACAGGCCTGAGAGAGATGTGTCCAACTTAACTCTTACAAAGTAAGTGGCTATCTTTTACTCCCCATATTCAGAAGGAAGCTGGGAGACCTGTTTTAAGGTTGATGGATTTAAGCTAGAAATATCAAGGTGAAGAGACTGAGTATCTCAATTTGTAGACCTTCCTGCGTGTAACACCAGTTGTCAAAAGCACATCAAATGCCTGCATTTTGTTGCCATAAAACGAATGGCGTATTTTCAATGTGCCACCTGGGTCAAAGGATGTTTTTCTCAAACCAGACAGATGCATCAAGAAAATCATACTCTGTGGTGTGAAACAGAGCTCCCACCACAGACGTCTACAATCCAACAGCAATAATTCACGAAGCTGTATGGATCAGCCACTAGAGGGGGATTTAATTTTGCCAATGATTACACGTGTATTCGGAGTCCCAGAATACTGACCCAGGATTTTATCTCCAAAAAGATTCCAGTGCTTGAGGCAGACCAAAGACTTCTTTGACAGCGTGAGCAACTGACTTGAGAGTCTAGTCTCAACTTTTTAATGTTTTATACAGGTATGATATCGAGGCATCATCTGGTAACAAGAATGGTGGTATACAAGAAAATATGCACCATATTCATAAGGCTTCCTCTTCAGTGCCTTTAAAGGCAGAGGATAATCCTACTCAAGTAGATTCAGCAGTTACACCTTTGGCTCATTTGAAAGATTAGATGTCAAACAACTTGTAAAACCTAGCACACTCACAAGCTTTTCTACACACCCACTGTCTTCACCTTTTGCGGACAAGAAGCCAAGGATACGTTCCTGCCATCCTGCACTGACTCTTTAATGTTTTGCCCTGTAACACTGGAAAAAAAAAAAATCTATGCACTCTGCAGGGCATCCCAGTGCCCCAGCACCAAGGGCTCAGCAGCAGCAGGATGGGGAGCTTGGGACGAAGTCAGCTGGCTGGGAAGAAGGAGAGAGGAGGAACCATCTGGTCGGCTCTTGTGGATCGGAGACCGAGTGGGATCGCCATAACCTGAAAATGCTGAGTGATGGTGGGAGGAGATAACCTTTCCTAGTGCAAGAGCTACAAAATGTACCTCTGGGCAAAGGCAGGTCCATCAACATGCTGCGCGCTCGTGGGCTGAAACTGGATGGTTTGTGGAGAAACTTGGTTCTGTAATGTGTCCCGAGAGCGTTATGTGGATTATCGTTCATACCACCAGGAGTTATTCTTTATCCTCTTTTCTGGATATGATCACTAATCCTGGTGCCACTTTTCATTGTATAACAGCTCTGCTTTTATTTAAGACAATGTGCTAGGAGGTATTATGATGTATTACATACATAATACAGGTGATGTATTATGTTAACTTAAATAAGGCTGTTTAAAAATACCGTAATTCACAATTCAAGTCTAACAGTATGTCTGATAGTTGCCTATAGTTACATTTTGTTATGTAAAGAAAAACTGTCTTCTTGCTTACCAGAAAGAACATCCGTTGCTGTAAACCTTTTCCAGACAACTTACTAAGACTACCCAGTCGAATGAACTCCTGTGGGAAACAAATACAAAACAAATATGTATCTTCTGCAAAAACAATGATGAGTTTTTATTATGCAAACATAAATATGACTACTTGGTCATAGGACTGACTTGCCTATCAGTCACCAAGAGTTTTTATTTTCTTTATTAAATATGTTAAAAGTCTTATTTATGGGATAATTTATTTCCATTTGTAACTGTCTTTAGGACAAACTCCTTCATAGTCTTTCTTTCATTTTAAGAAAATTCAAGCAAAATTTTCTTTACCTAACATTGATTCCTTCAGAGAGCTCCCTCTTTCATCAGTTTTGAATGAGTATTTTTCATGGTACAAATGATGTAAAAACTAATGATAAGTTGGCCTGTGTGTTATTGGTTAGCCACTGGTAAGCTTCTGTTGTGCATATGGCATACATAGCTCTTCACTGAGATGTAAAATCAGCTACACAAATCAACATCACCATCAGCAGCAGTAAAAGAAGGAAATTTGTCTGGCAGTGCGAGTTATCCTAGCACCATCCATGTCATATAATACAGTACATTAATTCAGATCAAACTGTTTAAGAATGTTTAGGGATGGAATTCAAGGAAAAGCACCACATCTGAACCTTTCAAAATGCTCGATTTCCTGGGCTTACTGTGAACTATACCATAACTCACCCCTCCACTTATCTGAAATCCATGAAAGTATCATTTTTCAGTCGCTCCCTCGAGCTTCTGCCAAGAGGTTTATATTTATTTATTACAGTCTTTCTACGGTCATTCTACTCATAACTGTGCATGTAAAAGGCATATAAAGCATCAGAATCACCTGCAGCTTAGGAATAAACTGGCTAAGATTAATCTGTTCAGAGAGACACTCCGGTCACCTCAGGGTTGCTGTGATGTGTCCAGTCCCCCCACCTGCATCGCGTAAGGGCTAAGGGGTGGAAAAAGTGACTAGAGGTGGTTATCCCTATATCACGGTATGCCCACGTTACCAGAGAGGCCACTGGAAGCTGTTGCTGGCTACCAAAGAACATTAATCATAATTACTATTTATACAGTACCACCTAATAGTCACTAGCAGGCTTAGCACCGCCACGGCAAGTGCTGTGCCAGCACACGAATCAAGAGCGGCGGGGCATTGCAATCTGCCAGCGCAACTGACCGCGGCACGTTTTAACATCCAGTATAGGAACGTGCTGCGTGGCGGCAGAGACCCCAGCGTGGGACGACGTGAAGAGGATGGCCACCTGCAGCCTCTTTTAGGACAGCTGGAATCACCGGCCCGACACGAGACTTCTCCTCTGGGACACGGAGTTCACGTCAACCCAGCCGTGGGTGACGGTGGCATGTGCCTCCCAGCCTGGCCTGCACCGGGGCAGGGATTTCAACTGGAGCCAGAAGAGCAGCTGGAAGCAGCAACATCTTGGGCATGTGCCAGAGCGTGGTGGCCAATGCTTTTTGCCTTGGCAGGCAAACCACCTCTGCCCCCCGTCTGCCTGTTTCTTGAACTTCCTAGGACAGGAAGACTGCTCTGTCTTTAAATAGAATAGGGTAGCAGGAACACCCGATGACAGCACTTCATTTCATGTGATAAGAGAGCTGCACGGGCTGTGAAATGTCCTGAGGGGCTTGCCAAGGAATTGGACAGTCTGTGGATCACTGGAAGGAGGCGTAAGCCTGGGAGACAGGGAAGAGGCAAAGCGAGGGAGCGCGGAAGAGCCACAAATCCAGAAATACCTCTGCTCGGCACTGCCTTCCCAACGGCACATCAACTTCAAACCCCTTTTTCTAAATGTTTGAATCCTTAAATGAAAACTAGACCCTAGAGAGCTCAGCAAGCTGCCTCTGTGCCGCGACCTCGGCTCTCACGGAGCGGTGGTCCGGCCGTCCTGCAGGAGCGCATCCGGGCTGGATGGCTGGGCTGCAGGGCAAGTTCAAGCACTGCCGTATTTGCAGTTCAATGCAGAACTCATCTTTTTTTCCAGGCTGTTTCCCAGAAATGCATAAGGGGCGGGAATAGTCTAGCGATGCATTTTCCCCAGCATTTCAGTTGCCGCAAGTGCTGTTTTTGTGTATTACGGACAAAAGTCAAGGAGTGGGGAGGAAATTACTACAACAGACAACTCTCAAGTTTGCACGCACAGATACGTGCATCTAGAAAAGTAAAAAAGGCTACAAATATTACAGTGAGGCTCATTTATTCTGAATTAAACCTCATTTTTAAAAAAGCATGACAATTAAGAAAGAGATGCTGGTATTTTTATAACATTAAAACATTTTAAAAAACCCCAACATTAAAAGTGTTTACTTAAGGCAACACTGTCTCAAAAATTATTGCCTAATGTTACATGTAGACTAGAGAGACTGCTTTGTCCCCAGGGCCATGAGTTTCAAAGCTAGGCATCGTGAAAGGGCTGAAGTGAAGGTCCTCCAGCACAAATGTTTTACTTTCCTTTAATCTGCCAAGCTCTAGCATCAACGGTTGGAAAACAACAAAAAAAAAAAAAGGCCAGCAAGAAATGAGGAAATGTGCAACTGCTCAAGCTCTGAACGCTGTGATAAATACATTTTTTACTGCCTCTGTTGTAATAGATGTTTGGAATTGCCTACAACCATCCAAATCTATACATAAGATAAACTTAATAAAAATCAGTAAAAAGGTAATAAAGATGATTGCCTCTTCCTGCTTTAAAGGCTGCTGTTTTCTATGGTATTGTTGTGTATGCATTTGATAGTTTTTGGTGAGAGAAGAAGGTTCATAAGAGGAAAGGCAATTTCATAGCTGCTCCTAATAAAACAGGTTTCTAAAATGTACCTAATGCTCTGAAAATTGTATCAGACCTTGATCACAACTCTGCTACTTACCCTTCCTGGGATCACCAGATTGTCTATGCCTATCAAGTCTTTCTTGAGTTCATGCAGCTTCTGGAAGTTCTCCATCTTTATCATATTGCCATGGAGCTGAGCCACCATTTCAGAAATCTCAGCCAAAGCAGCTAGATGGACAAAACATAAAAAGCTTATTAAAAATGTACAAGAATGTTCAAAAAGAAAGATGGCTTTTGTCCGCAGCACCCAGCTTATGAGCATCACCCTTCTTGTGTTACCCTTCTCCTTCACAGTGTAAAGCTACTCAGGCAGACTAAAAACCGCACAAACTCTGGACATCATCTTAGGGACTGGAGGGGAGAGGGTGGAGTGTAATGAAGAAACAGTTTATTTCCTCAACCAAAAGTTTGCTCTATTTTAGCTACAGGAACTTTGTAGGAATACTCGAGTCAATTCGGAGCACCAATGAATGGGTTCTCCTAAAGGACGTAACTTCCTACATCTCCAATTAATCTTGGGATCTTCTCTATCCTTGAAAAAGAAAAAAACAGTTTTTCCCCCTGCCTGCAGCACACTGGGTCAGGTCCATATTTGAAAACACCAGGAAATGGCAGTGTCATTTATTGTATCGTTTCAGATGTTAAAAACAGTAATCTTGGGGTTTGTCCTCGGTCCCAGCAATGAGAGCAACTAAAAGGGCTGCACGTCACTGAGTCGCATCACGACTCTACTTCATTCTCTCCAAAGACACTACCAACAATGAGTGACTTAAGACCTGGGAGTGAATTTCCTAAGGAAAATCTCCATTGTCACAGGGGATTTTTGCTGTGCAAAGAAGGATCAGGTGGGATACAGGAGGAAGCAGGTCACTGCGGCAGCAGAAGCCAAATCAAGTGCAGGCTACTGCCGATCTGCTTTCCTTGTCTTTTTGCTGTGCCAACAACGCAGTAAGTCGACTCAGAGAACTAAGCTGAAAATCACTTCGCCACTTGATCTTTTCCGGGGGGCCAGCTCATGGACTGGCTCCCTGTGCCAGCGTGTACGCAAGCACCAACCTTGGTACGCCTGAATGGACAGGCAGTCTCTGAATGGGCCAAACACACTGACTTTAGTGCTAGAAGAGCAGTTACAGCTATTTCTGTTAAAAAAATACAGTCAAGGGAACAGTAACAGTGGTTCTTTCTTCCTTCTTACATCATTGCTCAGTGCACAGTTCATTCACCTGTTAGTGGGAGATCTGTGTTCTGTGCTGGGATTCACATCCACATCTCCCATTATTTGTTTGCTTCCTTTACGCTCTGACCTTTAACAAAAATCTGCAAACACCTTAGTAAGAGACAGATCCCAGAGTGATGGTGTCTCTGAGTCACACTGTCCTTCTCACGCTCTCTTATTTTCACCCCTGAATCCTGCGTTCGTATCCATTTCAAAAGCGGAGCAGGAATCAAACTTCGACAGCTGCTGCACTCTCTGGGGAGGTGGGAATGGACACATCATCCTCATCATCTACCCTCGGCTAAAAGACACGAAGGCACTACCCGCTGCGTTCCTTGAGATCATTCAGGCCGGAGCTACGTTGAGGCAAACATCCGTGTCACACAGCACTTCGGTGCCACGGACCTCTGTGGCATTTCCTATTGCTACAGGTCAAGTTACCTCCGCATTTTGTGCGCTGCCTGCCGTGGGTGTCATCGCTCGGCATCGAAGGGAACTTAGCCAGCTAACTCAGCTAAACCTTGCAGCTGGGGGCAGTCATGCCAAGCGTTGCTCCCTGCCCAAGGCCTTCCGTGGATCTGCACCGAGTGCTAACTGTACAGGTAACACAGTTATCCTTAAATGTAGATAGCTTACAATGGGGGTGAGGGAAGCGGGTAAGAAAGGAGGAAAACAAATCATCAGAAAGAAATAGCAGGCAGTGAGTTCAGACTACAGGATGAAACTCTCTTTCACGTTTGGAAAAAAAAACCCCATGTTGGCAACTTTGAGTTCCTGAAACAAATCATGGAAATGGTAATAGAGCAAACAGTATGTCTGAAAAAGACAACAAATAACACTTAAAGACAAAATAACAGCAGCCATACTGGGTCAGACCAAGGGTTCACCTGGGCCAATATTCTGTGTTCCTAGCGGATCTCTAGGGAAAGCTAGGAGGAACAAGACAAGCACATATGGTGTGTTCCCTGTGCTCTCTCCCAACCTCCCAACTGTTTTCGGTTCAAGCGACTTCCTGAACTGCGTGTCATTTCTGTGTATTTAATAACCCCCAGCAGATTTCTCTTCCAAGTATTTGTCCAGACTGCAGCATAATGTGTCTAAAAGAACAACCTTAATCCTACCATTTCTGGTCTTCTGCGTGCTGGATTTTGCAAGTCAATCCTCTTTCAATCCTCCTCTTAAAAATAAAGATTTTTTTTTTTTTTTTTTTTTTGTCCAGGTATGCACCTCTAATGGATTTGGATGCTATTCCCCCTCCAGGAATTGGTGTCTTTTCTCTTACTTACCTCTTGAATCCCTGAAGTCTATGTGGCTTGGTGGGTAGTGTTTGCAAAGCCTCTCCATTATCTGCTTGTAGTGCATCAGCCTGTGTAAAGGTCTGAGAAGGAAGGTATTGAGAGGCAAGTAGCAGACTTTCTGTAGCTCAAAATCTCTGCAAAAGGTCTCCAGCTTGCGAGAGTTCTTGATCCCGTTCTCCAACTCCATTAAAATTTCATTGTGCTTCCACAGGTGAATTGTCAGTTGCTTATATGCACAAAGAAAAGAGCATGTGGTAGAGCTCTTAGCAATCACTGTGAGACATGACTAAGCCCAAACCTATTCCAGTAAAAAATCCAACTAGCACAGCAGTTGAGATTTTGCAAACAAAATCACTGTACAAAACAATGGCTCTGATATTCACTTGAAAAGGAGAAATGGCATTACTCGTTTGAAGTACACCCCCCCCATCCCCTCTGCATTCGCTGTAAAACAAAAGTACATGAGTAAACAAAACTAAGTCTCATATCAGTGAGAAATCCAAAGGCAAGGAGATGACATGAACATAGCTCATGCAAGTAGGTGCAACAGGGAGAGCGCCAGACAATGCAAATACAGAGCTAGGAAACAAAATGGGATTTTCTAAGAGGATGAAGGGATTTAGTTGCCGCAGCTCCCTTAGGTGCTTTTGGGGAACTGAGATGCAGGCAAATGGACTTCTAGCTTCTGCTCCCCTGTTATTAACGAGAAGTTGCATCTCCTGGGAATCCAAACAAACACAACAATAGAGGTGTTGTCCAACAGAAATGAGTATGTTAGAGTTCTTTATCCTTGGATTAGATCCTCTTTGCCTTAGTGCAGTCTCTAAGATGATCCCACTGGCAGCAGGGGAGTTATGCCCCAGCAAGTGAATGAAGTTTGCATGAAATACGTAACTTCATTTAGGTCTCAGTATCACAGGCATTCACGAGTCCCATTTTAAACAATTCAGCAGTAGTTTTTTTAACAATTAACACAGGGGTTTCATTTGTGTTTTGCAAAAGGTAAACTGGTTCTTCAGGATGCACAGAGCTTCTCTGAGCAGCCAAATAAAATCTCCCAGTACCTGGCAGAATATTAACCAGCAACAAAAACAAATTGAATGCTTATGTTCAATGGACTTGAGAAGACAAGTTTGGCTTAATGTAAAGCTTGTGCTTTTTGACACATTTCCAATCAATTCCCTCTCTCCTGTGATTTCTGACATCTTTACCAGAAACATACCTTCCCTACAGCCAAGCCAGTTCCTCCATACGCTGCATATTCGTTTTCCAGGCCTGTAATTCAGGCAAAGATACAGCAGACCCTCTGGACTACTACAGAGGCTGCCCGTTAATTACTTGCTCTTAATTTCTTTCCTATGTTAATTAAACAAGGAGTGTCAGTTTCCAGGTCTTTTATCTCGGGATAAATATGTAGAGTTTTAACTAACTCCATTGTTTCCTGTGCAGTTCTTAAAGGCAAGCTGGGTTTTGCCTCTTCCTCCACATGTATGTGCTTATCAGTGGTGGCGGATCTCAAAGCACATGAAGGAAATCCTCTAACGGGCAAGGGAGAATGGCAAAGGTGAAAGCACACTGACAGGTCTAAGTTACAGTGAGGACTGCACCCTGCCTTTAGACTAGTGCCACGGAAGGATCCCCAGACGGTGAAGGACAGACAATTTAATGCTGCAAGGTACCAAGAGCAGAAACAGTCTGTCAGAAGCTCTCTGGGATTCCAAAAACTGTTTGTGAAAAGGTGCACACTTCTTGAGAGCAGGGATGGAGGTAGAAAAGTCCCCTCTGTGCTTCTTCCAACGCATCTGGATTGTGTCGAGAAGAAAAAGGAGTTCCTGCTAAGTACACTGGAGAAAGGGTAAGGCTGCCTTATTGGTGACAAAGCTGTGTATGTTGGGGATTGTAAATCAAGATTTCTACATTCTCTATTTCTGATTTGCTGTATAATCACTTGCACATCACTTAACCTCTCTTCACCTCTCTCTGTCCTTCTGAAAGATAAGCCTAGTACTAACTAATGTCTCAGGAGAGCTCTAAAGATTAAACTGCCCTTTCCTCCAGCCAAGGACTCAAGGCTGCTCCATTTACTACTCCAGAACACCAAAGTGGCAGTCACCAAGGAAAGATCTATTGGATAGTTTTGAAAGCACTTTTGAGATCCACATGCCGAAGGTGCAGTGCCATGTTTTGCCACACACCGACCTGGATGCATAGCTACATTATAATAAAGTGAGCTGTTTGTTATCCATCCGTACTATAAAAGTCCGTAGGGTTTTCACAGGCTCCCATGTCTGCCTTCCATGCTGTTTGTTCAGTAACACAGAGCATAAAAAAATACTACTCCGGCCAGACTAAGAACAGATGCAAAGTCTGCTGAACATTACACCTAGATTTACAGTTCATACATGTATTTTTGCTTTTAGCTTTAAAGGGATCAAAGGCAATTACTGGCATTTATTCAAAAACCTTTCATCTAACTTGGCACTGTAGTGCACAATGTAAGTTTCTCAAATCAAAGCAATATCCAGGTTATGGTCACTATGCCTGCAATATCCTAACACTTACGTTTGCATGAACAAGTAGGCACGCTTGGTGTTTGAACAGTCTCTTCAGCCATATGTATTCCAATGTTTTGCCTTCTTATTTGAAAGAAAAAAGAACTGGAAATGAAATGTTCCTGAACTTTTGTGTTTGTTGTTCCTATATTTGGAGAGTGGACTGAGGAAAGGGGCTGGGCAATTTCAAATCAGCTTGCAATTCTGAAATCTCAGGGCTCACCAAACGCTTGCTACTTCATCAAAGGAAACTTCTATAGCATAAGCCTTGATTACAATTGGCAAAAAACACCACAAGAGGCAACATCATATGAAAATGAAAAGCATGCTAATGTTAATCCTTGACAAAGCTTAATAGTTAGAGGATCATTCCTACCTTCATACTCTGAATGTTCTTTAGCATAACGTCTCCGATTCTTTGGTAATCTCCTTTAATGTGAGCATTAGAGCGGCCTTCCCTGTCAGCAACAGAAATATCACACACTTCAGTCATGCAATAAAACCACATAATCACTTATAAGCACAGAAAGGAACTCAATAGCTCATTTCTTTTAATATCCTGACCCCCATGCTCCTTCGCTCGGGAGTACGTGAAGAATCTTCCTGACAGACGTGTAATTCCCGGGTACGATACACCCTTCACCCAGCCTGGCTTGCGCTCCTAACAACAGAGAGGGCAGGCACTTAACAGAAGGATTAGACCTTTAAAGAAAATTGCTAGCATTTTTAAACACACCAGAGAAGGCTGTAAATGGCTTGATAAAAAGGAAGAAATCAAAATCCCATCACAATACATGGGCTTAGAGCAGAAGGATAATTCTGTTCAGAAACAAGGATTGCACCCTGGCACAGGACCCACACGTGTTCCTCCTCTGAAAAGCTTTCTGCTTGTGCAAGGGACAGTGGGACAAAAAAAATCCGTCCAGCATCTGGGTTTGACTCATAAGTGTTACATACTGGCAGGAATTTTCTTTCAGTGTGTCACTTTTGATATTAAAAATGCAAACTGCTCCCTCCCACCCAGCCAGCTGCACTTGGGTGGGTGCTCCATTTGGGAGAAACCCAGCTCCTGATGAAAGAGATACTCCTGCTTCTAAACCCATGTATGAGACAGGCAGGGATACCACACTCTGACTGAATCCATACACATCTTTTAGAAAACACAGGAGGAAAAATCATGAATATAAGAACCTAACTGTTACAGATCTGTTCCAACCAAGTTAGGCTTTCAAAAGAAAATCCCTAAGGGGGGTGTGGGGAGAAGCACTGTCCCCCTCCCCTTTCCGACTTCTAATACCGCATCCAAGTTTCCCGCAGCGTGGCTTTTTATGTGCTGTCCTCAATTTTTAAAATTCAGTTCCACTCCCACATCTGAGTATTGGGAGACAGATCTAGTTCTGGTGTGAGCAACTGCAATTCAGCCAAAGAAATGCGCTACCTTGGAAGAGGACAGAAATACAATCAAGCTCTAAATGAACCCAAGGATAACAGGACCTCTGTTTTGTGTTACTGCTAAACGGATAGACTGCTTTTCACCCACTTGCAGTGATTCACACTTTTAAGAAAATTCTCTGTGCAGTGAAGGAATAAGTGGACAACCAGGTGGTAAATCTCTCCATTCCTTAGTACCGGCAATTTTGCCGGAGAGGTCCCACACTCACCAAATCATAGAGGATGCAGCTGTTAGGAATATACTTCCACTGGTAAGACACATAGCAATTTTTGATTTAAAAAAATCCATATTATTACATGAATAGATGCATATTCAGACTTACGTTTTGTTTTGTAAAGTTAAACATGGTTATGTTCATGCTCTGCATGCTTTTCTAACTGGGAAACGTGGAGGGCACAGCTTATGAATACTACACAATAACACCTCTTGTTTTATCCTTCAGCAGACATAGAGACTCAGCTGATAAACAAGGGAATGCTCTATGTTCGTTTGAACAATATCCAGTTCCATAGGCTGTCTTTAATTATTTAATTATTGTGTTAAGTCTCCCAGGCACTCACATGCCTATTTAAGCAAGAAAAATAAAGTTCTCAACAAGACTTTCAATGTTTTTCCTGAACCCAAAGATTATACTGGGATGGGAAGTTGGGTTGTGTCAATGGTAACTTTAATTAATTAACATCACCAGTTTTGAAAAAGCACTGCATTATATATACCTTGCTATAGTCCAAATACGCCCAAGAAATGGTCTATATTGCAAGGAACAGCAGAAGTATGTATGGACGTTACCAGACTACAGCTTCCACATTACCTGAGGATAAAAGTCCAATTTCTTTCTCCAGGAAGACTCTGTCATCTCATCTCCTCTCTATGCTGTTCCCTGCCTTTCCCTTCCCCCATGTCCTATCCATCCAGCAGCTCTCCCCACTGAGATTTCCTCTGAGAGGCTGTAAATAGAACTTTCCAGCCACTAAAGCTCTCTCAAAATGGCACATATCAAAGTGCCCCCAACTGAAAACCACAACCATCTGAAGTCCAAGGCAGTAGCACCGCACTGGCAGGCAGCAAGGGAAAGTCGCTCTCCACCCGTGCCGCCAGCATGCAGCATCCCATCCCAAATGGTTCACGCTGCGCCGCTGCACACAATCCCAGAAATGTCAAAGCCAGATGAATTTGTGCTGCTGCCAGTAACGACATGGTGTTTGGTAATAATCTCTAGAAGAATTCTTGCTTTATGTGTTATTCTCTAACTCTCTGGCATTGCCTGCACCCATTTTATGTCTCTACATTTGATTTAATCTAATGGACTTCAGCAGTTTGGTACCTTTCTGATTTACTGCCAAGATAAATATTTAAGGACATCATTACATACTGCTATTTCTAAATAGAAATTGCTTTGCTGATCTCAAGGCTACAATATAGGTTGGCTAGAATACTCGTTACAAATTTCTTATCTACTAGCTAGTGAAGGCTGACCCCAAGCTTACCGAAGTCACAGTGAGTGCTTCCACTGACTTTGTGAACTTCAGCTAGTATTTAGTGCAGTTGTTCATTGAATAGTCAGGTCCTTACTTCCTAAAAGTTGACCCCTGGCCCCTCTTCAGCACAGCCAGCACTGACTGCTTGCACAGCATCTCATCACATCAGTCACACACAAAGCATCAGGAACATTCCCCTTCATTGGCTTTGGCCACAGACTGGTCCGAGGCTTTTTTTTAAACAGTTTGAGGGCTTTCAACTCTTACTCTGCATCTTGGCAGAGTGAAAACGAGGGAGAGAAGGGGGTTCCCCAAAAGCAACAGCCTCTCTCCAGCTGCCAGCTGAACAGGGACGAGCTGAATTGTACCAGAGCCCTCAGCCCAGGCCCAGAGAGATAACCTGTGCTGCAGGCAGATGTGTGCTGCTGGAAGAAATAAAACCCTAAGGAAATCCAGAAATGAGATGGCTGGGTATTGCTACTTGTTCCAGCCCTTCTCCTTGCTTTGGTTATTTATTTCCACACACATGCTCTCTCTTGCAACAGAGATGATTTTCCCGCTGGGGATGGTGCATATGCGTGTAGGCTGTGATGCGGAGCAGAGGGGCAGGGAAAGCTGAAGCCAGGCATGGGGGAACATGACGTCTTCACATCTGCCTCCTAAATCCCATCTTCCACTCCACCCCAGCTCTCTGCCGGGACTCCGCAGTAACCCCTACACTACACTGCCCTCTTCCCCAGCTCCTCAACGTGCAAGTCCCAAGTAAACTGGAAGAAAATAAAACCCAAGGAAAAGAGCATCCAAATACACAGAATATTAAAATAAAAACCAAACACCCGACCCATCAGATGGTGTCAGTGCTTCAACAGCCCAAAGCACAGCAGCAGAGAAGAGAGCTCTCCCCGCGGTGTATGTTTTGAATAACAACACTAAGCTTGCTGGGGGGGAAGAAGCTGCTCATTTGTTGTGCATCGATGGCTAAATTGTTCTTCTTACTCCTTGTTTTCATGGGTCACTGTGTGAACATGGTGTCTATCTGCCAGTGACAAGGGGCAGAGCTCAGGGACTAGGTTCTTACAAATTTTCATCTGAGCTGATTTATGACCCCCAGCTCCACAGAAAACGCGGGAGCTACTTTCCCTACACATAATGTGCCCTCACTCCACTGACATTGTGTGGGGAGGTCTAAAGCCACTGAAAATCATGCTGAATAGTGGAGATATTATTCTATAATAAGCTCATTTCCCATTTTTCTCCAAATAGTCCCTTCCTTTTTACAGTAATGCAAGTGTACAATTGTAAGCAAAGAGAAGGAGACCGACTTTTATTCCTGATAAGAAACTTGGACACTACCTTATATCTTACTAAAAATGGCCACCAGCTCAACTTACAGGGACTATGCAAGCAGCTATGTTGGATTTTCGAATTACATAAACTTCTCAGTGCACGTCATTGAAAAATGAAAGAAATTTCAAGTCAGCCCATACTATCCTCAATCATCCAGGAATGGTAGTAGAAGGAACAGAAATTTGATGGGGATGGTGGAAAGGCAAAGAAGGAGAGAAAGATACCTCAACAGATTTTTTTTTTTTTCCAGGTGAATATAAAAAACTTTGACTGCAGCCCTTCAACTGCAGGGGGGAAAAAAAAAAAAAAAATCAATTGCAGCAAATGATATTTACAGCGTGTGACCTTCTGTTACGTGCTCAGGAACAGCATCTCCCTCCTGGATGGTATAGCTTGTCTTTGAGCACTTAGGCACTTTTGACTTTTTAAGAGTATTATTAACTAAAGTTCTAATATTAAGAGATACCTTAAACATTCCCCATTACAACTGCCTTTTAAAAAAAGAGGAACATTTCGTAACTGGAAAAGAAGAGTTGATAAAAGCAAAACGCCCTCTTCCTTGCTCACACCCTGCTATTACACAGTGCCTCTTATTGCCCTGCCCATTCCAGCCGAGGTTGCAGCTGTCATTTCAGCAGTAAGAGGTGCACAAAACACTGCTCAGAGCCTAAGAAATGTACTGCTGAAGCCACCAGAGCTTCCCAGAGTCCCATCAAGCCTTCGGGGAGCGTACACACATTTAAAGACTTTGGGCTGGCGCTCTCTGTTGTGGGAGAAACCCAATCTACAGCAAGCATGCGACAGTAATGCTTTTAAACCGTAAGACCTCAGAGCAAGTAACACCACTGCGTGGAAATACACTGAAAAAAACAACATTTCGTACCTTGCTGTGGCACCTCCTCAGAGGCACATCCCGGTGGGAGAGCCGCAGAGATGAACGTATCGTGGCTCTGGGTGTGACTAATGGATCCTGGACAAGCTATTTCTCACCCACCATTTCAAATTCATTTGGATATAGCACGGATTTAATCCCCAGAACTACCCAAAAGTGACTTCAGCAATGCAAACTGTCCTCTCAAAAGCGAGCCCGGTGCCCTGGGCACCAAGCCCCTCTTAATGTCTTTGTCTCAGGAATCCACACACTGCATGACTCTGAGGTTTGTACTACAATACATACCTCATTTCTGCACACAGGACAAAGCCACTTTTGAAGCTCTCCTCTTCATCCCTCTTCACCAGACATGCAGAACCAGGTGAATAGTCAGCACTTGTGCATGTGAGAAGGCAGATAAGGATTGCTGCCTTGTTTATATAAACCATTTATTAGGCTGTTTTTCCTGACCGCAAGTACTACTTCCCAAACAAAAAATGGTTAATAAATCAACATTTAGCTCATCTTCCTACATCTCCCTGAGTGCTTTTTATGACAGGTTTTCAAATTGGCTTCCATGAATCCTGACTGAGCCTTCTCCTTTCATATGCTAAGATCTAAGCGGGTTTTTTTGCAAATTACCAGCCACACATTTCTCAGCCGCATCTGGTAGTACTGAGTAGCAGCTTTCCTCAGAAGTGCCTGTGAACTGGGAGTCAAACTACTGGCTTCCCTGGGAGAAGATGAGTCTGCCTGCATTTCTGGAAAGTAGGTAAACTTTTTCTTCCTAGCACACGGATAAGGCCCAAAACGCAGATTCATACTACCTGATAGGGTTTCCTAGAGCAGAAAAGGCTATCCTGGCTTACCCTAGCAATGCTCTCTGCAGTGCTTAGTGATTGACCAAGGCGGGAAAGTTATGGTTCTCCATTTGCCACTTTCTGTCAGAGTTTACAGAAAGCAGTATGGAAACTTGTAATACAAACATTTAAAGGGGTGTGGGAAGATGAGCTCGATTTTTTTGGCTGGAAGATAGTGCTTGTGGCCCAAAGGAATAGCCTATTAGACAGCTTCGATGAACGAAGGAGCAAAACCTGACTCTGCAGATTCAACTGGCCAGATGCTAACGGAGCATGTCACGCTCTGCCTGCGCTGCCCACACCTCCTCCTCCTTGCCACAAAATCTCTCAGGCCCTGGGAAATAGGAGCCAGCTTTAAGTCACTGAGCTACGCCTCCCGTATTTCCTCCCACCAAAAAGGGTTGGGAACTCCCGGCCTTGCGCCCAAAGCCTTGCTGAGGAGCAACTTGGATGAGTCCTGGTAGCCAGGACCAGGACCGGGCTGCCCGGGAGCTGGACACGCAACCAAGCGGATTCACGGGCTGCTTCACTGGCCCTGCAACAGCACACAGGCAGGGCAGAAAACATCGCCCAGGGCATGGTATGACTGATCTTAGGATGCTGTGCAATAAACCCACCAGGAATCTGCTCAGTTTCCTGGCCAGAAAGAAACTCTGGCTGTGAAAAATGCAATAACTTCCTATATTCTGCAGTTGGCTACTGGTGTCAGCGTCAATTCACGTCTTGTTAAAAAACTTTATCACTATGCACTACACACCGAGATGTGCTGCTCCTAGGAAATGCAGTACTAAAGAGAAAAATGGGCAAATTGTGTAAAGAAACAAATGAGACCTGCCAGAATCTATAACTGGGTCAAAAGGATACCAGCCCTTAAGAAGTTCAGTAGCAAACAGCCTGCCTCTGATGGCAGATTCAAACAGTTCAGAAGCCTTCGAGCAAGCCAGAAATGCTTTGAATAACGTGCGCGACCTGAGCTTCCTTGAGCCAAATACTAAAAGTCTATAGATGTTTTAACAAATTAAAAGCACAAAGCCATCTAACAATCGTTACGTGCAATCCTCCCCTGGCCTTGCTCTCCTCGTAGCTCTTTTGCAGAGCGTCAGCTTCAATATGATCCAAGCCCCAAGAGACTAGGGAACGGCCTCCTGTAAGAGCTTCTAACACGCAGCACAAAGGTTTGAAACAAACCTTAGACAAACAAACACACTGATGCCTAGGTAGAGCGAGCGGGCTGAACTGCACTTCAAGTTGATAAAACGCAGCATCCTACTCACTAGGGGAACACAGATGACTGGTTATGGGAGGCTCTTCCTCTCAGACGAGCTCCCACAACACAGAGTCTTCCAGTAGCTTGATGAAGTCCACGACCCTTTATTTCAAAGGCCCTTTTTTCATAGGACACGCCACCCTCCGACGAATGTAGAGCACGCTCATATCTCGGGACAAGCGTCCCACTTTCCTCCCCGCTCCACCTGCCTGGAAATTTAAAAAAGCTGACGTAGAAGAGTCAGATTTAAATGAGTTGGCTTGAATCCTGCCCACAGCTGCCTGCAGCAGTGCCACCGGCTCAGGCAGGCCCGCGAGGAGCTACGCAGCTGACGCAGAGGCTGGGCAGCGTTCTGCACTGCAGCGGTGAATACAGCCGAAGCCCGCTGGCTTAAAACCACCCGGGGCCAAAGACAGAGGTACAGTCGTGACAGTACAGACATTGAGCTAAGTGACCTTGACCACACTGCTGAAGAAATTCCCTACCACGTTGCCACCAGCTGCTTCTTCTACGTGCAGAGGGGCTGTTTATTTTTGTCGCTCACCGTTTAATTAAATGGTAATCTCTATAGGATAGAGTTTATTGCTTGCAGCTTATCTCGGCACCTGTGGCATTATATAAAACCACCAACACTCCAAAGTAACACCTGCCAGCAAATCCGCCTCCCTTCCTAAGGCACGTATTCAAATCTTCCAGAACTTTAAAAATAAACACCGTCTACAACAGTGGTTTTATGTTAGGTAAACCCATGCTGTTGGCTGCAAACTGGATGCAGACCAGGGGCAGGAACGTGACTGCTATTCTGTCAAGTGAATCAGAGCAGCCGACAGAGAATTCCCACTGGCTTTACGCTAACTGTGGAAGGACATGCAAGAGCCGAGCTGACAAAAGTCAGAATAGGGTGCCCAGCTGGGACAAAGTTACCTCAGCAGATTATTTTTGAACAAGTTTGGATTGCAAAGTAAATTCATAGCAGATCAGCACTTTATATCATAGGGTAACTGCAGTTTATATATGGTATTAGGAGCCTTAAACTGAGGTTTACCACTCTGTGAAACCATAGCCTTAGGATGCAAGGAAAAGCTGGAAAACAAAAGGCTTACTCTGCTCTAAAAGAAGCTAACTGAAAAGGAGAAAGAAAATAAAACCATGGAAAGTCTAAAAGCCTAAATATTCTTTCTTTTAACATGCCTCCCCCCCACTTACTACAGTGCCACCTTTCCACAGCAGGCTGTTATTGCAGCATCATCCAATTTTTGAAAAACATCACACCTGAACAGGAGGTTGACATCTACCTGTAATGCCACCAGCAACCAGAAGGATATAGGGAGAATCTCTATTTCAACCTATGCCCCAGGAAAGCACCCAGCAAGCTCACTAGATCAGACTGGTCTGACAGAGAGCAAAACTTGGCCCTTTACTAACTGTATAAATTTTCCTTTTCACACCATGCACCATTAACCCCAACTACTGTTAATCCTACACCATAGTTAAGAGAAACAATCACTATTTTGTAACAGTTGAAAGAGCATTCTTGGAGTACCTGCAATAAATGTTCCTTACTGGAAAGCAATTAACACCAGTAAGAATCCTGACTGGATTAGAACAGTAGCAGCCCAATGAAAAAATACGGGCAGAGTTGCCGTGCAGCACATGCCTTAGGAGTAGTAACCTTATGTCAAGCATCAATCGCAGGGTCCCGGGTGAGGATGTCAGCTCTAAGAGGCAGTACCACATTCCTCTCTTCCCAGAAAATGCTCACTAATTCTGGAACTGTGCAGGGTGGGTTTGGATAGCCTGCAATGTGTTGTGCTCTCATTCAATGACCTCGCTCATCACATCACAAGAGCTAAACTCACACACTCTAAGACTGTGTTTTGCTTTTGTTTTGATTAATTAGTTAAAGAGGCATTAAACTGATTAGCACTCATCAGGTCTGCCTGCTCTGCTTTCACGTAATTTTCCACTGTCACTTTTCTGAGAATGAAAACCTGGGCTCCCAGCACGAAAGATAAACTATCAAAAAATGCCTACACAGAGCAAGACAATCTAGTCCAGACAGGTCTAATCAGAGGAAGGAGAGGGCTTCTGTGTGCTGCCTATGTTCAGATATCAGTGGTCAAATGAACTGAGTGAAGAGTCCTGCCAGGGAAGAATTACTCACTTTATAGCTATTTCACAAAAATGCCATGTTTTAGTGTCACTATTACGCTAAGGCTAGATAATTTTTAAGCCCAGTGTCCTCTTCCAACACTCTATCAATTCGTAGAGTGCACTGTATACCCTGAGAGCGTCAAAGCTGCGGTGCTGCAGAATGGGAAGCTGGTCTCTGAAATCCTCCCTGGCCTACACCTATTTGACAGAAAGAGGACTTGGTCCTTCGCCGCTCCCTCTTTGTTACTGATAAGCCTTGCTTACAACATGTTTTTCAGAAGAGCTGCCATATAGAAACGCTGACATTCGGCAAGAGAAAGCTTCGTCCAGAATTATGATCTCATTTGCATATGTCTGTACCTGACTGAGATATCCGAACAACAGAGTTTGTCGAGTAAACATGAACAAAGCACGACTCAATATACCCAGTCTGTTAATAACCAACATCTGTGACTTTCACAAATGAATCGCTACAGTAGATCACAAAGAGATGGCTAAAAGGGAATGCAAAAATACTAAACTGCATGAAATAACACAGCTAAATAACAAACAACAATCTTACCACAGAGCAAGTCTCTGCTCAATTTCCTTGAGAAAACCAGTGTGAAATTTGTGCAAAGGTTCGAAGTTGGAGAAAATGAGATTTTTCAGTGTTTCGGGCATGCAATCCTCTTTACTCACTGCATTCTGAAACCACTACAAAGAAAAAAGAAGAAAAATTATCGGGGAGTGGAATGCAGCAGGTATGATCATTTGCTGTCTTTATACACCTAACCCAGTAAGGACCTTATTTAGCTGGCACTAGGAGTGCAACCCAGGCTACCCCTGATACTCCTGCGTGCTGAACTGGTCAGGCCCTGCATAGTTAAAAAAGAAACTCCCTTCCCCTTTGCCCTAACTGATCAAATCTTCAAAATTCTTTTCAGGCCCAAACTGGTTGGTCAATACAAACTGAATTTACAAATGCCGTAGGTGCAAGAGAAAGAGTATTGCAATACTTGAAATGTTCCAGTAAAAACAAAAAATACGCTCTGCACTTTCTTTTGCCGAGTTCTGTCCGAAATCCCTTTGACAGGAGTTGGTACAGTAAGCACTCAAGCCCACGTTGCTGTGTACAGATAGAGAACATCATGCACTTTGCAAAGTGAACAAGTAGAAGGACGGTACTTGGCGCTTCCAAGACAAGACGCTAGTAGCAGAAAATAGGGGGGTCAGTGCCAAACACTGTTAAGACTGCAACAGGCTCCTGCTCAGCTGCGCTCTGTATTCTCTTTATTTCACCCTAACAGACCTATGGGTGACGTAAAGCCATAGGACTAGAGGGCTTGCCAAGGTGGCACGGACTATTATCTTCAACATGGTAACACTACTCCCTCCTCGCTACCCTGCGGGGTTCCAGCTATCTATGGTTGACTTCCAGCAGTGCCCAGAAGGCTGTTACAGTGGTCTTGATTGATGCTGCATCAGCTGAAGCTGACCCAGACCCACGATAAAGAGAGATCCCTCCCAAGCCTCCCTCTCCCCCATTTTATCTCTGCACTGAGCAGAGCTAAGGTTGAAGAACTGCACACCTATCAAGTCTCAAAATTCATGCACGACACTTGTTCCTTCTACCTTTTCCAGTGACGCTGGCTACTTGCTCGCTCTCAGTGGCCTCCTGGGCCAGTCATCTGCGGAGCACAGCTGACGGGCCTGCCGATTAGCTTAGACCCAGTTGTATGCCTCTCGGTGGCATGGCAAATTCAAATTTGCCTGCCACAAGAATACAGGCCAGGGTGGGAAATGGGGTTTAGCTCTGAAGAGCGAAAACTTTCTGTTTCTGCAGCCACTGGGTGAAACAGAAGATGAAAACGGCGTATCTGCTGCTGAGACTGCAGCCCTGACCACCATCCACAGCTCCTGGCGTCCACCCTCATCGGCCGGGCTTCCCAGAAAGCCGAGGTCAGCAGGCAGTGGAGTCACAGCTACCTTGCTGCTTGTTAACAACCGTGCTGCTCCAGCCTACAGTGGCTATGTCTAAGCTGGCATCAGATCAGCTGCCTCTGCCACGTGGGCTCCTGGAACAGATGAGAAGCTGGGGAGAAGGTGTCTCTCCCCGGTTCCTAGCTGGTACCAGCAAACTCTTCCCTGCAGCACGTCCTCCTTACCGCAACACTCAACACAGGAGGTGGCAATGCACCTCACGGAGTTTCACACGCTGGATGATTAAAGAGCTGGGAGGTCTGGAACTGGCAGCCCTGCTGAAATACCATGAGGGGTTTTGGATCCAGTGCCCTTTTACGGACAATTGTTATTTAAGGCCAAATCTTGCGCACATTGCTCTTGGAAGTTAAACAAGATTGTTGGTGTGTGTGCAAAGAAGGCACGTATTTGCCTTGGTGATTTTAACAATCACGCTCTAATTAGATGGTACAGATTAAGGACTCGTTTAACAGACAGCTTCACTTACTGAAAAATCAGAATCATTCAAACAGGTACTCCACAATATTTCATGTTAAATGGAGGGCATTTAATCCAGGAGAAAACATTTATATGTCCCTCTAAGGAGCTACTTCAGTTTTAAGAGAAGTCATTGAAAACCCACAGGCATTTTTAGTAATTACAACCACAAAGTATGAGAGCAAGAAAAAATAACTGAACTGTGTCCCAAGTTCCTCAACCTGATACAGTTTCATAGTGCATGTTACTAACCACAATGCAAATCTCTACTTTCTGCTTTTTGTTTTATTTCCTCCCTAGAGCTGTACTCCTGTGCACTGCAGAGAATACCTACAGTGCAGAATATAAAAGTAGCATGAAACAGCTAAGATGTTAAATGGAGCAGATGAAATACTACTGCTGACTACAGCTTCACATGTTTCATGAGTAATGCTCAAGTAAACATACCGATGTGATGACTTCAAGGTCCTTCAGGTATGTTCGTTCTGTGGTCGCTACTTCTTTAGCGATGAAGTAAGCTTTCTCAGTTGGGAATCTCTGCAAATTGCAAACACATTAGGTTTTCATCTGCTTTTATGGAGCTGCTTTCTGTAGGAAAAAACTGCAGACAACAATCACCAAGAGAGTTACAAACTAGTGACCCTTGCTTGTGGTTACTGTGACTCATGCTTGAATGTTTCTAAGCCCTGAAGCCCTGAAAACAATCCTTCCTTGGAAATATGAGAGAACAAGCACTTTCTATGGGTTCTTGAGAAACTTTTTTTCTGCCAAGGTGATTTCTACAGCTTTGGGGTGCTGATGTTCCTTTCAGTTTATTCCACATATCTGGAGCAGGACATATTCTGAAGTTCACAAAGAAATCCTTTGCAGGCTAGATAACCATTTGAATCAAACTTGACAAATAACAAATTTGACAAAATGACAAAAAATTAGTGTCTGACTATTGTAAGTTTCATTGTCAGGGTAAGAGTCCACAGTAGAAACACTCTCTCTCTCTCTCTCTCTCTCTAAAAAAAATCAAATCCCTGAGATTTTCCCAGTGCAGCTGGACAACCTAACAGTGGGAGAGGGGAAGGATTTTGGGGTAAGTGACAGGTTTCAAATTTCAGGGGAAAAAAACCCAAATCCTCCTGTGCTATCCAAGAGGCAAAAGTGATTTTGACCTCTTAATTCTGAAGAGCCAAAGGATCCCAATTATCTTGCTCTGTGTTGCTCAGGAAGCAGAAAGGAAGAGCAAAACATCCGTAGATCTTTTGCTTCTACATTTCCTTGCTGAAGATCAACGATACAGAAGATGCACCAGAAAGGGATGCAGAGAGACTGTGTGGGTGTTTCCTAGTCAGTATACAACCCGACAGGAACCATCATCAGCCGGTATATACAGCAGTCACTGGCTGCTGTAACTTGGACTGACACAGAGAATCTTGAGTATACTAACTGATTCCTGGCTTTTCCTCTTCACAAATTCCTCTCGCACATCTTGCTAACTATGCACGGTGGGAAAAGAGATCTTCCTTACACATGCTCCCACTTTCCAGCAAAGCCATCTGAGTTCCCACCTTCTTCCCCCTGAGATGCTCCAAGCTCAGGAGAAAAAGCAGGCAACAGAAGGACAAGAGCAACCCCCTCTCGCCCTGCAGCACAGGAGGGACGAGCCAGCAGGCACCCAGAACACCCTGGCTCAGACAGAATCACTTCTATCTTCAAAAAGCAGGTTTGGATGTGATGCTCCCTTATGGCTTTGCTGCAGTGATGGGGCTGAGCCAAACACTCCCAGCTGAACGCTGCAGGCTGTGGCTCAAAGAGAGCCTTTCCTACTCCCACAGCCAAATGCTCCCAGTGGTGCTCCCGGCAGAGACAGACTGGAGAGCCTGGTTTGGACACTCCTGCACAGGCTCAACGCTGTTCCTTTTCCCTCTGTCACCTGAAAGCTTTCCCTCCGATAATCCATTGGAGTTGACTGTTTTGTTACAACAAACTACCAAACTCCACTCCTTAAAAACAAGCTAGATTTATAGGAGACCCTGTCAAAACAAGCTCTTAAGGTTGCAACCAACAGGACTGGCCCAGATTTATCCCACATTAACCTTAAGGACACAGAGCTACCTCTCTTCTCTCTGCTACTTGAAGAGGAGCTGGGGCCCCTACCTCCTGCACCTCTGTTGAGGAGAATGAATCCAGAGCACTGAGCCCTCAGCTACCGCAGTTTTGTGGTTCCAGCCTGACCCGCTCCAAACCGTGAGTTTGGCCTCAGGAGCACAGGGATGCTCTTGGACACACCATGAGTGAGGACAGCAGATACCAAGTGACCCAACCAACCTAAGTTATCCGTGTGGATCTACGATGAGGAAGCTGCAGGGGGGCTAGATATTAGTCACTTTGACAAACAGCAGTAGTCGCAACACAACATGGAGAAGAGAGCCAAGGCCAACTGCCTCTGCCTTACCTTTCTTTTGACCTCTTCCTCATCATCAGTCCTGACGCACGATGGGTCATTCAGCAAAGGGCTGACCAAGGGAGATGACTGCTTGGCATCAGGGCTCAAGTTTGGAGATAAAGACATATTTGCCACCGATGGTCCTCCTTGGGAATTGATGGAAAGCTCTGAAAGATGAGGGCTGCCAGTCAGAGAACCTGCTAAAAAAATGGTAAAAGAGAAATCAGTTAGGACAGGGTCTCTCTGGAAAGTTCCAAAAAGAGTTACAACCTTAAGTTGCAGCATGTGAAATTACACTACAAGACACAGCCATCAGTGTCCTCAAACTAGTCCAAATGGACTTGAAGCCAGAGGAACTGCATCCATTTGCATTAACCAAGGGACTGAAGTGTTCTTTTAGCTGATGAAACTGGCTGAAATTAGTGTCTCTGTCAGGAAGGGATCAAGGCATACATGACTGAGCTGCAATATTTACCGCTAAACATCAAATTAATACCAAATTTTTCACCGTTGTAATCCACCCTATGAAAGAGAATAAATACAAGAAGGGGAGTCACCCTAGGAGTACCATTCTTTCTAGCAAAGTAGAACTTCAAAGACTCAAATCAGTACTTCATAGGTATCTACAGGACACAAGTTAGAACAAATTTATCTAGTGGAAGTCTAGAGAAAAAGAAACAATGACTTTCTACAGCAGTGTTGCTGCTAAGACCAGTTAGATCTAACACGAAGGGAGAAAACTACTAGTTCCCCAATTTCTACACACAACACAAGTATGTATATTATACCTTGTAGGTCTTTCCATGCTCCTCTGATTGTTTGGGACGGAAATGCTAGCATTACATTTGCATAAGACAGGCAATACTTTCAATGCACAAAGCATGACAACTTTAGATGATCACAGATATAAAGTCCCATTTAATTTTGGATTAAAAATATTAAAGAATTAGACAATTAATTACACTTCCATGGATTCATATACACTACATCAAATATTACTGAAATTAGCATTTTGTCTTCTGGGAGGCAGCCAGACTACTGACTGCACAAAGGGAAGAGTTTGCCAAAAATGCCCCGTGTTCTCCCAGTTATCCGCTCCTCCAAACCTCTGAAAATCTAAACCTGTTTTAGAAGATGGATCTGTCATGTGGAAGAACATTTACAGTCTGTACCATTTTGGCGTTACACGTTAAAATCCAACCAAAAAAATGTGACAAGCACTTGATTACCACAGCTAATAGGCTGTCTAGGATTAAATGTAAAACACATACATCACCATATATAATTAAGGTCAAATACATTTTACTATCATGTGTTTATGTCCTCCCTAGATTACGATAGGTAAGTGTTCTGTTGCTACACAGCTGAGATACTCCAGTAAACAGAGGCACCAATAAATATAATTAGGCCAGTAGTAAAACCTATTTATTTTCTGGAAGAACTCAAGATTTATTGCTAGAACACGAATGTTTTCCAGTTCCAAACCAGTTCATGTTTATATGTCATTCCTTTGAAAAGAGAAGGAAAAAAACAATACAGTTATCAGTTTACGTAATCATGACAGTTATGTAGCCTATTATAAATCAAAGTCAAAGCAGTATTTGTCTGAAATAAAGGTCTGTATTATTACAGCTAGCAAGAAAGGGTTTACCAACAGTTTCACACTAAATCAATGTTCAGTGAAATTTGAGAAAATGCCACAGCTTGTTACACAAATGTCAATTTTATTGACACTAGCACACAACTGTATACAGTGTTTTCAAAAGAAATGGAATTCATCATTGAGAAATAGTGAAACAGATTAATAGCAAGGTTGTAAGGTTAAAAGTACTTAACTCTACATTACAAAAGACATAAGAAAAGTGGTATCACCTCAAACGTGGAAACAAAGAAATTCTGGCACTATGCCTGTCATTTGACAGCGAATAAATGATTTGCACCTCTGTGAGAAGTTCACAGGCTTTATAGTCTAGAAGGTAAATAGCACCTATCTGTGATAGATAGATATATCGACATATCTACCTACCTATTTATTATCCCGGGTCTAACTTCTGATGTACTGGAAATTTTATCAGTACAACTCCAAGTATTTCAAACTATAAAATATCAAATGGACAGTGAATTAAAGACTTCCTAATCTATACTTGGAAGACACAACTTGGGAAAAGTATTATGGAAAGTGTCACCAAAAAGTGTGCCTAGTGGCTCACAGCACTGAGTATACACCCCATTGATTAAAGACTTGCACATCAATACATCACTGACATTCTCAAAGTTATTTTGCAGCAAGTTGAAATGCTACATCCTCCTTTTTGCTATCAATGTGGACATGAGCAGTGACCAAATCCAACCACTACCACTTAGAAGCAAGAGCTCAGTTAGACCCCATCTGCCAATACGCTGAACAAGTGAAAATTAAAGCTCACTATAAGAAAGCGGCTATATTACGAAAGGGCCTCAAAATGCTGTTACGTTAGCACATTCTGGGGCCCAATTACAACCAACATAGCCATAAAGATCAACACATTGGATGTTGTTCTGGTAAAGGTGGGAAACAAACTGACTGACTCACAGCAGAATGATTAAGTCATGACGAAATGAAAATGGAAGGTCTTCTCTCCCCCATCGCCAATCAATCAGGACATGTCATGCTAACGGGTCACGGCAATGCTGCAAAGTGACTTTCTCTTTTTCATGGAGCTGAGAACAAATAACCTGTATTAACCAAATGGTCTTTTGTCAGTATTTCATCTGACCTCCTGCCACAGAAGAGTATATTCATACAGGCTCTACTCATCAACTACATACTGCAGAATATAAACAGAAGCAGAAGGGAAAAGATCAATCTTATTTACACGGTACTGAAATTCCTCGCATTTTACCCTAAAGGATTCATTGATTGACAAGCAATTATTAGCATGTCAGTTGCCAGATATCAAGTGGTTCTGCACAGCACATTAGGGGCCTAAAAGTTTTGCAGCTGGTAACATGGAATCGTCTTTGCTCGTACTTCAAGTGATTTTTATTTAGATTCAGACTTGGACCATCTTTCAAATATAATGGAGCCAGCTACATACAGACAAACCAAGAGACAAGTACAAAAAGAAGTTTATATAAGGATTGCTGAAGCACATACTAAAATTATATCCTTGATGGAATGAGTAGGAATTAAGCATGTGCTTCAATTCTTTTCTGAGCTTGGGTTTAAGAAGAGAAACAAACACCGGTTGATGACAGTGGCAAATAATGAGAATGCACTTTACCACGGTACGCCAGATTAGCCCAAAATATCTGGAGTGGTTCTTAGTTCCACTGAGCCAGTTTACTCTCTGGACATTGGGGCAAGATGCTGCAGTAGGGAAGGTGACAGAAGAAGTAAACCTTGATTGAAATCTAACTTGAAAAAAAATCTACAAAACGACAATGGCATTTTACACAGCCACAGGACATGAAATTATGGGTTATCATCCTAGCCTTACACGTGTCTCAAATCACTCCCCACCAACATACATGTTCCATGTTCTAAGTAAAATGAAGCCAATGCCTAAAATCAAATACTTAACAGCTATACCTCTGTCAAAACACACATCACAGTTGCTTGCTGCAATTTGGTGGTGGGAATGCACGGGAGTGCTGGCAAGCTGTGGGTCCCCAGCTAGAGAGGGGCAGGCTGGGCTCTGCGCTTTTCTGGCCAGCCGTGATCCATCCCACCAGCAGTTATCTGCTTTATTCTAGTCTCCCATCCTGCACAGATGTTAGCCCACAGGGACTGCTGCCGAGGATGGTGTCTACAGAGCCTTGGGCTGGCTGAGCTATACCGCTTTAAAACATGGCTAGTACCAGGGAAAAAACAGTTCGAACCAGTACCTTTCAGTTGATGAAGAAAGTCTCTCCCAGAGGTCAATTCAAATCCTAGGTGAGCTGAACTGCCTGCTGCCTCTTTCCTTGTTGACTACACAGACAGCATAAGACGATCTGAAATCCCTGGTTAGAGACTTTAACGTAACATGGGAGGGCTCCCCTCTTTGTCAGGAAGACAAATGGGACTCAGTGTATCCTGAAGATACCCCTCCTCTACTCCTTCTCTCCTGAAACTGCTGAATAACAAACTCAGGCCATTTAGGGTTCTGTATCCGCTTCAGAAGAAACAGTTTCCATCCCTACGCACTGTGTTTTAACAGTGAGGGAAAGTACAGCAGTGTTAAGATGCTCCTGGGTATGATGTTCCTCTGTAGAGTACCAAGAACTGAAAACGACTCAATTATGGAAACTGAGAGGAAACATCAACCATTACTGAAGGTGACTGAAATTCTGCTGGAAAACTTCACGTACAGCTACAGTGCTCACTAACTCAACTGTTAAGGGTTATATTGTTCTCAAGGTTTATAGGTTTATTATTAGAAATTATAACATATTAAGAGCCAGAAAAGCGCTGTTCTCAGTACCTGGAACACTGCAGGGCTTATTCTCTCTTAGGCTTGCTCCACAGCCTGCCCTGCAGTCAGGGGAAGCTCATGACACCCAGATCCCAGTTACTCTGCTTTAAGGACAGATGAGCGTTTTCTAAACTCCAGTCTGGTAGATGAAACCCAAGCTGTTGCCCCCATACCACTTATGAGCGCTCTTTAATAAGAAAGTATCCAACAGAGCTGCCGCTGCTGTGGCCACGCAGCTAGGTCTAGCTTAATTTTCCATAGTCACAGTGGTTGCATACCTCTAACTCCTACCTCAAAGTTTTTGTCAGAGAAAGACTCATAGTACAAAATGACATGGGGGACAGACAGTACCAGATGAAGTGGCAGGAGTTTTCATATGCACTTCACCAATGACTGAAGTACCTTGGATTGGAGAAGAGTTTAATAAGGGTGTCCATCCCTTCTCTCCCCAACTGTGAACCAGGCACACCCACGCTGCTGAACTGAGTTACGGGATGGAGATTTCTGCTCTGCTCTCCCTCAATGCTAGAACAAAATCCCACTGACTTCCACAAAAGCTTGAGGGGGAACCGTTCATCAAGCTGCATTTCTCTTCCTCATTAAACAAAACAAGCCGGAGTGCTGGATACAGTTTGTTAAAGATCTTGAAAAGTAGTTATATATCAGCCATAAATTTATGTACAAACGTCCCTGAATCCAGTACCAAAGAATTTGAGGAAGAACAGGAAGAAAAAACAACTCGGGAAGAGATCTCAAGTCACACATAACCAATAATTCTGCCTGGCTTGAAGAGGAACATGACAGGGAGAAATGTTTGCTTTGACTTCACAGCTTCAAAATGCATGCCCACGTCAGGAGTGGCAGTGATTTGGGAGAATGGTGCACCTTCTCAGTGAACCGGTTTCCTCATATTTAGGACAAAGCATCAGCCAGCAAATGGACAGAACAATTAAACCAGTGACAGTTTTACAGCAAAATACCAGTTAGAATGAGTAAAAGCCTTCAATACAGGTAAAACTAAAAATAATAATAAAAAAATTAATTCCATGCATACACAGTTAAATGGCTTGACATGCTTATAGTCTCATCAAGCTTGGTGTTGGTTTAGTAGCCAGCAACCTCTCCAGTTGGTAAAGGTCCATGCTTTATTGGTATACTGCAGTATTAGACAGCGGTGAGTGTGAAATCAGACAGTAACTGCTGTTGGCCTACATCAGGGTATACTCACATCTTAAGAACAAAGAGTGAACATTACAGCCTGGGAAGAATACAAGGTCACTGGGCATCAGTCCTTTGTCTAGCCTTGATCTTTCCAGACAGAAATAGAGCAACCTCTAGAAGGATTCCCTGCTGTACCCAGGGTTAGGGTTGGTTTGCTTTTGTTTGTCTTTAAATCAACATGACACAGTGCTACAATAGAATTGAAAATGTTCAGCCTCCATGTAAGCTTATGCCACAGATACTGTCCATTTCAACAAGACATCTCCCCAAGACTGCAGTGATCCTGCTTACAAGCTACGGCAGACAGACTTGCTCATCGTTGGGTGCAGCCTTCATTAGGAAATGAAGGGCAATCCGATCATGCTCAATGGAGCCCAAATGCCCTGGAAAATGGACTTTCTTCCCCCCTCCCTCTCTCCTCTGCTCCTCAACGTGGTGCGGTTTCTCAAGTTGAGACTCACAACCTGGTGGGGTTTTTCTCCAGTTCTGAATTGAGGAGTGCTCTGTGAGACAGGATCACTGTAATAAGAGGAATTAGGTACTCCCAATACAAATAGGTATTTCTGCAGTAAAAGGACATTGAGACAGTGCTCCGAACAATGCAAGGAACAGAAGATACACCATGCCTTGAGGATAGACAGAACATTGAAAAGGCTTTTTCTCCCAGATAGGTACATGCTGACAAAACAGTGCATACAATGAAAGAAAAAATGTTTCTCTTTAAACGGTATTAAACAAATGACAAAAATGAGAATGAAGTCCCCAGCATTTTCAATTTTAAAAAGTAATTTTGACTATCGAGAGTTATTAAAAAAAATCTATGCATGTGCACACACAGAAATCAGGAAAAGGGCTGGATAAGTGAAACACTGCCAAGCTTATGAACTTTTGTTAGTGGGTCCAGGTGAGTTTTTTAGCAGGAAAGGGGAAAAATAAGGATTCAACTAATCAAAGATTTTTAAGTGCCTCATGGAAAAGCAACAGGCATGAGCTCTAACATTCACTGAACTAAACAGAGACCTACCTCTGATCTTGCTGTAAACCATCAAAGGCAAAAACCTGTTTTCTTCTCAAAACAGGATTTGCAGCATTTTAAAGAAAGCATCTAATCTAATTTTAACAAGCTCGAAAGCTCTTGAATCAGAAAACATTCATTTTCCTTCAACCTTCCATGTTCAATCAGTGACAGTTGTTACCATTACTGGCTTTAGAGTTAATTTTTATCAGTAGGAACTGTGGATTTTTATGGTTCTTAGGGGCCAAAACTTTACAAAAAAAATCAATAAAAATTACACCTTAAAACTCTAATCATTCTAGAGCAAACTAATTATTTACCATCGTGTCATGCAAATTTATGATCCTAAGGTCTTTACCCCCTTTACTGTAATAACACCACCATTATTTACACTCATACTTGTGAAAAACATGCCTGTGAATGCACAGCTCAGCCAGGCACACGGGCTTTCCAGATCTCGTAACATTTAAAAGAAAGTGCTCACTGCTTTTAATAACAAACAACATAAAACAAGCTTATGCTACACGCTCTTTATAGACCACAGAACTAGAACAGAAGACAAAATGCTCTAAAGAACTGCTACATGTCACCCAAACTAGGCTATTTATTCATATGATGCCTTTGATTTTTAAGTAGAAGCTCTGTATTTTAAAATATCAATGGCATCACACAGACTAACCGTAGGGAGGAACGTAAAATATGCCTTTGTTCACGATCCACATGTTGCACAAGAATTATTTCCCTTATAAATAAGTAAATAAGATATGGGCCCTTGTCTAGGCATATTTCAGCAACTACAGAAATTACTGAAATAGAAGAAGAAAGAGATTTTGTTAATTTTAATTTCCTAGGATTTAAATTTCCTTCCTTTCTAGAACCTGACAGAACGGGCAAAATTTTTCCCTAATGTAGCTTGACTGAAACCAGAGTCTGCTGCTACCCACGTTTGAGAAAAGTTACACATCAGTCTAATCTTTGGGACGCCCCGATGTTAACACTGTGCATCAGCCACTTACAATCAATCAGAAACCCCCAAACCATCATCATCAAGTAGGAGACACCAACAAGCAGCTGGGTTTCTGACAAAAGGACTGTTCTGCTACCACTTTGGGCTGACGGCAGCTAACAAAAGAAAGGTGTATATATTAAAAATTGTTCCAGAAGATTCGATTTCCCTCATATATTTAGGGTCTCTCTTATTTGGTACGGAGAAGAGGATTGATCCCCTAAATGCAGAGGAAAGAGATGCGCTCAAATGTACAGAAGCTGCCTTAGGAAACTACACCGTTCAGAGAGAGCAGCGTTACTGGAAGACTAAAAGGGACTTTGGCTTCCTTCACTTTATACATGCCTGAACACAGAACGTCTTTCCTTCACACTCGCTGCCATTTCCAGCCAGTAACAACCACGCTGCTGAATGAGGTGGCTCTCCAGTGGTCCACATCCTTGTGCACAAAGTAAGTGACACCGAACTCCTTCACACACGTGCAGAAGTCAGGAAAAACTTGGATCGTTAATTTGTTTTTCATCATTAGAAGTTAAATTGCAGCAATTAAAATTTCACTCTAAAGTCACCTCTGACAGCAGTCTAATGCCTCATTATGACAAATGAGACTAGTTAAACAAACATGGTATTTGACAGAATTTATAGGTCAGACATCTTTTCTTCTGTTGAAGAACTGTTCCAGAAATAGCCACAATTCATGCTAATTGCATATAAATCATACTGATGAGATGTGAATCACTGGTTTTCAATATTCAAATTCAAGTCTGCTACATCAGTTCAACTGATCACACAATTCTTGCTCTCTGAGTACCCTGAGAAACTACTGGGGCTTTAAACTCTCAGGAAAAGAGTAGAAAGCATACTATGCCAAAGGGAACTGTAAATAAATAAGGCTAGACATTTTTAGTGTGCTTAAGATATTTCCTATTCTTCTCTTTTCCTTTGTCCTCTCAACCCTGGAGCCCCCCCCCCCCCCCCCCCGAAACTTCTAGTTAATTATGGAGACTCTGCATGTGTGTGCATTTATCGTGGGACAGAAGATGACAGAATTTAAAACATGTCTGCTTCTTAGTGAAGAAAAGGAGGAGCTATAAACAGGTTTTAGATCTGTCTAACCCATTTTCCATTTGACTTTCTCTGGTCACCACCAAGTAATTGCATGTACAGATTAGAGAGGCCAGACAGGAACTTCTGGCATGAATGCTACTGCTTCAGAATGAATACAGCTGCTTCAACTAATACGAGCTGCTCCACAAACATCTGTGCAAACAGAAACCAGCCCTACAAATATTCAAGGGGGAAAATACAGGTCCTGAAGCAGTCTGGTCTAATAATACTAGCCCCATTTAGTGAACTAATTCACAAACCATTGTTTTTTCACCCTTTGCTGGGTTCTAATGACTACAATCAGCATTGCCAATGCTGCTCTGTCGAGAAAATTCTGTCTAATTTTGCATGCCCTTTAATCTTGAAGCAAACTGGTAGACTGATTTAATTTTTCAAATTATTAACATGCAACTCTTTCATTATGCTCATCCATCTACTTTATAAATGATAGCTCCATATAGCTCACATAACGTACATGGAAATACAGCAAACCTAAAAACTTTCAGTTACATGTTGACATTTTTCAGCTACAGAAGTTTCTCGTCCAGTTTTTCTTGGACATAATTTGTATTTAGCATGCACTACAATGGTTAATAGGATGGTATCTGTTAGGCAGGCCTGTGAGCTATGACTGATTTGAGCCAACGGCAGCACTAGGCGCAAATCATCTTCAGAGAACACCCCTCTGTCATGCACAAGGAATATGTTTGCTAGGGGATATGGACTTAAACCAAAACCAGTGCAGTCTAGGCCATTCAGATATCAATTATTCAAAACTCCATACCTGCAATATCTTATGTAGGTCCTGGGTCCTTGCCACTATCCACGTTTCCTTCATCTAGCCAAATTTATTCCCAAATTTTATATCCCAGGTCACTGAGGAAAACTAGATATATGATATGAAAAACAACTCCAGAAGAAGATCCCAACAGGACATAAGTTCAAGCTGCTGCTGAGCTGGAGACAAAATTGTCTGCCATGACTTTTCTACTGTCATTGTAGAAGATGACTGAACGTGGTCAAGTACTTGGAATTGCAAAGAAAGAATCAGGAGTGCCTTTTATCCATAGACTAACTACATTCTGCACATTATTTTGGGACAAACCCCTAAACTGCTTTTGCAGCTAGTCTCCATATTCATCCAACTATATGGACAGAGTTGGCTCAGCACAGCAATAAGCCATCTGGACAGCCCAACAAGAGGCTTCCTCCACATCCTCTGGAAAGACAGGAGATGGGTGGCTCAGGACTACTCAGCTCAGAGTAGACGTAGCTGCTCAATCTTGTTGGGATTCAGCTCCCTCATTTGTAGCAACTGCCTAAGGATATCTGGGCACAGGATGAATATGGGATTTAAAAGTTAATTATTGAGAATAAAAAAATTCAGAACAGTGAATCAAAAGTACCATCAGCCACACTCCAAAATCTACTGGAATTGGTGGAAGAATCAAATCTTTTACTTAGTCTATAACTACCTCTGCTAGACTTGAGACACAGGTATGCTTAGACCACTGCTGTTGACCAGTGTATGCAGATTAATCAACGCTTGCAATGACAAACTTGAACTGACAGGCTCCTCTTCCCGTGTGTGCTTTGTGAACCAGAACGAGAATTCCTCTATCTCATCTCATCCGCAGTCTTGCCCCAAAGGTTTCTGTTCTTTCCTGTGAGATTTTTCTGTATTTGTCCCACAGAAACAAACTCCCAGATGAATTCTAAGGGACCTGATCCTATGTGAAAACATCAATTTAAAACCGCTCTCTCACTTACCATTCTTGGCAAGCACTCAGATATGAACCACATGTCTGGTGGAGGAATTTGGCCCACAGACTGTTTTTAATTAAATGCTTGTCTACTGATATTAAATGGAACTTCAGTGGCGTAAGAATGCTGCAAAAATGATTCATCCTAAATGAAGTTATTTCCTATGTAATTTACAAACTTTATTTCTTCAAACTTGAAGAATTCCACATGTGTTAAAACGACAACCACTTAAACATTTGAAGTTGAAAAAAATGCCAGATGACAGAAAATAGCTGCAGAAAAATCCTCATATTTCATTTTTGAGGATAATATTCAAAAGGGTGAAGAAAAGCTGTTGAGATAGGTTATTAGCAACTAGGCTAACTCCAACTACCAGCAGGTCTGTTGTTATAAATTATAAATCCATTATCTTTGTAGGCATATGAGAGAAGAAATCAGGCCTGAAAACAGTATCTGAAAGGATGCAAAATAGTAAACACCACTTATAAAACTTTATATTCACTTAAATCCAAACAATATGAGATCTACTCACTTTTCTTAAGTAGCAGAAACGACTGCAAGTCCTTTTGTTGAAAATCTATTACTTGAACTCTAATTTTACTGGCTAACAAAGCAATTAATTCATCTGTCCAGATTGCTATTAACTTTACTGTATAATATAACTACTGGTACTTTCACTGCACAAGCAGCAAAAAAATCAAAAGGAGACTCATGCACCCACTCCCCATGCTCACGCTATCTGTTAACGCAGGCTTCAACTACTTATATTTCATCTTAAATATTGAGAAGTTCAAGGCAATTATTTTACAGCTATTCTAAATCCAAAACACAAACCACCTTCTTTTAGAATAATATACAAGCAAGCTTTTCCCTAATTATCAATTTCGCTGTTTCTAGGTTCATGCTTTAAACTACAGGAACAAATGAGAGCATTCCCTGTCACCAAAATACCACTGTCTAAAGAGATGTTTTAAATCATTCCTGTTCAAAAATGAGGTATCTAATCTTTAAGAAAACCAACACACTAAAGGAGATGAGTGGGTGAAAACTTATATTTACACAAAGATATATTTTACCGCAAAAAAGTAAAGTATATAACAAGACATGCCTAACTACTGTAGGTATCTTTTTAAATATCCTTCACTCAGATTAAACTCTGTTAAAGTGTGCATAGACCAAGGCATTAGAAAAATTAAAAAGACTTCTTATTTTATTATTTTTGTAAAAACGATTTTGAAAATTTTATATTGTCTAGATTTACAAAGTCCTGTAACTTGTTCATCGGTACTTATGTGGGTGGATTCATCATTGCTGCATGCATGTACTGCATGATGCAGATCACTGCAAGTGACCTGCAGTTCAGTCAGTGCTGCTGTTCATCACTTAAAATCCTCAGATTTAGTTCCCTTCTCCCACAAGAAAAATATATATAAGTTAAAATTAAGGCCAGTGTTAAAGAGCACATCTTGTCTCTCAGCTCTAATAACTGCAGGACACTTCACATACAGGAGACCTTTCATCTGGATTTTCTTAGTTAACCTGGAGAAACTAGAACCAGATTTTATTAGGATACAGCCTTAATTCTCAATACTTTTAGCCTGTGAAAAGGAAGTTTACAAAGAATTAGTCTCTCTGTCCTTCTGCACATGTGCCAAAATCTCGCTACTCTATGTACAGTACAGAAGACAATCAGCCTGGACTACAGTTAGTCCCATCATTCTCTGTGTCAGGGGATGAAAAATTTATGAGGTGGCACTATGGGAAAAAATAGCCTACGACAGACTAATTGGATCCTGTACAGATACAGATTTTTCATGATCAAAGCAAAAAATAAAATTAAAGAGCCACCATCTCCAACCCCCCCACCAAAAATCACCCACAACATATCTTTGATGTCTCTATAATAATTCCACTGAAAGAATAAGGGGAAAAAAATCTCTTGCAATTAATCCTTATACTACACTGATAAAGGATAGAAAGGATTGCCTTGCAAGTAATACTAGTACCACTCTTCATTAGAGCTGTTTCAATCTAAGTTTTTTCACTTGAATTATATATATCTTTCACCTAGTTCTCTTTCTTGCCCAAGAAAGAGTTTGGAGTTTCAAAATCTCCATCACCAAATCAGCCTGTTGAACCCACTGAAGAAAAAGCCAATACTGTCATTGTTCCTGTATACATGCTTAATTTGTATCCTCAGTTCATCAGTTAAAATTATAAAATGGGTTATGAAGATGAGTAGACCAAACACATTCTTGCTATGAAAAGATTTTCCAGCATATTTCAAGATTTCAACAAGTCTTGCATTTGGCCGTAAGCTTAATTTTTTCCCCCTAACTCTGTTGAGGCACTCATAAGTTGCTCTCCTTATGTGGGAGAGAAAAAAAAAAAATTGTAAGAGACATACAAAATAGCACAACATACCTACTTAGTTTTGTTTTTGTTTGTTTTGTCAAAATAACTAGTCAAGTGTCAAAGAAGCTACAATATATACCTAAAATATGACTTCATACAAAGAATAGGTGAGTGTATAAAGTCTTACAAAGGTACCTAAATCAGTAACAATTTTCCTCTCCTCCTGCCTTTCAGAGGAGATGCATTACTGTTAAGCTTCACCGAAACTTCTCCTTGTTATTGTATTTCTAGCATCCGTTCCCTCTGGCTGATCAGCACAACGATAACGTTTGAAATAGCCCATGCGCTGAAATTATTACCAGCCACCCTTTACGAGCCCCAGAAGATGCAACCGCTCTAATGAGCAGCCACAGTATCCACTGGTCTCATACGCCCCGGTCCCTAGCAGCTGAAGACCTGCACAACATCCTCATCACTGAGGCCAACAGACACATCCTCCTCTACCTCCTCATCAAGCTGAAGGCTTCCAAAGGAGTACTTATTTCTAGGCATGGGAGAGGAACTCAACACAATGGGATTTCCAAACACCAGGGGGTGAGTGAAGGGGTTAATGATTTCCGAGTCGGAATCGCTAGATTCTGTCCCACTGCTGGTGGAGCCCTCCATCATCTGGACTGCAGCCATGTGATCCAGCACGCCACTGGAATGCAGCGACTGCACGACTGGGCTCTGCTTTGACTGTGCCCCAGCTGGCATACCGTTGGCCATCATTTTGCCTTCTGGAGAAGACATCTTAGTCACTCCACCTCCTTTACAATATCTCTCTGATCTATATTCCTGCCCAGGGGTTGAGGATATCTGGCTTAGGATAAATGGATCTGTAACCGATTTATTGCAGAGATTTGGCATTTTCTGTGCACGAGGCCGTTGAGAACCTGGAGAATATCTGCAATGCTCATGGCAGCTACTGGCGTGGCTATCCTCCTCCCCAGTCCTCACCCTGCAGTCGTGCCCATTTTCTGAGACATAACCCTGAGAGCCAGTTCGGCTCAGGCTCATGTTAGGGCTTGAGCCTTTGCTACTGGGAGGCAATGGAGTGGCCAGTGGACTACGGCTCCCTGCCCCTCTAAACATTTCATCAACCAGTGAGCTGTGCCTTGGCATCCTGGGGCTTCCCCCGGTATAGAAGGAGAGATTAGCTGGGTTATCATCAAGGTACTCTTCAGAGAGATACTGGCAAGATTTTATAGAGGCTGAGGAATCCCTATATCTAGTTCTATTGCGATTTTCATCTCTGTAGTGAATATAGGCACCACTGGTCAAATCACCCTCATAATTGTCATTTGTTTGGGAATATGACCGGGTTATTTGTCCTCTGAGGAGATCATACTCGCTATCTACATCACTGCAGTCAATGAAAGGAATGGAGGTGCTGCTGCCATGAGCAGCCCTGGAAGCTGGACCTGTGCTTGGTTGCTGTGATTGAGGTCTGTTCTGCTGCATCCTGTCCTTAGCAGCCTCCTCTTCTTCCTCCACTGTTGACACCACTGCTCCATCCACCTTTCTGCCTTCCTTTGGGCTCTTCTTCAAGGAAGGGCTCTTCTGCTGTCCAGTGTCTTCTGTTGAAGCTTTCAATTCCTTTCCTTGCCGGCAGCTCGGCACTGCTGCAGCATCATTGTCGTCTCCATAGGCAAAGCTAGAGCTCTGGAAAGATAAAAGAGGGAAGGCAAGGGGGAAACAAAGGGAGAGGGAGGGGTGGGAGGGGAGAGGTTTGGGAGGAAAGGGAGCCAGAGGGAAAAGGCTATGTGTAATTATGCACCAGAATTTTGCACTGCATCTGCAGCAACATAGGAATCTCTTGAAAGCAGAAGAGGCAACCCAAGCTTCAAAATCAATTAGAATTAAAAAAACAGAAGTCTCTGATCTTCAAGAAGAGAAAAATACATAAGCTAAGCAAGGGAAGAAAAGGCAGACAGAATGTGGTGATATGTAAAAAGGGGTATTTGAGGTGCTTCCATGCCCTAAGGCAGCCATCAACACTCTAAGAACATCAACCTGTTCGCACTACTCTGAGAATCTGGAGGAAAAGATAAACACATGAGACACATTCTGCACAGCCTACTTATACACACTAAAAAAGCCATGTGTGGGCTTTTGAGCACCCCACATTCAATCCCTGGAGCATACCTGCCACTAGTTCATGGGCTGGCTTTTCTGCACGCATAAATATGTTGAATCTGCCCAGTAGCCATGCTGCATCTGCCTGAGCTTGTCTTAGCGATATTAAAATGCTAAAAGATATTTGAAATGGGCTGCATTTATAACAGAATTCTCCCAAGTTCTTAGGTTTGCAGAAATGAGGGAGCCTGTGAATATCAAAAGGAAGCAATGCGAGGGAGGTGAAGGTTCGGGTAGCATTCTTAAATACACTAATCTAGTAGCTTGCTCCTGCCATTTAAGCTCTACCTAACATAAGGTTATGTGATTAAAGGTTCGCCTCCACAAACACAGATGAGCACACGGACACAGGGTGGAGGAACTTCAATAACCTAGTCAGGAAAATGAAGCTCCTTGACCCGGCTCCTCTGGGGGCTGTCCCAGGAGAGCCATCAGCCCATGGTCTGGGTGTGTCTGGGATGCCAGCAACTGGAGAAACCAGTGCACGTGCATATTGGTTGGTTGGGTAACTCAATGTGTAATTGCTAGCAAACATTAAACTGGACTAGTTGACGAGCAGAATAAGAGAGTTGGAAGCCAAGTACTGGAGCAGCCATAAGTCAGGCCAGACACTGGAAAGACTATGAAGCCTGGGGGTCAATTACTGGCAATGTCCTGGGTCTGTACCAGCTATTGGAGAGACACCTTTGCGTGTGTGTCTGTGTGAGGTAACCAGGAACCAGAGGATCCCAGTGTCAGTTACTGGCTAGACTGAGAGTCAAAGATTAGTTACTGGAGGAACCCATAGCGCGTGTGTGTGTGTCTGCAGATCTGAGTACCAGCAATTGGAGTGGGGCTGTGAGCCTTAGGGGTTTCTATGCCCAGGTACCAGCCACTGGGAGACCTGGGGATCCAGGGGCCCACTACTGGATAAACTGAGTGTCTATGACCACCTGCAGGAGGGATCCGCATCGTTTACCTATTTTCCACTAATGAACTTTCACCCTGATCAGCCAAGGAGTGGAACAGCCACTGGCACTGTCTTGTGGGAGAGCTGTTCTCTGTGTTTACCTGTGTGGCTGGCTGTGTGTATACGTATATATATTGTATATGTGGGTGCCCACAGTGAATACATGCTCAGCATTACTACTGGCTGGACCTGGGAACATGCAGCTGCTGCATCCTCACCACTGTTGGGCTATTGGATTTGCAAACTCCTAATATGTAACAGCTACTAACATAAGACAAATCCATTACGTATCTATCAGAGATAATGGCTTGAAAGTTCAGAGCTATAATTTTTCTGAGGAAATAATTCTTCTCCTCCCTGGTTAATACAATAACACAGCTTGCCATGGGCAACCAAGACTCCCCAGTGAAGGAAAAGAAACTTTTCCCAGATGCAATAACCAGCTACAACCTAGGGACCAGCAGTAACACTGTGGATTGCAATTTTTCAGATGCTCGTTAAGTACAGCTCAGACACGCTCACTATTTGTATTTGTCTGGTTGTCTGGAAGCAATGCTGTTCCACAGTGGAAATGAACTTGTTCCACTTGCAGAACCTAAAACTTATGACACCCAGGGCTCCTCAGCTCCCAGTTAAACAGAAAGTGAGCAGAAAACTATGCTCCTAGAGTTTCAAAACAGCAATCAGTGGAAGGTAATCTAACAAGAAATGTTTAAAAGGCATGATCCAGGGTTTCACCAACATCACTGACTTGTTTTGGCACCTCTGTATGCTGTTCTGAAGGCTGTGCAGTCAGACTCCTGATGGAATGAATCTTGCTGTGTTTCCTGGAGATAAAAGGAAAATTACAGTAAGAAGCCATTTCAGTTTTTTCTACAAATAGGAATCAAGAGACATGCCTTCTTTAAAACAAAACCTTTGAATGGTAGCTTTCATAAAAGTTTGCTCCAAATCAGATTAACATTCTTCCATTCTGTAAAATTTAAATGTGCTATGCGTTGCAAACATACCATTGTAAGAAAAGGGAGAGGTACTGAAGCAAAAATGGTTTATCACCAGAACATGAGACATAAGCAATGAACTGTTGTCATGGTCTTCGTGGAATTTTGGCCATTACTTTCAGCTCACCATGAGCAAGATGAGGTCAGACAGAACTGGCTCTAGCAAGTTGTAAGCTTTCCCTGGAGACCTCTCCCTTGAGGTTGGCTATACCTGTTCCTGTTCCTTTTAGTTTTATTCTAAGATGAATATGTCTGTTCACATATGTTAACCACAACCCACCAAAGAGGGTGCAAATCAATATGGGAGGAAGTTACCTGTGATGGCAGAACAGTCACTGCTGAAAAACAGATTGAAGACCATTGATTTTAAATAAACTATAGGTTGTGCCACCTTCCGCCAAAACGTTCAGGACCAAGGTGATACTATACAAGTGATAAACTGTCAAACCAGCGAAAAAGGAATTTTTTACGTGGACTGGTGCCAAGATCTTACAATATAACTAACTGGAAATCATTTGATTAAAACATATTGGGATAGTTCATTTACTTCCTCTCACCTTTCAAACTGCACTTTTTTGTGCCCTCCTTCTTTAACATAGTCAAGAACTTGCTTCTGAGTCCGACCACTGGAAGAAAACCACAGTTAAAATATTTAATGCAATATACCACCTGGTCATCATAGACATGTATGTGGCCTGCATATGAAGTCACAGCAACCAGAAAAGTATTTGTCACTATTAGCAGAAACTCACATAGAATCATAAGGAAGGGGAGCCACTGGTCAGATACACACAGATTTTTATCATTTTGCATGTTACTTGCCTCTTTTTTTGCTATGGAGCTACTTTTTGATGCCTTTTCAGAACTGCTTAAAATCAGTTGTGTGCCCTTTACAGGGTACTACATTACTGGGAAGTCACCACAATAGAAAGCGAAGCAGGGGTTAAGTTTTCCTCTCATGAACTGAAAACATTCTTGAATCCTCTCGAGTCAAATGCCAGCCTTACCTGGTATCAGTAAAGCCTGGAACCAAGATGAAAACTGCTGAAATGTATTTCATGACTCAGCTGCTACTACTAAACACGTCAACTGTGTTTAGTATATATATAAGCTATATAAGCATATATACATTTTCTGCAGAGATTTAGGCTGGAAATCCCTTTCTCCCCTTCTGCTACAGGCTGTGAAAAAGTAGTGAGAAAGCCTAGCACTTCCTATTGTGCACAGTTATAAACTCCAAAGGGAACTGAGAGCAGTAAAGGAAACCCACACCTCAAGAATGCTCAATAGAGAATCAAATCCTTCCCATTCATTAGAGGTTTTCAACTAACATAAGTACCACAAGGCCTGGAAAAAATTACTGAATATATGTAACACACACCACAGTGAGTGAAGGATGTAGCCAGAACTTGCTCTCCAAACCAGGAGGTAGACTTGAATGCAGCTACAGTCTATTTACTCAGGGAGAAACTTAAGTTATAGCTTGTTTACCCTAACATAGGTCCTTCCATTTTACTTAATTTACTTTGCAGGCAGGAAACAAAGTGGGAAGAGAGTTAGAATGGCCGTATTTACTATGTTCTTGTGCAAGGCAACTAGAACGTACAGTTTATCTCAGCAAAGAGGGTTTCTGGCTTTTCAGCTTACATCACCTTTGCAAACAAAATAAACTGTATGAATAAAAGGATTTCCCCCCTGGCATACACAATACAATATCTCCAATGAGGCTTCTGCCAGTGTAAGAAAAAACCCAATAACCCAACCATTAAAAACTTTTCTACAGCTCTCACAATAATGCAGGTAGACATGGCCTTAGCATCGGTGGTCATCTCACATAAATTCTTTGCAAGCATAAACGTCTCAGCATAAAGACAAGCCATTGCTTTTAACTGCATAGAGATGGGTTTACCACAGGGACATGCAATGAAAATACAAATCTCTACTCTAATACATAGGAGAGATCTGATCCTAGAAGCAGAGGATCCAAAGAGTGCCAAAAAGTTGCTAGCTAGTGTTGCTTAGCACACAGGTGGATTTTCTTATGTGAAACCAGGTGGAACCTAAATACTTTATATCTTACTTCCAGAAAGCTACTTTGCAACAGCTACTACAAAATCAATGCAGGCTTTTTGCATATTATGTTCTTTACACTGTTTTGGCTGAGAAGATGCAATGGAAAATATAAAGGAGCAAAATACAGTGTAAAAAAGGGAGCTGAAAATAATAGGTTTAATTCTAGATCATTATGGATGTGATTTTGAAATGGGGAGGTGACAAAGGTGGAAAGAAGAATGCAGGTCTTACCTGAACCTAAATGATGAACCTCTAGAAAAAAGAACGGGTTTGGGCTTTGGTTTAGGTTCCTCAAAAAGCCTGAAAAAGGCATGATGCTCTACACAGATCTTCCAGAAAGACTTGCAAAAATCTCGACTGGCCATAAGGAATTCCAGGGTGTCCTGGAACGAACTCTGAAAATTGAGATAGCATTTGCAATGTAAGCAAGCAAGCAACATATATTACAGAGATGCATTGACAAAGCAGGTGCTATGCTACAAAAAAAAGCTTTTTCCCAACTCATTGGCGTTCAGGCTTAACAGACCGTATCCTTCTCACTTTGAGATATCGCTGGTCTGCTTGGCAGTATCAGACCTATTGCTCAAACTTCCTTTCATTGGCAAATATGACAGAAATAAAGAAGTGGTCTTAACTTTAATGAGAAGAGGTGGTTTACATGCTATAACTTAAGAATTGATGATATAGTACCAGAGTCGCAAGCAGAAGATGACTCTGTGACATTCAGTTTACATTTCCTTTGCTAGGACTGCTCACCTGAGACGCCAGGTTGATGCGTGCAGTACCAACAGTGAACATAAGCAATTAATGTAATAAAACCAAAAATCTTATTGAGGTGATAAAAACCAAAAATCTTATTGAGGTGATAAAAACCAAAAATCTTATTGAGGTGATAAAAACATATGTCTGATCTGTCAGTAGAAATTTACCAAATAACCTTTTGTCAAGTTCAGTTCCTGACAAGGACTTACATTCACATCAGGCCGCAGTTTGATCAGAAAACGTTTCCTCTTGAAGCTCAGCTTTCGAACCTTAGCCCAGTTGAAGGCATTGATCTTCGTGTGACCCTACAGAGAAAAAAGCCAGCAGAGTTTAAGCATTCCAGATCTGAATGGAAAAATGTAGACCACTAAAGAAAGCTTGTCATAAATTAATCATCTATTCACTTCACTTGAAATTATAATATTTCTTATCATTTATCCTCTGATAATGCAAACCATAAACATCTGGTGCTGTGACTGAAGGCAGGTTCTTATGGTTAAACTCTTGCATATTTATAGGACTAGGTATACTGAGTTGATGTGAAAGCCATCTGACCCAGTATCATGGCACAAAACAGGGTGGCCCAGCTTTTGCCCAGATGATGTTATCTTGTTCCACTATGCAGACTCAGATTTTTCAGAGGACTAACTCACATCCCAGAGATGCCTCCTTCTCTTTCTACCACCTACAGGGAACCCAGGGAATCCAGACACCTGACGTGTCACCTCACTTTGATGGGGTAGATTTCCTTCCTCTTTGTCTGTCTACAGCGCAAAATAAACACCCCTTTAAATGTTACCTAACTGGGGAGGGGGGAGGGCAGCAACTGAAAGTTTTGTATTGGAAATACAAAATACTGGGAGTATTTTGACCTTTCATGGGGAGCAACAGAAGTAAAAGGAACCCAAATAACTTACTTGTCTCTGAAGAGTCAAAAAATGCTTTTCCCCCAAAAAACAGCAACCAAAAACCAGAAGCAAACAGCTAGCCTGAGAGAAATTATCTTCAAAATGCTACAATTCCCAGCCACTGCATCATTAGCCCCTACATCCCAGAAGTCTCGTTCTTAATCTTTGTTAGACGGTATTAGAGGTATTATTTTAAAATATCCATTACAGCAGTTTGTGCAGTAAAGATTTCAATACAAACATGCCTACAGTACAGCACGGAAGTTTCAGAGAGCTACTACAGGATTGCTAAATCCAGAAACCCATGTTGATTTGGGCGTCGTCACCAGACGGATGTAGGAGTAATGACAGTGTGATGATGTCTGCTAAGTCAACCTGCTGTCTAAGAATCACATAATTAATCTCCCTTAGAATATTCAGCAGCACTGACACCGATTTCTAAATAAATGGCACGCTTTAAAATAAGCCTGACTACTGCTAGTGCCATTTGTGAGTGAACCTTTATATTCCTTGAGGTCATTCTAATGAGGTCTTCATATTTCAATTTTTATCAGTTATATCCAAAATAAAAGGATGAACTTAAGGCTCTTGCCCTATGAAGTGCTTGAAGGAAGCCCTAAGCCTACTGCCAGATGCCAATTCTGGGCAGACTCCAGCAGGTCAGAACCTGACTTCCTTTTCAGCATTCAGTCTTCAGGCTTGATCCAGCAAAACTTCCAAGCTTTTCTGAAAGTTCCAAAAAAAAAAAACCAAAAAAAAACCCAAACCCCAAAACTGTTCTGAAAGTCCCAAACACATTAGGACAAGAAGAGACGACTGAGTTTTAGAGCTTTACAAATCAGGCCTTGGGCCTTCAACTAGCAGCTACATCTTTACAGAAGGATCCCAGCTGTCTGCTGGGACTCAGTGAGGTTCACGCTGTTTTGTGTGGACACATACTTTCAGCTGTAAGACAGTCTTAATTTATAAGGCTTTGCAACTAATTACTTCAGCTGATGAAAAAATTGTGCGGTAGCAGGGAAAGGGTCTGAACATAAAATTATTTGAGTTATGTGCATTTCTAACAACATCCTGGTTTTCTCACGTTTCAACCTGTGCTTCAGTTTGGGTGTTTTACTAGCAACCCATTTAGTTGATGCCTACATCCTTCTCCATGTAGTCCAGTTGTCTGTTATTTTATTTGTCCCTGCTTCACACCCATTTAGTATGCACCACTCCTGCAAGACCTACCTGCTCCTGTATGTAAGAGGTGTCAGCATGACCAACTTGCAAATTGTGAGCTGCGGATCAGTTTGCATCCTGAACAGCACATTGTGGCTGCACATGGAGTTCTACCCTGTGCATGCAAATAAGGTAAGAGTCCCTGGAAGTGAAGGACCTAATGCAGCTATAAATGGTTTAAGGTCACTGTTAGAAAATAATTGGAAGTTCCTGAATTTTCCCAACAAAAATCTTTTAGACATGGCTGAGGTCCTGAATTCTTATTGCTGTAAGAGATCTCTCTACTTTATAAAGTACGAAATCATGCCCTGAGCAGCTCTAACCTGAAACACCAGAATGCCTGTGTTGGCAACAGCCAGGTTGATTTTTGTCCCTTCCCTGTCCTTGGCTGGATGCAAGCGTATTCCATACATCTCCAGCCGACGGGCAATCTCCAAAAGCTGGAAGTCAGACTCTGCTGGTGTCTGTCCCCTTGAGAAAGAAAACAGAGAAGGCACACAAATTCTTCACACCTTTTAATAGAGATCAACAGGTCCTCTAGTGAACAAAGAGACATTTCATCAAAGAGACTGAAACCTGCCAGAGGTATAATATCCGTATGGTTTTTCTATGTCCCCAGATTTTTATCAGAGAGAACAACAACTTTATCTTAGTCTAAACCAATACCAAAGAATCCACAGATTTTACAGTCCATTAGAAATTTTGATTGCTCCAATTCTGAGACACCCGATACAGCTAGATTTTGAACCATTAACTTTAACAGAATTCACTACCTCTCTTTGTATTTTCCATTGGAAAAACATGCTGTATTCCTAAAAAAAAAAATAAATCATAAATAGAAGTGTGTAAGGATGTTGTTCATTGTAAAAGTGAATGCAATACCCAAATGAAGTAAAACAGAAGACATGAAAACCTTAACATAAATGTATGGGAACCCATAAGCACTAAATTAATCATGATGAAATTATGCAAAAGTTTTGATTATTACTGTTATAGAACTCCCTACCACTCATATCTAATTCAGTGTAACTCAAAATGAAACTGTTCAAGTCTTGAAGTGTTCTTGACAGCAAAAAATACCTTCCTATGCCTTATTTATAATTCTTTTAACCATCTTCTTACTACTAGTCTTTTCTCCAGGTCTTAGGATAGCAATTTGCATCATCATCTTGAATCCTACTCCCCCAAATCCCTAGTTCTGCAAGCACTTTGTGCTTTTCCTAATACTATCAATAAACCCCTTCTTTACCCATCTCTAAATACAGCATGGAAAGGTGAAAAGGCAACATTCAATGTCCTTGAAATCAGAAAGACTGCTGTCAGAAGTGCCTGACTGATCAGTCATAATTTGCAATCATACCTGCATGCACAAAATCAGCAATGAGGCATTTTGTATGAAATAGACTGTAAAATAACGGCATGCTTGAATGAATATCAAAATCAATCGCTCTTTAAACATCTTGTTATGATGACGGGAGAAAGGCAGGAGTAACCTTCAGGAAATTCATAGGCTTGAATGTTTTTTGAGAAGTAACCTCTGAGAAACTGAGAAACTCAGAGGTCCAAATCTCTTTTGTACTTATGATCTAGCATATATTTACAGTTAGAACTACTCTAAATGAAAAGAAGGCCAAGAACAAGAACAAAAAGGGCTTACATGTGGCTACGGTGAAATTCCATGATTTTGTCTTCTAGTGCTTCTTGCTGAGGTATATACTTGTTCTTCGCTAAGTGTTCACGATCTATGGTTTCATCAAAATCCCCAATCTCAGCTATGGAGAATTTTAAGAAAAGTCTATTAAAACATTATATTAAATCTGAATTATTCAGGCAATCCAAAAGGTGCAGACAGCTGGGAAGAGGGCAGAGAAGCAAACGCAGTTTCTTGCAAGCTGTGTCATGGTTTTACGACTCAGATTCCCACCGTTATCTTCCACACATTCCTCCCTTCTCTGTGTTAGCACGAGATATGTGAGAAGAAGCCCAAGGATTCCTCCCATCCACCACAACCGAGTTAAGTGGCTGTTGGATGTCAACTGCACAAATGAAGGCATCACAGTGCTGCCTTGACTTGTGTGCAGGGTAAGGGCAGGGGTGAGAGGAAGGACAGCACTAATTCAGCAGAACTCATCCCTCTCTCTCACACGCATCATGGTGCTCAGGTGCCTTTCCCTGGAGCAGCCAAGCACAAGCTTCCTCCCCAGGCCCATGCCCCACACTGTAGCCTTTGTGGGAAAATCTGAAACATGGTTTTGTTTGCTTTGTTTGAACGCAGGCATGTATTCTACCTCATGGGGTTATGAAACATTTGTCTTCCTCTAATTTTGCAGCAGTTTGAGACACATTCTGTCTCCCTCCTCCTCAAAGTTGCTCCCATCTGCTGCAGTTATTCAATACCGTGTGTGCAACAGTATGTCACACCCACCTTCCATTTTGCAGCCCATTCAGTGAGATTTCCTTTTTTTGGCGGGGGTGGGCAGGCAATCTACGTGTGGGTGCCAGATTACTATCTTGTTGCCTGCTATTCTTGGAATGCCTCTGAAAATCTTGCTGTTAGCTTTTTCACTGAACAGCACAGCAGCTTCTACCTGCAAACCTGCTGGAATAATAGCAACATTGCTACAACAAAGGCTGCTACCTTAATAACGTCAGTGAAATTAAAATGCAGCACCCTCAAATTAAATCCAGGTTGCAGTCAGACATGCTGTTGTTGCGCAGTTGACCTGGGATACCACAGACCCAAGACCCTCAGATCCTTGCCTCATCCTCAGCTCAGTTCTGCCCATGTAAATGAACCCTTAATCCAGTTCTGTCCAAAACAAGCTGGTTTGGAAAAAAGAAAGGTTTCAGATGATGTTTAAAACACTGTGGGTGATTTCTGACAAAAGTTTGCCTGGGATCGGATGTACCTGCAAATGCGGAGGGGGAGCAATAACCTTGTGTAGGCAGGGAAGATGAGGACCAAAGCATCTATGAATGACAGAGCAGTAACCTTTCAACCCCAATTGCCTGCAGCCACACGATGACTTCTTATACTTTGGAGGTCAGAGGTGGAAAAGAATTGATAACTGAGACTATCTGATTTCCACCTCATCCCATCTGCTCTGAATCATTCCTTGAGACAGGAGAAATACTACAGAATCTTTGAGAATTCTCCTTTGTAAAATGTCCCTTTTGTCCCCATCTCAGAAACACCTCCCTCACTCCAGTTTTACTCACCCCAGCATCACAAATCTTTAGGGTCCGTTTTTAACCCTAACTCAAATGAAAGGCAAGTTTCTCTTCTTTAATGAAGCCATAAACCCACCTAAGTTTGCAACACCTCAAATAACACGGGCCTCGATTCTTTAAAATGCAGTTCATACCCTGTACATCCTTGTACCCGGATGGACTTAAACCACCTTCTGTAGGGCTTTCTTCAGAGCCAAGAGTACAGAAGAGTCTTATTTCACCTCTACGTGATTTCTATAATGTTCTCTGCATTTGTCAACTGCAAATCCATTATCAAAATTGTCCTCCCGGCTTTCAAGTTACTTCTGAATTTGTTCTCTGTGACCTTGTACTCAACAGCTTTTACTTTTCTCCTCAGCCCTCCTTTTCTACCTTAAATGCCTTTCTAGTAGTGGTCCCTCTAGAATGAGAGGGAGTTATATTTTGACATATTTTGAATATTGTCAGCCTCACATATAACTCTTCTTTAAAATCTTCTCTTGTGTTTTAGCCAAAGATTGATTTCCACTGATGCTCCCTTTTTTCTTATCTTGCAAATGCATTACACCATGCTGTATTCCATCTGCATTAGCACTTCTGATATGTCTAATGCTTTGTATTTCAACTCTTTTCCTTTAATCAGTCCATCTTCTTACTTCACACACTCACTTTACTGCATCATTTGCAGTATCAAAGCATCCTCTCACTTTTTACACTTTCTACAATGCTTTTAAGGTATTTTTAAACAGAATGTTTCAAATATAAATTTCATTCTGTAACATACATGCTAATTTAACAGAAACCCATTTGCTGTCATATTATGATTTCATATAAATAACAGTCTGTAACATTGACATAAGCTTGTATACATAATATAAGGGCCTCTTGGAATCAGATATCCCCCATGGAAACTGCTCGCAGGCACAGCATTAATAAGACATACAATACTTAGCCTCCTGCATTCTCAATCTTGCCACTTTGATATCATTACTCTTATCAGCTGTCTAGTTTTATTTTTGTTGCAGACAAATATGTAATTTTTTTTTGCTACTGAATAATAAGCTAGAAAGAAAATAAATACAAAAGACAGCCATGTGGGTGAGATACAGCTATAGACTCTTGGCAAAGAAAATTTTCACAGAAAAATGTTGGAGACACAAGATGCATAAATAAATGAGACAGTTGCAAACTTTTAGCAGTGGTTTCTAGCAAACACTTGTTACACAAAAAAAGGGAGAGGGGGAAAAATCATAAACACCAAAAAAAAGGTCCAGCTTGCAGTCAGGAGATGGCGAGGAGAAGCAGCACTGCAGGTGCACCATGAGGCATAACATCCCTCTGCCCAAAATGGCAGTTCAGATTCTGTGAATACTACCTCACTTCTGCATGATGAATCTCTCAAATCTCTCCTTCTGACATGATGGAAAAGCTCTGTTTTTCAGTACAGAAGTATCTTACCTTACTCTCCCCATAAGGAGAGTACTACTTGATTCCTAAAATCCCAGTTCAGAATCACTCTGCACCTCATGCTCACAGGTGAAGTGGACAAAGAACTAGAAAGATTTCAAATGCATCGTGATCATTTCCAGTTACTGAGGAAAATTATTTAATCCAACAGTATAATGCATCTCAGCAGCATAAGAGCAATGGTGGTGATTTGCCATTTTTGCACACTTGGAAATGAATGCTTCTTGCCAGCCTGCATAGGTGTGTCAGGGGGAATGGCCAAGTGTATAAGGGAGGAATTTTGAAAAAACACTGAATTAAATTTGAGTTTGACCGTGGGGAGAAGGGAAAGGGACAACTTGTAAAGGTGAAAGGACATCCTATATTTTATCCCCTTATGCTGTTGCTTTAGGAAAACAAGCTAGCAGTTGCACTCTGAGAAGTTCAGACACCACAGCTGTAGATGGTTCAGTGAAGAATTTAACTGAGTAATCAATAAGAGATGAGTAAGACATGAAATAGGATCTAAGTAGAAATCATAAGGAAAATAATGCATATAGAGTATAAGAGCTCAAGAGAGGATGATCACGAAGCAATACCTCAAATGAAGAGGGACACATGCATTAGGGTGTCCTCTCCCCAACATCTTTCTTTGGTGCACAGACATTTAGTAGGAAAACTCACCCTCCTAGAATGCAGTGTAAGAAATTATAATCAATTTCCCCCAAATGATCAAGACTTTTTTTCCTGAGACGAAAAGAAGTTAGAACCAGCTTAAACAAGGAAAGAACTACAGCTGGCATGCTGGACACCATAATGGGAAAAACTAAAAGACACAAAAAGCTCGCTAGTCAAGGTTATTTTTATTATTTTTAAAGGTCTGCGCTGCAAAAATACTCAGTTTTAAAATGGTATGAGGAATACAGAATTTCAGAGACTGTTGTACAGCTTCTTATTGCTACTCAGGCACACTGGGCAATGACGACCATAGCAAACAGAAAACCATGCAATAGTTGCCTTTCCAACAGCAATTGATAAGAAACTGTCCTAACACTCAAACAGCCAAGGACAAAGGATCATGAGATTTTTCTGTTCATCACTAAAGAGCTTCTGAATGTCTTTGTTGACTGCAATTTCCATACAACAGCATTTCAGTGGAAATATGCAATACTGAATTGTACAATGACCATTCAAAACAATGGTCTATTATGACCATTATACATGCTACTAAATGTTTTTTCCTAATCTTATTCTCAAGATGAGTATCCATAAAGTCTTGAAATGGAAAACATATGCTGCCTTTCAGGTGGTCTGGAAGCTAAAAGAAGCTTTGATATGATGAACAAAGTTAATGTATGATTCTACTGAACAGTCTTATTGTGCAAACTTTGCAATTTAAAAAAAAAAAAAAAAAAAAAAGCTTAAAATCTGTTGTTTTTTTCTTCCCTACCAGTTTCCTCTTAGGACTGTGATTTAGTCTGGCATTCTAAGCATGTTTATTTACTACATTCTCTAGACAGCATACAGATCTCCAGGAATTTGAATGCTCTGCTGACATGATACAAAGTGTAATAAAACAGGAATTCAGAAGAATTCAACCTGTTTGCCACTGCCTGCAACGTTTGCTTTTTAAATGATCCTAGGCAGACTATCGAATGCAGTGCTTTAAAAAATGTAAATCCAGTGTCCGGGAGCTCTTCTTTAATTGAAAGAGTAAATTATCTGTATTTGAATGCCATTATACAGAAATACAATAAATTGTCCATATGGCTTAAATCTGTCCCTATGGCAGCTACTAACAGGTAACCCAGCAAAGCATGTCCAGCCAATCATCCTGTTTATCCTCCTGGAAAGAAGAAAAAAGGGAACTTACACTGTACTATGTGTGAGATTAAGAGGGCAGTGCTGGTATCATTACACGTTAGCCTTCCCTGTGCCAGGTCCTGCTTCACTTGCAATGCAAATAGGTACCTGCAAAACAAAAGTGAACAGAGTTACACGAAGCATGAGGGGAAAGATTGGAAAGTATTTCAACGCCAACTCTGGTTTTGACTACATGTTCCTTTCACTTTTTGTAAGCCACAGAAATGATCTGAATTTCCTAAGTTTAGAGGCTAAATAAAATATAACAGATACTGTATTACAGCCTTTGGAGTCTTACATGATGGCTGCTTTGCAGAACTAAGACATCTCTCTCTTTCTCGCTCCTTCCCTCCCTTGGAACCAGAGTAATGAGATATGACGGTGGAAGCAAATGTGACAGCTATTAAGTGCTCAGCAACCACGCAGCAAGCAGCACTAGATAATGGAGCTGCTTGTAACTATGAAGAAATGCCAGATAAACCAGTGATTTAGAGTTATCAGTTAATTCTTGTAGAATAGAAGGAGAACTCTAAACTTCCACCTTGGTACTCACCGGGAAACAAGGAGCAAGATCTCGATCAAACAACTCTAGCTAGCTCTGATACTTTCATGGCCCCATTACCTGCACCGCCTGTGCACCAGCCATTTTTAACATCGTCTCCAAACCATCTCAGCCACATAGGGCAATTCTACATCAACAGTTTAAGTGCAGAGACAACACAAGTCCATGACATTATTTCAACATTTAAATTTCTTCTAGCTTCAACAGGAATTAAAATTGCTTACCTCCACGCAGCATCAAATACTTCCCTAGAAAAAAAATGAGCTAGCAGTGGGCATTTCTCCTACAGTTGGTATGAAATCTGAACTGGTCAGACACCTTAACAAGCCTTCCAAAGACTGCAGCTCCTCTGGAGAACTCACACTAGGATCTCAACAGTTTTTAATAAGACTAGATTTTAATAGGTTCAGTGAAAAGCTCTCATTTGAACAGTGAGTTTCTGAATGAGGAGATGTAGGTAAACTAAATGAAAAGGGCAAGCTGATTTGAGGAGTATGGAAACATACACAGTACATGAAATAATATAGCATATCTAAATAATGTCCTTTTGAAACCTGCAGACATCTGCCTACCCATACAAAATTCACCCTAGTAGAAGAACATAGCCCAAAAGTGTTGTATTCTCTGCTTCTTCAAGCGATGAAGCTGTTCCCTGTGGATATGCTTTCACATCCTACACAATGCTGTGTACATATATTCAAGTTCCCTAGCGCGCACAGTTAAAATCTAACAAAAAAAAAAAGTCATTAGGATTCAGACACACATCTCCAGGTGCAGAAAGAGATCACCCAAAAAACAATTTACAGTTCACACACTAAGCAACTGATATGCAGAATATCTATTTGGAAACAGAAATGTTTCATTAGTAACACCATACTGTGAGTTCCCATTCATCCCTTTATTGTTTTTACTCAGTCTTTCAAGTAAACATTCTTTCTTCCTACCCCACATTTTACTTTTCTCTGTCCAGGCCAGCAAGAGATATCAATAATTTCTTTTTTTTTTCCATTCCATTGCTCCATTACCAAAATAAGACAGAGATAAACAGAGAACATCACAAAGGTGGACTTGTTCTTTATAAAGCAGGTCATAAGGACACAAGAGCTCTTTGTAAAAGAGGACTTCATCTTGTAGGAAGATTGAAAATAAAAACTAATAGTGAAAATACTGAATCGGAATGGGAAAATGTAATTAAAACATAATAATATAGTAGATCGGAAAAAGAGTTGAAAAGTTGCAGTGAAGAAATACTGCAACAAAACGATGTTTCTGAACATAAAGGAAAGACCTGTTAATGAGGAAGAACCGTAATAGGTCCCTCACATATACATTTACTCACAGAGAAATTTGACTCTTTATGACAATGCCCTGTGAAATTCAGAGCTAAAATGAAGTTTTTAAAATTCACTGAAAATAAACACACCTTTAAGATACCTCCTTCTGCATATGTGCCTATCTTTCTCCACCTTCCTCTTACTTTTCATTTTATTCCCTCTCCTTTCCGTTTCTCCATCTCCGAAGTCACACTTCCACCTGTGCAAACCTTTGCCATTTGCATTGGCTATACAAATAGGGTCCAATGCTGCTGCAACAACTCTCTCCCAAACACGTGTCCCTCAGCAGAGGAGTGCCCCAGGATGCCACCACGTGCCTTAGGTCCCTTCCAACACCGCTGCCGAAGGGGCTTCGAGAACTCTGTTGCTGAACTGCCTATTCTTGGGGGGAGCGAAGCTCTCCCAGGACCCCAAATCCAAGGAGGCAAAGGACTCCTGCACTTTGCAGAACCGCTCAGCGCAGACTGCAACTAAATGTTAGGGCTTATTTTTCAGGTGCATTCAAGGTTGGGACAAATAACATCAAGCTAATACTAAGGGGCAGCTATCGATCCTCATCCAATCATCTCAAATTCTATGTTCTCCCCTCTGCCCACCAGAGATTTAATAACAATATTAAAAAAAAAAAAAAAGTCATGCAGCTACTAACCTTGTCAGTTCCTCCTGCAGCTGAGCGTGGTCAGGTGGGAAGAATTTTACCACAAATTTTACAACAACGTGCTTCGGTCCTAGGGGAAACGTCAAAGGAAGTTAGTGAACCATCAGTAACACACTGGCCAAATTTTGTTACACGGAATGATGTACAAGGGATGACTCATGGAACCTGCACTGCCTACATACATGCAAACCTCCTATCCTTCGTTAGTATTCAGGCTATTTAGAGACTGCACAATAAAATTTACACACAATAAAAGAGAACAGTAACTTGGTTGATACTCTGCCAAAACCAAGTCTGGTTTTAGTAATTACATCAGCTGATCCAATAAAATACATTATGTCTATTTTCCTTCCTTCAGAACAGGAGAGCGCTAAAATACACTCTATTTTTCAAGTCCACCAGCAATTACTATTTCTATTTTAACAGCAGCTCATTTGTTCTGTTTGTTACAAGTACGATCAGTGACAAAAGGACCAATGCATCTCTCTCTCGTGAGAGGGAGAGGTGTCAGAGCATACACTCAGACTAATATGACCAGAGAAGCACCTAGGAAAACTTAATCTCCATGGCAAAGCTCAATAAATGAAGATCTTTGCTGATATTTGACAGAGAAACAAAATCGCCATAACTTTTCCTGTTCACTTCTACTCTTCCCAGAGCTGATGGCTATTTACAATTTCCTGTCTTTTCCCACCACCCACCATAACTTTCCCTGATGGCCCTATTCCAACCTGCTTCCTCCTCTTGGTCTCAGATAGTTCCAAGCTCTGCAGCAATGTACCACACAGTTGTAATGTATTTGCTAGTTCCTTCTCAGTAATAATGTCTTCCCGTTCTTTTATCCTGATTACTGCTACCTTTTGGCAGTGTACGCTTCCTTTAATCCTTCTTTTACTGCACTCTTTTTTTCTCTACCAAATTGTTCCCTCCATTGCCACCACTGCCTCTTCTAGTGACTGACTAAACCTTAGTGTCCTACTGGGTCAGCCCCTTCATACATTCATGTGACATAATTTCACAGTATATCTTTTAAAGACAGACGAGAAATAAAAAATAAGCCAAACAAAATTCAGTGAAGAAAGTTGAGAAGGTAAAGATCCCAACTGACAGAGTCCTAATTTATTCAAGTACTCTCAGACTGACAAAATAAATGACAGCAAGGAAGTACTTACTTCTAATCTGTTTCATAACAGGCTTCAAAAGATCAAGCCACACCTGAAAACAAAAGACGGTGGTGTTATCATCTCTGAACAAACTACTGCTCACAGAGGAGCATTTTTCATTGCACTACTTCGATTATCAGTTATTTTTTTCCAGTGTGGTCGTCATGCTCTCCCTAATTATACGTAGTGGGTTTTCTCCCCAAAACTCTGGAAGATGCTCAGGAAACAGCACTGTTAATGGGTTGTCACTGGGGCACAGGTTTTGAAGCCGTCCAGATTCAGAGAGCTGGGAAACAGTGAGGAAATCTCCCCCTCGTCTCAGACACCAACAACCACAGCACATTTAGTCAGGAACCATTCACGTTGTGGAAAAACAACCGAAACAAGGAATTCAGAAAAAGACAGTGCTATACTGTCATTGTGGTCCTCGCCCTAATTAATCTTGAGAAAGGCAAGTGAAAGGGGCTGGTGCTTGCCTTTGAGCTGGGAACACTGGGCAAACGAGAAATGAGAAGGTGGCAACCGCCTGGTTTTGGGGACCCAAGAGGAGTCCCACTGTGAGGCCTGGGCATAAATGTGGAGCTCCACCACCTTGGGGAGGAACGTTCTCTCAGGTCAAGGGCGTGAGGCAGACAACAGGGGGAAAATACAGTTTTCAGAGCCTAAACACCTGTTCTGCAGTCTCAGTCAGAAGGGCCTGGGCAAAATGTTACAGAAAGCCGAGGGACAATCACGCAGCAGGTAAAAGCGAGATGACTTGCAGGGCCCTAGGGAAGTGGGACAGCTCACAGTCCTGAGCCAGTAACTACCTGTGCCCAAGATTTGTATTTTGTTATCTCGGTAAATTGCCTGGAGCATCCCTTGGAGACGCCTGGAATTTGTGGAGGAATATCCTACAACCGTCACAAAGGTTAAAGCCATTAAAAAACAAATTAACTGAGTCTTCCTCTAGAAAAAGACTGTATTGAAATGAACACATATTTGACCTTTAATAATTTTAGATTATGCAGAGACTGAAACATACTCAAAATAGCCATTTTAGAAAATCACCTGAGAAGCCAGACAGGAACAGCCTGTATTGCTGCTATAACTGCTCCAATGCTGTTTGCTATTTTCATCATTACTAATATGAGTGCTTCCAATTAGCAAAGACCTCACATTCCTGCCCTTTCACACCCACTAATGTTTCTCAATGGAATTCTTTTTATGTTTCTCAGCCTATGAAAGGTTTGGGTTTTTTGTTGGTTTGTTTTTTTTTTTTTTTTCATAAAGGCTAAAGAAACTTGGTTATCCAAGAATAGGAACACAGTGTTTATCACACATTAAACTGGTTCTGACACTTTTTGGCATTTCAGTAACTTAAAACTGTTTTGTTTCAGAAAGTTGGCATGTGCATAATCTGCAACAAAGGTCAGGGACTTTGCCAAGTTTAGTGGGAAAAAAAAATAATCTTGAATATGAAACAGCCAGTTTACAAGAATATGGGAGTAATGTATTTTACTTGACACCAGAAAACCCCCAAAGCAAACCAAACCCAACCCCAAACCAACAAACTTCTCTCTCTCCAGAGGGAGTTTATGATACAGCATGAGGGCACAAGTGTGTCGTTCCCTTCTCCACTTTCCCAATCATCCTACAAGCAAGTTATAACATCCTTGACCAGACTGCTGGATACTAGAAATGCGCGTATTGAACGTGTGTAGGGAAAAAGGTGGAGCAAAATTAAGACCTTACCATTATCACCAAACCCAAGCAAACAAAACTTATGCATCAAGCAACTCCCACGCTGTACCTAAACACAGCCAATCTGAGACTGGTTTATAAACTGGAAATGAAAAATAATGTGAGGATTCAATTAAGATTCATGTTTTCAATTTTCTCTGGAACTACAAAGGCTAGATTATTTATTTTTTAAACAAACTCTGGCATTCTGTGATAGGGACCGGATTGCAGCAGCTGGAGAATTGGGGCAGACATCAAGTGTGATGAAACTCTGTGAAACCCCAGCAGGACATACAGCCCTCAGACCCTCCACGTTCATCTCCCATGCAGATCTCGTCTGCTACAAGCACGGCACACTTAAATGTATACAGCTGCCAGGCATCTTGACATACAACTGTCATTATGTCAGATATGAGGTCTGGAGCCTTGCATGTTGAAACAAACACAGCTGAACTGTGAATATATGACTTCATGTACATATGATTACATCCAAACAAATATGCTCTAAATATTTGTTTTTCCTTTTAAATTGCACTCTACATTGGAAAAGCAACTCATTCTCGTCAGATGATATGAATGTAAAATACACGTGTGGTTTATTTCTCAGACACACCATTAACTGCAATTTATTTTATTTGCACAATGCTTGAGTTCTACATTATGGCCATTATGAAGCTCAGAAAGTTTTAAATCCCACAGGAACATTCACCTCAACTGCATCATATAAAATGGTTACTATAATTTAAGCGTAAATACTACTCTCAGAGTGCTGCTCCACATTGAAACAACAATTCATAATCAAATCTCCTGCTTCAGAGTTTCTGTGAGTTGCTTTTAGGTGGTTGAAGGCGTTACTTCCCCTGAATCTCACCATTGTTGGGGCACAGCTGACTAGAGTAGGCAAGATTTGGGGATCTCCCCCTTTTTCAGAAGCAAAGATTGGAACAACCAGCAGGTACACGGACAAGCGCTCTCAGATACTTAGCTAGTATTTCCTTTTGCAAGAGTAGGTGCCAGGTAAATTACCATGCTCCACGCATGGAGGCATCTTCCTTCAGGTCAAACTGGCAATAGCCTTAGGGGGTTTTCTCCACCTTCTTCTTCATCAGAGTCCTGGCTCCCCCACTGTGATTGTCTGGACATATTTCCAGCCAGTCAGTTCCTGCCACTGCGAGGGCCTCAGGCACTGGCAGCACCTCAAACTCTCCTGTGTTCTGCCTCAAGCAAATAAACCATTTTGTTTTCACAAGACTGAAAACTGTTAGTTTACTTCAGGTCTCTGAGCAAAACACAGAGGCTCATCTATTTGAAACTTAATGACCTGTTAAGTAGAGAAGGTCAATCAAATGACCTTCTCTATTTTCTAGAAAACTGAAAAGGAACCATATATACACAAGACATTGGGATTTGTTTCAGCTTTACATACATACATACGTCAGGAACATCAGTATGTCATTATTAACATGGCTACATCAACCCTCTGTTGTAATAGTACTGTACGGTTGCACTATTTTGAAGAGTTGTGTTCAGCTCTCAAGTTACCTAAAGCATTAACCAAGCATATCTGGCAGAATACAAAACTTTCTAGTAAACCGTGTTTCATGTAAATCCAGGAGCAAACTGTGAAGCAGATCACTTTTAAAGATCTATGTCCATTTTTAAAAATTTCCTCTTTAATTATAGTTAGCCTAAACCATTATGACCGCTAGTCTTCAGTTCTAATGTCTATGTAAACCTGCACTAAGGCATGACAACAGATTAATGCAGCAGCAGATAAATCCTCTTTTGTTTCTTTTGGTAAGAAATATTGCTCCTTACAGAAATTTTATATAGATTGACAGAAAATAGATTTTTTTTTTTTTTTTTTTTTTCTAATTGCCCCAAGTCATGTCCTTCAGGTCAGCCAGGCTACTAGTGCAGAATTCACTAAACAGGCAAGAAATCCAGTATACACCAGAATGTACTGGTCAAACAATCCAGATAACTAGCACACATGCCAGCAGGTCACACAGTAAGTCTAAAGTAAAACAAACTTCAGAAAGAAAGTCATTAGAGGCTGAGAAGTCATTAGCCTTTGGCTTTCTCTGCTACACGATACTGTTTCCACCCTAGAAGTGTTAGTGCAATGCCTGAATGTTGCCAGCAGCCAGCAGCTGTTTCAGAGTCCGGAGTATCAGGACCAGGGCACCTGCACGTGCCACACAGCTCCCCAGACAGGACTTCCATCAATTTATTTGGGTTTTTTGGTTTTGTTTTCTTTTTTATTAACCTTGTTATATTTTATCTATCCATCTTCTTGCCCCACAATGTTTTTCATGGAACTGTGTCACAATCATTGCAACTTCTGTCTGCAGAGAAAGATTATTTCTGCACTCCACATTAAGCACGACTGTAAAATCAGAGTTGAGACTCTGCAGCAGTCAAGTCTTTGGCTTCTCTACTGCAACTTATAAAGATAAAATGCTTTTCCAAGTTGTGCCTGAATTGGCTGTTACTTTCAACACAGATGAAATCTGACAGGAGTAATCAGGTTTTAAAAACATTTCTTCAACGCCAGCAAGCAAGAACATTTTTTTAGAAAAGTCCTTTTTTCTTTTGGAGACTGAGGATTAAATATACCTCATAAGTAAGGAGCAGAGGGAGAGAATACAGTGTGTATGTAGATGAAAACCAGCTGAAAATTAATCCTTTTACATACCATCATCTTTTTATGATCTGGAAATTCAAGGCCAAAATAGTCGCCTTCAACAAGGTTCAGGTGGTTGCAAACAGCATCATGCAAAACTTTCCCTGGAGCTCTTTGCTGTAAGAAGAAAACAAAGCCTAGGGTTACAAAGATGCTTTTAATTAGTGGCAGAAAAATTATTATGCTAAGAAATTGCCTAGCAAACACCATGTCAAAACAGTTTACATAATCAGTGGATATTCCAACCACACCCACAGCGCAGGTGACAATAATTACACTAGTTTTAAAGCTACAGAAAATATCCATCCATCCCTGGATGGCAGCTCAGAATCCATCTTTACTGTATTTTTATTTTTGAGGGAAAAATACCATGAAATAAAAGATGTAGAAGAGGGGGACTTGGGATATAGTTTTCTTATGTCTGTCGAGGCTAATTTCTACTGTGAGTGTCGCAAGTTTGCTACTTCATCCCACGGCCCTTCAAGCCATGTCAGGTGGGGCTATGTACATCCGTGTACAACATACCGAAACCAAAACGTTCGTCGACAGACCTGTCATACAAAACACAAGCGTCTGAGGGTTTGCTTGACGCCGCTTGATACACAACAGGCTCAAGTCCAGGGTTCTGACTTCATATGGGCTTAACCCGAGCCTCCTGCTGTGAGGGACTGAGGCTGGTCAAGGTCCATCTGTGCTACCCTAACTGGGTTGCTGAGTAATTTGGAGGAGTCAAGTGCAAGCATTTCCTTCCACGTACTGAAAGTCTTCCCCCTATAAAGACCAGATGTTCTAGCCCATTATTAGCTCCCAGAGCCACCGCTTTGCTGATTGTAAGGATTCTTCTCCTCAGCACAGCAGTTAAATCCACACCTGCAGCAAATACTGTAAATTACAGCTCACCAGCAAGTCTTCAGCAAAAACCCCACTGTTTCTGTATAAAAAGGCCAATCGCTGAAATCAAATATTTTTGTTCCTTGGACAAATGCACCTATTTTAACTCAAGAGGCCCTGAAACACAGATCTCCACTCACTTCAGAGCAAATAATAATCCATTAAACTGCACAAACTCCACCATTACAAGAGACCCATCACACTCCAGACAAGTGCCCTTACACTCAACCTACAGATTGAGCCCTTTCCCTTTCTGCCCAGTAAATAATTACTAGAGCAAAATAAAAAAGCAGTAACCGAGCGAAGAAAAGAAAAGCATTAGAGGCGGGCAGTCCGGCCGACCTGGCTCAAACCTGAGCCTGAGCCCAGGTCCTGGCATCTCCAGGCAGTGCCAGTACCAACAGGTTATTTGCGAGTGGGCAGCCGCTCAGTCCACCTCCTCCCAGCTGTGCCACTACACAGTTTGGTCTCTGTTTCACTGGGATACCAAAACATAAATCCCCGGGTTTTTTCCACCTTGGGTAATACCTGTTTTTCAGCCACAAGCCAAAGTACAAAGCATCTTTCTTTCCAAAGGTGATTTATCTAACGTTGTCCAATATGAATTGTGAAAAGTAAATACCCAGCAGCAAGGCTTACGCCAGAGGAATTAAAAGGACGATGTTTTTCTAGGGAAGGCACAGGATATATGTGCCACCACCGCAGCGCTGCCACCCCGGTGATGCAGGACACGATGACCGAACGCTTCAATGCTGGCTGGTTTTGAAAGTCAGAAGGGAAAAGCCAAGCTCACCTCCCCAGGAACTTGCTGAGCAGGTTTTTGCCCAACATATTCCCAGTGCCTCTAACAGACACATGCCACCAGGAAGCAATGTTCACTTAGATTATTTTATTAACTGTTTGTTAATGTTAGCTGTAGCAAACATTAGCCTCATGAATACTGTCAGAAAACACATCAAGAACAATTGCAGATAGAAGTACTGATTTTTTTTAAGCATTAACTAAAGTAACTAAAGTAATTCACACCAAAATGCCAAATAAGAGGATACAGAGAAGGCGAGGAAGACAGACATCTATTTTTCTAGACAGAACACTTTTGATCTGATGTAAGGCCACCCAAAATAAGTCTGAAGTGCAAATATATTTGAATACACTCACTTCACGTTCTCCAGCTTCACTAAACCAAAAGCATCCCCGATGACCACTGCCCAGCCTGCACCGGCCATCGCATCTTGTGTGTCAGTTTTAACAGAAAGCTTCCCATATTTTCTGCTCCATCTGTCGCTGTATGTAGGCACATCCAAACATACATCATCTCTTAATGAAAGAGCTTCCCAGTAAGTGCATTGCGTTGGAGGCAACGGAATAATATTAAAAGACATTAGACTGAGCTTATTAACAGTATTAGTTTACTGCTCTGAAAATACACCTACAAATGATTTGGAAACTTCAGGCAAATGTTCCTGCTCCCAGACTAGTCTCAGGCCTCCACAGTCTGGCTGGGGCCACTAGACAGTGGAAGGACGTGTTTATCAGCCACCCTTGCAGCAAGAGGCAGAGGATAATTGCTTTCATCCTCATGCACAACCAGAAAAATGGAAACATGCCTGTGCATATGTATGTATACATCTTACCAAAGTACCTGATGGACTCCTGTCTGACAAAGACCAAACTTCATCGTTCCTGCCAGGGAAAAAAAAGGCACCTCTGGGAGCATGGAGATTTTTGACCAACAGGAAAGACGGCAGAGAGCCCACCAGTGTTACCACACCGCCCAAGGTTAGCTGAGGAGAGCAAGCCTGTCTGATCTCAGACCATGAGTAAGAGCATCTGATTAAAACCTGCTGAGCGTTCTCATAAAGTTTTTTTCTTACAGGCATTTAGACAACGGAACGGCAGTCTTGTGGAATTTATGTCACTTGGCGTTTTCTCTGGAGCATGCCTTGGTAACGTGAAATGCTTCTTTCTCAAGTATTGGTAAATAAGATTATTATTCTAAACTCATCTTCGCTTTGATCAGTCTACCTCAAAATAAAATCTGACAGTTTATACATGGGAAACACTGTACATATAAAATCTGCTGAGATTTAGAGCCTGATGACACTCTGGTCTTGCAGGACCAGAAGAAGTACAACATCCACACAAGCAAGAACTCTCAGGTCTCAGAGACGTTGATTCAGTGCCGTTCCATGACATCCCTACTAAAAAATTTAAACACAATAAATTAAAATCTCAGTCCGCTGGGTATGGAAGCAAACCAGCAGTCACTCAGGGCACAGCAAACATGAGCTGACAGAGGAAGCATTCAGGAATGAGCGCGCCGCACCGATGACATCATCTGTAGCCAACGGTCACGTCTGACCTGAACGTGGTCACAAGGCCTATGGGACAACACAAGTTTTCCGCAGAACTTTGACGGCGTTTTCCAACCGTCAGGCATGGCCCTGCTGCCGTGCCTCAGACGACAAGTGCTAGGCAAGCTTCATCGGCTCCCATCCCGCAGGCCCGCGGCTGCACCCGCGTCCCACGACGCAGAGTTTGGCCGCTTTCCCCGCACCACACCAGCGCCGGTCTGATCCATGGGGGGCCGTGAGCCCCCCAAAATATCTAGGCACGCACGTAAGGTCACAGGGTGGGGAAAGGCTGCGCTACAGGAGGGCTTTTCCCTGCTGCAGTCAGAAAGCACAGGCCCGTTACGCGACCGTCGCGGAAGCCTCGTACGCTGGAACGAGGGGAGGCCGTCAGCGTGGCCAAACGTGGGGGACACGGGAAAGGAGAGGCAGGAGACCGATCTCCTGCTCTCCCTGAGCATCATCGAATGAGAGCCCGCACCAGGGAGGGAAAGAACCGAGCCAAAAGGTGAAGATCAAAGGAGGAGGACGAGGCACGCGAGTGGGACGTTGACGTGGAGGCTGCCACAATGGAGGCTGGCGGCAAGACTACACCTCCAGACCGTCTGCTGCCACAGACGCCACGCTGTAAGGCAGCGAGGGAAAGGAACCAGGAGGGTACGGTATACTGGTGGAGTACAAGTATACTGGTGGAATACAACTGGGAGAAGGTCGCGTGCAACACCCGGGAGCTGGGAAACAGCTGCAGCGGGTGGCAGCCCCCTGCTCCTGTTTCTGTCGACAGCCAGATTCTTGTATAATCCGTGAAGAAACACTGCAGCTCCAGAGGGCAATTCTTCCTACCCCAAAACGGCCATCCGAGCACATTGGCAACGAACTTTTCCTTAGCAATACAGTTGCACTCTTTTACTCTTGATGACAAGGAGCCCAGGCACCTGCATTACAGGGTTCATATTAGATGAGGTGAATCCCAGCCATACTGACAGCAGGGAATTACTATTATTCTCTTGAGGTGGTATTTAGTTACACCAAAATAACGTTATAAATTTATTGCTGTGAAAAGAAGCTCACTGATTTCCAGCTACACATCCTTACTGCTTAATGCATTTTGAACTGGCCTTTCATTTAGCTCTGTGAAATCACATTTTAAAAGTCACTTTACATTTTCAGGGAACGTCAGGCCACTAACTTCTAAATTATGAATAATGTGCATCACCACATTTAGCTGCAAGCTATGAAGGTACCCAGTCAAAGTAGCCTTCTTTACGCATTATGCATTCAACATTTGCTATCTGCTCATTATTTCAGTCCTACTCAATTCACTCTCCCTCTACCCGCACCGAAATCCAAAACAGGATGTTGCTTATCATCTTCCAATGGTGAATATTTTAATAGGTTCAACAATTCTTTCATGTTCAGGCAATTGCCAGTCATTTAAAAAAATCTCCCTCTACGTACTTGTTTAGGCCATTCTTTGGCACAGACTGCAATACAGATTTTTTTAAAAAAAAGAAAAGCGCATAGCAGTATCCAGAAGATAACCAGGACTTTAAAAGAAGTGGGTTTAAACACATTCCTCCACCACCCAGTTAATTTAGCAATTATTTTACTAACCATCTACCCCCAAAAAGTGTCTGTTTAGGATCAAATAGTGATTTTATCATTTTTTATCTGTCCAGTCAACTAAACACAGTTTAAAATTTTATTTGTTCTTTCGCGGGTAATCACCCAGAAAACCCCTTGTACTTCAGATCAGTCCGATTCCCAAATTATTTTTATACTCCAGTTTAACAACTGCATTGAGATGATAGTGAAAACTTCATCCAGTATTTTCATTACTATTTCTGAAGTCATATACAGTCGTAATCAATACCAAAAATAACAACCTCACATTCTTAACAGCATAAATTTTCTCAGTTATTCAAAGCTGTTAAAAATTAAAATTATATATGTATCTACAGCTGTGAAAGGAAAGAAAACCAACTAACAAGTGCTCATGATAAGCAAATAGTATAAAAATAACCTCAAAGATGAGATTGAGCAACAGGGTTCTTAAACAAATAACCCTGCCAGAAATTTATACTTCAAAGAAGGCTTGAAAACTACTCACAGGAGAACAATGCTGTCAGCATCCGAAGACAAATTTCATGTTTTAAAGAGTTCTCCTTTCTGGCATAAAATGAAATGCATAATTCATTTTTAGCAAAAGTCTATTGCTCGAAGGGTGGGATTAAAAGCAAGAAGCACTGGTCTGAGTGTTGCTGCTCTGGACCTAACACTGCCAAGACACTTGGCAATCCTCTGCCCTTTTTCTCCTCTCCTCCCTTTCAAAGTGTAGGTGTTAATCCTATAGGAAGGATTAGATGACTATAAAAATAGCTCTAGACTATAAAGATAGCTGTTAGACCTGGGCTTCCTAGTTTTTACTTTGCCGTTCAGCTTAGACTGGGTAGTTAGGAAGTGTTGGAAGAAGCGTGATTGTCACCCCTACATACTAGGTCAAAGCAAAGAGGAGAAGTGACACCTTTAAACAGAGCAGCCACACACTCCCACCCCTACTTTTAAGCATGCAGATCCCCACCCAGCACCTACAGCCACCAGGTATCCTACACCCTCCCTCCAAATGGGGTGAAGAGGCAAATTTTCATCATAACCTAAAGGGGCCTCATTCCTTTTAAGATATTTTCCACGTGAATGTAGTTGAAGGCTCCACTCCTGGCACGTATCCCACATGCTTTTGCACAGACTGCACGCATACCATCAAAGGCAGGATCAAGGCCAAATACAGTAACAGAATAAGTCTCTTATACTGCCTTAAAAACAAGTGATTGATCATCTGCTGTGTGTGTACAATAAGACTATTTAGTGTTCCTTTCTTTCAAGGTTTTAGTGGACTGCCTCTCCACTTTACACTCAGCACATAAGCTGTACTCCCTTTAATGCCAGTGCTTGCCTTCCATAGTCTCTGACGTACAGTTTTACCCTTCGGTCGATTTTGGTGGTGGTGGCAACTTTCTAAAACAGTGTGATTGTACGATATGGTGCTTTTTACTTCAGGTGCGTTTTACTCCAAATACTTGTCCTTAAAAAAAATGAAGCAGCAAAGTTACACTTTTTCCCCCCACCTGTCAGCTACGACAAACAAGATGACTTCAAAAATGACTATTTTAAGGTATGTGATTGCCAACCAAAAAAATCAACACAACAAACAATTGTAGAGGCAAAAATACAAAGAGAAGGATTTTAATAACCATCTCATTCACGTGCATTTCCAGCATGGTCTCCAAAAGAACTTGCAGTTCTCTACATTTGAACATACAGTGGTTTGTTATTGTAACCATGCTGCTGGCTTTCTGATCACAACAAACTGGCTTATGTCAAAATATTTTCTAAAATAGGCAAAAGCAGAAGGATTGCTCTGACTAGACTTTAAACTCTCTTCCAATGCCCAGAATCAACTTTACTAGAAATAGCCAACAGTAAAATTCAGGTGAAAATTAAATACTTGTATGGAAAAGAAATAACTAAATAATCTTCTTTAATAGTTAAAGAGTGTGGAAGGAAAAAGAAAAAGATTATCTAGGAAAGCTAATGTAAAGTTTTATGCTGAGGCTATTCTCTGTAGTGCTTGGTTAAACTTTTTCTCACAGCAGAGTCAGACTAATACAAAATTCAGCTACAGTAAATCCTCAGGTAACTGTACATCTCCATAATTACAGTAAAGCTACTGGAATTGGAGGCTCTGCTTGGTCTCTTTTCACTTGGCTCATAAAATCATAGCTTTATAACTTAATGGGCAAATACCACCCACACTGCATTATATATGCCATTTCAACGTGCAAGTGAGGAAATAAAAAAGGAGAAGAGATGGGCTGGGCACCTTCAGAACTGAGCCTTTCATACCCCTGACCAACCTGTCATCTTCAGGTATAACAACCCAATCATTTGATTTCTTTACAGTTCTTACAAATGCAAACTGATATTAATACTGATTTTATATCCCACCTTTACATTAGTCTAATTTCTAGTTTACAAGGAGTTTGTTACTGCAGAGCCAGCAGCAACCACCACAAAGCTAGTGAAGCCCTTTGTAAAGAAGAAAGGGGAAGAAAGAGGCAGATTCTTGTAGCCTGGAGAATCTCCTCCTTTGGTAGCTGTGGGGACAAAATCCCACAGGAGATTTTACTTCGCACGTCCATCCCACTGTCATCAATGCCAAAGGAAATCTGGAACGGCTCATCAGCTAAACACCATGAACCCTATAGACCAAAAAACATCCAGCCTTTGATCACTGTAGTCTAAGTACACATCTGTTTATCACTAAATGTTATTCATAGTGAAAAGCATTAACAAAACACTTCATGACTAGTTTCCCAGTTCACTGGTTCCTTTAGCTGTATTTACAGCATTTTAACTAGCTGACTTCTAACTCTCAGTTCGAAAGTGCAATGGACCTTGTCTTAATTTTTCTGGACTGATTTAAAAACCTTACATTTGACACGCATGCACCTAAAAATCATTCTATCAACTTAAATGGGATGCTCTGATCCCCTCTGCTAACAAATTCAGCTGAAAAACTTCATTGTTGTCTGCCTAGCAATCCTCTGAGAAACTGTCCGGATGGGGACAATGCATGCCTTCACATGAAATGCGAATGCTGATCTCAGTAACTCCCAAAAAACCCTAACCCCCAAAACCATCAAACTGCAGCAACAGGTCTCTGCACAAGCTAATTAGTCCGCCTGAAAAAAAACAAACAAACAAACTTTGTTTCTTGTAGTACAACCATCACTGCTAACTTCCTTCAGATAGGTGTAAAATATTTGTGGGAAATCAGTAGTGGCAGAGCGAGTCTTTTAAGCAACTGTTTAAGGCTGCAAAATTTCACGCACCAACCATTCAGTTCTTGGTGACTTTCAGCAGGAGACTCTTCCCAGAGCCACTGTTACTAAAACTAAATTACTGTCTTTGAACATCATTTCAAATGCACAGTGTGGACAAGAAAAATGAGGCATTAAAAGAACAACGAGAAAACTTACTAAAAATATGTCCTCTTACTCCCTAAATTAGCTCCTGCAAATGCTGAGTCATCTCTGCCTAATTTTACTAGCAAAACTAAAAAGTGGTTTGTGGCTGTTCTTTATCCCATTAGCAAGGCAAACATCCACTGCTGGAAGAGACTGCTTTCCTTTCTGAAGCATATCATCGGCACGACATCCCAGCTTCAGAGCCTTGACACTGAATGGTGATGACTTGCAAGAACCAGAGCCAGCCCGTCATGAATTTCAGATCTTGGAGTGAATTGCAGGGCAGATGCATTAAACAGTGCTTTCCTCACAACCTGAAACAAACTACTTGGCAAATCAGCACTTAAGAAAAATGGAAGGCAACAACACTTCTGTGCTACATGGCTTTTCTAAAACCAGGTGCATGCTAAAAAAGCTTTCCTGAAAAGCTATGTCTCACTGAGAGGTGCGAGAAGGGTGGGAATCACCCCAAAGCCATCACAACTATGACACCAAAACCCTTCACGGAGACCCAGGGATGCCAGCAGGCATCTCTCTGACAAAGATTACCTCTGAATTATCTATGTTTAATTGACAGCCAGGGGGTGTAACTGGGCAGATGTCCCCACCTGGCATAAGCTGCACCTCCACCACAAGCCTCTGCCCACAGAGATGTGCCTGATGGCTACAGGCACAGAATCCTGCGGCACAGGGATGCCCACAGTACAAGCCCAGCGCGTGCATCGTGGGCACCAGCTTTGGAAAACACACCACAAGATTTGTTTTCAGAAACTAGGTGGGAGTTTGATGCGAAGCTGATAGAACCTCATTTTTCAGAATGTTTTCTTTATGGAAAGCTGTTTTACTGAAGCTCAACTCTGGAAGCAAGTATGTACCTGTCAAATAAATGTCGATATTACTTTCCCTCCCTGTGAGCAAAAAACTGAATGAGTTTAACCCCCGGCCTCGGCCCTATTTAGCAGCACACTGTGCTCCTTGTTTCTTGGGAAGAGCTACAACTGAGGCTCAGAACACTCATTAAAAATACCTCAGATTGAATTTCATACCCCACAACTTTTGAAAAGGAATATAATGGCACCATTCAGTGCTTTCAGTGTAATTCAGCAGCGTAGCAGCCAGCGTGTAATTGGGGATGGAAACCCCAGTCTCTGTGACACCCCTTATTCCTTGCCTCCCACTTTACCACTCCTCTCTGTTTCAAGGCAAAAATAATCTAACCGCCTTCTCAGGTTTTCTTTTCTTAACATCAAGTAGTGCTTGAGAAGAAAATAAAATCATTCTATTATTCAGACCACTTTCTTCTCTGGTCTGTTTTCTTTGCCTGCTCATTTTTCCTCATTTTGTTTAGCCATAAGCAAACACTTTACTAGAATGAAGGAGTAGGCAATTCTAAAGTCATCAAATGTGAAAACAGAATCCTTATATGCAGACTGGAAACATGAAAATATGGAGTGTTTTGAGTATATGGGAGTTACTAACTATAAAACCAGACTGAGATGCAAAATTGTTATTTACTATTTTTATTTGGATATTTTAGTTTAGCCATGTTTCTAGTAAAATCCTTTGGAGAAAAGAAATCATTTAAATGCAAGAACTCTGAGGCCAGGAGGGGCAAGAAGAGAGAGATATTCAGGCAAAATATTAAATCCTAAATCTAAAACAAAATCAAATGTAACAGGAAAAAGCTTCTGATAATCCCTGTTCAGCTCTGCATCAGTCTTAACATGACTATTAATCTGAGCAAGAGCTGGCACCATCCAGGATGGGATGTATTTTACTTTACTAGGGAAAGGAAAGCACATTTTAACAATAGGATACAGAACTTTTCATGACTGGATTGCTAACTTGAAAGGACACCCTTAGATGATGCCTTCAAGCTGTGGCTGCTGCTAACCTATAATGTACTCACGTTACACCCTAACTCTCGCCTTCAGCCAGGCCACTGCTCCAGCTGGATCTAGTGCTCCTACAGCCGCGATGCGAGGCAGGACAAGGAAGGCAACCCTGCATGAAATTTGAAGAATTCAGTTTCTGTAGGATCCGCTTGGTACCAGCCTGTCTTGCAAAACCAATGCAGACTGGCTAAGGAAAAGCTTGGCTGCAGCATCCTACAGTTACTCCAGATTGGATGTGGAGTAATCCTGTATTTTATGTGTAAAACCGAAACAGAGATGGTCTCGAATTCATTCCTAATGAGTAAAATTCATACCCACAAAATGTTTTCATGGAAACGAAACCTCCAAGTACAAAACCTAAGTCTCAAAAGCTATCTCATCTTTATCTGAAAGGCAGAAGTTTTGTGTTGGTTTTTTGCCAGTCAAGTTCCCAATAGGCAAGCGTTTCTTGTCTGGTTATGCAAGACGTGTCACCAACCTGACAGACTCAAACAGCTTGGTAACCTTTGTATCATGGATGTATAGGAAATGTATTCAACATTTCTCTAAGCAGCCTCAAAAGACCTTGACTGAATACACTGGGAGCCTGAACTGTGTTTTAAACATGCAAAGAAAGACACAGGAGAAAAAGTGAGAACTGTCTATACACTTATGGGATTTGCAAGGGAAAGTACAAGCTCTGTGTTTTGTGCATCACTGTGAAGTGCTACCTTTGGTGGGACACAAACCAGAGTGAAAAGATGAATAAGGGGAATTGGTGTAGTGGGTGTTAGAATAATGGCTGCTTCTACCAACAGATTTCAGAGGCACCTCGTAATGATGTAGTCAAGTCACATTGTCAAGGAAAGATAAAAAATAACCACCTCCCTTTTTAATACAGCTACATGGTTTTTCAGAAAGATGCTCAGGAGCTTTTCTGCCCGTTCTTTGCAGCCTGCCTGCAACGTGCAGTGTCTCGTAACATAGCAGACACTTCGAAAAATCCACCCATGAATCATCCCAGGTCTCTGAAAGATGAAACTGCCTGTGGATTGTGGAAGTCTGACGAATGGTTATGTTGGCAAACAACAGGTAACCGTAGCAATCGTCAGGAAGCACAGAGGAGTGGTGCTGGTGAGCAACACAGAAACAGCGACTTAGCCTCCAGTCACCTCAAAATCCAAAGCTGCTGGGACTGACCCATATGTTGAATCTAGCATTAAACAGCAAAGCAGCGCAGACAGAGTAGAGATCTGCTTACACATTTGTGGCAAACCAGGGAAAGAAGGGATTTGTGTTTGTATCTGCGGGGCAGGGGGAGGTGGAGAGGGAAGAAGGACTTCTAAGCTGCACATAATGTTGTCTGTTAACAGCACATGGTCTGAGCTGGGCAAAAACCTTCTTGTCGGTCTTCAGAGTGCTTCCTCCTGACTACAGAAAAGGTTTTACTCTTACCTACGTTGAACTTGGGACATTCAATTTTCACTTGATTTCCCACCCCTTCCGCATGTATGTGTGCATATATACTTGTGTGTACCTTACAGAATTGCCTGTGCCTGCAGTTAACATGCAATACTTAAGAGGAAAATAGCTTACACCCTTCTGCTCCATTGCTCATTTAACCATACCAAATGTTCAAGCTAAGGAGATTCCTAAAAGATCTGCTTTCTGTCACTCAGATAGAGGCCTCAAATATCAAAGGAAAGCAACACCATGTTATTATCACAAGTACATTAACACAGTCTCTGAAACACAACTTTTATGGCTTCTATTGTGTTTTAACGTGCAATACTGTTTTCTTTTATGCTCTGTTTAAAAACATGTGTTGTACAGAGTTAGTTATTGTGATTTGGGTTTTGGACAGAATTGTTAAAGTAAATCTTTAGGCACAGCAGATTTACAAAGGCAAATGAGCCACTCAACTGTTTTTTCTTAAGGCCTGAGCACAGCAGTGCCGTATTAGATACCACTTTGATATAGATGAGCTTTATCAGCAACAACAGGCTTCATGGGAAACAAGCGTTCTCTGTTCAGGATACGTCAAAGAGAACTCTTTGGGGATGTGCTATCAAAAGTCAAACATCAGGCTGACACAATGTGACTTTTCTGACCACATTTTGAGTCTTAGGTTGAATTCCTCCAGAAAGAGAGTTTTAATTCATTTAACTTTGAGGATAATGTTTGTAACTGGAAAAGGATTTGATTTTATCTAATATGTGTTGCTTTCTTAGTGCTGTAAACCAAGTCCTTATGTGCTTAAAGATGGCATGCACCTCATTCTAAATTTACATTTACAAATACTCTTTATTTAATGTTAATATCCAGGTAATTTCCAGATTCCTGGGCTATGAAAGAACAATGCTTTTATTTACAACATAACAACATAATTGGATGCTACAAGTGATTATTACCGAGATGCCATTTGAGTATATCAATAAAGATTGCCATGGAATTATTATCTGTCAGAGTTTGAGCAACCTGTCAGAAACAAACTTCTCCATCTTCTGCTTTTTATTTTAAGGGTAAAACTAAATTAATCCCACCTAACTCTAAGCACTTAACTGAGGTGCCTAAGGCAGAAGAGTAATCTTCCCAGATTCCTGTCTGATAAACAGAGGGAAAATAAGTGCTTTCAGACTACGTGTTAGTCAAACTAAAATCTGAATCATCTGGGAGGTGGCCCCTCTTCCTCCACATTTTTATAAACTAGAGTAACTACAGCTAGCATAAATGTCTTACTGAAAGACAGTTTTACATGGATATATATTCTTTACAATATTTAAGTTTAAAAAGAAAAAAAAAAAACCCCAAAACTAAGGAACCTTTACAAAATAAAGAGGTTCATGCTAGTTTAAAACAGAATTTTGGGTCCTACAAGAAGACATTTCAGAAAATGACCAAAACAAGAGTGTTCTCACTCCTTCCTTAGATGGGCTTCGAAACTCCCCAACAGAAACCAAAGGGAGATAAAACTAAGCAAAGCCCCATGCAAAGAGAGGGCACCACTTGCTGAAGGTGCCTCCAGGTGGATACTGAGCCAGGGGAAGGATGGCTGCACCTGTAACAGCCAGAATTCAACACCATCAGCTGTTGCTTACCTGAGAGCAACCATTCTTTCCTGGCCAGGCACAGAAGCAGAAAAGGCAATGGGCTTCTATGAAGCAGCAAGGGCTCACCTGCCCAGCGCTGCACTGATGAGATCAGATTTGCCAAAGCACTGAAAAGGGTGACATCATTTTTTTGTAGGAACAGTTTTAACAGATATAGCAACCTTATGATAAACCCCAGGTATCTACAGCCACTCCTGTTAAATGTTAATTGTTTAAAAGACCATGAATATCTGGAGACAAAACACCAGTAGAATGTTGCTTACAATTTACTACTGATCATCTATTATATTAATAGGCTCATCAGAAAGTTGCTCCAGATTATTTTCTTCTAAATTGAAAAATACTTTTGTACCTATTGTGAGACTTAATAAATATCCTTCATCTTTGCCTATTTATAAAATGTTTAGGTTATCCATGTTCTCACCAGCCCACAAGTGAAATTCTGGGCCCACATATACACATACTTTAGTCATCTCCACCAAAACACTGTCTTGCTACCAGCTTCAGAAACTACCTTTCTTCACCATAATTTACTTAGAGAAGTCGGATTACCCTGTCAGAATAAATCTCCATAGGGAAAGAACTTCTGCATGCAGAAGACCACAATGGCATTGAACCATGACTACTGCTTGCATACTTCTTGTACTGGCCTTTCACTCATTTTTAATCACAATGTCTCCTAATGCTTGACAAAGAACACCGTATGACTAAAACAGGGAGAGCTGTAACCCTGATTTGGCATTAAGGTGCCAATATTATCAGCTCTTGCTTTCTTAGAATGTAAATACTTCTTAAATTGTTAGTACCAAACAACTTGAGATATCTTGTCTACTCTCAAACGTCGAACAAGGTCTTGGCCAGAACAGCACAGGCTTTGCAGGATGAGAAAGGTATGTGGAGCCGTGTGTCACTGGCAGCCTGCTGCCTTTTTAATTCTTACCAGCTCATCAACACTCCTCAGCAGGTTCATACAAGCTGAGCAAAGGCAGTGACCTCTGAGTCCCAGTGGGAGACTCCTGCAGAGCACACACTGGGGCAGCTGAGGAGGTTGGCCATCATGCCCCAGGTAGGCCTAAGACCTGGTGATCAGACAGGGGGCTGCAGTTCTGCTTCTAGCCATCCAGAGATCACACCAAGAAAAGAGTCTTCATGTTTGTCGTAAAAATAACAGGTCTAAAACCACGCTGAGGAAGTGCAAAGACCAGCAAATAGAGGCCTGTCATCACTGGAACTTACATCTCATCACCTTTGCTGGTACCAAAAATCTAAAAAAGTAATCAAGATGTATTATGGGTACTTACAGCATAGACAATTTCCTCCAAGAACAAAGTGAGGTTTACTCAGTGACAGTATGATATGGAGATTAGACCAATGATGGGTTTAGTGTGTGGCTCTCACCTGTGGGACCATCGTGCCCAGACACGATCTGTGCCTCGGAGAGGACTAGTACTTGCTGTTAAGAAGGCAGCAAATGCCAGCAGCCAGTATCTCCTGTTGCTCCCATATGCTGGCACATGCCTACAGCCACAAGCTGCCCCTACTTTCTCTCTGTAGCCTACAGGGAAAGGGAAATGGGCTGAAAACAAAGATGTAATCCAAAACAAGAATTCAATCCCCTCCCAGATAATTCCTTCCATCCAACGTATTACAACTGTAAGCAGATTGTGAACAATTACGGCCAGGAAAAGGTGACTTACGATCATCACTGTCAGAAACCATTCATTCAGAGGGCACACACATTTCTTCCTCAAGTATAAAGTAACATAATTTCCCAGCACCGAAACAGGGTGTTCTCCACCTCTAGTTACGTGCTAACCAGGAGACATGTTCTCATGTTATTTACTAGGAGGGATATTTTCCCCCACGACCCTCAGAGCTTTGCTTGGGTTGAGATTCATCCCTTTTTAACTGCAATTAAGCATCCAGTTGCCCTGGACTTCTTCATGGCAAAAGGAAAGAAAGCGTACTTCCAGAGAAACATTCAGGCCAGCCAAAACTGAATATATGAACTTGGCCCTCATCTCATTGCTACTTTGCTTCTCCCTCTGGATTACGCGATCTTTAACATGGTGGTATCCTTATTTCTTGTTATCATTAACATTCATGAGGTATTTTGTCTACTCTGCTGTTAGGAAACAGATAAGTGCTTACACAAAAGATATTACGCATATTAGCTGACATCATCAGCATATTTTAAAGAGTCTCCCAAAACTGAATTCAAATGACCAAACTACTGAAGACAAACATTTCCCAATAAAAAATGTAATTCATACCCATTAAGCAGCTCTCACCACCAGCTATTTCAGGATATCCCGATATTAAATCAAATATTTAAGGAAGGGCTTACATTTCTTTTTGAGTGATGCTGAATATATCTGGATATGTGCCCTTGCTGGAGATTTAGAATTAGGGTTAGCATTACACTGAGTAATTTTAAAAGCTTGAAAAATCACAAGATCCGTTGAGGTCATTTCTCTGACATCACATGTGGATCCAATACTGAACATAAAAATTCCACAGACCATATGTTTGCCTATGTGCAAAAAGCCATTCATCCTGAAAGCAGCAGAGACATGAACCTGCCCCATCAACTGCACTTCAACAAAAGCATGACCGACTCTCTTCCGCTTGCAATAATTATGATCAAGAGAGGACACTTAAAATCCATTTCACTCCTCATAACTGCTGGCAACAGTGTCCCCAGATGTTCCTAAATACACTTTTAACTAAGGCAATGAATGCATTAAAAGCAACAGGTTTCTGTCAGGGCTGAACTGCGGGGTGAGCGGTGGGCTTGTGGAGAGCGCTCCCGCAGCTGCACCGGTGGCCACGATGGAATTCAACTCACCCAACTTCAGCTGTCTAAAAGTTATGTGTTTAGTCTGAGCTCATCGTCCAGGTTGTCTCTCTGCAGTCGGACAAGAGAGAAGTATCATGAGAGAAAATTCATCCCATTTGGGCACAGATGCATCACACACCCGGGGTGAATTGCCCACCGGTGGGCACCTCTCATTCCACCGACAACTGGGGGAGCCTTTCCTACTCCCTGTGAATCTGATGTTCAAACAGCCAGAAACAGGCGAGATCAATCTTACTGCAAAACTTTAGAACAGGTAAGACTGTATGGTCTGGCACACTTTTTGCTTGCAGCTTTTCCACATGCCTGAGGTATGATACACATGGCATTTTCTTTTGGGGCGTGAGGAGCAAATAGAAGAAAGAGGCATTCTTATAAAGTTGTGTATTTGTTCTAAGCAAGATAATGGCCTCAAAAGGGCTTTAGAAGACAACAGCAGACAAAGCAGAAATAAAGAGAGTAGCATTGACAACGTATTACAAAAAGGACAGGTCCCCAAAGCTGAGCTACAGTGCAGGCTATGAGTAACAGCAAAATCCTCCGCCCAACACTTACAAACCAGAACTAGAAGCAAAAACGTTAAGTCCCACATTTTCTCACAGTAAAAATAACTGATTCCATTCAATATCATGTTGATGCCTATATTGAAAAGGAGCTCCAGTAAACTTGCTACCTAAACACAAACACTGAGCAGTTTTCTCCATCTAGAGCATTGATGAAAGGAAACTCAACAACACAATAGCCAGTAGCACAATTACGATCAAAAGAAGGACTTCCATCTTCTTTTAGCCTTCAAGTGATGGCTTTAAGGAGATTCAGAGTCCAACAGTAGCCTACTGAATAAGGATCGAATTTTGACTTAACAGATCCATCCCATGAGGTGCTGAGCACCTGTGCTGAGTGACCCCCCAGCGCCACAGAGACGTGGCACTGCTCTTCAGGAGCTGAGCAAGGCCAGCGGGCTGGAACGGCTCACGGTATTTCCCAGAGCACACATGGCCCTACGGGCAAAATTTTGCTAGTAGAAAATTGCTCAGCAACAGTCTTCAAGAACAATGAAGAAACTCAAATAGGAAAAAATGTAAATAAAGCCCTTTAAGGTGTAGGCTGCTGCTTAAGGTCTTAAAATAGATGCCAAATAATGGAACAACATGTCTGTCTAACAGCCATACTTTCCTAGTTACGAAGGAATTATCAATTAAAAGAAACAGTTAAGTAACTGAAATACTGAGTCTGCGATTCCAGTATCTCCACACTGATAGATCAATAAGTGATTTGGAAAAAATATACCGTCTAAAAACCATTAGATAGCTATATATTTATATAGTTATATTGAAAATGCATGTATGCATGGTTTTTTCCTTCACCACTTAGAGTAACAGACTGAAAAAATACCCATGGCACATACAATGCACGCAGTTATACAAGGGGTGATTTATAGCCCTGTTTTAATGACTGTATTTGCCAAAGGCAAAAATCTGCTTACTGTTATTTCTAGCAGTAGTATACTTCACTAAACAGCCGGTCTTGTGTAAAAAAAAAAACAAAACAAAACCCAGCATTAAACATACACTAACCTTTTATGTTGCTGCTAAGTGGTTTGTGAAATCTGGTTTTGTGATTACCTTTAAGATGTTTTGTGCAGTCACTATTAGCCAAGTATTACCCTACGCGGGGACAGGAAGGATATCTAACGTATTCACAATAGGCTTTAAATGCTACACTGCAAATCACAGCTCCAAGCATCACAGAAGTCCATACACCATAAACAGATAAATAAATAAAATCAAGCAAACAAAACAAGGCTTTACTTTCTTTGTTGGGAATGTCTGAAGCTGCCCAAAGTTGACAACAAAAATAGCCTAAATATTCAGATCCCTACAGCAGTATGTCTTTGACAAAACTGCACCTCTAACCTCTAAATATTTGTAGAAGTAACACTCTAATAATGTAATAACACATTTGCATGCTAGGATACCAAGAACTACGCTTTGGAAAGAAAAATATCAATCCCTAAGTTTTCAACAGGTGTCATAAACTAGAGACTTGATCCTGCAGTTAGAGCAATCAATGTAATACTCTGCATACACGATATACGGCTATTTCCAATGGCTTTTACATGGAAACAATGGGCACTATTCATATAGAATCACAAGCCACTGCTGCAACACCAAGTATTACATTTTCAAACTGTCAATCACCTATACAGAGACTGATAGAAAATTTCAACCAAAATGTTGTGCTCAAACTCACCTTTCAATACTTACTATTCTGCTTTACTTTTCTGAGGAGTTTCACTTCTCATATTAAAAAAAAAACCCACAGAACTACAGACATTGGTCCCTTACAACCATGCACCTTGAACCAGAAACTCTCAATGTCTTCACAGTGTCTCCTAACTCAAGAGCATCACTATATCTGAATTACTTTGCGAGTACTGTTTTCACCAGTGGGTTTCTCACACTCAGCAACACGCTCTTCTCTTCTCTTAAAAAAAAACAAACAAAAACAAAAACAAAAAAATCCAACAACTTTGCAATGATTTTATTTTCTTTAAAAAAAAAAACAAAAACAAAAACAAAAAAACCAAGAAAACTTTGCAATGATTGTGCTGGTCCCTACATGGCTGGTTTTCAAATGCTTATTTTCTGGTCACAAAGGCAAGAGAACTGGAAGGCTCATCTAACAGGAGGCGGCACACGCTTGTGCTCACCAGTCCAGCTGGGGAAAGCCTGCTCTCGTGGCATCAACCATGCTAGGGACACCAGCCTTCACATCAAAAGTCTGCCCAGAAATTACTTACTGCTACTCTAAAACTGCTTTGTGTCCTTAAACCAAGAACAAGCACAGGGGAGGCAAGAGGGCTAGGTCCCTAAAATCCACCAGGACTTGGTAGCAGCCTTCTCTTTTGAAATTCCCTCTAAGCTCTCACAAGGCCAGGGAAAGGGCCAAAACCACATTTGGAAATGGTTGTTCTACTTCGTTTCCGATGTGTGTACATGTATGTGTTACCTGTAATCAGCGTCGTTACAGAAAGGCACATGCTATCACAGACAAGCACATTTCAAAATCATACAGAAATAAAGAGGCAGCTTCTCCCACTCCGTAAGTTCACATCCAGTAGAATAAAAATTAATCTCTGATTATGTCAGGACTGAAACAATAAACATTACATTTCTTCAGCCTTGGAAGCATATCTTCTTGCTTTCTTGACATTTGTTTATATGGTTAAAACAAACAAACAAACAACAAAACACCCAACCTTTTAGCCAAGTACCATAACAAAGAGAAAGACCAGCTAAAGCAACAGCTGCTCCGAGTTGAATCCAAGTTTACCTAGTATTTTCACCTCAAAAGTCTGAATGCCTGCAACAACAAAAGTAAAGCAACTTAGATTCCCTGAGAGGTGAGCAGAAGTCCAAGCAGGAGCTCTGATGAGGCACATGAGCTAATTACAGCAGTCCCTTTCTGAGCTTCCTTCATTTTTTTCATCTCACAAAAAGGCAAAGCCTAAAAGCAGACCCTGCCACAGGAGAGGCAATAAGCTTCCTAACTAATCCCTGGTGCAGGGATTTATGTAGCTGATAAATTTTTTCAGGTGCTGCTGGGTTGTAAGTGGATGTCACCTTGCCATCCTTTCCCACTAGGGCTGGCAAGCCTCAACAGCAGAAACACCTCAAACTCCTTTCCCTCCAAGGTCTAGTGACTTCATATGTACCACAGCAGCGTGAAAGTAATGGTATTCCTTCACTGAAGGTGGAGGGGAGAGGAGAAAGCCTAAGTGTATTTCAGAGAATACCCGTGCTGAACAAGAGCAGAGCACTGAACACCAAACTCTATTTGGGGTGGGAGGCAAAGAGAACAAAATAAAACCAAGCATGCACAGTATATTTTAATATTCCTTAGTTTGCCACTTTATCTTCAAGGTAATAAGTCTCTTCTCAAAGAGATTTATACCTAAAAAAATAAATTTAAAAATTCCTTATGCTTTTTTGAACAAAATTTCCAGACTGCTATTACCATCCTCTACGGCAATTAAAAAATAGAAGCAATCCCCCCAAAAGTAAAACAAATTCTTAGAGAAGTAATTCAAAATATGGTAGCCAGTGAGACCAAGATATCCCAAATGAATATGTTTTTGACAAAGGCAGCAGTACTCTTCCACAAATGCAGGTGAAATCCAGCATGTCTGATCACATACTACTGTTCCTACATACAGTGATAATAATCCAGAAAAACAAACATTGCCGCACACACAGACACACTATTATTATAGTTCAAGTTTTTTTGTAAAAACCCAGCAAATCAATTCCAGAAAATCTGGTACTGTGAGCTGTCATGCAATTAACCCAGTCAGAGTACACCAGACTGGTGGGCATGGAATAGCATTCACTTATATATTTAAACGATTAATTATCTGCATATGAGATGACACTCTAAGACCTTGCAGTTACCGTTTACGAAAGTGGTAACACAAGCAGCAACTGGCCATCTGGACCCGATGATCTTAAGGGTCTTTTCCAAGGTAAATGATTCTATGATTCTATGCTATGTTCTTTCTTCATTTTGCCATTTCAAACTTGTGTCTTGAAAGTCTTTCCCTGTGGACATCTAATCTGCCAACCGCTAGCAATCATGATCCTTTAGGAACCAGATTATCAAAAGATTGTTTATGAACAGAGAACAAACAGCCATGGGAAAGGTATCTCACTTTCAGGCATCTCACTTTTCACCTTCCTTGACCAAAACCGAATTTGAGACACACAGGTGAAAAGTCTGAGATGGAGGTAGAAGCTTCCATAGAACTAATCTATCGGGAACCTAATTGCAAAGGATCTGACACAATGTCCCATATGTCCACAGACATTGCTCTAAGTGCATCAAACAAGCCCAGAACATGGACAAATTTCAAATGAAATCTTTTAGCCAACTGAGGTGCAGGTCTTCAACTCAATCAGCATTCAAATCGCCACTGAAAGCCCCAAAATGTCAGCCTGATTTTCTTATTTTTAGTATTCAAGTTCGGAAAGCGTGTTCTCAAAGTGAAACTGAAATGTGAGGTAATATAATCTGCAATGATTAGCTGGGACAGTCTCCAGAGAACGCCCATTCTGCCTGAATGTTTACATCAATTCCACTATAGCTTTTCATACATCACCAGTTAAACTAGTTACATGGTAGGTTAGACTACACCACCTGGGAGGTAAGCAGCATACCTTCCCCACTTTATTCTCATACTGCTATTAAATCACTTTACATATTAACTTCTACTTAATCTTTGGGATGAACTGTTAATCAAAAACATACGCATACTTTTGATTACACTGCTTCCTAGAGGCAGTGTAACCTTATCTCGTTCTAGACTATGCTGCTTTTACTGTAACTGAGTCAACATTTGAGCATTACATATAAATGCACAAATTTGCTCACAGCAAAGATGTGAAGGGAAGACAGGCCACTGTGTACTGGGGATGGTTCACAAGCTTAAGATAGTTGGAGGCTATGATTTAGTGCAATTTTTCCCATAGTTTGCAATGATGAAGATGACGTTGACCACACCTGAACAAAAGCTAGGTGTCAGGAAAGAGAGCAAAAGCAGAAATAAAACTGAAGGAACATTACACGCTCACATCAGCTGAAGCATGATGCTAACACAACAACAAATGGGTATTAGCCTGGCTATGAATATGTTTAGACTAGAAATTAGAAGAAATTTTACAACTGGTTGACTAATGAGGTTCTGGAACAGTTTTCCATAGGGAATATACAGCGCAGTAACCATAAGCACATTTAAGATGGAATCAAAATAAACTTCGGATGGGATTATATAATAAGGCTGCTTGCAATAAGAGAAGACCATGCTCAGTAACCCAGAACATCAAGTCCCATCCTATATTCCCAAAGACAACCTAAAGGAACCAAGCAATGCCAACTCATGATTTTGTCATGAGCATGGAATTTTTATTCTTTAAGCCCCCATTACTGAGGCTGATGGGAGAATCTGTTTTAAATTTAGAGAGTGAATAAATAAAGTGCTAGCCTGGGGTTCGAGAAGAAACACTTTTAAAATATGAACTCTGCAAGCTCAAAAACCAGAAGGCAAATAAAAAGAAAAAAACATCTGTTACTTTTTAAAATCTCATGGTTTCTAAGCCACTGGGGGCAGAGGGAGGCTGATTCATGATTTCTGAATGCTTAGGTTGACAATTCGAAGAAGCAAAGTATGAAGAAGTCCAAAACTTAGCAGACAAAAGCACTAGGATGCCTAAAAATGGAAAGAGTGTAGATGCCTAATTTAAACATTCAACTTTCAAATGAGACTTCTTGAACTTCTTCACTGCTGCTGCTTTCGAGCAGGAAGCAGCGACAAGCTTTGACCACAGTCCTCTGCTTGCTCAAGAGCTCGCTCTCAGCCTGTTGTCCTGGCCACAATGTTTTTTGTTTTTCAGCTGCTGCGAGGTCGTCTTCTCCCTTGGTTTTGTCCTGATTCATTGCCAGCCACAGTTTCTCCTCCTCTAGAAGCTGGTCATTTCTAAGCAAAAGTCAATGGACCTATTAAGAAAAACCCTTTAAAATTATGCTGATATATGAGGCAAACCACGGACTCAATCCTGTTACTAAGAGACTCATAATACTCCAGCTAGTTTTAAAAACTCCAGCACTTCGCAGGTTTGGGATTGCTTCTTCATCTCAGTTTTTAAAAGACAACTTACCTCTCAAACATTTACTCACATTGTTTCTGCATATCTGTACTCAAATGACACCAATGTACTGCAGCAATATTAAAAATAATTATTTGTTACAATTATAAAATTAATTTCTATTATTCCCAGCAGACTCCTGAGAGCAATTTGTTCAACCTTCAAGGCAGGATCAAACGCAAGTATTTGATAAAGGTAATGAGGATGACTGAAAGTTCTCATTTGTTTTTCAAGATGTGGGCAGACACGAATTTCAAGCACAAACAGTGGGTCGCTGAAGAACTCCTTTCCCCTGTGTGCTGTCCTGTCCGCAGTACTTCCACAGCTGCTGTGGCTCTCCGGTCTCATCCCTTCACATTTCCCTGATATTTTTCCAGCTTTCGACTGCTCTGTCTCTTTACACCATCTGCTACCTTTGACATAACACATCAGAGAAGCAGGAATCTCTTCCTAGGGTACAACATCAGGACACAGTAAGACCTTAACCACCACCTCGACAGCCTGAACAAAGTGCAGCTACAAGGGAAAAAAACCAAAACAACAAAAACCAGCCATGCACTCTGCTACACGAACAGCAGCAAGCCCTGCATTACTTACAGAGCAAAAGTGATTCAACAGTTGATTAGATTCTTGATGGGAAGATCAAACCTCCAAACCTCTCTCTCTCTCTTGTGACAAACAATTCCATTTTGGTTTGAATTTCATGCAATGCAGGTGCCACACTGTAGGCTCTGCACTCAAATTATATTTGATGAGTTTGAATGCACTTTGGATTCATATTACAGTGGGTAAGCAAGCACCCCGTTACTGTCCAAAGAGAATGTCTAAATAAAAAGAGCAGCTCAGGTACTGATACCAAGCATGGGAACACATTCTTACATACTCTAAAAAGCAAATTTGGGGAAGATATTTCAGGCAGCTTTGGTAAACAGGGGGCATTAGAAAATTCCTTTAAAAAATAGGCTACATAAAAGGTAACGCTTCAGTGTGTCAGGAGTAAAAGAATAAGCTCGGTTTACACTTTTTTTTTTTTTTTTTTTTTTTTTTAAGCTGCCAAATCATACCCAAGCTCTTCCACCTTTTCCACCTTTACCCTACCTTAAGTTAATGGGCAATATGAGTCAGGAGGTAATGAGTATCAACCTCTAAACCCCTTCAAAAATACATTCCACCTAGGCACAGACCTGGGCTTTGGTCTTCTCCATCCCAACACCAAGTACACTTCATATCAAATTCAAGTTTAGTGAGAAAACACATCCATGACCTCTGGAGCGGGGAGGTGAGCTCATGACTGCAACTGAAGCATTTTCATCGGCAAGGTCCAAAGCCAAGCCCCCTCAGCCTGCTCTCCTTGAGGCCACAAAAAACACAGATGAGCATCTAAAACTCTTGGCCCTTTCTGCTGGCTGGGTTCAGGGCGCTCAGTCAGCGCAAGGAACAACACTTAAGGAAAGCACTCTGCTCTTGCTGGTCAACATTTCACATGGCTAACTCTGAGTGTTTATCCCTCTCCAGATGCCTAACGCCCAGCAGAGCAAAGCCAAGGCTTCTCAGCGAATCTGTAACGCAAAGTTGTTACCTAAAGAACCAGTAATGAACAGCGTCACATCTGTGAACAGAAAGATTTATAGATTTATTTTCAGCTTTCTGCTCCCCTCTGTATTTTAGAAGATAATTATACAAACAGAAAACAAGACTATTTTTAAAATTCTTGTTAGTTGGTATTTGCTGTTTACTGCTTGTACATTAACAAAAGGTGGCCATTAGGACACAGTCTGAGCCACCCATTTCCCTCAAGCACTGTGGCTGCTATAGCAGAATTGCTGCTTTGGACCTTGGAAGCAGTTGCTGACCTTCAATTTGCATGAAAAGTTTAAATATTTTAGTGGTAAAAAAACAACTATTCTATGAGTAATAGTTTTATATTATCCCAAGGGCCATGATTTTGTTTATAATTAGTCAGAAACAACTTTTTCATAACATAAACTCTCTTACTTGAGCATATCTCTCAGCTGCATTAGCCTGTTGTGCCTGCAATCCAGAAGATGAGAATTCAAATCCCTTTCCATGTTTCAGCTCTGGGGCCCCAACATGAGAAGGACATGGACCTGTTGGAGCAGGTCCAGAGGAGGGCCGCAAAGATGATCAGAGGGCTGGAGCACCTCTCCTGTGAAGACAGGCTGAGAGAGTTGGGGTTGTTCAGCCTGAAGAAGAGAAGGCTCCAGGGAGACCTTATAGCAGCCTTCCAGTACCTAAAGGGGGCCTACAAGAAAGCTGGAGAGGGACATTTTACAAGGGCATGTAGTGATAGGACAAGGGGTAATGGCTTTAAACTTAAACTGGGTAGATTTAGATCAGATATAAGGAAGAAGTTCTTCACTGTGAGGGTGGTGAGGCACTGGAACAGGTTGCCCAGGGAGGTTGTGGATGCCCCATCCCTGGCAGTGTTCAAGGCCAGGTTGGATGGGGCTTTGAGCAACCTGGTCCAGTGGAAGGTGTCCTTGCCCGTGGCAGGGGGTTGGAACTAGGTGATCGTTAAGGTCCCTTCCAACCCAAACCATTCTGTGGTTCTATGTTTTTTTTTTAAACAAAGTTTCTGAATGCACAGTTAGAAGAAAATTACACAAGCATAACCCCCCATCCGTCCTCCTTCCAATCCAAAAAGCAAACTACAGTACAGATAGAAGAAGAGGTATCTACTAACATCTTCAGGAAGTCCTTAATCTATAATTAATGTCAACAATCTTTGAAGTCTGTAATTCTTGCATCTCACATTCATATTTTAAAGGTACAGTAGTTCCGAGTTATGCTGGGTATGGAGACAGTTTAAAAATTAATGAAATAGCATTACATTTAACAGATAGCAATATAAATAGCATTGTTTTTCATAAGTAGGAACTCATTTTTTCTTTAAAATTCAGAAAAAAAAAATGTTAAGCACCACTTACTAAAGTTACAATCTCTCACCTTTTAGTTTTACTTTGTCTGCTTCTCTATGATCATCATAGTTTGCATGCTAGTGTTCCTCAACCCACCACAGGCATTGGATGATGCCGTGAATTAATTTTTCTCCATCAAACCTCAATATCCAGCAATGCATTGATGTGCTGTGAATTTTTAAACACATTTAATGACTTTCTGAGTCATGACCACTCACTTTAAAAAGATGTAGTCACATTTAAAAAGCAACCAGTTAAGTGCATTTCAAAAAATATTCAACTCACCATTGGCCACTCTTTCTGCAACTAGTGCTTACAGCTCATGAAACTGTTGCTTTGGTAATGAAACCATCACTCTTTCTTCACCTCATTGTTTTTCTCCTGAACTCTGTTTCTTTGGAATTATGTTGTATATGTAAAATCTCTGCAATCCAAAAGTTCATCAATAAAATAATCTTTTTGTCCCCATTTGAATCTGTCTGCTGCTAATGACGGCACTCAGATTTACTCCCAATGCTTGCAGGACGCAAAGTCCTTACAAGAATGTCCTATCACTGAGCACAGGACTCTCTTGCCATCAGTTAAGAGAGGGCATACACTTCAGCTCTGCTATGGAGGTGGATACTCAAATCCCAGTAAAATCTATAGCTTCTTCGCTGGGGTAAGACACACAAAAGGAAAACACTATATTCCAATAGAAGAGGAGGTGTCAACGTTGTTGTTGAACCATCAGTACTGGAAAAATCAACTGGATATGGCCAGCAGCAGGAAGATTTTTTAGTCTTTACAATACTCCATCAACAAAAATTTGAAGATGGCAACTCTAGGTAGCCACTACCACTGAAGGAGATTGGAGACAGATGAAAAGGGTCAACTGTTAGCATCTCAGTTTGGATTCGGTTTGGATGCAATGATGCTTGCAAGCAAAGGCACAATTGGCGGGTATACAAGCTGTAAAGCCTTCAAATGCTCTACATTTATTTGGATGACTTATTTTAAGTAGACAGCACATGAAAAACATGCTACATGCCATAGAAGTAGGTAGTGCCATCTGCAGTTGGGTTTGTCAGGCGCTTTCCATTATTAAACGCTCTTTTCAGTTACTTTTAAAATTTTGTTAGGCCATGTTCCACACTAAGCGGATTTTCTTAGGAAAGTTTCAAGCACAGCAGTTTAGGCAAACTCCTAAAAATGAGAAAAGGGAAAGATCCACTGTTTCCTCATCTTAACCAGTCTTGCAAGTATTTCTTTGCGAAGGTTCAGTCAGTATCATGCTTCTGAGAAAGAGCTTAAAATCTGGACAAGGAATAGCCTAAGGTCAGAAACAATCCAGGAAGAAGTGTACTGCTTTGAGAAAGTCTGATTTATGGCATAATACACCTGTATCAGAACCTGGAATAATGCTGCACCCTTAATCCCACAACGTGCTTATGTTTGAAGGCTCAAGTTAACAATGGGAACATTATTTTAGACATTTTTATTCAACTATTTCAGATTTATTGTTTTAAAAATCACTTTTGTGAAAGCTCTACCCCAGTAAACCAAAATGCTTCACAATGAAAGAGTCAACACAAACACACATCCACCTCCTCCCATCAGAAAACGTCCAAAAGATTGATTAAGAGCTGAAGGCAGTGAACAGAGTGACAATGATTATCATATGATCATTTTCCCTTTGACTCCAACATTGTTTTCTGGAAGGACTTAATGATTTCAGCTTCTTACAGTCTGAAACTAATGTAGGATTTAGCTTTATGACCGTGGAATCTACTGCAGCATCAGATGTTTTGGCAGTAGAAAGGAGCACACACTGAAATTATTCTGAAGCTGTCATTTGCATATACCCAGACAAGCATGCAAAATCAAACTGAGATATTGTTCAAAATCCCCTAGGAGATCCCCACATTTCAAGCTCTCTCTCTCCCTGCGACTATACTGCTGTGTCCCATTAAAAGTCATCTCAATCACAGAGAAGCTTGCATTAGTAATTCCCAACAGGGACTGCAGTTTGTTGGTGTATCATCTCTCGAATGCCCAGGAGAGCTGTTCTGGGATGCCCGACACCTGAACATCCCCGCACCTACGGCAACTGAAGATCTTTGTGTGTGACAGTCACCCTGCAATTGCCCCTAAAACCAGAAAAGGGGGAGAGTTGAAAACTTCCTTACACAATCTGAACACAGAGAGAGTGTAGTGACAATGATTTCTTTAGCAATATGCGAACAGGAGACCAAAATTAACTTTAGCTGTACTGCAGATCAGAGCTAGGAGGTTTTCCCTTTGTCTGTATCCCCCAGCTCTGAAGGCACAAGCCCTGCCAGTTCCTAGGCTAGCCCAAAGTCCTAAGGTTTGCCTACCCTGGGGCCAACACATTTCGTAAAAAGACCCTTCCCGGGGGTTCACCTTCATTCAAATCTTCCCAAATCTTCTGCTCCTCAGAAGGACAGCAGGCGTATTAATTAAAATGTTCTCACACTCACAGCATGAAACTTGCAGTTGGCCTCCCGCAGCTCTCCAAGCAATGCTTTTTACACACCGGCAAAACTATTGTTTCCCTCCTGCTCCCGCATGGCTGTCGTTTGGGCTGTGGCTCCTTGGCAAGGCCTTCGCTTGGAAGAGACACTTTCTGAGCAGCATACTCTCTGTTGCCATGTGGAGCTTCTCTTCTGCGATCCTAGTGTGCCAAACACCCTCCCTGCCTTACTACATGACTCTCTGACCTGGTTTCTCTCAAAACTGAATTCTAGGCAAGTTCATCAGTCTGAAGAGACGCTCCTGTGGAGCCCAGAAAAATAATGACAAGCATTCACTTATACTTCAGCTGTGTTTGAAGCACTGCTTCCGAAGTACAGCATCATGATTTTGATCATACAAAAACAACCGCATATTCAACCATGAAAATTTATAACATTTTTGCAGCATTACATGCTACTTCGCAAAAGTACATAGATATTTTCCTATAAAGACCCTACTGTTAACTGGGTTCACAAGTCATTTTTCCTCCCTTCCCTACCATTCCCCCCCAAAAAGAAGAAAAAATAAATCTGCAAAATCTTCATCAATACAAATTCTGCTGATAGGGACTGTAAATTGCTAATTAATCTGAGGACTCCGTCTTCTATTCCTATTGCACAGCAACCACAAGCAGCACAGTGTTTGCTTGTGCTTCTATTAATTCATCAAGAAAGCTACCACACACGAGAAACAAAATTCCTGTGTTGAAGAGCTTTGTCATCCCTATTCTACAATTACAAGAGGAGGGAAACTGGCAGAGAACCACGTTTTATGATTCTTTGGGCACTGAGCCCTTAAGAGTGCACTAGCAAGCTTTGTGGTATTCAGAACTGCCACCAAGGAAGCAGTTACGGGTTTATTTTCCTTTCTCTCTCAAGCATTCATAGGGTTCCTCCACCATACCAAGGACAGAATCAGGCACAAGAAGAAACAGTTCATATTCATCTTTATCAATATCACATGAATCTTTCTAATGATACATTTAACATTATGAATGAGATAAACGTCTTATTCTTCATTCAGCTGTCAAGAGAAAAAAATTACAGTTACTGTCAAATACCTCACTGAGATATATGAAGATCACTCAGGTAGGGTGCAAAGAAGCTACTATGCCATGTTACGCAAGCAGAAATGGAAAAGATTAACTGGGAACATTTCTGAGCCTGGATTATGCTAAACTTTTATTCCCCCCTAAGAGTATGCAGTACTCCGAATGGCAAACTAAAACATACGTAAATATTTAACATAAATTTTGTGAATGGCACATCAGGAACACTGAAATTTCACCTTTCTTTTTCCTATCAAAAAAGTAAAGAAGTAACATGTTCTAGAAAGTCAGCTTGGTTTATTTCCTTGTGATCTACCCCTTAAAAATAAAAGAATTCTACTACATCAAATACAAAATTCAGAATTCAGACACACCCAGATTAACCACTTTTTTCTCCATGCTGTTTGAAAAAACACATCAAAATGCCCTATTTCTTCATTTTAGGATTGTATTGCCAAACACCCCTGCTGCTGGCACCCTTTTCTCCCCTTTCTGTCTTGCCACCTGGTCTCACCACAGCTCATTAGAGAACCTTCCTCCAGGTTTCCTGGTGGAGGCTGGGAAGAGACAGACAAACACAAAGAAATTCTCCTTTATTATGGCTTAAACACGCTTAAGATCATTTAAGGGGTTGTTTTGAAACCTACACAATAAAAATCAGATTAAAGTAAGAACGAAGGTGTAATTTAAAGAGAGTATTTTTTAGCAAATGTAGATGTACACTTTTCACAATTTAAAGCAGACAAGGCTTTCTCAGGTAAACTCCGGGGAAAACAAGGAAAGGGAATGTCTTACATCTGCTGAAAATACTTTCCCTGTGCTTTGATCAGTCTATTGGCCTCCCTTGCTGCCTAGCAACTACCATTTTTTTTCCCCTTAATCAAGCCATTGGGGGACAGCTGCCAAGCCCAGTTCCACCTCCCCAGTCGAGGGCAGGCACTGCCATTCTCCAGATCACAATTCTCTGGGCGCATCTGCTCTCTGAAGGGGCAAAACAACAAACACATACACCAGCTTTGCACCCGCTCGTTTTTTTCCTGCTGGGTTCTGCGCTTTCTTTTGAAACAAGTAAATCAGCATTTTCTTCAGCTCCTCAACACCTTCAGCTCTTCCGAAATAGCTGAGACAAAGCACCAGGTCTTCTGCCCCAGCTGAAACCTTTGCCTCCCCCTTTGGTAAAGTGTACCCTAAGAATTTCCCTTTCCCTCTCAGCTGGCTGGAGCAAAGGCAGTGCAGTCCCAGTTAGATAAACACCCGGCACTTAGGTGCTGCGACCGGCGCACAGCAGCTCTAACTCAAGGACAAGTCACACTTTTCACAACAGCAAGTTAGCAGAGATCAAAAGAGATGATAACTTAACTTTGCCATGCCAGAGCTTGCTCGCTAAAGCTCATAAGAAGTTACTAAATTATTTATTCGAGAACAAAAAAAACCCTTTATATTTGAAGGCGGCAAACGGCCTCATTTCCAATGCTCTTAATTCAACACCCCTAATCAGCATCTCGGAGAAATGTATTTATTAACCATAAAACGAGGTTTCACAGATTTTACTTTCTCATCTGAGTATTATTACTACTATGGGGGATTAAATGTACGTAGCACTATTACCCTTTCTTCTCCCACCCCAAAAGCTCTTGCAATTCATTAAACTCCTTACAACTTAATTTTAAAACATAGTATCTCTTAATGTTGTTGCATCTTTTTCTTCCTTCCTGGTTTTACTACATCTTCTTTCCAGCTTCTGTACCGTATTTCTGAATGGCTTCGTATTGTGCGTTACTCCTTTCCTCCTCCGCAGCCGCCTGTTTTTCCACGGGCTGTGCATTCCTACCTACACCGCGGTTTCTGCCCCTTTCTATGTGTTCCCTTAAGAGGGTTCCCCGTGCAGATCCACCAGGCGAGACCCCCTCGCCTCAGCAGGCGCAAGCCCGATCCATTTGCACTGCCTGAGAAGCAAAAGGCAGATACTGCAGGCAACCTAATGGCTATTCCTACGAAGCAGGCAGCTGCCAGGCAGGATGTTTACCTCTCTCAAAAGCAGCTCCGTGCACATTCCCAGATGGTGTGGGCGTCGGGAGGAGGAAGGGGAAGGTAGCAACGTGCAGCGTTGATAAGCATGGGCTGAAGCTTTTGGAAAAACCTGGGCCAAAGGATGAGGCAGTACCAGGCCAACCGCTGGACTGCAGCTTCTGAGCAAGGACGTAAAATGGCAACAGAAAGATGCAGTAAAGGCAAGCCATGAGATGCTGCAAATCCTTGACCGCCTGAGACACTCGGCTGTGGCCTTCATGGACCTTTCTGTGTGAATCCTTTCGGGTTCATAACCGCTCCACCCACTCGGCCACCACCAACTCATCCAACATCGCCCCAGCCCTCCAGACGCCTTCTCCAGCTGTCTGAAGGAGTGCTAAAATCAAGGGCCTTACGGGCGCCTAGGTCAGGAGGGCTCTAAGGAAAGCCAGTGTAACCTCTGCAAGGGCACCACACCGTTCCTGGCAGTGATCTCCTTCACTTTTCTCCTCCTTGTTTCTCCCAATATCCTCACACCCAGGCAAATGGGAACACATACAGTCTTCCTCACGCCATAGTTGCACTGCTTGAAAAATACCAGGGTATCTATGAAAACAGGGGAGGAAATTCATATTTATCCACCATCCAAGGCAGTAACAAAGGAAAGTCGTCAAGTCTTTCCTCCCCACTTAACGGAATCACTGTGGGGATCCCCTCTGGTGAGCCCTATCCCACTCTGCCAACTTTCATCCTTTTAAACACATGTCCTGGTGACTTTCCTAAAACTCCAGAATCTGGAATCATGTGTCCAATACATTTATATTTCATTCAGAAAAAGAACAGAGTCCAGCCTTCAGTTTCATGCGTAAGATTAAAAGCCTAATCCATATACAATCTAAAAATCTCCAAAAAACACAGATAAAAGAGGAATGACTCTTCCCACTTCTTACACTTCTAAAGCTTATCTTCTGATGTTTGAATATAGCAATATCATGTCCTTGAACAGACCATGGGGACTCTATCTTGCATGGCCTATGACTTGCACATACCTCCTCAGAAGTTTCTTTCCACCAGTACTCAATCACCCCATGTTCCCCACAGGCCCTCTGAAGAAAGGTCACTCTTTCCACGTTTGCTCTAACTCACTCTAGATTTGCCTTCTGAAAGGGATAAAATAAAGCAGGACATACCAGGCTCTTTCCTATACTACCTTCCCCCCTGCCCCCCCAACTGTCTTTCATGTTCTTCATCTGTAAACAGATGCCTCCCTTTTCCACTTTGGGTAAGATCTTACATTTTGATAGGGAACAGGAAGCTATCACATGGTGAAGCAGAAGGTAATTTCTTCCTTAGCCCTTCTCAAACACTGGTTGAACCTAATGTTTTACAAGTTGCCCTGACTGCTATTCCCCATACAACGCAAGCCAGGTGCAGGCCAGCAGACTGGGAAAAGTCACGCAGGAAGGGAGATTAATGGTTATCCTACATTAACTGCACCAGGCCCGAAACTTTCCAATGCAATTCAATCTGAATTGAGTCTCTAGGTTAAAAACAGTTTCATTGCATCCTCTAGCACTTGACTGAGATTTATTCAGAGGCAGAGCAGAATGACACCTCTCAGAGTGACACCTTACTAGAGGCAAACTTTGATGAACGCTGTTCACATGAGCTAGGCTCAAGCACCCCAGAAGCTGTGCAGCGCAGCTGAGACACAATAGCAGTCCTGTGTATTACAGTTCTTAAGCTCCTGCCCACATTTCACACTGCAGCCATTTAATTAATCTTTTGATTTCACAAAGGAATTTTAAAATATAAGTGCTGGACATGCACAATAGTTTATCACATATCACTGAGTGTGTGCTGATTTTGATCCAACCAGGATAAGAAGTTAACTAGCCAGGCCAAAGAAAAACTGGGAAGCCTAAACAACACATCATAAAATCAATAATTACCAAGTCAAACAGCCACTGCCAAGAAAAGGCTGAGAGGAGAAGGTGGCAGGGTTCGTTCTTTGGGGGTTTTTTGGCTTTTTTTTTTTTTTTTTTTAAACAAGGAAAGAAAAAAAAACCTGCTTAGAAAACTGACACCTACACGCAAACGCTGCTTCAAAGCTTTTAGCACAATCTCCCAGGGCAGAACAATAGGGGCTCTGTGCTCATAATCAGCTCAGGCTGTTCCAGGCAGGAAGAGGGTGCCCTCGCCTTTTACAGCAAATGTATTTCTCTCTGATGCTTGGGTCTATGAAACCTGGCTCAGGCTCCTGAAAATTCATAATCTCCAAAGCAGGACAATGGGCATCAAGTAGGTACTCCAATGACAGAGGCTGTGGTTAGATGCTTTTAGCAACCCTTGCCTACCCTGGTCCTGCTCAGTTTCTGCAGTACTCAGGCTGGAAAAGAGGCAGAACCACATTTAGAGATAAGGCTGCATTTCAAAGAACACCTTGTTCCTCCAATGTCCTTACAGTGCCTGCAAGCAAGCAAAAGGGTAACTGTGTGCAACAGGTACTCTTTATCTTGCTAAGTAAGAGGAAAGCACGGATCTGGCATGAGAGCTGTCTACCTGTTAAAAAAAAAAATAAAAATCAGCCATCTGCTGTCAGGTGTATTAAAAAAAATAATCTTAAAGTAGGCCAGTTAGAGAGGGTTGGCTTATTCCTTTCAGGGAGCTGCCACAGGATCTAACGTACTGCTCTCCACAGGTTGCCCCAAGGAGGCCTGACCTAAATAAGAATTTATCAGATGCCCCAAGATTGGCATTGATCCATTCAGGGCTTTAAACATCACTCTTGAGCTCTGGGCTTATCTCAGCAACAGAAGTTAAAAATATCAAATGTTCTTCTGTGAAAACCAGTCTCTCTCAACCAGGAAAATAAAGAGAGCAGGGACAACAGCTAGGGCGAAGAGCTGAAGGCATTTCTTGTGGTGAGCCAGGAAAGCTGCTGCGGCTTCTGCCTGGTTTTATGGCATGACCGGAGATGTGCTTGTTGCCTGACCTGCATTGTGGCCCTCCCTATCACACACATCATCAAACTCACGCAAGCATTCCTGCTGTGCACCTTGGCAGAAATAGTCCCATCTCAGGACTTCTGGTGGAAAAAGCCCAGGGAGAAGACTGCGGGAGTCCAAGGTGCCACGGCTGCACCCCTGCAAAGGTCTGAGCAGTTCTGAGAAGAGGGCAGAGGAAAGCGAGCCGCTGGCTGGATGAACTCACCTGGCAGAGAGGCCCTTGGTACCATTGTTTTAGTCTGGCATGCCATGTAACGTATATAAAAGTTCAGAACATGATTATTTCAATCAAAAGCATGGTTTATGTTCTCACCCAGCAAAATGTCTTGTTTCTGTATATTCCCACCACACCCAGAATGATTAACTGCCTGCAGTGAAGTGCTAAGGCTTTAATTCTGATGGTGGTTTGTGGTTTTTTATTAAAGAGACTTGGTGACTTCCGGTAGTCTTACAGAGCACAGTAATGTTCTTCCATTTCTTAAAGAGGATGGTGGGAAAACAAAACAATGCAACAAAACTGTTTATATCAGTTGTAGCAGTTGCATACAACCATCCTGTTTGCTAGGCTCTTCAAATCTCAGAGCGCTGTGGTTGAATTACACCATCGTATTGGAAATGCAGCTTTCTCTAAATAAACTCATGCAAGTTTTTTCCCCCAGAGTAGTAGATAATTTTAGTGCTGTAAAAGGCTTCCAGGACTGTTTCTATACCGCAGTGTAAAGAGAACTGATGAGAGAAATGCACATTCAGAAGATTTTAATGCAAGCTTTGCTCTACTGTACAAGTAAAAGAATCTAACAGTTAATGTGTAAGGGTCCATGACTTGCATGCTAAAATGGAAAATCTTGCTGACGGGACAAAAACATCATCAAAATCCTTCCTCCCGAATCTAAAACCCTCAGGGGAACTGAAGATCTATGTCAAGTAAGTTATTCTAGACACATACTTCTACATCTTGCAATGTAAGTGGAGATTACGGTGTGACACTGTCTATGGTAAGTGCTCCATGAGGGATATAAGTTTTGACTACCATTTAAAGAAAGTGTAAATGATACCAAAAAAAAAAAAAAAAAAAAAAAGAAACTGAAACAATGGTTCACCAGAAATATTCTGAAGCTACATCTTTTTCAAAAATCTTGAAATCTTATTTTAGTGTAAAGGTAATGAAATCCACTGAATTTGTTGCTAAATTTAAAACATTCATTTCCTTCTGACTTAGACCCATGCTGGCTACTCTCCATTGGGATGCTCCTTGCCTCTATACTTGAGAAAGAGCAACTGGCACAAAGGGAAGTGATTCAGTTAAAACCCTATTGGGGAAAAAAACCCCAACAGGTTGGGCTTTCCGCCAAATGCCAGTGGCTTGTCAGGACAACTAAGCAAACAGCCTTTTTACAGTCCCGTTTAAGAGGGACTTTTTACAAGGGTATGTAGTAATAGGACATGGGGTAATGGCTTTAAACTGAAAGAGGGTAGGTTTAGATTAGACATAAGGAAGAAATTCTTCACTGTGAGGGTGGTGAGGCACTGGAACAGGTTGCCCAGAGAAGCTGTGGATGCCCCATCCCTGGCAGTGTTCAAGGCCAGGTTGGATGGGGCTTTGGGCAACCTGGTCTAGTGGAAGGTGTCCCTGCCTGTGGTGGGGAGGAGGTGGAACTAGGTGATCTTTGAGGTCCCTTCCAACCCAAACCATTCTATGATTTCTGTTAGGACACTTGCAGCAGCAGCAATGTCATCAAATCCATAAACAGTTACTGACCTGCCAGAACAAATGTCATAAAACAGAATTAAGGCCCATCACCCAGTTAAAAAGATTTCTGAGAGCAATTTACAATGGCAACTTATACACGCTTACCCGGGGCAGTATGTGATTAGCAGCACTCTGTCACAGCTGATCTGGCATCCTACAGCCCTCGCTGTGCCTCGGGCTTCACGGGGCTGGGAGCACATGTGCGGGGCGAACAACCTGCGCTCCTGTTAATAAATACCGACTCCCATTCCAAACTCCAACTTCAAAGCGCTGCTTACGTCTCCTCGGAAAGAAAAGCTGAGTGACTTCCCTTCAACTGTACTCATCTGCTGCAAATTTCGCTATCAGTAAGTCAACGTGTAATTACAATCATCCATCCATAAAAGCTGGGGGATGGAAAAAGAAAAAGGGATGTGTCCTTATTTCTCAGGCATTAAGGAGAGAATTGGGGATTTTCCAGGAATCCAGAAACCAGAGAACAAGAGGGCTCGAAAACTTCTGGCCGTCGTCGTTTCTTCTGATATGTATCTGGATCCACGCATACATATACATGCAGGTGGTACACCACAGCTTTAAACGATAAGAGGGTATTACCAGATCAAGATGACCTTCACTTCTGAACACAACAGCGCTCGCACCACCAGAGGCATCTCAAGTGATGCAGTCTGGACTTGGCTCCATTTCTCGGTCTATTCACCCAGGCAAGATCAGCTCCTGGATAAACATCAGAGAGATGCTTATCGCAGGGACTCGACTACCTCACCGCTTCAATGGAGCATCAGTTGCCCAAAAATGCCGGCTGTTTAGAAAGCAAAATTTCCCTCTTCCCCTGGGATTTAGGAGAACCATATCGCGGGCAAACAGCAGCCCCCTGCCAAAGGCTTGTATCTCTTATTTAGCCAGCCCAGAAGCATGTAAAGGAAACCACAAGGAGCTAGTAATTAGCTCATCAGTGTCAAAAAACCCCAAAGGCTACAACCCAGAGATTTCCAGAGGAAGTGATTACCCAGATATTCACAAGACATGTAGTCCACCTTCACAGCAAAAGCTGCAAAATAAAGGCTGTAAGGTTGAAGTGAAGGAAATGAAAATAGTTTAGAACAGAAGTGCTATAAAAAATGTGAGATACAAGTTGGCCAAGTATTAGCATTTTTAAGGCGATAAAAAGAATACTGCAAATTTACCAACAGAGAATAAAATCATCGTATTTCAAAAAGTCTTTTCTCTCAGCATGAAAAAAAATTTACATGGCCCATCAAGCAAACACTGAGTCATACAGATTTCTCTAGAATGGAAAAGTAGGTGTCTGTTTGAGGATAATCTGTACAAAGCCTGAAATTCAAGTGCATTGATTTGATCCCCCGCAGATTTAGACAAAAAGAGGAGAAAAGCCAAAACAGGAAACTGAAAACACCTTTATCTTGAATCGAAGAAGGAATTCAAACTGAGCACTGTGTCAAAAACAAACAGATACTATTAAAAATATAGAAGGTTTTCTTGTCCAATAGTGACAACAAATGCAAACAAACTCTGTAAAAGCAGAGCAGATGATTTTAACAGTTCACCACATGTAAACCTCCCCTAGCATCAAGGGCGAAGGAAGGAGAATATGTGCATCAACTAAATTTCCCCTTACGCTATCAGCCAAGAGCTTGTGACTTCTCTTCTCACCCAAATCAGAACTTTTCTAGGAGAGGATGTGGAGGAGTCATTAAAGGAGAAAGGTCAGTGGTACTGGCAGAAATGCAGGCAGAAGGAAAAGAAAATCTCAGAGGCAGATGAAGCAATGATTGGAAACGGGTGGCATTCTCACCATGGTCTTATCTGAAACAACTGTTTGCTTACAATTCAGTAATACCTAAAAAGCATTCCTGGGAGGGGTAGTATGGAAATCCATACATATCACTTCCTTGATATCTTTTAAATCCAATCTACCCTGTGTACAAACTAAGAAGGTGTTTTGGCTGCTGATCTGGCAAAAACAGTAGTCTTTAAATCAGGGTTCTTTTTTCCCCTGCCCAGCATAGCCAGTAATTACAATTTTTTTTTTTTTTAATTGGGATTGATATACTCTGCAAAGTGCTTAGGTCTTTCAAGACCAAAGTTCACTCACCAAGCTATACTGACTAAGAAAAATAAGAAGCAGCTTAAGAGAACATGCACTTGCAATTTTCAGTAACACTTGCTGAAGCTGCCACAGGACAGCCTTTTCAGCACTGCAGATGGGTTTTAAATACGCAAAGCTAATTCCAAAGGAAGACAAAACTCCAGGCAACAAACAGCATCCTATCTCAACTCCACAACTTTCTTTCCTAACACAGAGTCTAGAAAGGACCGAGTAAAACACCCCTGAAAAAGAACACAGAAATTTGGTTTTTATCCAAGAGCTGAGGTATCTGAGAGATCAAAAGGAAATCTCTCGGCATAAAACGTGATTTGCAGACCATGTCACCAAGGTATATTCAAGTAATTACTTCTGCACAATTTGAATACACAGAACAAGAACGTCTCATCAAAAAAGTGGTCCATAGTAACTACATACACAAACTCCTTTACAAATCAGGAGCTGGAAGGTGAGGGGGGAAAGAGGGAACAACTTCAAAACAGAAGTGGAAGAGGTAGCGAGATTCTTCGCTTCCCTCCAAAAGAAACAAAAGCAGCTGGAGTGAAGGGGAGGTGGGGGGGAATATTAAAACAAGGTACATAGTGCTGGGAAAAGGCAAAATCAGGTGAAAAGGTGAAAGGGCCTGCTGATTAAAGCCAGGCCCTTTGCAAAAGGCAGTGCAGCTCTTTTCTTCTACCACAACCATTTGAAGCAGTTATGCTATGAGGAGAATGTTTTCCACATCCCACTCCTGTTCTCACAAGCTCTGGGCAGTTCAGCAAACACTCACCTGCTGCAGATAAACATAAAATAAAACTGATAAAGGGTTCGTTTGCTTTTTGCTCTGACCAGCAGCATCAATTACCAGTCAAGTACTAAAATAGCTGGGCCACCTCAGTTTACTCTTCCATGTTAATGAGCAGTAGAGGTCGACACAAGAAATCTTTCATTAAGGATATAAACCCATGTGATCTGACCCAGTCTGGATGTAGTTACCCATACGCTTTCACTGGTGGCAAAAATCAATCTTTCCCTTCACATGCTTGCACGGCCCATCGCCCTCCTCCCCAGGCTGAGTCTCACAAACAGAGCGGACCGAAGCCCACCCTGACCTCCTGTGGAAAGGAGCAGGCTCATCCCGCCTGCCTCTGCCCCCGCCGAGCCGTTCGATGTGCCGGGGCAGGGAGCCAGCCTAAGCAAAAGGGACCTCTGGGGTGGGAAAAGCAGGGAGGAATTAGGTTTTAGCTTGATCAATTCTCTGATTGATAGGAACAGCAACCGATTTACAGAATGAGTGCACTGCTAATTGGCCTGTGTCAATGAAGGGGGGGGGAAACCAACCCAAAAACAAACCCAGAAGGGAACAACAGTAGCTCAAGCAGGCTGCGGCGCCAAACGCCGCATCAGTTGCGAGCAATCATCAGTTGCTTGAATTTATAGGGCACGCTTTCATCCAGAGGCATGACCTGCAGGAGGAAGAGGAGGTGGTTGTTTTTTGGTTTTGGTTTTTTTTTTTTTTTTATTATTAGACCAAGGGATGCAGTTGGGGAGGATGAGGGGAGAGCAAGCCATGGCTTCCCGGCTCGGTGGGGTGGCTGAGCAGCAGCAGCAGCAGCGGGCAGCCATGCCGGCAGGCCTGAGAGGGGTAGAACCATCAGGGGAACTGCGGCCTCACTCCGTTTTCGTGGGTACAGCAGAGCGAACGTTCCCTCAAGCCACGGCCTCAGATCTCAAACAAAAAAAGCCCTTCTTACGTGGCCTTTTGCAGGCCACCATAAGCACGCCGTTTCAGTTCTAACGTAACAGTTTAGCCCATGTGCAACAGGGCAACGTACCAGGGTTACACGCTGTTGAGAAGCACGAAGCCCAGCAGAACTGTGCCTGGGACTATATGCCCGTCAGGTTTTGGAAACTCAGGGCTGCAACAAGCGTTAAAAATGCCAGCTATTCTAAGGCATGACTCACCCAGCAGCCATGCAAGGAGCTGGGCTCATTTGTGCTCCTGATCTCCTAGGGAGCAGGATCCTGGCACATCCCAGCAACCTTTCCTCTCCGCTCAGGAGGTCAGAGCTGGCACGCCAAACCAAGCTGTGTGCCTGAAACCATGCAGTCCCTGGGGCCCACTTTTCCAGTCCCTAGAACTGCAGGTATTTTCACCCGTTCGTGCAAATCCCCACAGGACCTGCAGCAGAGGAGGCACATGGACTCCTTTACCTCCTCCCCCGGGGCAGGGACCTGGGTGCACAAGCTACCCCAGGTGCCTGTTTTCTCAAGCACACCTCTCTGTGAGGCCGAAAAATTGTTCTTACAAATGCGATTCTCCAGCCTACGGGCAATGAGGCAGATGCTTTCAAACTTAAAAGGTTTATCAGCTGTACTTAACCACTCCACCACGGGGACAGAGCCGTAACGGTGCGGCTGTGATGCTGTGCAACCGCAAAGTCGTTCTGGAAGGCTTGAAGCAAGTACAGAGCATGGGCAGCCTTCATAAACCCCAGTGAGATGTTAACACGGAGGAGAGAGAGTGCAGATTTTCTCATGCTGCGTTGCCATTAATCCAGGGGGACCAAACATGAGATGGAGAGAGAAAATTTAGATGGTGTTTACAATACATACACTTACATATCATGGCTTGAATCTTCCACCGAGAGTGCAAATCCAAAGAGCAATTTGTTTGATTTTTTTTTTAAAACTTACCAAGCAACTCCTGCACTGGGGGATGGTGGCAATATGAATCATATTCACCTAATGACCATGTGACAAATGAACTGCATGTTATCATTAATCTGTGGCACCTTCATTAGGTCTTTGGACAATTTTTAGCAGCAGAGGAAGCTAGAATTTACCCGATAAATTTTGATCCACTCCGATGTGCTTGCTTACTACTCTGCAAACTTCATAGTATTACTAAGGTGTAGTCTAGTTCACTGTTGTAAGTTTACAGCCACATATTACTCTTTGATAATCTTTAGACTTATTCTAGGCATGTTTTATTTTTCACTGAGATGAAAGTAAGCAGTTGAGCTAGCAGAAAATAAATCAGACCAACTGTATGAACTGATCCAGTGGCTGACGTCAAGGTAAGTTCTGCCTTCCACTTAAAACAATGTAAGAGATGGTAAAAATCACTTGTAAATGTGCAGCACAGCAGAAACGATCCAAATGCCAACTACGTGGGATTACCTGTACTACCACAGTTATTTTCTGCCGAACAGTGTTTGCGTGATCAGTTTTTACTGTTGCAGGTCACACTGGCATTGCGCCGACAAAACCCACTCAAGGTGCATGGGAATTCAACTCACCTGGAACATCTGAGAGGCTTTGCATGCTGTGTGCGTGGACCTAATACACTCATTTCTACCGAACCTAGGATTTTTCTTGGCTTCTCATGGCTGCAAAAATACCTTCAGAGATATTCAACCAAGCATATACCAATGCAATGCCATATTCCAGAGTCTGAGGTCAATTGAATGCTCTGAGGCTTAGTTAAGTTTTGTTAAGGAGCTACAGTATGGAATTATCAAAACACCAAGTAGCATAGCTGCTGCTACACCAATAGACCACTTGGTCAAAAACAAACCAGTTGGGATTTAGGTCCACTTAACACTGACAGCTGTGTGAGTGAAGTAAGAACAGCCACAGTAGGTGGCAAGACACTGCTACTGGGGGAAGGACCAAGCATGCAAGTGAGAAGAAAACTAGAAGTCCTGCTGGCCCCCTTAACAATAAGGAAACAGAGCCAGAACAGCAGCTAGAGGGGAGTAGAGCTTCAAATTTATCAGAAACCTACAAGAAGAGAAGGAAGATGGCATTTCATCATCATCTTCCAAATTTATCAATATCTAACAATTCCACTCAATGAAACTTCATAAATCTGAATTGCCGTTTCACAGTATGTTAAGTATGTATACTGTGGCAATAGAGCCGTTTTGCCAAATACAATTTATAGAAGGGTGGGAGCCTTTTTGGAACCATCAGATCATTAGGTTACAATACATGAGTTGGGTGTAAAATAAGCAGGTGTTTGACATCAGGTACTGTGGTTTTGGGAAGTTCAGCAGTATGTTTGAAAGGAAAGCTTAACTTGCATTCACAGCAATTCAGTACTACTTTTAATGAATCAAGTAATTAGCAACTCTGTAAAAAGAAGGGTGTCCCTGAGTGTTCGACATCAAAAGCACTACATTCATTTGCAATTTAAAGGCCAGAATTGGCAAGACCCTGTGCACTCTCTGCTCCCATTTGGAGTCAGTGGAAATGAATGGCACATAACACCTTTCAGGGTCAGATCCAAAGGAAGAAGCAGTCATCTGACTTGCATCACCACTTCACTTGGAAAATACTTAAACCTCGGAAATGACAGAAGGAAAACCAATACTGAATTCATTGGAGAACTCCTCATTTTCAGGAAAGGTGGTCTGGGAACTTAAAGTGAAGTGCCACAAAAAAAGCTCCCCCACATTTCCAACACACTGCTGTAAACTGCAAGTTCTTGGGGAAATCAAGGGAAATCTTGAAAGCTCTTTAGAAACTATGACGATTCTCTGCTGAAGCTCCTACAGGTCAAACATAAATTACATACCTTATTACTGACACAGGTCCATTATTAATTCCATCCACAACATCCCATACGCTCATTTCTCTCAACTTCTGCTTCACCCTTTTCACTCTTCTTCATGTAGACAGTGCCCACCTTGCCTAAGTCTTCAGAATGACCATTTCTAACACAGTATCCATACAAAAAGAGAGTCAAAGATATATTTTTAATTTCTTAAGCTAAAAAATTACACCAGCAAGTCAGGGCCCTTCCTCTCTGAGTACATATTTTATATCTGACCTACTTTAACGATGGTTAAAAATCAGACTGCAAAGTGTTACATGTCCTTATCTGTTTTGGGAGGTGCTTGGCACACCTTTCTGCGCTATATAAGGCAACAAAAAAATGTATGAGTGTGTGGTATATCAACTCAGATCCCAATGCTGTGGAATACCACCAGGAATACTTCTTCAATGACCTTAGCAAGTAGATAGTCAGAAAAAAACCTCAAGACTAGCAAAGCAACAATTCAGTCTCTGTACAAGCTCATGAGACAGCAAAGGGAAGGAGCCAGGATGGAGCACGTCAGCAGGTTCTCCATTACACCTCTCCAAACTGCAGGGAGGAACAAACCAGACAGCAGTTTTATTTTAGAAGTCCTTTTCTGACAATCGGGGTATGTCATGTATTCCAAAAGGAAAGGGTCCAGCTTTTCAAAGAGTGAAATTGCCAGGAAGGGAACCCAATAACACTTGGACTCTGAAGGGATTTGTCCTGTTTCCATCGTAGTATTCCACCTCTTCCTTCAAAGACCTCAGAGATGGCAGAACAACTTGTGACGCTTGCAGCCTGCCATGGAACTGCTAGGTTTGGATTCATGCCTTAGAGGCTCAGGACTGGCATAACTGAATCTTCACATTTATATTTAGCTGTACGTTGAAATTCAGTTGCAAACCCAAAATGTGAAATGACCTATGCAGAGTCTACAGATCTCTCATTCCTTACAGTCTTCACCTTTACACCAGTGGTTATTGTTTGCACGGAGAACAGCAATAATAAAAAAACCTTACAGAACACGCCAGCAACATCAAGAATTTCTGTTATTGACAGAATATTTGTCCCCTCTCCTTCATCCCAGTTTTAAAGCCAATTAACTTGTTGGGATCTTGCACTTCAGGTTGCTTGGAGATTCAACTTCAGGTTGCCTGGCAGAGCTAGTGGAAAAAAACCCACAATTTATCTCCCATTGTGCAAACCTCAGTGATTCCCTTCTGCTTCTCACAAGAACATCTGGAAAGCAACACCATACAAGAGATTTGCTTGAGGGTAGGAGGGCATGAGAAGGGAAAAATAAAAATCCTTCTGAATATTTGTGCTATATTTAAACTCCAGACCAAAGCTTACACTTGGAGTGAATATCTCTCTACTGTAGGAATGCAGAATTCCAAGCACTGAACAAGGATGTGCTAAGCTTTTCACAACATGCCCCTAAGCAATGGCATTACTGCAAGCTTGTAAAAATGGAACGTACAGTGCCTCTGTCTTCCATTGCAGTTGTTGCAGGGACAGAAAACAGAGCAAAAGGAAATTTCAGCAGTGCACAGAGGAAAAAAAAAAATCTCATTTTTCAGCATAGAAAGTTCATGTGTTTTGCAGAAATACCTCCTACAAAGAAGATGCAAGTGGAGCAGGGAGGATGCAGTAAAATCAGAGCAATTCAGACAAAATTTCAGAAGGTATCTTAGTTTGGAATTCTAAATTCATATAAAATTGAAGCAATATCAGAATCAATTGTCAGTGAAGGCAATAAGAGCTTAAGATACTTAACTAAGTTGAGGAAAGAGCACCCAGGACATGCAGTTACATTCACTTTACTGTTTAGGTCCATAAATCTAGGCAGCCATCTTTTGAAAAACAAACTGGCTACATTTTCTTAGTACCATCTGCCCTCAACATGTTATTTGTGCAAGGTGCTGTTTCCCTCTCCCAGCCTAGCAGGAGCAAAGGTGCTGTTCATGCTCTGTACAAAGCAGCACATAGGAAAGGTCAAGACAGATATACGAGGACTGCACAGAAAGCTACCTTTTCAGGGAAGCATATTCACAAGATGAGTAGTTCATGTAGTCAAAACCTTTGTGCGGACTAGTCACCACATTTAAATTCATTACTATCAAAATTAAGTCATTACTAAAAGAGCAAAGAGCTTCTCAGTCTGAACTGCCAGTATGACACACAGCATTTGAGACTAAGAGCAGCCTGTTCACGTGAAATATAAGAGAAGCTAATGCAGCTTATTATGTTAACTAAATACGTGGGAACTATACTGACTCTCAGGATTAGGGACCCTGTAGGAGTCAACCAGTAAACTTACCGCTGGAGTCAATTGCCTTTTTATTTTCCTGTATGACTGGGAGACAGTGACTTTAGTCATTGCCAATTCAAGATAAAGATATGTTTATGTGATACCTAAGTGACACCCCAGCTAACTACAGTACCAGAAGAGATGTACCACTGGGAACACAGAGGTGTGGGCTGATGTTCTCTACTGAGGAGGATAAATCCTTTTACACAGAGTTCCCTGCTGCCACAGTCATAGTGCTACTGCTATTTTCACATCCAACTAGGCTACACTATGCTGTTGATGCAGCACAGACATGCTCTTGTCCATATCAAGATGACTATCCTTACAGTAACGCGAAAAGTATTAAAGAATGACAGACATTCTACATACACCAGAACTCCCCCTGTGGAAAGTGAGAACAGCAGATTCTTCTGTTTTCTTTTGCCTCTGTGTTTTTCCAATGTCTCAAGCAGTGGCTAATCTCTAGCACTGAGGTCAGAGGGCTTAATGTGCAAGTTCATAAGTAAAGGCAATGTTTCTAAAATGTACAACAGATAAAGGGGGAATTCCAGGATAAGGCTGTACAGTTTGAACCTCCTCACTTTCTTCTTCCTTTACTACTTTTTACATCAGCAAACAATCATTACAAAATTATGGTTACATCTTATACTTGGAGTATGCTAATTATGGCCCATTATTAATTTAAAAATTATTTCTCTTCCTAATTTACAGGACTTTACTCTTACCCAAACTCATAAACACCTGATTACCTTCCAAATCAAAACCCTGATTGCCATAATCTGTCTAGTGGCATCTACAAAGACATTCACGCACCTCCCTCTCTTGGACTTAAGCTTGTCCAGTTTTACTGAAAATAGAAAAAGGAGAGAGTAGAAAAGTCAATTTTGCAGGTATTCTGGTCAAGGTGGAAAGGTTTTACTGGACAGAAAGGTTGGGCCTCATGCTGAATTTTTGGGGCTTAGAGCAGTGTTCAGGAATTTGTTTTCAAATGAGCTCTACAAGTTTCCTCAGCTTGAAACACGAACTATCACGAAAGACACATCCTGCCAGCTTAGTTCACTTCTACAGATAGCTGAATAAGCCCTTTCAGTCGTTATACGATTGCACTTTTCCAGTGTATAAAAAGCTGGCTACAAGGTTGCCTCTTCCCAGTCACTAGGTGCACTGCACACTCAAATAATATTTTTCGTGTCACATCCAGTTATACTAGCACATAAATGTTCATCAGTGTCGATTACATTGTACAGAGCTTGTAAAACAGTATCTAACTTCTACTAGAGTTTTTTTGGTGAACCATGTCTTTCAGAGCACTCCTAGGTGCGGCAGCATTGCTTTCTGCTGTATTTATTTTCACATGAAATCTCTTCCAGGACATATGCTAAACTATTAGCGGTGTAAGTTTTCCTGGTGTAGCAGGGAGAGTTTTAATTAAAACTTGCCTTTCTACTCCTTACTCCATTAGCGTACATGCTATCGTACTGCGAAATCTAGTAATGACAAATGACAAAACCTTCCATTTATTTTCTGTATATAATGAGAGAAACCACTATTGCTATTCATGATTATTACTGCAATAACAGGATACAATTAATTAAGTTGGTTATATTTTGTTCATTCTTAAAAAGTCACACCATTGACCAACTTACCACAGAGATAACTAAATTCTATATTACCGTATTTATTTCCATATTTAGTAATATAAGTACTGGAACACATTGTGTCATTCATAGCTGGATTTCATGCAGCTTCGAAGTTTAAGGAAAGGACTCACCTATACGTGGAAGGTTAGTTTGCATTAAGATTGGCCTGAGTTTAAAACACATTAGTTATGAGCAATGAGGCAAAAAAAAGTAGGAAAATTCCTAAAATGTCGCAAGATTAATAGGAGCCGCAAAAAAACCCAATACAAGATAGAGAGATATTTGTTATTCTATTTGTGTAAAAGTTTTCCTCTAAAGTTAACTTCTCCAGATTCAGAGAGGGTTACGAATGATGAAGGTGAACATGCCCTTGAAATCCGCCTTGGCCACAGCTTTAAAAACAGTGTACCAGAGCAGAGGCATCCCATTCTGTTTCAGAGATGTTTTTAACTTGGACCTTTGCACATCTCAGACAGTGGAAGAAAAACATGTGTAACTCATAAAATGCTTCTGCGGCAAAGTCACAGGGGAGGCACCAATAAAATACAACCTTCTCCCTACCCCCCCCAGCAACGCAGAAAAAGTTAAACAAAAGAAAAATATGTCAGCAATTTCATGTCAAGCAATTTGGAAACTACCTGAATCAGAAAGAAACTCGGAATGGCTGCACCAAAACACATGCTTCCCCTCACCCTTAGATTTAAGTGCCCTTATTACTTTAGGCAAATTTTAATTTGTTAACAAGCTGCACGGGCCTTAAGGGACTGCCACGATACCGAAAAATTTGTAGTAAGGTGTGATTTGACAGTATGCTCATATGCATACTGTATTGTGAGTAGGAGACAGCAGTTTACCAAACCATTTTCTGATGACAAAAAAAACTTGGCCACCAAGAAAGGTCTCCAAAACCAACAGCCAGAAGCAGATTTCAGAGGGACAGTCACCATCTGCTTCCAGCCAATATGGCCAACAATATATCATTCTGCAAACTGTGTAAATTCAGCTACTTTTACAGCATTCTGATTTTTTGTAAAAGTGCTGGATTTTGACTTATTTTGCTCCTCCAGTTTATCTTCTCTGAAATGTTCAAAGTCTGACAAAAAAGGGCTGATAGAAAGGACCTACTATGAGAAGAAATACCACCAAAGAGGCTTCAGCTGCCAACATTCTTCAGCTGCCAAGCTTTCACCTTAGTACTTTCCTTTATTTCTCCTCTGCATGGTGAGCAGATGGATTCACACTTCAGTATCTGGTGGTATCACAAATCAGTGAATCTCAGCTTGACTGAAGTCTTGGAAGCGAGAAACCAATTAATTGTTTTAAGCTTGCAGAAGCCAGACAACTCAGAGGAGTACTGCCAAGCAAAGATGGAAGAGAATTTATGGATGTAATTGTGAACTTCTGATAAACTGGCACTGGTTGGAAAAGATTTGGTTCATTTCAGAGTGATGGGAACAGGTTTCTAACAAGTATAAGGAAAAATTGTGATGGATGGCTGGAATAACATCTAGTTCCAGCTTCTTTCTACAGGTGTAGAGTAATGTTGCTGTTGAGTAATCCCTGTGCAACGTTTAGGAAAGGTCCACCTGCTGCTTGTACTTCAGCTGCATGCCAGCACTTCTCTCCTTCACTGCAGTATAATGCTTTACATGGCGTTGTTTCCTCTATTACCACAACCCAAACATCACTTCAAACTTTGTCTCCTAAATGACCTCCTGTTTTTGATAATGAGCTTTTATTTATCTCCTGCCTTTATTCACTCTTGCAGCTCTTCTCTGAAATGTCTGCAGATTAACCAGCTATCTTCTTCAATGCTGTGCACCAAAACCAGCCACAGCATTCTAGTGGTATTTCTATAATGCCAAATGCAGGTGTAATACAGCCTTGCAAGACCTGCCTGGAATTTTCCTGGTGATGGATTCATGGGGCACATTAGGTGTCATGACAGAACAACCACACTTGCAGCTTCTGCTCATCTATCAACCATGATTCTGCATCATGTCATCTTTTTATTTTCTACAGACTGTAATGGTGAAGGTAACTTAGCACAGAAGCAACACAGCAGTAAAAAGCCTGCAGGGAGCCTGCAAGCAGAGTTTTTTTTCCAAGTATTTGTCTGAAGTGTACTAATAGTAGGATTGACTAAGTAAACAGATTCTCAAGTTGAGCAACAAACTGTCATCTCTTTCCCTCCTCCCACTACACAGGTACACATATTGTCTCATACTGCACCCATTTAAGAAGACATTTACCAACGTCCCTGCTGAAGCACTATATAGCAGACATCTGTGGAATGAGATAGCGGGTTGCTGCAAAATGGTGGGCCAACTACTCCGCATTTTCTGTGTAGCAGCAGGGATGACTGACCAACTGGTAGACAAAGCTAAAGATAAAACTGGTTTGATTATTTACAGATTCCCAAACCCAAACCTGATAAGAGTCCATAATGATTAACAGCCAGCTGCTGAACAGAATCACAGCAGTCCATAGTTCATGAGGACCAAAACCACAGTGCTTCTTCAGTGGGAGATGAGAGCAGCAAACAACAGCTACCACATGCTCAGCTTCCAGCAGCTTGTGCAGAGGCAGAAACCCCAAGTCCTCCCCCAATGGAACTGGCTAATTACAGTTCATTTCTACTATCTGTGCTTTTGCAGTCCTTGTCTCTACCCTGTCAAGGAGATGAATTTGCTAACGGCAGGGCCTAAAATGCCCTTTTCTGTCTTTTCCTTCATTTCATTTCATTCTGTTGTCTATTAGCTTCCCCTTTATCAAAGTCAAGAAATACAAAGGGTTTTGCAAAGAAAAAGCAACCAGACTAAGCAATAATTTCTTTATGTAATTCTAGCATCACTAAACAAAAAGCTCCCTGAACTCCCATTTATATATTTCAAACCTTTTGGATGGGAAAGGCTCTTCCTGAGATTGCTTCTCCACCTTCCCAACAGGTGACTTGACTTATACCTACAGAAAGTGTGCTGTTGAGTAAAATTCACATACAGATGCCCCTAACACTACTAAGTCTCATCTGGAGCAGTTCAATGGTACTGCTTCTCATGGGGAAGACATCAAAGGAGAGATTTCACCTTTTGCAGGTGAAAATATTTGCAAAAATATTGCAAATTTCATACCTGTCATCAAAGCAGCTATTTGAAAACCTAGTCTTACATGCTACAAACCTCTTACAAGTTTATGCAGTTTACCCAGAGACGAGAGACATGAAATTCTGTGCGTTAACAGAATGAAAAAGCAACTCCACAGCAGTCACCACTTATAGGTCCTAGCAGATACAATTAGTGTAAAAAGTAAAAACATTAATATTACACAGGTTTGGTTCCCCCCCTGTATATTAACAGCATGCATCATGGGTTTGGTGCACCATTATTTTAAAATGTTTAAGGTCCTATTGCCAACCTGTTTCTCTGCCTAGCAGTTCAGTCCAAGAACAAAGCCTAAAAAATCTTTGCTTACTATTTGCGGCAATAAAAAGATTTTCCTGTAAGCTATTTATAATACTGCTTTGTGCCTGTGGAGAAAGCCTATAACTCTGTACCATAACATACGATAACTCTGTATGTCTAATCACTGTGCTGGTTTGCTCTACAAACTGTTCTCCTGACAAGACGAGCATCCAGTTTAAATGGTGGTGGCACAGCTCCTGAAAAATGCTAGAACGGATGCCCTCTTTATATGGAGAAGTTAATGGGAAGAGGTATTGAAAAATAAACTACGTTGGAATAGCTCCACTCTCCCTGCAGACACGCTGATCTGAAATAAAAGTCACTTTATTCTGAAAATAATTATTTCCCTCACAAAGCTCAGCAGTAAATCTGGCCTTAAAAGAACCAACTCTTTTCAGCTCATAACACAAAGAACCACAGAATATGAATTTCATGCAAATAACTTGCTCAAAGAAAAACTAAAAAGTTGCTTGCCTTGGTAGACATGAGAAAAAAAAAAAAAAAAGAGAAAAACAAAAAAGAAGAGGTCTTTTTTTTATCAAAACGTTAACCTGGACTGTAATTTGTCTTTTTACAACTAATGAGCAACTCAATCCTTTCAAGACTGATTTTGATATGCTGGGCTTCTGAACAAGAGCTGTAAGTAACCCTTTTCTGCTCCTCGCTGGAACACAAGCGTGTGGGGGACCGGGGGATAGGTTCCTGTTCCCTTCTTCTAGGACAAGTAGCTGGAGAACAGCTAAGGTTTAGAACTGAGCAAGTACTGGAAAAAAGCTAAGTAGAAGCAGTTTACTGGCAACAAATTGCTAAAACCCTTGGAAAAAAAAAAAAAAAAAAAAAGAATAAATTGTGGCTCCGTAAGCACAGTTCATTCCTTGGGAGTCCTGCAAGGTTGCTCAGCAACATACCACAATTACTGTGGGTCAAGTCCTCGGGACATAATCTAGCCTATTGACTTTAATTCAACTACCTCTGGCATAAGGTACTGCCAACTGTGAGCAAGAAGAAAACAGAAGCAATGCAGACTGGAGAGTTCTCAGAATATATTGGGAGGAAATTTCACACCGTTTCCAAATGTTTTATCCAAATTGTTCTGATCTGCTCAATTCAAAACCTGTGTTCTACAGTCATTCTTTGAAAGAAATAATTCAGAAACAAATTTTAATTTCAATAGGAAATCAAGAACCAAAGTCCACTGGTACAGTGAGACAGTTTTTAGTTCAAACCATTTTCTAGTACTCAGACTCAGCTACAGATACTCTCTCAAAAAAACCAATACCTAATCTTGGTGAAGAAAAATACTTTCCAGTCTATCAAGCATAGTTGCTCATGACAAGCTTGACCAGAAAGTCACCCTTCCCTCTTGTGGATAACTCGACCCTTCCAAAACCTATTCAGCTAATATATTATTGAGAAACTTCACTGTAAGTCACAGTTTGAATATATCAGACATGACTCTCCAATCTTTCAGGAGGACAGAACCGCTTTGAGATGTATATATATGCTTTTTTTTAGGGAAGAACAGCTATAAATAGGAGATGAGACCTTGGGATGGCATAAAGTTCCACTGAGTATTTGGCTTTCGTATGTAAAACACACACAGCATCTCTCTGACCCAGGCTGCAGCAGGCATGGCGCAAGCAGCAGCAGTCAACAATCCTTCTGCACAAGCATTCCTGGCAGAGTCCTGAAAACATTAGCTTTACTATAAAAGAGGGAGATCATATGGGTTGGAGGAAAAGAGGTTTCTTCAGAAAACATTTTCTCTCTCACAGGAAATGCAGTATGACTCTTAAGCCCAGGCTTACAAGGAGTATTAGTCCACCCACTGAATCCAAGTATTGTTGGGTGCTGGGGTGGAGGGTGTTCCTCCTCAGAGAAATACTTAAGAGTCAATTTTAAAACTATTATTTTTATTACAAATTCTCATTCAAATACTTATGCAAATTTTGCTAAAATACTTTTCTTTGGGATGAAATCTGGGTTCGAAGTTCTCTATTTAAACCGTTGACATGAACAATGATCATAGGGAAAACAAACCCACTACCTTTTGCATTAAACAAAGCATGTAGTTGTGGATTTAGGGTTTTTGACAGATACAGGTTTAAAATTGATGGCCTGAAAGCTTGAATAATCCTAGACCCTGGTATTTTACACAGGCATATATAATAGAGACGCTCAACACAGTCCCCTGGACCTGGTAGTCCGTGGGCACTGCACCCCAGCCTGCTTACCAACAGCAGCATGCTGCCATATGGCTGCTCCCTACCAAACCTCAGTTAATTAGTAAATGACATTCAATTTCCTTAACGGAGATGTTTTTAGAAGAAACCAGCAGAAGCCGTAGAGAAAACTTCGAGCATAAACTCATAGCAGGATGCACAGACACACAACTGTAAATGCATATTATGTACAAGTGTAAACACACACCTATTTCAGCCTTGGCCCACAGGGAAGAAACACAAACATGTAAAATGCGAGCTCTGAAGCACAAATCAAGCAAAGAAAGCAGCATTTTGTTTGTGTCATTACTGATACAGGCATCTAAATATCTAAACTAGTTTCTCTGAGGGGCTAGCTTGCGGTTTGAAGCACATTCCTTTCAAAATGTATCCATGGTCTTTCTGTGAAGGCTAATGATAATTTTATCTCTTCTGAGCCTTGCAGTAATAAATGTTGACAGCCCCAGATGCCAGGTCCTTGGTGAGAGCATCTGTTTGTTTATTCAGGATTAAGTTAAACTACTTAGCCGCCATTACAGCAAATCCACCTCTCCTACAGACCTTCTTAAGAGTACCAAAGAAAATAATGAAAAACCACATACTGTTGTGAGATCAATCACATTCACAAGGCTGAGAAATCTGTGACAATTTATTCTTGGTGTGGAGGGGTGAGGAATAGACCGCACCAAACATGAAGTGCTGCTTAAGCAACACAGAATCCCCCCAAAAAGAAAAGAAAAAAGGCAGTGTGAGCTGCTCTTTGTCTCGATTTCATCACATCACACCTTGATACTGCGGCAGACTTTCAACGAGGGACTGTAAAGCTTGATCCTCCAGTCTTTGTCCAACAAGGAATGGGTTTAGATATCTAAATAATTATGCTCAGTTATATGAAAAAAGGACTGGATGCCTTTTTTTTTTTTCCTGAGGCAATTCACAGTAGACCTTTACCATCTTTCAATATTTGAAATGTAAAGACTTAGATTTAATTTCCTCTTCGTTATGGGCGTGAAGGAATGTTGTGCTCTTACTGACAGGAACGCAATTTGAGACTCCAAATTACCAGACCTTTAACACAGATCCCATTGCTTCACACTAGCAAAATATTCTCATGTATCATGTAAAGATCTAAAGCTGTCAGTGCATCAACATGTAATAAGACTATGGGATACTTACTAAGCAGTCAAACAGCAAAGAACATATTTGAAAAGGGGATTTTCAAGGCATGCAGCACTGCAATCTATTTAATTTTAAAAAGAAAAAAGTCTGAAGATGGCAGACTTAGCTTCCATTTTGCCATTTAGGGCAGCTGTAAGATTAGCCTTTAATTACTAAATGATGGTGCAAAAGCATGAGAAAGCTCCTGCTCACTAGTTGTTTCTGCAGCACAAGCAGAAACGGTCTGGGTATACCTCAGAGTATCGGATGGGAAGGCAAGAGTATCTGCATGCTGCTGGGTCAGAGTGATTTTAATTGTACAAGTAGGATTTCGGAGGCTTTTATTCTCATGAATAGGCAATGGATGCTTTATAGATACAGTAGCACGGGCTGCAGGATTAAGAGAATTTGAGTTTGATAAGACTGCAGCCCAGGACCTGGCTGAGGTACCCAGGGACCCCTCTCTGGATTACTGTCCTTGCTCTTCCCTGCCTCGTGCCACCAGTGCTTCTCCACCCCAGGCTGGAGCTGATGCAGGAGGGGTGGCCGGCTGGCTCACAGCAGCTCGTTGTAAGGCCAAACACCCAGCTAGAGGTGGGCGGCAAGACCGCCGGAGGCTGCATCTCTGCGGTTGGGAACTCATCCTCAGTTTTTTGTATCGAAGGAGAGAAGTCACTACACCGATGCCGCTCGGCAAACAGCTTCTAAAAACCTCCCGGCTGCCCAGAGACTGAGCAGACTCCGTGCATTCCGAGGCAGAAGCCACATCAGCCCGCTGCGATGGGTCCCCGGAGGAAGGGCTCTGCAGTGGGAAAAGCCATAGCAAGCGGACGGGCTGCCAGGAGACGCTCCGAGGTCAGGGCAGCAAACGAGCAGCTTCCTCTCCGCAAGATGCTGCGCAGCACTTCCCCCGCAAGTTCACGGAGCAAAAAAAAACGATCGCAGGCAGGAAAAACATATGACATTTGGTAACATAAATTGACAAGTTCTCAACAGGAACGAAACTATTTTTTCCACTTTGTTTCTTTATATAAACACTATTTGATTTTTAACGTGCAAAAGACTGACAGTGCCCAAAGCATAAAATAGATAGTGATCTCCGTAAAGCAGGATGGCTGTTATCAGATCGGCAACATAAGAGGCCATTGTTGAGCTAAAATTACCTCTCAGGTCTCCCTATACGCTCCACCAAGGGACACTGTGTTCCACTGCAAAGACACACTGCCTACACAGACATCCACTACAGAGGCCAGGCGAAGTCAAGACTGGACCACTCACCAGGTTTATGGAGCCAGGTTGGCTCATTCTCAAGAGGCTGGATTTGTACTCCAAACGTGCAGCAAATGTTCAGGAGAAAGAGAGAGAAACACTGAATGCTTCTGGATTTGACTATGCTCATGGAGCACAGATTGTTGACCCTCTGATGTTCAAAGAAGACAGCGTTTTCTTTATCAACACCAAGTATAGCCTTGAAAGCCTGAAGTACCTGCAAGCCCTTATTCCAACATGCAAATGAGCACCAGTGAGGATACCACCCACTATCCCTCCAATTTTCACAGTACTACTCATTTTTCTACTCAGTTAAAAACCTGAAGGACGGGGAAGCTGGTTAGCACTTCCTGCATACAGAGGCCAACCACTTCTACAGTCGTCTTTTTCTTTTTCTGCAGCACCATTCATGACTTTTCCTGTAGGCTCCAGAAAACTCTTTCTTCGGTACTTGTCTCACATACAAATGTTTTTGAACAGCATGTAACTTCCTTGACGCTTTCATTGTCAGAATAACTTGATACACACCCATCAACAGGAGTCTGGAGTACCCCAGGTGAGTTGTAATACACAAGGTTTACAATTTCAGGAGAAAACCAAAAGCTTAAACAACTTTCTTTTGGCAAGTTTGCCTTTGAAGGAAGAACACTGGAAATTATTTAGGACCTTCTGTTTTTAAATTACACTTTAAAAGCATGTAATATCTTTGAAAGAAATCTAACCTGACCTGAAAACAACTTGCAAAAAACTTATGACTCCTCAAGTATAACCTGAAAAAGAATTGCTGCTTATCCCACGCATAGCTGGGCCCTGGAAGGAACAGAAAATATACCAAGGAAAACCATTTCAAATATGGTTTGCAATGCAGTACTGGCAAACAGCATTATACCACCCATGTCTAGGCTGAGAGCCAGCAGTGGGCAGTGGACAGGGAAGAACGAGGATCGCTAACAGGAAGGGAAAGCAAAGATGGGATGGAAAGAACAGGATGGGCTGAAGAAACCTGGAAATCTGAGCTTGCTGTTACAGGGATGCTGCTACTGCGGGGATGTGAAAACGAGGGTGAGGGACTGCTGGCTGTGGGAATGGCAGCTATGGCTCAAACATCCTAATAATTATAATCATTAATAACAGAAGGATTCCAGACATAGGTAAAATTTACTACATAAATCTTATGTGCAATGAAGTGTGTGTTCCTTATGTAGGGATCTTACGCATGCATTATACCCTAGAGGGAGGCATAAGGCAGACAGCAATATACAGAGGGTCTTTTCTCATGGCAATTTAATGGGTAAGCCCATTACTTGCAGTCAAAATGGTCATTATTCCTATTCCCATAGACTGAAAAATGGGGAAGACAGAAAGGTTTGCAATGAGGTTGTCATTCATTGCACCTCTTGTTCATTACTTGTTTTGGGTTATGTCACACCACAATATTTAAATACACAGTGTTGTGGCATGCTACATTTTTTGTTACACAGAATCCATGGAGTTTTGGCAAGAGAAAACTGAATAAGGAATATGAATAAGTAGTTTATTGAAGATACGAGTGTCTTGCCATGTAGGCAGTAACTTGCTTAACGAGCACGATCAGACCTTTTTCTAAAAAACCAACTTTGATTAGCAGCAGACAGTAGTGCTCATAGATTTCACTGATTTCTTTTAATTGGCTTTGAGATCCATGCAGCATTAATTTTTCCACGCATAAAATGCAAGGTTTTTACTGACCAAGGTTTAATTCTGCTATCCATGATCTCTGTATTTACCGCAGCACATCTTCAGTAATTAAGTCTCTTAAATTTCTCTTTGTTCTGCTGAGGATCGAAAGCCAGTGAATGAGTTTTCATTTAAAGGGTGTGTAGGAGGCGAGTAGTGCAGGAGAAAGACAACTCTTTCCTGAAGGTTAGGGGGGAGGATTAAACAGAAATGGCTCAGGAGAAAGTCAGACATTGACTCAGAGTAATTGAAGGGAGCTGGAGCAGGGCTCCTGGTGCCGAAAGCACTGTGTGACAGCAGAAAACAACCTCAATCCCTCCTACTCCCACCGTGCGCTAAAGGCAGCAAACGATAAGAGATCCTTCGTCAGCGCTTGAGAGATCGAGCGGTGAGAAACGCCTGGAAGAAGTCTGGTGAGGCTGCAGAGGGCACGCCAAGGAGCAGCCAGCCTCGCTGTCCCCCGTCCCCCCCGCGAGCTGTGGCCAAGCCTCGGCCGGAGCAGAAGCGAGGTGCACCCCTCGGCCTCGCGCTGCGTCTTGCTTACGAAACCCTTCTTGCTCTACCGGCTGCACCGAACATCAGCAGCCTGGTTTGAAGGCCACTCGTGGTCTCACAGCGTGGAGGAACAGCATCGCCCGGCGGCCCGCCGTGGGTTGGGGCACCGGGAGAAGCGGGGGTCCGGCAGCCAGGCCAGCCGGGGCTGCGAGATGGAGAGGGAAGAGCTACAAGATGCTTCCCGGCACCGAGAATACGGACGAGGATCGAGAGGCCGCTTGGGCTCAGAGCAGGCTGGACGCAGCTGCCCCTGTAGCCCACAGCAAACCGAGCCCAATACTCCTCTGATTTGCACTGGAAGAAAACAGCAACGCGTTTGGTTTTGTTTTTGTTTTTTTTTTTTTTTTAAATTAAAAGTCACTTGTACTTATTTCAAAGCTAACGGACAACCTGTTCCCCAGGCCCTGATCCAGCAAGGCCTGTCGCTAACGTCAGAGGCCTCTGCATTTTACAGAGCTGCTAACGTGGCCGCATTTATGCAGGCGCGTTAGCGCATGCAGCGCACCAGCATTTAAGAAAGTCTGTGATGTCCACACTATACTACACAATTATTTAAATATGTAGTAAAATAGGCCTTGCATATGTAAGAAAACACTGTAGATGAAATACACCTCCTTCCTGTCAAAGGTAACAATTTTTAATGACTAATTTCAGATAATGGATTTAAAAGATGCAGTTTGCTGCATAAACAGAACATAGCCATGGACAGCTCAATTTTTAACCGTTCAACGGCTTTTCACAGTTAACAGCAAGTCGAAGGACAAACTTTCTTGACTGTTAATGATGAGAAAAACTAACAACCGCTGTCCTGCCTCAAGACATCCACTCCTCCAGCTGGCCACGAACCAAGCGGAAATTCCAGATTGGGAGGCAATTATTTATATATCTGTCTTCCTCCAACTTCCCCCCCCCCCCCCTTAAATTTGCTCCTGACTAAGTGGGAATTAATCCTGCCTGGAACAATTTAAACACTGCTGTATCTTTACACTAAGGTCAATGCCAGTTTTTGTTTCAGCCAGACTTGTGAGATTTTTGTCCATATTACTAGCAAATTTAATTTTATTGTGCTTGAGAGAAAACAATTCTCCAGTTTGGGGGTGTGTTTTTTTTAAACGCACCATCGCACTTAAACCAGAAGTCACATTCCTGCCCACTACAACCTGCTGTTGCAAGTTTAAAATTCTTTCATGTTTAAAAAGGCATTTTTGTTACTAACCATTAAAAAAAACAAATTCACAAGTACAAGAAAATGCCATTTTTACTTTAGGATTTGGCTCAGATCTCTAAGAGAAAAGGATCTCACTAACAAGCATTCACTATCACATTTTTCCCCTCAAGTCTTTTTGTGGATAAACAACAACAAAACTCACACAATCTACTGACTAGATCTTATACTTTTGGACTGAAATAAATGCTCCTTCTTGTGTAATGGATTAAGAGAGACTAAAAAAAAAAAAAAAACCCTCTCCTCTTAATTCCTTTCCCTTGTTGATGCAGAACAATTCTTCATTTCATGCAGAAAATGTTTCTCCAAGTGATCCAACTTCAGATCAGAACAAAGTATCATCTTTTCATACAGCTCTTGAGAAAGGCTTCAGTATGTGCAGTAACATTTGAAACAAATGATACTTATCCAACAGTGGGCATGTTCCAACATAGGCTTTAAAAAAATCTAATTGGGGCTTTAATTTGAAAATACCTCTTCTCCAATGGTGGTTTTGCAAAAGAGAAACATCTCTTAAGCCTGTAAACATCGGGCATTCAAATGCAATCAAGTGACCTATACAGAACATCAGGACGCTGTAAGTCACTGCTGTAATACTTAACCATTGCAGTTGAATCCCTGAGGAGCTGTAACACACAACGTGCAGACAGCAAGAGAGGCCTCTTATAAAGTGTGCAGTATATCTTACTTGCGTTGAGCAGAGCTGCCAGAGGAATCCTCAAGCAGAGAGACGAAGCCACAGCTTAGGCAGGCAGCCATTAAGTGAATCTAAATAATCAAGAGCTGTGATCTGAGTAGGAGATAACAGGTAAGCAGTCCCAGAGTACTCTGAATTAGTATTTTTCAAAGGATGGGCTACGGAGGATGAAAGTTGCCCCCTGTGCTCAGCCCAGCAAAGCGGTGTGAATGCTTACAGGGCAAACAGAGGTGGATGGCTGACTGCCTGAGGTTGTATGATCGAGTTGGACAAGACATGGCCCATCAACAAGAGAGCTTGACCAAAGGACAACAAGGTTCAGAGCTGGCAGCAGCTGTAGGGGGCTGGCGGATACGAGGCAGGAGCTAACCGACACACAAACTTCAAAATACCACCCTGGATCTGAAAAGGAAGCTCTTAGAGACGTCAGGGACAGAGCATGCTTTGCAGCTACCCAGTAACACCAGTCATCTCAAATAACAAATTATTTCCCTGAAAAAAGGTGGGTGGTTTTTGGTTTTGTTTTTTTTTTTTTTTTTAATTATCTGAGGCAAATGCACGTGTAGAGTCATATACTTGGGACAACCCACAGACTGTGACAATTGTAATTTTCCCACGTTTCTACATGCTTTCACCACAGGGCTGGACCCGTGAGCAGATACCTTCACTTCTTTTACAGACTAGAGCTTTGCTTTAATACATGCAGAAGTGTCACTGCGAATTTCATCCTCATCCCTGAAACCATCCAATCTAGTGGGCACGATCTGTGCCTCATTTACTGTGTCTGCAGCTGGTAAATCTATTCAACCAGCTCTACTTGCTAGAAAAATTATCATGGTAACCCAAACAGCTTTGTCTTGGAGCACCATTGCAATTCTTTTTTCTTCGGTGAGCAACAACTCGGTCGTGCTCCCATTTGCCTCAACAGTGCTTCAGTATTCAACTGTATTCAACAGTATTCAACATTTATGTAGGCTAACAACACATGCAAAACTCTTTCTAGTTTTTAAAGATGGGACCTACTGTCTTAGAATAAGTCAAAACCTAAAGCTAGACAAAGAAGTATAAAGAATTTAAAGGAAATGGAACAAATTGGTTCACTTTCAGTGAACTGAGTCAAGAGAGATTTAAATATAGACAGAGTAAGGGCCCTGCAGAGGGACTGCATTATGCATATGAGTTTTGAATGGAATGGAAGAAAAGCTAATAAATGGATAGGAATAAGCAAAACGGTGAGAACGAGACTGAAGAAAGCCTGCAAGGAGGTTTGGTGAAAAAAGGACAGTAAACAGGTAACAGAACCTGGTTAATGTATATTTATTTTTTTGTCTAATCTCTGAAAAATAAATGTCCTGTAGGACAAGGCAGCAGGTGCAGAAAGGAAGCAGATATACAGACAAAGCAGCAGATGCAGAAAGGAGTTACTGATGGCTTGTTCTTTCTCATCTCTACTGCTAGCATTTGGTTCTCCTGAAAACAAACAAACAAAATACCACTCACACTAACACAAGCATTTAGGAGAAGAGACGTCTTTTTCTTTGTCAAGAATGAGTTGTAACGTCCTTAGAAATCTGGCCTTTAAACATTCCCTGAGAGCAATTTGCTCAGTTCTGTCACCCTGTCCTCCAGTAAAATAAGTCACATGCAAACAAGAACATAATGCTGAGTAATCAAAGGTTTAGGGTTGTTGTGTGCAATCCTTTCCTTTCCATGATAACCTATGCCTTTTGATTTCATCTCTATATTCTGTTTATTTCTGTATCACTTCCTGATATGCTATAGGCTACCTCTTCCCCTTTTCGTGACTAGGTATAACAAAAGCAACTGCTGGAAGCCTATTATCTAATTATCTTGTTAGATCCTGCAAGGACTGTGGTGCTCATATAAGCGGATCACACATGTTTTGGTGTCTCAGATCACTCTTTCTTATCTGGCACACAAAACATTGTCGTACGTTCTCTAAATGTGCTGGGTGTTTAAGTGAGTTGTCAGAAAAGCCTTTTCTTTGTCACCGTCATCACTCAGGTTGTTTTCAGCCAGAAGTATCTCCCAGTTTAGCAAGAGCTGTAGGGTTAGAGTGCCTCACCAGATCCGGGCCAGGATGCAGCCCTGTATCTCAGCAGCTCTTCCAGGTGTCAGCGGCCACTGATGACACTAGGATGAAATCACTGGTTTCCAATGTTGGAGCTGACACGGTATATCCATTTCTACCGGTGGTCACTTGCTCCTGTGTCTTTCTTTAGCTTAGGTTCTTGCTCTGAGCCTCCAGAGTCAAAATGGATCACCATCAAATTACTTTGGATTACTGACTATTTTGAAAAGCACATCTGAATTTGGTCACTGAACAGCTATCAGAAGACAGAAGAATTACAAGGTACAGGAAAACTGCACCCAGCACACGGTGGTGGTGCCCCTGCACGCATGGACAGAAAACAGAGAAGCACTCCATGAGGAAGAGTTGTCATTCGGAAAGAACTTCTTATAATCATCCCAGGGAGCTCTGCCCCTGAAATGCTGACAACACAGGCAGCATGAATATAACATTCCAGTTAAAAACCTCAGGGTCATTCATTACCAGATCAACCTGCTCTCCCATTGCTCTGCTAAGTCCAGCTTGCTTTGCCGTGATGATATTCTTTGAATTACTGAACTAGATGAAGCTGACCAACAATGTAAGGTAGTTGAAAGAAATAAAGTCTATCATCTCTGAACTCTATGAAAGTGCCAGGTCCTGGATTTTTTTGAAAGCAAACCCAAAAATAGTTTTAAAAACTTTGAACGCATTCTATCAGCTTTTAAAACTCTAACCAGCAATTTATATTCTCTCCCAGCGGAAGAACTAAGGAACAGCAAGTTTTTTTCAGAAAACAATACAATGTGCTGTTATTTTCTCCCTTCCGTGTACCTCATCTACTCTCCAATGCAAAAGAATAAGCTTCAAACACTTAAAATGTATCTATTCAACCTTTACATTTACGTTGATGCTATTCTTAATTTTCAGAAATACTTGTGGAAAATACTTGTGAAACATCCCAATACAAATTCTGAACTGAACAGATCCTTGTTCCAGGTAACAATAAAAACGGCACTTTTGGACTGTACTTCTCATGAAATAGAGGCTATTCTTAACTATTGTACTATATATAAGCTAACCTGTATTTCAATACAGCCTTTGTGTCCAGTCTGCCTGCTTGTAATTGGCTAGAAGAGAAGCACACAGTTGAAAGCATGATCCAGTATGGCAAATCCTATCAACAGTCAATCCATTTCAATGCCCTGGCTCTGATGTGACCCTGCAGAGGAGAGCAAAGTCTTTAGTCACCTCCCAGCTAGTTATGATCTACCGAGCTTGGGGTCCAAGAGAACAGAGATTTCTTCTCAGCCTCCTTAACACAACTACTTTATGCCCTGGTTTATTTTGATTAAATTTTGATTTTTATTACCTTAGCATACATAGCTCTTGACATGGTAAAAATTACCTAGCTCTTAAAAAATGGGTAGAAATATTAGATTCCCTATCTTTGTCTAGCGGCAAGTATTTTAATGGAAAAAACACAATAATTTTGTCAGCTGAGCTTTCAATTATCTAAAGGATTTTTTAAAGCCTAGAAGGGAGGGTAAAGATTTGAATAATGACATTAAATGTAAGTAGTGGCTACTGGTAGCTTCAAAACTTCTTGCTTATATTGCACTGCTCTGCCAACTGCCTCTCCAGCTGCATAGCAGCAGAAACCACAATGAAAGAAATGGAAAGGTGTACAATATATAAGATGTATTTGATAAGGAAATGCAACTCACTTCTAGATTTCCACCGTGCCGTGCCGCCCCCCCCCCCCCCCCAGCTTTGAGAGTAGCTGTAGCCTTCAAATATGAATTCTGGGCAAAATTACAGTTTAGGTAAATGCATCAACAGAAATTCAGTGCAATGGATTTGAGGCATATCAAATATTGGAAATACACAAGGCTCCTTTGTGAAGCAAAGTAACAATGGTATGCTTAGACACTTAATTAGTGAGGAAACGTCAAACGAAGACTGTTCAACTTTCATACTTATCATCCTTGTTTCAGCTCATTTTTGTGTTAAGTGCTAATATTTACAGCCTGTATACATTGCTAACGTGACATCAAGCTTTGTCTCAAATGCACTGCTACTATCAGTACATACTTAAAACTTCATTCTCAGCTTGTCTTTAAATATCATTTTCTGCCTCTGCACCTGCAAGTCAGTACACACATCTATTATTATATGAACTGCCAATGTATTTGCACATAACTGTATTTATCCTCTTGTAGTAATATTTATCTGACAAAAATGTGAAAAATGTTTTTGTAAGTTCTATATGTAATCAAGCAGCCCAGGAAATACTAGTATGTTCAGCATATTCAATTTCCTTTAAAATATAAAGTTGGTACACCGGTAATTTGATCAATGAACTCTCACGTAGACATTTAAATATAAGTTGTCTGATCTTCCCCTGCCTTCCCTTTCCTCCACAGTAATCCTCTTTTCCTATCTGGTGTCATTCCTTTTGCTACGTTCAGTATCTTCAAGAATTGCAGCGTGGCTGTACCTGAAAATAACTGTCAAGGACAAGTTTCATGGTAAAGCATGGGTTTCTCTGGGCTTAAAACCATGAACGGGATAGAACTGAAAGCACAGCATACTGTATTTTTAAGATAGGAGAAAGGAACAAAACCAGTAAGAAATCAATCAATAAACATTTTCCTACTCCTCTTACTCCATTCCACAGCTGAGCTCCTCATTCACACAGGCAATGAGGATCTCAGCCTCTTCCCTCACCACGCAGCCACCTGCCCTTCATCCCACTGGGTCCTGCCAGCCGACTGACTACAGCAGGGTGGGGGACCACAGCACACGGATGCAGAAGCGCTGCTCTATCCAAAACACAGCACCACAACAACTGCTCGACCCTGTAACACCCCATGCGCAACCCCACTCTGAACTACGCTGCTCCGCGCCTGTGCCTCCCTTCCTTTCCTCTGGAAAAGCAGCCAGCCACTTCCAGGGTAGGCAGCTGCAGAGGCTTTTCTGGGTCAGGGCGGTGCATCCCAAAGCTCTTCCAGCTTAACCCTGCACCTCTCTCCTTTCAGCTCTTGCTGCTCTCCCAGGCAGGTCAATAACAACCTCCAGGCCCAGCAGAAGGAGAGTTAGATGTTCTCCTGGAGAAGGCAACAAGGAAACAAGGAGGAGAGACCTTCCAAGCAGAGCTATCTCCCAGCAACAGTTCACTCGACAAGTCGGGCTATGCAACGGCAGAACAAACTCAGCACCGAGAGGATAGGCAGTCAAACCCACGTCTCCCAGGCTCTTGGAGCCCACTTCTCACTAATTCTCAAGTTTCAACGTTGCAGATTAGCCTCACCAACTTCACATACACGGCAGCAATTCTCTGGCTGCCAAAAAAAAGGCGGGGGGGAGCATTATTATTGGGCTGGATTAAATCCTGATCTTCCCTGCCGAAACAGCTTTGCTGGCACAACAGAATAGGTAGCAACTCTAGGAATTGGCACATCAAAAACATAGCTCCTAATATACTGTCACTACCAAAAATGAGAAGCTTTTCCATAAGACTAGCTCACAAATGACAGACCTTTACTGTAGACAGTTCTGTATGGCAGATTGATTTGTTAATATTGTATATAATTTGTCTTTGTACATGAGGTACATGTAAAGGTCAATTAGGGTAAACATCCCAAATGTGACTGCAGAAATAAGCAGTAAAATAAAAGAATTATAAAAACTCCAAATGCTTGAAACTATATAGGCACTGAATTTTTCTAATGCATTTCAGTGATACTACAGGGCAATGCAGAATAACTGTAGGTCAAAAAACATAACCTCATTTTCTGCACTCCAGCCAACTACTACGTGACCTCTAAGTTTCTGTTACAAATTATCCAGCCCTTCTTTGGGTTGAACGGATATACAAGCCGACTTAAGGCTTATAAGCAGGGGTTTTGATTTGGATTCTGAAAATTGAAGAGGTAATCAGCTTTAAAGAAGAGAAACTGAAATCTAGTTCTGTCTTGCTTTTCTAGTTTGTTATAACCAAAATCTGCTTTTAGATTTAAAGCTTTAAAGAAGAGAAACTGAAATCTAGTTTTGTCTTGCTTTTCTAGTTTGTTATAACCAAAATCTGCGTTTTCTGTTCCTTGAGAAATGAATTCTGTAATGTAGAACAAAATTTACCAAAACAGATTGAAACACAGAGTGTCTACCTGTCATGGAAGCTTCTCTAAGAGCTCATCTGTAATTAGACAGATAAATGCATACATGCTTTATACAGGAGGAGACAGAAAAATGCAATGTAACATTCTAGTCCTGTGTCATGCTATTTGTTTATAAGCATTCATGTAACTAGAAGGCAGCGCACAGCCCAAGAAAGTCTTTTGGAGATTTAAAGCTGAACAGATTTTGCTGGTAACACAGCTTATCAAACAGAGTATCACAGCTGACAGGCATTTCAACAAAACTCACGTCCTATATTTTATGATGAGCGCAACTGCAGAGGCCATGTGATGATTCCTAGTGCTAATCCTCCCTTTGTAGGAGTGTGTGGAACTTACTTCATTTGTTTTTCCATGTAGAGGAAATGTTCTTCCTTTAACAAGTATCACAGCTATTGATTATCTAGACGCTAAGCTTCTCACAAAGTGTTTAAATACCAAAGAAAAGAAGGTAAAGTCCTTCTGAAAAATTAAAATCTCTGCTTTATTTCAGTATGGAAATACTTTCAGTTCAGTCATTGAAACCAGAGAACTGCCTTCTGGCAGTAAACTCTATTGGCACAGCCTTTGCTAGGAAACTTTTTTTTAAAAATCATCACTAGGTGTGGTGTCTTTGAGAACTGACTTCAAGAGCTCAGCTCAGAGCTTGTTTCCACAATCACATTGCCATTCATAACCAAAATTCTGGGTCTTATTTCTTCCCTCGTTCGCAGTTTCCCAAAGAGAACTAAATCCTAACTTCATTTATGTAGCGGCTAAGGAGAAACAAAGCCCAACTTACTTTTAAAGGACTCTGAGATCATTTGTTTTGTAGGTGCAAATTCTCCATATAAAAGCCTGTATGCCGTATCAAAGAACACTCTCCCGACATGAAGAATAGGCTGTATGTTTTTCCAGACTTCCAGGATATGAATACTGTCCTTAGGACAGCTTCCCTTGTTAAAGGCAGCAGTTTTCAGAGCAATAAAACCGATGCCCTACAGACTTCTTGCTACATATTCACACATTCTCCACACCGCAGGAACATGGGGTCCTTGTCCATAATCTCCACGCATCCCCCCAGCTGTGATAATCCACAGCCCATGTTTCACAACCTAAACACTTCCAGTTCCCCCCCAGCCACAGCAGCCGCAGCTCTCGCTCATGTTCTCTCACTACTCTGTGAGTGAGAACCAGCACTGAGTCATGGCTCAACTGGTTTCCCACCAAACCACACACAACACAACTGCTGAGCTTCCACCTTTTCCCTTAGATGGGGTAGTCAGTTGTGTGTCTCCCCTCTATCAAACCAAGGCTATTGATGAAACTTGCCAGAGCCTAACAGCATTGAGAGCTCACTCTCTCCACCAAATAGGGATTGTTGATCAGTGGCTTCAAAATCTCAGTGGAAGACAGATGGATAGATACAGCCATCCTATAAACTTCAGTTCCTCAGGAAACCAGGCTAAAAATAGCTGATCTCACAAACTCAGGGAACAAACTGAACTCAAATTAACATAAATACCAACTGGAATGTTAAAACGTGCTGGCTCTTAAGTATTATCTTTTAAAAAATGATGTCTCAAAGGGTCAAAATTAAAACAGTATTTATATATAGCAACAGAAGAGCATTAATTGACTTACAAGGTCCACAGCCAGAACAGGTTACCGTCTAGGATGACATCAGCGCAGATGAATGTAGGATGCAATAAACAACATGACTGAGCAGGGATGTTTAGCATGTCTCCTGCTCATTCCACAGATCATTAGCTTGTCAGAGTGGGTACAGAAAACATCCAGACTTCAATTCCCTTTGAACAAAAGTGTGTACTTCCTTGGGTTTTATCACTTGCTTCCTAGATTTCCAAAGGTTTTAAAATTTCTTTCAGTCCAAAATGTTAGAACCTATTAGCTTCAACCTTAACAGATTTTGGCCCAGAATCTTCAAAGTTATGCACGAGGCTGAATTTATATTAAAACAAAATGTTTCACAGGCAAATACAATCTCTGAGTTAATATTTGCCAAACTTGGGGTTTCTTATTGACAGTGGATGACTCCAAATAACCCGTGAGATTCACAGTGTGGGGAATACCAAACATATCTTATGCAAACTGATGTTTCTTCATGGTGGTACCTCATGGCAAAATTAGTACCTACTGCTTCCCAAACATCCTCATTTCATCTCCTCTACTAGGATAATTTCAGATAAAGTACTTCTAGAATCCACATGCCAAAACTTTCTTTCCTCCTCTTATCTCAAGAATAAAATAGAGCAAGCTTATGCAAAGTCCTTACAATCCCTTCCTCTAAGCACCTCAGGAATTTTGTTATCTCCCATCAAAACAAAATAATAAGCATATTGGTCTAAGTCCAATGAAACACTAATAATCCTAACTTTCTACCAAGATCAATAGGAAATTAGGATCTTAAATACTTCTTTCCATCTTAGTAATTTACATCCAGCCCTCAGACAGAACACCACAAATTCAAGGTATCAGTAGGTATCCTGATCTAGACTGGCTAAAAGTTTGTCAGACCTAGGGTATTCCGGATTACAACAAACAGCTCAGGCTTGGTTCTGACTCAACAAATGTAGTGTTTCCTAAAATTCTTCTTTGCAAAACTTCCAATCTACTCGTATATCTAGATAACTAAGAGTGAGAATTGCACACAGGCAGAAACGTAATATTACTGCCTAAGACTTCATGGATTCAGAGAACAATAACGTTAAGGGGGACTAAGAAGAACTTTATTTCATATTAAAAGTAGGCTTCCCTGAGAATAAATATGCCTTTTCTCATCTTTTTCAGACTCAAGTCAACTGAATGTCAACTCATTATCCAGAGTTAGTTTTCACAGGTTAGATGGTGAAAGCAAGATCAACCCAATTTCACTGAAGGAGGGGGAATAAAAAGCAGCAAAGAAGAAATTTTGTAACTCTGCTATACTCCCCCATTAAAGTTAAGTCACAAAGAAAAATGAGGAGAGCTTGGTTTGCAACATCTTCAGCAAAGGAAGCACGGTAGTGCCTTTGTACCTGTTGAAAAGGAACTGCAATAATAACTCAAGTGATTGTGTCCTGGAGAACCATAACGCTGAATTCTTCCAAAAAGAACCATTTACAGGGGAAAAGAGAAAAACACACTGTCCATGAGAAAGGAAAAAAATGATTTGGAACAGTATTTGGCACAACTTAAACAATAGAAAGCAGCAAAGAAACTGTGTAACGTTGAAGATGACACTGGAGTAAACTGTACATTTTTAGTCTAAATACATTCAACACGTGGGAAAATCTTTATTAAACTATAAGCCACAGAAACATGTGTTTTGATTTAGTTTGTGTTGCAGCACACACACAAACATGAAAGACCATTGCCTGTATTTTTCCCCTGGGCTTTTTGGGGGGAAAGGAGTGCTGTTTATACTATTTGTGCTACAATCAGAGAATTACAAACTAACAGGTTGGATGGAAGCTCTGAAGATCATCTGGTTCAGCCTCTCTCCCACCCCACCAAAGCAAGACCAACTTCACAGTTAGATCCAGTTTCAAAGTTTGGTTGGGTTCCTTAGGGCCCTGTTGAATTAAAGCTTTGAATATCTCCTCCAAGGATGGAGACACCACAGCCTCTCTAGGTAACCTGTTCTAGTTTTTTACCACCTTCACGGGGAAAAAACTTTTTCTCTGTCATAGTGATGTATTGCTGGCTCAGGTTCAACTTGTTGTCCACCAGGACCCTCAGCGCCTTTTGTGCAAAACTGCTTTCCAGTCAGTCCATTCCCAGCTTGTACTGGTGTGCAGGGTTATTCCTGCCAGGGGCGAGACTTTGCCTTTGCTGAACTTCACGAGGTTCCCGTTGGCCCATTTCTTCAGCCTGTCAAGGTCCATCTAAATGGCAGCACAAGCAACTGGTGTATTAACCGCTACTCCCAATTTTGAATTGGCTGCAGACTTGTTAAGAGTGCATCATGCCCCATCATCCAGGTCATTAAAAAGGATGTTCAACAGTATTTGGTCTCTGTCAAATAGTGACTTGCCTCTAGCTGAACTCTGTGCTGCTGATCTTTGAGCACTTTTGAGCACCAGTTCAGACAGGTTTCAGTCCTTTCAGTGCACCCTACCATCTACTTGCCTAACTTGCACTTCACCAGTGTCTATGAGAACGTTATGGGAGACAGTATCAAAAGCTTTGCACAAGAATGGTCAATCCCAACGTACAGGAAATCAAGCAAAGGTCCTACTAATTCAAAGACATTAAAAACACCATGTTTGCTTTCTACTGTACAACTGAATTTTTGGAAATACCTATTCAGATTTAGGACATTATCCAGTGATTGTTTAAGGCAAAATCTGCTCTGGCAGAAGGAACCAAGAACTGCAGATTCCCATCTCTCAGTTAATTTGGTTTTAGGGATGTGATTTTTTTTGGTGGTGGTGTTTTCAATGCTGCACACTCCTTGAATATCTTCCCAGAGTGCCCCTTCTCATCCCGACCTCTGCTTGGGGTTGAGAGTAGCTGTCCTGAGAAAATTGACATGCTAGTTTAAAGCCTGCCCAGCTGAGTCAAGAGCGAAGCTGAGAACTCATACTTGTGAGTGTGTGCTCGCATATGGTTCCCCGCCTATTAAAAAAAAGGAGGAATAACAATCCCTCACACCACTTAGGTGACATAAGGATACATTAGCTAGTGCTTGTGAAACAGCAGAGTCAACCCTTTATCCAAAACTTCAAGACCCTCTGCTCTAGATCACTGTGACATTAGGAGCTTTCAAAAAAAAAAAAAAAGGTTAACAAGCATAGCAGAGCTGTGCACAGCAAAGCTTTCTTCCTAGCTCACAACTCAGAACTGGTACCTCAGCACAACCAAAAAAATAACAGAATAAACTGTGTTAGTTTAAAAATCAGTGAAGCCTCTATATTTACGTTACATTTGGTGAGAACTAGGAAGATGAACAAGAACATGATTAAGAATGATGCACAGCACCTCATAACTTAATTGAATTTCTATGACTTCATGAACTATTTTTGTTGAAAAAATTCAGAGACAAATTGAGGGTCAGGCAAACACCCTTAACGAAAAGCACTGTGCATATTTTAAAAACCCAGTACAGTAACAAGTGAATTAAAATGGCATCACTGTGTGAAAATATCATGAAACTTCAATAATAGGTGGAACAAACTTCTCATTTATACCACCATAGATCATTATTCTATGCAGGCATTCTTTTTTATATCAAAGTTTATCTTCTTTGCTCTAGCTTATGTCACCCAGCAAGGGACTGAATCAAAAAAAAACAACAAAACAAAAAAACCTGTCAGAATGTAACAGGACTGTGATCTACTCGCCTAACAGGTGCTGGTGTAAACTGTTCCCATATAACCAGGATAGCTTTCCCATGCCGACCACTTCCAAAGTAGAACAATTCTGAACTCGGTAGCAGTAACCTGAACTACTTCTCACCCACCATAAGGGAGGGGGAGAGTCAGCCCAGTAACAACTCCTTTCACAGGCAAGAGGCAGAAGGATGCCATCACTTCTGGGACCCTTGACAAGCTGGGGAAGGCACCCGAGAAAGGTGGAGAATCTTCATGTGAATATTCTGTACGTGTTGCAAGTTGAGTTTTTCAATTTATAATGTCATACATGCATTTCCAGGAAGGTCAGAGAAAATTTAAAAGCTTTAAGAAGAAAGATTTTTATGAACATAAGAACTACCAAAGGATTCTTAAGTCTTTCCAACTGAATGTTTAAACTCTTGGGTTTGGCAAATCTGAGAATATTTCTGCAAAAGCTTTTTTTTTTTTTTTTTTTTAAATCTTGTAAGTTGAAGAAGCAACAACAAACTCCACATTTTTTTAATTACCGTGGTTTCCATTTTTCTTTTCCTATTTCCTCCTGCATGTGATTTTAATATTTAAATGGTTTTAGTGAATCTTCGGTCCCAAACCCACAAGCTGCTCTCTGAGTGGCTATGCAGAATCTCACTGGCATTTGCCTGGCCAGATCAGCTGCAGAACATGATCTTTGCTCAAATGATACTCAGATGCATTTCCTTAGAGGGAAGCTCCTCAAGTGGTTAACATGCACTTAATGGATAAACAGTTTCTGAGGTTTTCTTTTTCTTTATTTCTCATTTTAAGCAGTGCAAGCCAGGTGAACCTCTGGAAAAATATACTGTACAATACAACACAAATCAGGGCAAATGAGGGAACTATATCCTTCAAACAGCATGACAAGGTAAAGTGATGAAAGACTATACTGCTGACTTGTCCACAGTAAGAGTTTATTACTTTAATCATACAATCCTTACAAACAAAAACTAAGCTTGATTGCTCATGATTATTTTAAGTTAATTGTTAGAGTTGGAAGTCCTAGACATGGCCTAAAATTCATACCAAAGCCAGAAGAAAAGTATGGTGACTTGACCGATAAAACATTTTAATCATTAAGTGGGTTTTTTGTTGGGACTTTTTTTGTTTGGGTTTTTTTTTTTCTTGTTTGGATAGGACCCTTCTACTTTGCTAAGCCCATTGCGTGGCTTGGGTTAGCACAGTTCAGTTCTCATGAAAGTTTTGTAACTGCTCACTGACTAGCAGCTTCTAAGAACACACAAAAAGCAGGGACTGTACGCTTGCAGCTGCAGTTTACTCGGGGCTGAATATGTAAAAGTTTCCTTTCCTACAGCATTTAGTTGGCAGGCTCAGCAAACAAGAAATCCAATGCGCTATTGAGTTGCTGCCATTACCAATATGGTGTTTAGTACAGATGGCTCACTGAAAGGTTGGCAAGCCTCTGTACAAGAACTACATTAGTTTTGAGTTCTGCTTGTGGTGAAACCAGGGACATACAAGCCTTTACGTTGTCCTTCTGAACAGTAACTGAATTCCTTCTGCTTCATGGACTATAGGATACTGAGCATTAGCTGGGATAGTCTGTAGAGAGCTTTGACTCTGAGATGAATTTACTGTCTCTATTCCTGATGGCCATTCAAATCACACTACACATACCAACTACTGGGTTCAGAAGATAAATCACTCTGAAGGTCCACCGCAATACATTTCACTACTGTCACCAAAAAGATACAATTGTAAAGCAGATTTTCACTAAGAAGTATTACTCTCTCCATGCAGCTTTGGGCAACAGCGTGGTAGAGGAACACTGGTAACTACGAATATACAGTAACAGTTACAACACACCTACTTTCATTTAATAACTTTTTTGTTTTCCTTTATTTATAAGTTGGTAATCTAAATTTTATAATCTCTTTTGCTGAGGGCTGAGAAACTAAAGAGCCTTATACCATGGGAAAATAATCCATTATCAGGTACAACCTTCTGGTAGCTTGCTGTAGTAACATTTTGCCCAGACACGGGCTATACTGGCTGACTGAAGTGCCTATCTCTAACACGTGGCAGAAAGAAAACCAAACCAAATACAACCAAAAATATCTAATTAGACTATACAGATAGGTCTGTATCGGTATGATAAAGATTACTTGTGTATTTTGAAACATTAGGAGCCCTTTCTGATGACAAGCTTTGAGTGCTCCAATTCAGCTTGTATTTTTAAAGCAAATCTTATGGGAAATGACATTCTGGCCTTCAGGCACTATACTGAGTTCAGCTAATTAATAGGCTAAATTGATTTTTCTTCTTAAAGGACGCTTGATTTGATTGATTTGAAAGAAAAAAAAAGTGACATTGCTGATAGCATTAGTAGGGTGAGATTTTAACTTTGGGAGAGACAACACAGTGGTTTACTGGAAAGAGCAGAGATTTTTTATTCCTATGTTGAATGCTTTTTTACTTAGATGGCACATCTGCTAAACATTTTTCAGAAGTTAGAAGCTCTTCTAAATCACAGTGGCAGCAGTAAAAAGATTGACTCCCACAACAACTCAAGGATTCAGAACTGCTCCATTCATGTGTTGTTTCCTAGATAGGTGCATTGAAGTGAAATGTTTACGTAATAGCCACTGAAAAAAAATCAGAAAAGGCCTTTCTGCCTTGATATTTAGTTTCCCGATTAGAAACAAAATTAGACTTAGCTAATAAGAAGTAGGCCATTTAGCCTTTAATTGGTGTGCAAACAATTGATGCCTTTTACAGAGATGCCTATGGTCATTCCCCAGTTCCAGGAACACATATTTTTTTCCCAGGCAGTTTTCCCTTCCCAAAGTATATGGATTGGCTAGAAAACTGTAAGAATACAGAAGCTTTCACAGATACCGATTTCACAGATACGTATTAGAGAATATTTGTATTTGCTTTTTATACTTACAGAGTTGTATCTACATTTGAAGTCTAACAACCTACTGTGGGAGCCTTCCCCTGCCCCACCCTCGATACATATTTTATAAGTTGGGAGAAAAACAAAACCGACTGCTCCAAATAACATAATTTTGCTCTGTATATGTTCTATATTGTACTGCATTTCCAGGCAGTGATTTAGTATGCCCTGCATACACTCTCTAATGCATAAAATGGGAAGGTAGAGCCTAGCGGCATTCCTGCAGAGACCAGAAGAATCAAAGAGAAACCTCAGGAATTACTGAGAATTTATGTATTTTATTTAAACTCTTATGTATACTCTCTGAGAAGTCACTGCATTAAATATGATAGCAGAAAGAGAAGATGGCTACAGAACCACTTAAGGCAGTGTGTAACTTTACAGAACTTGCTGTTCAAATTTTAGCCAGGAGTGATGCTGCAGCTTTGCAAGGGGCAAAGGGAAGGAAGGACTAGATACAAGGAAGGAGCTCCTTACTTGTAACCATCCCATTGAATCAGTGGGGCATGCCAGGAGCACACTTACCATTCAATACTGCTGACCTCCTGGGGAATGGGACTGAAGCTCACAGACAAAGGGCTGCAATAGCCCAATTTCCATCCCCAAATCAGCTTTCTGACCTTTCTCCATCCCTTCTGCCCTACATCAGCCTCAGCTTTGGTCTCACTACACGTGCTGCGACTAATACAGCTCTCCCGATTATGGCCCTCCTTGTACATGAAAGGAAAATACAAATAACTCCTCGATGCTCTTTTGCACCTCACGGTTTTCAGGGCTGCCGTCAACAGTAACTGCATTACACCCGTGGTGGAGGCCTGAGGGATACCAACCAAGGCTTGCACCTCTTGATTTCACGTTACTCCATGGAAGGAGTGGCCGTACCCTGGCAGCTACCTTCTGCGCCTGTGCTCCCCACGAAGGGGAACTAAGCCTCAGCCAGGGCAGGGAGCTGCTCTTCACGGAGGGAGAACTCAGGGAGGCCCACCATCAGCACAAGTGTGAGTCACTGGGGTTTGGCTGCTCCCTGAAGCACAAATAAATTAAACCTCAGAACAAACGATTTCTCTGTCAGATGTATTTCTCTCCATTGCCACAATATATAGAGAGGTATTCACTACAGAAATAACATTTATTCTTAATAAAAAAGTTTCTTCCAAAGTACTTTCTCTGTTTAATGTTATTTGCTGTGGCAGAAGAAGCACCACCACCATTACCAAACTGCTCCCATAGAAATTATTTCATCAAAAAAGAAAGACACAGCCGTAGGTGAATGAGTAACAAAGATACTGATTGCATTCAAATACAGCAATTTGCAGAAGGAAAACCAGAATACACTTCAATGGTCTCTAAATCAAATATATGTTAGAAGTTTTCTGTGAGATTACAGAGAGCCTGATGCACATAGTCAAAATCATTTGTACCGCTTTATTAACATAGCAGGAAAAAAGTTATCCTAGTATCTCCATATCAAAACAATCATATAGCTTCCTTTCTCTTTACCACTTACAAAATAAAACCACATGAGTTTTCCTCTTCTTCGTGTATTGACTCAAGATAGAAGAGAGTATTCTGATTGAGACTGATCTGGGAAACACATTTCAACAGAGATGCTGCCCCTCAGACACAAGGGATTACAAAAATATTCCTCACGCATATATTACTCACTAGATAAAAAGAATTTGTAAAATCAATATAGTGAAAAAGAAACCAACAGAACACTTTCTAAAACAGATATTTTCTAATCCTCTAGCTATGCATACTCCTATTATTAAAAATGCTGAACTATCTGCATGCATTCAAATTCACTGCCTGCATACTTCTTTGCAAACAAACTATGTAATTATTCACTAACACTTCAGAAACTTTTGATTCCAGGCATGTTGTCATCTTGGAAAAGGCAGGCTGTGTTTAGAGACTGCTACTAAAAGTAATACATCATAAGCAGTGAATTCCCAGCACAAGTCTTCAAGAGGGAAGCAAGACTAGTTTCAATGTAACCTCTGGAAAAAAACAAAAAAGCCCTGTGCATCTATCACCCTAAATCCCTTCTTGTCCAAAGATCAGAAACTGCTCAGTGTTAGGAAGCGTATCACCCATGTTCTACCAAAGGCAACCTCCAGAACAGGTACTTCTTGCGGCAGGCAGAGGCAGATATTTCAAGAGTCACTGCTATGCACTCTGTGCAGTTGCTGTTTAGTTACAGCAAGAATAACTGAGTATTACAGCTAAGACTAACATCATGGGGATATACCTAACTGGGGCTTAATATAATCCTAAAGAATTTGTCAGTGGAGTTTTTACTTGCCTTTACAATCTTCCAAGTTTGTCACTTTCTCCAGTTTTTGCTACAAAATTCTCTCAAACGGCACAAAAACAAATCAAGGATTGAGATAAAAACCCCTTCAATTTTTCACTTCCCTTTAACCTTCAATCTTAGTGAAACAGAGTAGAAGAGATAATTATAGACAGAAGTTGCATTTTAAGCAAGCTTCCTCTTAAAAGGAGCAACCCAGTTTGAAGAAAATTGACTGGGTAGTTTAACGCGCTTAATATCTGACAGAAGCAAACTTAACATGTTTTACTTTCTTTGCTCCATGTAAAACGCAGTTCAGGACTAAGCCCATTTCTTCCTTGAGCCAACAATTTTGAATATTCATTGGAGAACACAGACATAAAAAGCACAACCCTGCTGAGTATGAATTTGCAGCTTAGTACCAGACTTCACAAGTTATCTGTAAAGTCTCCACTCTCCTTCAAAAGAGGTTGTCTAAGATGTTGTCTGGATATTTTGCAACTTTTCATTGTTGGTGAAATGGGGACCACAGGATAAAATAGCAACAAGTTATTAGATTTTCATCTTCAGTGAAATATTAAAATTGGGTCAGATCTAAAAATTGTATATAGTATGCCTTGCATAGGATACTCTAGTTACAATATATTGTTTAATTGTATTCCTTGATCCTGGTCATGCCTGAAATCACAGACAGAAATGAGAGAAATACAAGCTGAGTTTTCAGTCATACAATGCTGTATTTCCCAACTGCATTTACTGAGTTTTCCCATCCTGCAGTTGCATTCTGCTGGCTTTTCACATCCAATGGATAATAAAAGACGTAACCACAACCACCTGGTTACATATTCAAATTAATTCAAGCCAGATATAAATAGCCTCAATGTAAAAACATGAATTCACAAACTGCTGAGAATTCAGTATCTTAGTTCACTGCTGGAATTAATTTCTTTTCAACAGACTGGTTGTCTAGAGAATACCCGTAATGCGGTAAATGAAAACATGTGTGTTACTGCCAGCAGTGAGAATTCACGAAATTGTAACTGATGGATATTCAAAAACCAGAACTGTGGTGGGAAACCAATGGTTTGGCAGTCAGTGGAACAAGAATGATAAAGCTAAAGATTCCTGTTTACGGCTATATTTTCCTCTCACTTAAAAATGAAATAAACATTGTCTCATATGGAGCTTAATCAGTGGGATATTTCCAGATAGATATGCTTCAAAACCAGAAGATTCAGATTTTTGCCTGGTTGCAAAAACTATAAGGAAGAAGACTTGCCTGTCCCTTTAATATAAAGAAAAAGTATATACCTCGGTATTCAGAACATAATTTTTTGGGGGCACTTTCAAAAATGACAAAAGCAGTCTGAGGATTTTATATTACACTGTTTTACAGATATCTCAAAAGAATTCTACTTGAACTTTCTTAGTATTTTTAACAGTAAATTATTCAGGTAGACGGATACAGGATACTTTCTAAACACTTAACTTTGAATAACTTGTCTGACAGAAGTTGACAACAGCTGCTAATAGTATCAAGTTATACAGATAATTTGTCTTGGCTTTGCATTTTGGGTTCCCTTCCCTTGTAAGGCATTTAAGTACGATCTCCATTTCCTAAGTTTGCACATGCATGTTTTTGACTGTCACAGTGCACCTGCCATTCAAGAATTTAGGTCTGTAAACGCCAGCAGGTACCAAAGTAAAACAGAAGAATCTGACTACAGACAGAGAATGCAAAAGAGCACAATAGCTGCTGATGCCAGCTACAGTTCTGCTTGCATTCAAAACAGCAGCTACTGGCTGGTTTACTAGTTCAAGGTTAATGTGACAAAAATAATCAATGAAGTTAGTAACCCAACATTTCTGACTTACTAAAACCATTATTTGGAGTGTTTGCAACAAAAATCTTGGACTTGGGCTACTTTGGACTCTTGGAAAAGAATTTCTGCTGTGAAAGGGCAATTACATCCCTACATAGCACTATGCTCTTGCTAGCTGGGAAGCAAAAAGAAAAAGAAAACATAAAGGCACATTAAACAGAGTGCATCTGAGTAAACGTTATGATTAATCAGAGACAGTTTACTGAATAAAAGCATCCCAAACAAACGGCACATGAGATAAACCCAGGCTTAGTATAGCTCTAGGGGACAAAGTCCTAACCAAGCCTAAATATCTATTTATCAGATCGTTTTGCAGCTTATGAAGTCTCATCCCATGGGATTACACTAGTGCTTCCAGATATCTTTAACTGTTAGAAATGAATGTAAACGCTTAATCTTTGCCAAGAAACTCTGCTAAAGTATCCATAATTTCTCATATTAGAGAAAATGGCTATCTTGTGATTACTGCACTCAGCTTAGTCCCAAGAAACCACTTTTTTCACAGTTCTGTTACAAAACTCTTGTGTCACCCCTCAAATCACATCTCTTAATCTCTCCTCTTGTGCAAAGGATGAATGGAAGTAGAGAGAGAACAACTGTCTCTTCTCTGTGTAGATTACAAATCTGAAGATTAAGCAGGAACTTTCTATCCCTGTCTGTAGCTACTGTGTCTAACACCACAAATCATCTATTCCAGGGGCTGTATGATACGCATTATTGATTAACTCCAAAATGCAAATAATAATTTCCAATGCTAACACATATATGTTAAAATACGTTTTGTAAAACTTATCTTTTATAATAGCAGGAACACTGAAAGCTGTGCTAGTTGAATCATCAACCTGTCTTCCAAGCAGTTTAAAATTGCAAAATCTAACATTAATTTCTCCAACGAGTTACATCAAGTCCTGTAAGAAAATCACTACTCCAAAGTAAAAACCAAAAAGACACCTTTAAGATGTGAAGTCTGTAAAGACTTCTGGTGGTAATTCTGTTCTGTTTTAAAACACATGCATGGCATCCAGTCCACCTAGTTTCACCTAAGAACTGGCTCATGTGTCAAAGGTTTCTATACAGTTGATGATAGGTGCCTTTGAAGCCTTTCCGATAAGAGATCCTATATCTTTGTTTCAGACGTGGCAGGAGCGCAAATGCAGTTTCATCCCCTACCTCCTGGCGCACAGGAGTGGACTGTCTGCTGCGGAGAATTCACCAGCTAAATAGTAAAAGTAACCTAACGCGTTCAGTGAGATTTCCTGGCCACCACCACAGCCTTCATGCCCCAAAGCGACAAGTTTGTATGTGGGGCCCTGCAGAGTGATTGTCAGTACAGCCATCAACGATCTTGAAATTCTAAGGGTGACCGAGCGGTGGTACAGGTTGCCCAGAGAGGCTGTGAAGTCTCCATCCTTGGGAGGTTTTCAAAAGCCGTCTGGACATGGACCTGGGCAACTGGTTCTGGGTGGCCCTGTTTGAGTAGGGCGGTTGGACCAGATGACCTCCAGAGGCCCCTTCCAACCGCAGCCAGTCTGTGATCCTGTAATGTCATATACTAACACAACACATACTCTCTCTTTAAATAGCACATTAATACAACACTACTGTTTGACTGATATAAAATCTAACTTCTGCTCAGCGGTCTGGAATTTAAAACAGATTACCTAACTGTAGGAGAGAAATGAGACATTTTAATAATCGTCAGGTTTATTTTGCCTATTAACTGTATTCTTTTAACGCAACCCACAGAGCTAGATTTGTTGCAGAAGTCTATAACAGAGCTACCTCCCTCTCAAAAACAAGCAACACTTTTAGCTCCTGTACCCAGTAACGAGTGCTTCTTCAGGTTTGTGAGTTCCTCTGCCCTTGTGCAAAAGCGGACAAAACAGACTATGGCCAAGATTTCTCTCTCTGCTCTTGAGCTTTTCCCATGTGGTTAGCTAGAGTTTGAGACAAACTGGCAACACATTCCTGCTCTGCTTCAAGTAGCTGCCCTGTTGTGAGAAAGTGCCACTGTACAAAAGAACAGACGGAACTGGGATTCCAGCTTAATTTCCTTTTTCAGCTGGAGACATTAGAAGTCTGACAACACACACAGTAAAAAACAGGAGAGAGAGAGAGATTTAAGTGCTCTCAGCACTTGGACCAGAAGTAAGAATAAGCAACTAAAGCTTCCTATTTTCTTCCTCCAAATGAGACCAGAGGTAATTTTTTTTTTTTTTAAGTTAACCTCTCTCCTTATATCCAGTTTTTCAGTGTATCACAAATTCTTTAAAATGTTCTCCTTATTGTAGATTACATACGGATTGCTCAGTAACAAAATTGCTGGACAAATTTTGTAACTAAAAATATACTAGTTTTCTTGGAAGTAAAACTGAAAAATAGCTACAGATTTTTAAAAAATTGAATGTACAATCAATATCCTGCTGAACAGGATACCAAGGTCTTTATGATGCATTACCTATTTCTAAGAGCATTGAATGCATGTGTTTTGAATATCTCCTCTGCTACTGCAGATGTTTTCTTACAGCTGGGGTTTCAACCCTTACTTTATGTTAACATAAGATTAGCACTGCTACATGTTCCTCCTTCCCTCTTTTCCTCTCTTCACACATACACGGCTTTGAAGCCTCAAGCAGTTGTGAGTCTAAAAACAAGGGCTGAAATTCCTTCAACTTGCTAAGAGAAACCTGAGCTGTATCCATTCCCTCTTCTCTGAGCAACTGAAAAAGCACAATAAATTCTCAAACCTCCTCTCAACCTTTGCCCACAGAGCTCTACTAGTAGCTGAAGAGGGTCTGCAAGCTGCAAAATAAATCTTCAAGCAAAGACCGCACAGTATGCTTGAAAAAGAGTCAAAATTACTTTCAACATATCAATTAGTAGTTACATCTACATTATACACATAAAGTATTCCCATATTTTTAATTACTTCCAGTGTGACTGTGCATGCTGCTAATGAAAGTTAAGGAAAAACAGACTTCAGACGGATGCACAACACAGCTCACCCACCTCTGTATGGTTCTGCTATTTTGAGGCAGATTGGTTATTTGCATCAAACGGTGCCAGGTAATCTTTAATCTTGTGAAGTGGACGAACAGCGACTAAGATAGCACTAAAACCAGAACCTATTATAACAACCTGTAATCTTAAACCAGAGCCGTAAGTTCATTTAGGGGTCAAAAGTTGGGGGTTTTTTTAACTAACACATATGATTCACTGTGAATTAGCACAAAAGTATCAGAGCTTATTTTAATTTTGTGAGTTTGGGAAGGGAGAGTAAACTGATACCAGCGTTCAAGTTTTTTTTTCTCCAACTCCACCCGAGAGGTCAATCAAAAGAAAATTAGTGCAAAGCAGTTCAGAGCAGTATTTCCTGCCTTTTGAAAGGTCAGTCCAGACCACATGGATATTTAGTCATCTTCATAAATGGTGACCCGGGTCTTGGATGTGGAGGCTTAGTATGACTATGTATTCAAAGAACTGTATTATCCGAATGCCTACTTGTAATGGCTGAACCTCTATGACATGTTTGTTTCAAATACTTTTTGAGTACACAAAACTCCATCACCAAAAATCCATATGGGGCTCTGCACTTATTGTTAATATCATCTTTATCTTCAGTACTCATGACAAACCTGGGAGAAGGTCTGTTCCAAAATACGGTGGCAATCACTGAACAGCATCTACGAACACAGAACCCAGATCTGGTTTGTCCTTTGAGTCTATATAGGCCAGTAGGATTCCTTCATTACATTACTGGAAACTCCTCCTGAACCACCAACTTCTGTGTGTAAATGAGGAGCTTCACTTTTATCAGTCAATGGAGCATCTACACAGCATTTCTCGGGAGAGTTCATTCAAGGAAGCATATAGAGAAGAACAGGCTGTAAATTAATGACCTCAGGTTTGGTTTGTTTCAAATACTTGTACCTCAGCACATTTGGTCATCCACCCCCAAAATACATATCTATTTCCATGCTAATTGGTTGTGCCTTAAAGCTGTTTTCACCTGCTCACTTTTTGGAAATGGATGATGGAGTGGATAGTATCTTATGTTGCTTCAAAACTTGGCATAACGAAATGGTGAGCACTGTTGTAGTGCTCTCTCTTTTCTGAACTTGCCAATTATAATGTGAATTCCTTTCTTTTCAATTATCTTAGTAACCCACAGTGACATCTTGACTTGAACTGTGCTCATTAGGACAAGAAAGGACAGTCAAATAATCTCCAAACTCCAGATTTTGTAGAACTGTCACACTATTTTAACCAGTGAGACACCACCACTCTGCATGCTCTTTCAAGCAGGACAAATACTGGTGTAGTTACTTTACTTGCTTGCAACCTTTAAGTAAGCAGATTCTTAAGCTACCCTAAACCACAGAGGCTCTTGGGTGGCAATTACTCATATTAAAGTCAGCCCTTTACCACTTTCCAGTTGGTGGCCTGGGCAGACTTGAAACGTGTGTTTTCTGCTTTATTTTTTTGGTTAATGGCCCACCTTGTTAAAATACTGCAAGAGTCTGTGCCTTCCCTCTTCCCCAGCAAGCTCAGCAGGCGCTCTGCCAACTTCTCCTTTTCGGTTGTGAGGGAGAACAAGAACATCCTGCTGCAGCAGCCAGCTGGCTACCTTCTCCTGTCAAGGACTTAATATACTTCCATAAAGCATTCAGCTGTTGCTGGATGAGAGACAGAGTGCTCTATAGTGCCTTCTTCAAACAGTTCTCCCTCCTTGACTAGCACAGACTGAATGGATGAAAGAACCATGTGCAAAGGAACAGGAATGAGGGTACGAACACAGCCCTTCATTCTTTGGATAATCAAAAGTCACCTAATTGATCTTAACCTTCAAGCTAAACATTTTCTCTCCAGGACAAAGGCTCACTGGACAAAAGTTCATGCAAACTTGAAAAACTTTCAAGCTACTTACAAGTTTTATTGACTTCTCGTCATACTTAGCTCAAGCTTGGCTCAATAAAAGCTTTCTTGTACCAAGGATGAACATGTTTCCACTCTCTTAAAAAAAAGAATGCAAGAAAACCAAACATTTCCAATTTTGTTTTAAACATGAACATTCCTTTTCAATGTCTTGATCTCAATCACTGCATCACTGAGAAACTGAAAACGAAAGCGTGGAAGAATAAGCAGGACTAGCCTTGCCAGTTCTTACCTTATTTTCTCCATGAATCACACATTCAGTCAGGGCTGGAACTTCTGTTGCCACAGCAGCAGGAAGCCTACCTTTCTGGTAATTTGGAATTACGTTGTTGGTCATTTCAGACGGAGGCTGGGAAACTTGCTCCAACTGCTCTTGCCTTATTTCCCTGCCCTTCTGGAGAAGACAGCCTGTTCTACAGGAGCCAGACTGCACCGTCCTCCTCCTCCTCCCTAAGGGTCAGCACTCGCACGGCAAGCAATACTCAGCATCCTATGGCAGCTCTTCGCTGGGCAGCTGGCAACAGGCTGAAATAGGGGCAGGAGCCTAGGAAATGAGAAGCTGAGCCCTGGAACGGACAAAAAGGGCCAGGAGAACCACAGGGCTCCTGCTCTGGTGTGAAGATGAGGGCAGCAGCGGCACGCAATGAGCAGATGTGAAGCCAAGTAGGAGATGAACTCCCACAAGCAGCTGGGGCAGGCAGTTCCTGGAGGAGATCAAAATCCCCCAGTCTTTCTACATTCTGAGAACTGAAAACATTAAACTGCCTCTCAGACAAACAGGTTCAAAAATCAAACCAAACCCAAATCATTCTTTATCACTTGCATTTTCAGAAGCCTGGGTTTCTTTTCAAACTGCTGCAGCTTGCAATGTCTAAAAGTAAGGAACTGGCATAAGCTGATTTGCACCACCTTACTGTTAAGTTTACCACTTAGGTTTCATTTTGGAAGTCAAGTGTCCATTGTTTTGGGATATCTATAATGGCCTGCACTGATTTGGTTATTTTGGGCATTTCTATTGAAGATATTTTCTTTACTCAAATATATTTTAGATCACTGTAATTTGCATTCAATATATTATTTGAAAGATCATTCTCCCAACACCTATATTGGTACTGCTAAAAATAAAATTAACAGATCAGCCCCTTTCTGCCATTACAGAACATGGAGAGAAAGGAACAGGTAGTTATGCTATGGCTGCACATACAACTTAACAGCTCTATACACAACTGTGCCTTAGCAGTATCTTAGCTACAGCTTTTAGTTCAAATTAATCATATTAATGTAACAGACTTGCAATTTGCAGTAATTTTTAAGAGCTACATCATTAACTCTCTGCTATGTGTAAGCATCTGATAGGAGGCAATTAAACAGAGGATTGAGGGATTCTGCTTCCAATTCTGACACTGTGCTGTGCATTCACTGCTATTTTCTAGCGCTCTTCCTTTACATGACTGTGTCATGCTGTGATGTTTAAGACACAAATGCATCAGACCACCAGTGTTGCAAGTACAGAAAAAAAAAAAAATTTAGTTCAGGAAAGTTACGGATTTATACAAGTCCAGAAAAATTCTTTCCCCCTTCTCTTAATGTGCTTTCTTATACATTTGCATCTTCAGATGCCCCTTTTTCCCACCTATCCTACCCTTTTTCCATCACTCTCTCACCTGCATTTGGTCACCAAAAGTAGATTTGCCCTCCCCTAAACAGACCCATCTTCTTCACCTGCCACTCTGCTAGTCAGTCAATGACCAAAGAGATTATTTTTCACTAAGATATAATCATCCCCATTTGTGATGCAGTTTAAATAGAATTGCTCAAACTTTACAAAGAAGAGGTTAGGGGAACAGTTGATGAAACTAATATATCACTTTAGAGGAGGGAAAAGAAAGACCTTCTTTACATAAGCAGAAGCAAACTGCTAGAACTTTCTGCCACAGAAGATTGTGGAGGTAGGAGGCATCAGCAGGTTCAGAAGGGACTTTGGACGCTGGGGAATAACGAGAGAAAGGCAGAGGGGCCAGCTCACGTGTCAGGGTGGGAAACAAAATGTTAAGCCAGAAGGACTGCCAGCCTTACTCAGTAGGACACTTATGTTTCCATGAAGTGATTTTATCAGAGAGGGTCAGGGTACACAGAAACAACATAAGAAGAAAATGAAGCCAACAAGCTTACCATCTGGCACGCTAGAAGAGTTGCCACATCGTCAGCTGTACGCCAGGGCTATCCTTACAGTTGTAAATAAAAGAGGATGAGGCAGCAACCCCCAATCCCAAAAACCAGAAATGCGTGTACTGACTTGCAGGTCAGGATGAGTCCTCGCTCAAAGCTAGAATTATCTCAGAGAGATCTCCTCGGAACAGCCTAAAACCCAGCTAAAAACTAAGGAAGGTGGAAAATCATGGGCCTGGTGCTCCAGGTCACTCTCTGGTCCTCTGAGCTACCCGTATAGAAATGCAAAAGAAACCCACTCCTGGACTGAAGCCTGAGAGCAAAGGCAAAGGCATTCCCCTCACAGAGAGGGCACCACTTGTGGCTACAGTGCTCTTCAGGGCCACAATACTGCGTACAATTGATGGATGAAGAAGAGTAAAAAATAGCTTACCTGCTGAGTTAACAGGGCTATATATACATACCCAAGTACTTCATGTCTTAGTGCAATGGTTTTCAGCCCATGGCAACAAGGGCCCAGGAGTCTACAGAGCATTTCTACAAGAAGTAAGTTCATTGATACGGTATCGCCTTCCACACGCGTGACCTTTTCAGAGGAATTTGCACCTCCACTAGACAGCCTTTTGGGGCCTTCAAATGCCCCCAGATGAAAACAGCAGTAATTGGTAAAATCTGTTCACCTGGGAAATATCAATGTGAGGATCTGATGGCTAAGAAGGACAAATGAATTATCTGTGAGTGGTGCTAAGATGTCTGCAGGAGAGGAGGACAAGTTATTTATCTTCAGGAATAATCATAATTCACAGTCAAATTAGCCAGGCATCTCCTGTTAAATGAGCACCTTCTGTTAAAATATATTGCTAATTTGAAATTGAAAATTTAAATGTTAACTCCTAAGCTATCAACAGATTAAAAAATATTAGGTTGTGCTAATTATTTTAGTTATTTAATCCTTTCATGCTACTTCATTGTCAGGTGAACAAGTTCCATTTTCAAGCAATTACTTAACAGGCAGTGGCTACTGAATTAACTCTGAGACTGCTGAAGGAGTTAAACTGAAAATTAACTCTCAGTGAAATATTACCACAGAGGCTGAGGACTTGAGTTCTGGTTTTTTTCTCCCCCCACAGCATCCTAAACAGAAGAAGCTCAAAGGGAAAAAAAAACCCCACCAAATCCAAAACACATACAACCATCTTACTTCACAGCTATACCCATATGAGAAATCAGTCATTTCAGTGCAACTAGCAACAACAGTGTTAACTGACACCTCAAAGATTTGTTCCCTCAGCCCAAGAAAATGCTGAACTGTTTCCTCAGTAACCTTTTGTCACTTCTCCTCGCTAAGTTGCACATATGCGATCTTCCCTGTAATGAAACGTAAGCAGTACAGACCTGAAATGCTCTGCAGAGAAGTGACCTTTCCACTGAAAGGCATATATCTGTTCAAAGTTAATTGTTTCATGGAACAGATGCAAAAAGAAATGGCAACAGCGAGACTGAGCTTATGTTAGTGAAACAAAAAGATTACTTGCTCCTAATTCTATTTCTCTAACAAGAGCAAGCCAGTTTGACTTCATAAAAAAAAAAAGTCTGAAAACAGCTCTTCCACAGCTGGTGTGAATCCAGAAGGCTTTCACAAGATTTTTGGGAGAGGGGTTGTTGACTTTTTTAAAGCAGCTGCAGTTATGAAAGTCTCCCCTGTTCACAAAGCCTGCTATCCTGCAGCTTGATATTTCTACCTTGCTCTTCCTGAGATTGTCAAAATCACAGAGTTAAACATGTTGTGACACAATCAGCCATTTGAAGCGTCTGCTTTCTACTTGAATTTTATTTTTAGAATCTTCCATAGTCTTTCAAAGCACATATACCCAAAGTTAGACTTCAACATGAAGTAAAAAACTAAGAAGAAAATCTGAACGGTTTGACAAGCTTGCTTATGTTCTAGAGTTCATGACATATGTCTCATTTATAAAATGACTACTGCCTCGTTTCTTTTATAAGCCCACAGATACAGCTGCAAACACCCATTTGCCACACAGAAACCTGAAGCTGTCTACCTCAGAGTTGCCAGTCGCAGGCTTAAAAGTGACAGATCAACCGGTAACTCTGAACTTCAACTAAGGCTCTCAGAAAAAAGATCCTAACACACAGTAGTCCTGAATCCTTACAGTTAGTGTTTCTTAGGGACCTTGAGCAATCTGCTCACCGCTGGCCCTGCCTTGAGCGAAGAGTTGGACCAGACTACCTCCAGAGGTCCCTTCCAATCTATATCACACCATGAATGAGTATTCAAGTGCTTTTGTGAAAAGCGTTTTCGTTTGCCCCTAAGTGCAGAGGTGTTTCTGAATTACTCTGGAACATCTAAGAGCTACATTTATTTCTGGTTGCAGCATTAATCTGTGTGAATCCACCACTAGAAACTACGTGATAAGGTCCTTTTATAATTCCTGTAAGATATGTTTTTATATAAGGTTTGTCAAAGCATTCTCTTTCACATCAGTTTACATGTATTAACTTAATTCTGCAAAATCCCTTTTATTATTATTTCAATTCTGTTCACCAAAATTGTAGTATCCGAGATTAATTTCAATAGGCAATGCTCTTGGAGGAGACCCCTGGATCACATCATCACATAATGTAACCCAGCTTGTTTCCAGTAACTCCAGTCAACCTAAAACAATGCACAGTGGTTGAGGATCTGGCTTATCCCTGACAGTAATCAGAAAGGAAAGGTGTTCCCCTAACTTACAATCACTCCAGATCCAGTAATAGCTGCTCTGCCCAAATGTGCTCCTTGCAAAAGATCAGAAAGAGAGCTCTGTAACTAAGTATTATGAGGAGCTATACAACTTGTCCATACAGAGAATACAAAGATGGATGTTTTCTAAGAAAGGACAAAACTGAGAAGCTAGATGGGGGTGAGATGACAGAAGGGAATAAAACTGAGTATCTGCACCAGGTAATGAAGCAATGAAATGTGAAAAGTCGTTTAAGAGCAAAAGATATCCCCCTTTATGCACAAAGAACTAGCCTCTGAATACTAAGCAACATCTACACACAAATACTGTCCACTGTCTACTAAACGGAGATTATTACAAATAAATTCAGCAAGAAACACATGAGGATATTATGGCATGAGAACAGGACCAGAATTATAGAACCAGGGCAAACTGAAGAAAAAAAAGAAGAAAGGACTTCAGGTTCAATCAGAAAACCAGGTGAGAAGGTAACAGTGAAAGAAACGAGGAGAAAAACTGCCTGCTGCTGTGCACTGCATGAATATTTGCATCTGCCAACAGGCCATCAAAAAGCAAATTGGCACGAAGTCATAACTCACCATTTGCTATTTATATTCTGGCAGCGTTATGTTTGTGCAATTTCTATCAGTCAAAGCCTCATTTTTGGGGATGGGGATAAGAAAAGGAGATATTGTAATCTACTTCTGCTATTGCTGTTTGTATTCGCTGAGTTATCTGGTGCTTGATGCATGCTTCATGCATCACTTTTTATTCAAAAATTGACATATTTATCCAAGAACGATTTTAACACACTAGCCTTATTCAAATGAGTACAAAGGCTTTGGCAGGCATTTTCAGCCATGCCTTTTATGTGATTTATGCATTGGCATACAAAAGGCAACATTTAATTGTGCATGCGTATTGTAATCACAGCCTTGTCAAGGTACCTCGCTGGAGCAGTGGAGACAAGTTTACAGGTGAGCAGCCTACTACTAAGTCTTTCTGAAGGCTTTTAAACCTGGGAACCAGTGGAGCCCCTTTAGACTGTACCACAATCAAAGACATACTGCTTTAATCACTTCATCCTAGCTGTAAATTTTTTAGTTTACTTTAGGCTGGTCAAATTTCACTTTAAAACCACAAATCATCTTAGGTAAAATTTGAATAGATCATCCCACTTGCAGAGTTTGGGTATGGATGGGAATTTGACTATGCCATTGCAGAAAGCGTCCCTAGTTCTGCAGTGCAGATACAGCCTTTAAAAGTGATGAGCTCTTTCTCCCCTATACAGCACAACACATGTCTTTGTATTACGAGGACCTGATACTGCACTGAGGAAGGAGATCATCATCAGAATGAAGCTGGTTGAAGACCTAGGAGATACACCCAGGACTCCTGCATCTTTCTGCACTGCTATCTCCTGTTTGTTTGAAGAATACCAATAGCAAGGATTTGAACCAGCAGCTGCAAAGGAGCTGTGGAGAGGCAGAGAGGACAAGGAGGATAAGCAATATAGGGTGGCATGTTCTAGTGCCAAGCAAGGAAGGAACAAGAGATACCAACGAGAAAACCAAGGAATATGAACCTATATAAAGTCATATTCTTAAGCATTTTAAGGGTTGGAGGAGTTCCTAACATTTTTTCTCTCTCCCACCTCTGCAGCTGTGTACTTCCACAGCAGCTTTACCCAAGTCTGAACCACTGCTAACATGGTCCTGTCCCGTCCCTTCTCTCCCCTCTGTTGCAGCTGCATCAGCATCTATCCGGTTTTGTAGCAAGCTCACAGTTGTAGCTAAACTGGTGAAAACCGCAGCTTTTTATGCAGGGTAGCCCCTGTGGCCTGTCTTACCACGGAGTCAGACAAGCATCCTTGCCAGCACAGCAGAGCCGGTGGGACCACCGCCTCCAGTAGCTGCTATGGCTGTGGTTCCGCCAGCTGAGCAACCCAGGCATCCTGCAGAGGCAGGGAGGAAGAGGGCTTGTTGCAAACTTAAGGTTTGAGGAAAGAAAAAGCACAGGTGATGACCCAACGAACATACAGACATGAATCCCAATGCAAAAAAAGAGAAAATTAACATCCCAAGCTAAAAGGCAAAGCAAGGCTGGGTGCAGAGAAAGGAACCCATAGTAGGCAAATAAACCTGGAGAGAGGCATTTCAACTGGTTGTGTTATCACCAGGCAAAAACTGTTAACACACGACCATATTCAACTGAGAATGAACTGAAAGGGAAACGAATGGACAATTTATAACTTTTTGCTGTTCTTTTATCCTGTACTGCTTAAGCCTTTGTTTACACAGATAGCTTTCCATTCTGTTCAAAATAATGGAGAAAAGCAACTGCACAGGAATTCCACAATAAAGGTTCATTCATCTCTCAAACAGGTGAGAGAACAAGTTACAGGGAGATAAGCTTTTACTTGCAATTTAAGTTACTGAAATTCACAGTGCTCTGAATGGCTATTCATCATGCTGTGTGATATAATCACATACCTGTAGTGCTTTCATATGAGCCCAAGTTTTCTGATCTTTTGCTCAGTGCAGGACTATAAGCTGGGTGTGCTTTGAAATGCCTGAAGTCCAACGTGAGATTCCGCTCTTGGCAAAGCATCACACTTATGCTGCATTTCTTTAGCTATGGACAACACACACAATTCAGGAGGAGGAAAGCAGCTATTTTCTCCCAGAAGCTTATCCTGCTCATTTATTATGCCCCTCCAGAGCATATGGCCAGAAGCAAAGACAACTGTTTTCATACAGAGCTTAAGGAAAGTAACTTAAGCTTGACCACCTTGTGCTGACAAAGAACGGGCTTAAGTAAATCACGGCATGCATGTGCACCACTGCAGCACAGCACCAACACACTGCTCCTCCACAGTGTGCTTTATTTTGCAACTTCTCCATTACAACTAGGACAGAGAAAAGCAGCACTACATCAGGTATAATTAACCCACTCCAGCACATCCAACCTAGACAGCTATGGGGTACAAGGAAGACTTACATATCACTTTGGCATGGTTGGGAACTAAAAGGAAACAAAGGAATTTCTGTGGAACAAGTTAGGTGCCTGGATGCTAAAAGAAGTCTAAGCTGTGGCCCTATGCTCCCCTTATAGGGATATACAAGCACCTCCAGAGAGCAATTAATCTCATCCTAAAATACATGCTCAAGACAGGCACGATGAACAGCCTTTTGAAGGTACCATGTTTTCACCCTAACTATAACAGAAAGAGTAATTAGCTAAGGCTTTGACATCTACTTTTAAAATCTTTAAAGATGGAAGAGATGAACCCCAGTCTCAGGGGAAAGAAAGGAAGCACACAGTGGGCAGTTCAGCTCCCCTCCTTCCTCTGTCCAGAGGCAGAACATCCCTCCTATCGCCCTTGAAAGAGGAAAACATAGTCCTAGCAGAATCAGCCTCTGCTTCTGCCACTAGCTACGCACTCACCCATACACGTACACTTTGAAGAGAAGAGATGGCAAACACCTCCCACTGTTCCTTGGACGGCTGCCACTTCCAAACAGGCTGGCCAAGGGGAACACCCTGTAGCTGGGGAGGGAGCCCATGCTCCCTCCCCAGAGCATCCATCCAGCCTCACCAGTACTGTGCAAACCAATTTACAGGCACAGACATGGTTACCAAAATTAATAGCATGATTTCACTGACCCCTTCAGTCAAGGCAGCAGTGTTCAGAAACGCTCACGCACCGCTTCTTCATCCACGGCTGGCCTTCCCTGTGCCAGCTCTGTCCTCCGCTTTGTGCCAGCTCACACATTGGTGCGTGACTTGGTGAGTCAGCTGAACCGAGAGAAGTAAAAAGGCATTAGTTAAGAAGCCTTCCCTGATTACAAGTTAGGCTAATTCATTCCAGAAAATTACATCCATTTCCCAGTTATCTTCCAATACATCAATCAGTCTGAAAATGGACTGGATCTGTCGGCACTTAAAATTTTATTCCCACTTATTCTGTTCATTCTACAGAACATTGTAACAAAGATATCAGCAGTTTAAACAGCCTGCTGCCTATGGTTACAGAAGTTTGCTTGTGGATTATTCTCTTTTCCGTTTTGAAAAGCACATAGATTATTAACACAAGCTACTAAAATTCCATTTCAACAAAGACATTCTAATCATTTATCAACAACAACAAAAAAATAAAAATCAGAGTTTGCTGTGTATCCACTAATAATCTTCTGCTGAGAAAAACGCAACTGATATGTTTCAGAATTATTTAAAAAAAAAAAAAAGCTTTTCTTCTTGTAATTTCAGAAGAACCAACAGGGTTGGTGTGACAATTAGTGAATATTTAAATGCCTGATATTCATTGGAAATAGTCTGACAGTGATGGCCAAATAATTTCAGGCATGAGAAGAAAGAAAGTCTCAGACTGATGAATAACTGACATTTGACCTGCTGTTCACTTCCTAAACTGGAAAAAAATGCAATTCATATTGAATTGAAGTTGAAGCTGGCTAAGAAAGTATAAAACACTGTTTCATTGCCTTACTGTCTAATGCTCTTTTTATAAAATTGCTTTGTTCACTGGTTATAATTGCATATTGAGGAGAGGGGTATATACCTAGGACAAAGCAATTACCATATCCCATAAATGTTACAGAAAATAATTTAAACATTTATAAAACCGTGGCTGAAATTTCAAATTTAACAGAGTAACACAATGCTTGTGCAAATTTATAACAAAGCACATGTAATCTTTGTTGTTAAGTACTGAGACTTTCTAATATCAAGCTTTTTCTGATACACTTACACTAGCCTGAAGTTGGTGGGGAGTATACTTAATAGAAGGCATTTTCCCCACAAAGGGAATATGAACCACCATTATATGACTACACAAACAAAACCAGCCAAACAAAAAACCCACCCAGAACATTAGCCTTAAGAAACAGAGCCACAACAGGATTATGAAGTCCTTCTCTCTGAAAATTTGGGACTTGAGGCACAGAAACTCCCTGCCAAGGTACTACATCCGAATTCCAGCAGAAGCTAAATAGTCATACGGAAGATAAATAGTCATAGACCAAGACCATTTGGTCTTTATTCTCAGATAACCTAAAGATGAGGAAGCCCTTCTCTTCTGAGAGAAAAGCAAATTGAAATGAAATGTTTACAACTGATGTTTACCAAGGATTATACCCTCACCCTGTGCTTTCTATTAAGAGACTCCTGTTGCTTAAGAAACCCGGTGTTAATCCCTGAAAGCAGATGACATTTTCCAACTCTGCATATTTCACAAAGCTTGAACGCATTCAGAGGGAAAGAAAGTTTACATAAGACACAAAACAGATGTTTAATAAACTTGAGTAATCTGACAGGCAAGTATGTTTTCGTCTTTCCAAAAGACAGCCACAGAAAGGAAGCAACTATTTTCTTCCAGACACAATAAAGAGGACTTTGGTTTGGTTTTAATTAAAGAGACCGGATCCTAACCAAAAGAAGAATCCTCACCTCCTGTGATATACTTTGATCTCACCTTTGATGTTAACAGGAAAGAAACAACTCTGACTTTCTATTTAGCATCAGTAGCATCATTCCAGTCACATTAGTGTCATTCACCCAGAGAGTAGGGTATGATCGGTGACAAGCTTCATGTCAGTCAGGATTAAACCTGGTCTGAGACACCGAATCATCCCAGCAGTCTAACGTGAAACTCACTCATGTCTTCAGCATTACCTAGAAAGGAACAACTCTGAGTTTTTGCTTAGGAGTAGTTTTAAAGCAGATTACTTCTGGCACTGAAACAACTATAAAACTAAATATAATATAAATGGCATAGACACTAAACATTAAAGGGTTTTCTTTCCCAGAATGATCTGCAGTAGATGCAACCATCAGTTATTTTTACTATTCCTTAAAAACTGTATTTCTTTTTTACTTAAACTGGTTTGAATCTACAGGGGAGACTGTATTAAAACAAACATAAGAAAATCCGTAAGTTTTACTATGGTTTTATGGAATCAATCCCATTCTCTTCCAACTAACTTAGATGAGACTGGTAGAAATAAAACCAGAGCAAAATCAAGCAGAACTGTGTATCTCCACCCTCTCTTGTATAATACACAACATATGTGTATAAAACACAACAGTGTTGGGTTTCGCAAGTCTTACAGTAGAAGTGTCAACCTTTCAAAATGCCCAAGGCCTATCTATATATGATTATCATTATGTGTACAAGGGCGAAAAAAATGTTCTTCCTCCTTCACATTAGTCATTTTAGCTAAAGCTGTTGTCCTCTTACCTAGCAGAAAGGGACCACATTTGCTCGTTCTATCACATAGTCATAACTCAGACAAACACTAGCTGAAACAGACTGCTGTACTTTGGGCCTCTGCGGTCTTCAGTTAGCATATCTAACGAATTTTTCAGTAAATACAGCCAAACTGGAAATTAGAAACAAAAAGCAAGAGACAAAAATCTATGCCACTTGCATGCAACCTCTCCATAAAGCTAACACCATGACCAACAACTGCAAGTGCTGAATGATCATGAACTTTCAACTCATGGCCTGATTTTCAGGCACTAATCACCTACAAGTGCAGCTGAAGCCAGCTCTTGGCTGAGAGTCCAAAACAGATTCAAACTAAAGGTACAGAAATTCAGTCATAAAAAGCTAAATAACTTTAAAGGGGGAAGGATATTCTACATAATTTATCTTCTCATAGCAGAATAGACAAAAATGTGCTTGAAAAGCTAATTGATGAATTTTATACTTTCCTTTTATGTTAAAGGCAGAAAATACAAAGTGAAAATAATATCTATTTTTGAAAGCAGCAGTTCCTACCTTTCCCCTACCTCCCCCAAACATCTGTATTTGCTTGAAAAGAGTCATGCAACCAGCTAACTGGATGTGTGTAAAAGATCCAGGATTATCTATTCAAACTTTCACTGGCTTTTTGGAATATAGGAATGTTTGGAAATTCTGCAATGAAATACTGTTTGTTAAGAGCAAGCAGCATATAAGATTTTTCTTATGTACCCTTCCTTTTACAATACTGAATTTGCAAAGATTGATGAAAAGGCCTTCATTGTGGCTTCTGTTTTTCAAGTCTCCCATACAAACTCTCTCCATATACTTTATGTTTCTTTTCCAGGCAAAAAAATATCATTTACAGGCCTGTATGAAGCTACGTGGATCTCTCTTTCCTTTCAGGGTCTTTTTTTTGGCTTGTGAGAAGCTAATACAATGAGCCAAACATGGTATGATTATATAGCAACAAAACACTAACACCAAAAGAATCAATTTTCCTTTAGAAGGACAAATGACACCAGAGTTAGTTCACTTTTAAACAGCCCAAAGAGCAGCAGCACTTGGGGGGGGGGGGGGGGGGGGGGGGGGGGGGCAGGAATGGAAGTAGGTCACGTTTTTCTCCTGTTCTGTTATGTACAGAATAGACATAGAAATCTGAAGGATTTTGCTCTAATAAAAACAAGTCATCTGCATGTGATGGGAAAAAGGGGATTGCCTAAGTGCAACAGTATTGAATCTTGTCTCCTGGAAGATAATTTAAAGAACGAACAAACAAACAAACAAAAACCCCTAAAACCCAACAAACAAAAAACACCACAAAAAAAACCCCAAACAACAACAACCCCAAAACAAAACAAAAAACAAACTCAAGAAAAACACTACATGGATAAGATCTTTTCCCAGGTTTAGCTAAAGAGGTGGTGGTGGTGAACCTGTAACAAAAGAAATTGTAGGAGTAGCAAGGAAGGAGGACTAGACAAATGGACAGTCTCAGCTACTTCACTACTTCCCCCAAATTCAGGAAGAAGTAGCACCAGTATCTGTTTCTATTTTTACGCAGACTTCATGAGCAAAGGGTAAACTGGCATGACAAACATCGTATTGTCCTACAAGACACATTACAAACAGCAATAAAACCACTCAAAGTTTGGTCCATTTGCTAACAGAGAAAAGATCGTCCAGCAAAATTCCTGAAACTATAGGAAACACAAAACTTTCTCAGTTTATACTTGTATCATATTTGGAAGGTTATTTTCATAGCCATGGCAGCTCAAGTTTTGGAAAGAGTAGTTCAGACCTTCAACCATGCAAAAAGCCTTTAATTCTCCACTGAAAAGCAAGCCCACAGATGTGCTTAGGCATGTACATTTAACATCCTCTGCCCACAGCCACACTTGCTGCTCCTAAAAATTTTTTGTTGAAATGGTGCTGCTTTCTTTTTCTGTGTATACTGCACCAATCTGGCTAAAAACAGCAAGCTTATAAATGGGAACATGGGTTTTTCCAACATGAATAAACATCTCAATTTAGATGTATTAAGAGTTTTTCAGTTTCGTGAGATGGGACTAAAAAATTAATGCCTTTTAGAGCAGATTGAAAATTATGTGTATTGCTCCATTTGACAATGCATACTTTAAAGACAAAAGGCTTTAGGAACCTGCTCTAAGACTTTCTAATCTAAGCATCCTGCAAATTTCACCACAAGATTTGACTTTAAAACCAGCTGAGCTTTCCTTGCATAGAGGTTGTTATGAAACAAAAGCCTCAGAAAAGAATTATATTGAAGTGATCTGAACAGAGAGTTGTTTAAACACCCAGGTCTTCCAGGTGTTGCTGAAGTTCAAAACCAAAAAGTAATGCTGATGTCTTCTCATATTGAAGATCGAAAAAATACTGTTTTCTCAAACTCCCAGAAGCAAAGCTGGAGTTACATGCGTGCACTGCATCCACACGTTACTTATGTTTTCTTCTAAACAATTTAATGAAAAGGACCTGATCGCAAAATGGTTCCTACTAAGTGTTTGTTAAATAGACTTATTAACTCTTATAAATTGCACAGCATTTCCAAAGTATGGTGAAGTAGCAGCTGTGGAGGGGGAAAAAAAAGGTTGTCTCTGGGATAATAGGGATATTTGTACCACGTAAGATAAGCAGCACAACTTTCATTAGCATTTGATAAACTAGAACTACACTTTTGAACAGCGATGATTACCTAAAGACTGCTAATTTTAGTCTGTTTGCTATGGATATTTGATAGGCATTCTGAAGGGCACAAAAAAGTTGCTACATACATGAGCATTTCACTTGATGACAGTTCAGTTCACACATACATGCCTGTCCAGAGAACTTACTTTCTACTACAACAAAATCTGAGACTGAACACACAGTTGTAGTTGGGTAACAGCAGCAGAGAGCAGACCAAAAAGCATGTGTGTGTACATACACAAGACAGACAAACAAAACCTTATAAACAGGTAAAAAATTTTTTTTTCAATGAGGATTTTCCTAACTGGAATTCTTTCATCTTTAATACAGGGGTAACACTTTTTCAGTGACTATAAGCACTTCTGCAGAGCGCTATACGCGTAAGATCTATGTATCTTGCTGGTAACATCCCCCCCCATTTCACAGAAGGGAAAACTGAGCCAATGAAGGCATGGAAGTTACCATAGCTACATAAAATGCAAGTAACAAAGGATGAAATTTGAACTCGGGTTTCCAGTTTCTTATTCACTGAACCCTGAGGACTTTGAAAAATATACATTCCAGTACACTTTCATAACAGCAATAGTGTTCAACAACCTTACATGTTAATTACCTAAGCATGGCATGTTAAAATCATTAGTGGTTACTAACAGAATCAGTCTTTGTATCAAAACTAATTCAAACTAACTCTTCTGACCACACACACACAAAAGCAGTAGTAACTGTTTCCTTGGCAAGTACAAAACTAGATTAATTTCAGTGGGGTACAGAGAAACTTTAGATGAGATTGGTTTGATCCTCTCCTTGCACTCAACATGTGTGAGAGCACTTAGTGCCTGTAAGAGTGATACAAATTCGTGAAAACTTTGATGATTTGAAGTTACTATCCTAAGGGCTTGCCAGAGGAAAAGAAAAAAATCTGTATAGATCTATGGTTTATGGATCAAAAGCAAAACAGCACCAATGAAATATATCAACTGTTTAGAAAGTAGAGGAAACCACTGATGTAATATTTGAAGAAAAAAAAAAAAACACCAAGGACTTTTACCTCTTCTGAAGCTGTTCAAACAGAAACAGAATAGTAACTGTAATTTACAGCTCACTTCACTGTTTAATGTTATTCTATTACACCATCATCTATTTAATGCTGATATAACAGCCATTTTCTCCGCAACATGAATTCATTAGCCAAAGAATTGCAGTTGTAATAAAGAGAACTGGTTTGAAAACATGCATTTTTAGAAATGCCTGAATAATCTTTAGCCACCCCAACCTCCACTTCCTTACCGGAACGTCAAAAATTTCTTGCGTGTCATCCAGCATCTGAATTTTGATGGAGATGAGTTTTCCTGGAGGTGTCATAGGTGGTTTCTGTCCATGCTCCAAGGTGCTGATCCCAGCATTTTCCTGAGCTCCTAACCGGGATCCTGCTGTTGGCCTCTGCTCTGTTTCACCCATGTTTAGGGAAACACGTTTCTTATATCTGATAAAAGAATAAGGGCAAAGAAGACCATATCACTTATAAACAAGAGTTTCTGCACATAAGCATTATGGTATGTATACTTACAGCTAGTAAACTATATGACCATTAACACAAACTAATAACCATTATGATTTTTTTTCCTAATGTCTCATATGAAGACAAGAGAACCAGGCAAACTTTACACTTTTCAAAAGACACAGGCTAATCACCTGCTGGGAGTAAGGCTGATACTAGCTACAGTACTGCACAATGGGAAAATATTCCCTTTCTCCTGGAAAAGGAAACAAGACCACATGGGAAACTAGAGCACGACAGAACCCAGATTTCAATGAATTATGCTAATTTTTATGTATTTATGAATCAGAGTGTTATCAGCCACAGTCAGGGCTCCCAGAGAAGGAAGGAAGGTGAGGAGAGCAGGTGGAACAACTCAGCACTTGCTGACGATCATTCCCTCCTGGCTGTATCAGGATTTTTTTCTTTGGTCCTTCCAGCTTTCTCTGGCTCTTTGCAGCTGCCACCTTGCTTAAGGGTCTGCAAAGCAGGAAAGCCAAAGGGGTACAAGATGACCTCAATTACATGGCCTAAATATTTTGTTTCCTTTGAGGACCAGAGCTGCTCTAGAACCTGGAGCCCGTCCGGATTCCACTGATGGGCCAAGGATTGTGAGGACGTGCTGCTGGGAAGGCCAGAAAATGCCAGAGCAAAAAAACTGGTTGGGAAAAGCATGGAAAATCTGATGTCCCACAGAGCCCTGTAAGCAGGAGGGGAACCCCAAGGAACACACCTTCCTCACCCTGCTAGGGGAAGGCTACCCCTGCACCAGCTCGCCTGCACCACTTGCTTCACATCCATGGAAAGTAACCTCAGAAACTGGCTTGCTAATTTTGTTTCTGTGCAGCGCTCACACCACATTACACAGCACATTTATGCTAAATAATTATTCTATCCTAAAAAGGGAGCAGAGCTGCAACAGTGATTCAGTGTGATTTTTCATTAACTGGCACAATTTCGAACCTTCTTTTTTAAATCAAGAACCATTAGTTTTACTTGTCAAATGTTACGCATCATCCTAGAATTTTATTTCACTTATTTCCCCCCTGCCTTTTGACACTCTAGCTGGGTTTCTGATGAAACCCGCTGCTACTGTCTATTCATCTTTCTTGATAATTGCATTTTCATTCTGCATGACTTTTATATGCTGATCAATGACCATTAAAAAAACATGTAGCACACAGAAAGAATGGAAATGTAACTTTCCAGCTGAACAAAGGCACAAGAAGAGCACTGCCAATCACTGCCTGGCTTTTACTCCGAGGTTACGATTACTGAGAAGCCTACAGGAAAAATAGGAAGCACAAGATAGCCTAGGTATTCGTGAATGCATCACCAGTTCTACAGTATACTATGAAGAACAGTACCAGGTAATAAGACACCAGTTCCCTCCATAAGGACAGAATAAAAACAGTACTGTCTTCAGCAGGATATACTTATTTACTACACATCACTCTTCCATGTCCTGACTAATCTGTTCCCACAGATTTTTTTTTTTTTTTTTTTTTTTTTTTTTTTTTTTTTTTACACAGCAAGTAGCTTCGAGTAAAAATTTTTACAACAGCACTTTGATTAAAAGAAGTGTTAGCTGAGAAGGAAGGGAAGGAAAAATTAGGGATCACACACTTCTACGTAGCAGTGAAGGAGATCAAAAAACCACAGGCAAACTTTTGCAATGAATTGGCACTATCCTATCCATCAAGGTTGGAGAGATACCATTGAAACCTATCCAAGTGCATGCCAAACACTACCAGAGAGGCAAATTTTTCCTCAACTGGCACTGTAACCTAATAATGTAAAAGGAATCAATTAAATTTATTTTATTCTTTAAAATTAATTAAATCTTTTTGAGACAGGAAGCGCCAACAAGAAAGCTGCAGTTGGAGGCAGGAATTCCAATAGAAAAGACACCAAGCTCTACATAGCAAGACTCCAGGCCTACTTAGAAATAAATCTGATTTTCCTGCATGTGAAGTATACAGGAACATTTAAAAAGGTAACACATGCACCCTGTCTGGAAGTGCCACCACACAAAGATACTGGTCCATGTCCTTATTAATTCAAAAGCTGTTTTAAGAGCTCTTCTGAAGTCACCATATACCACAGGCAGCACCAACACGACAGAAAGGACCTGCACAATTGCTGTATTACTACTGTAGTTTTTGGCTAGGTACAGACATTCAAAGTGGATGAAGAAGAAATCTGTTCTTTCCATTAAATCCTAAACATAGGAATCAATCCAGTCAGTTCAAGTGATACCATTAAATAATCAACACAAGGAAATATTACAGAGCTTGAACCTTGCTATAAATGTTCTTCTGACTAGATGATCTAGTGGCCCCCACACACCTTCAGAGAGGCCAATAAACTTAGTGAAACAAGAAAAAAAGACCCAAATTTAGGAGCCAAAAAAATCATAGAGGAAAGGTACAAGCCAAACCACTCCATATATACAGCTGAGAGGTTTTTTATTATTATTAACAGTTAGTAATATAGAAACTCTTGTAATATATATATTGAACCATTCAGTCACACACACACTCTTCCCTTTGGAAGCAAAGATCTAAGAAGTATTGGCCACCCTGATCACATGCATCTGAAACTTATAAAATTAAAAGAAGACCTTTCCTTTTTTAATCTGTATGTACATCTAAACATCAGCATGCTGCACTGGACATAATATTTAAGGTTTTTTCTGTATGACACTAGTCTCACTCACCATGGTGCTGTCATAACATCAGCACAACATCTTTATTATGCCTTTACGTAAGAGGCTTTAAAAATTATTACAATTACCCTCTCTAAAATAATGCAGCGCATTGGTCAAGCTGCATACCTTTCTCTAAATCACTTTGATCTAGAAGACAGTGAACTCAGGTCACAGAATGCAACAAAAGAGTATTAAGCAAATTGAGCAAACCTTGGGGGATTAGGATACCTAACGTCTGTCACCATGAGAAGGATTCAAGTCTGGACAGAGGATGGAGAGTTTTAAAGACACTCTAGTAGAACGATAACATCGATGAACTGGGGAAGGTATTAACTGTGAAGAAAAAGCAGTGGCCACCAGACTCCAACACATGCAGCCCTAAGCAAAACATAAGTGGATGTAGACAACCAGTACAGGAGCAAAGAGAGTGGCAAATAAAAAGGACTCATCTGAACTCTGAAAATTATGAGCTTCTGCCTGCTCTTTCTGACAGCTGGTGAAACCCAGGGCCAATATCACATGTATCATTTCTGCTGCAGAGTCGCTGGATGTCAGTGCCCTTCCCAGTAGTGCTATAGCATCTGCGAAGATGGAGAAAGACCACTGCAGACAGCTAACCTGCATCCTAACCTGCGCAAGGGAGAAGTTACCTGAGACAGCAGAGCTGCCCACGGAGGAGCCTTGGCTGCTCCTGCTCCTTCCCAGCTCCCACCCATGCAGTCCTGCCTGATGCCATGCACTGACTCTCGCCCTCCTCGGACCCTTCACCAAGCCAATGCACATCTCTAACCCAAAAGAAAACAGTTCAGTGTTTTGCTCTTTGCTGGGTTAGCAAATTAAATCAGCTCTCGGCAGGCTGGCAAACCTGAGACCAGGGTGAGCTAAGCCCAGCCAGCTGCTGGCAGGCCAACAGACTGACTCAAGCCACCTCACCTAACTCTACCTAAAACACCTGGAAGGCACAAAAAGCTACAACTGCCATTAGATAGATTAGTAAATGTGGTTTTGTCCTAATCACACATTAACAATCCTTTTACACAGATACTAAGTGCTTAGGTGAAAATTTTAAGTTCTGTATATACTTATGCAGTAGCTGGACAAAGGCCACAATGTGGTTCTGCACAAAACCATTTTAGTTCTCCGTGTTCAAAGCAGGCGCATTTTATAGCATTGGAAAGGTTCAGGCCAATTAAAATTTCCACATATTTTTCTTTGGCAGGATGAAAAAACAGTCAAACTGACTTAATCTAAAGGGAGCTAGGAGTATAAACAGCATTTTTGGGGGTGGGGACGGGCGGGGTGTTGGGAATAAAGGGTTACAAAAATTACAAAATACTGAGGAAAAGAGAAGCAATAAGCCACTGTTAGGAACATGAGCAGAGCTCATGTTGGAATAGATGCTAATCTGATCTGTTAACTACTCTGCTCTTCTAGATCAGACAAGTTTCAGACATTTGATGCAAGAAGTTCCTGAAGCCTGAAGACTCCTGTTACAGGGGGAGAATGGTACCAGGTATCTAGGCCTTTTCCACTTCTTTTGCTTTGCTTAAACACATTTTCACAGCACGAAACGGAAGGCTGCACACTGCTCGCTATTCTCCTTTTAAAGGTGGGGAAGCCTGCGGCACAGTGGGATGGCGTGGCTGGTCTGTAAAGTCAGCGAGCAGACCAGCCGCAGAGCCAAAGCTGCAGTCAAGGCCTCTCAGATGCTGAGCCAGCCCTGCCTCCCAGATCCTATGGCAACGAAACATTTGAAAGAGATTAAAGTAACCAATATAATACCAGATGAGACGACTCAAACTGACTCAATGGCTTATAAACCGTCAGTAAGAATTAGGAAGGCACCAGAGGACTAGAAAGGAACAAATTCAATCCAGATCTTCCAAAGGGTAACAAACGTGAAGCAGCAAGGAGAAAGAGGGGCAATCCAGGCAAAGTGCTCACACGTGCTTTTAACTCTCAGCTTCTTCTAAAACTTTTGGAAAGCCTCAGCTGTGGAGAGGACTACAGTGAACACTGCTAGCAGACACTCCTGTCAAGTACTCATCTTCAGTTCTAAGCACTTTCCTATTTGCATAAAAACATAAAACTTGACAAATTGGAGTAGGTTTAAGGAATCATAATAAGTAAGTTATAAGGAAAGACAGGCTAATATGCACAGGTCACACGTGGAGGGCTCAGAGAGAGCAGCTGTGGCAAACCTAACCGTGAGGGTGGAGATGCCACCTCTCTCCGAGGCCCAGTCCACCCCCGCACCAGACATAATGCTCCGAAGCAGAGGGAGCAGGACATGTCTGCACCTCAGCTGCCCCACTACAGAGGCTAATTTGTCAAACCAAGCCCACTTATCATACGATGCACTGATCCCTCCTATTTCCTTTTCCTTCCCCATGGATAACAGCAAAGTATAAAAGTATAGCCCTGCCAAAAGCACATAGCAGACCTGTACACCTTCAGTAAGGGAAAATTCTATACCCACAGCATAAATTGTCAATGAAGCTGCATTTTCATTAACATACCAGAATTACCATAAACATGAAATAAGAGAGCAAGTTTCTTGAACCCACATAAAAAAAAAAAAAAAAAAAGAAAAAGGAACAAGGCAAGAGGACCAGGAAGACTGAAACCAATTAGGTTGAAATGATGGGGAGCAAACAGAGGGCCAATACAGCTCAGGTTTTTTTACTCTGTGAAACGTTATCCCAGTTAATTTCCACAAGTCCATGGCACAGTTGTACAAAGCAAATACGGCAATCACAAAAATTAAAGCTATTAATCTAAATAACACCAATACGATTCCTTCACTAAAACCCACAATTTTAAAAGTTATGATGAATCAATGCAAAAGAAAGAAACCATCCCCAGCACTTGCTCAGCAGGGAGCTTGTGTGCACCAGGCACAGCAGTGCTGGTGAAAGTCGACCTGCAAAGTAGCAGACGCGATGCACACAGCTAGCCATCGCAGCAGTAAATGGCAAATTTTCAAGTCATGCTACATGAAGTGACTGGATCAGCCCCGTTCCAGGCAAACAACAATAACCAAAATTTGTTTCCTGAGTGGGAGTCACCACCTACCATGCAAGACAGCTGTGTGGGAATACCTAGAGGTGACAGATTTATCCTTTTCACAAATACAAAACAAATACGTTCTGTAGGAAGGAGAAGTCTGCAGCAGAGAATGGGGGGATTTTTTGGAAAGCTTTGAAGTCACCATCATCTTACAAGTCTTTGGCAGTTTCTCATGGGAGAATATTGAAGATTTCTTGGAAAATCTTCTCTTTAAAGTCTGATTTTCTTAAGGAATTACCAAAACACACAAACAGCTGCCTCACTAACACAACGTTTGCGCTTCACTTTATTCCAAACAGAACCTCATACACCCCGAAATTACACAAAGGTCCTTACAAAGAAAAACATACATTAGAAATCTGACATAAATCCAGAAATTTTTCATTAGGCTAATGGACCAGCATTTTTTGGAAGCAAAGAAATGTGAAACCAAAAGCTCTTAGAAAAATAGCTCAAGCTTGAAGGGCAGTAGTACAGACAGAGGTGCTGGGTGTCTGCTTCTCTGCTTCCACCCAGCAGACTAAGCTTGGTTGCTCCTCCTCTAATGGAAACATTGCAAGAGAAGGTGGTTTCTGGATTCCTGTTCAGACTCATGTCTGCCCTTTCAGCTCACATCCACAATACTCAGAGAAGGAAGTATTACACAAAGCCAATTCTCCTGTACCATTGGGCTGTCTTCTGGCATTAAGAAAAAAGGAAATGTTGTAAATGAGGGTTGCTTCATGAAGTCAGAAGTAGGGAGGCTCTAGGTGAGGTATGGTCAAGATCATCAGCATTAGAGGCTCATGTCTAGTCCCTTGTACAGTCAGTGGAGAACAGGATGGAGGGGAAGCTCCTTAACTGACTGGGCTTAATTTCTAAACACAGATTTATTTTAAATTTTTTTCATGTCCCTAAAGACACAGAAAATTAACCTCTTAAACCTGCCTGCCCAAGAAAACACCACCATGGTTGTCTACTTTTTTGCAAGTCTCAGAACTGGATACTACCTAAAATTTGCAGCAGTAAGAAATGCCCTCAATTAAGGCAGAGTATCCATAGTAGAATAAAATTCATCACTTGTCATGAAAATAAAGATAGCCCACAAAGTTTCCCATCTTGGTCAGATTCTGAAAACCTCTAAATCACACTCTCTTATCCCTTGACCCAGTTTCTATGGTACGGTCATGTAGATGGACAAAGTACTTGGATCTGTAGAGCAACCCAGTATGCTCAGTTGTTAACACCAAACTAGCTAAAACATGAAACCAGTGTCAAATTCAGGGACCTAAGCAGTAACACAAAGCTTTACAAACTCAAACTTTTCAGTACACCGATAATGTAGCCTGCAATCCAGAATAATGAACGTTTATGTACACGCAGGACAAAAAACCAACCTCTTCCAAGCGTATCAGTGCAGCATTCAGAGTACCCGCATTCATTACTGCTTCTACCTTCACAACTGGAGCTCATTTATCTTCATTGCATTCAGGTCCTCAAGCTGTTTGCAATTCTGTGGCCCTAGCAGCTGTCCCAGATTCCAAGTTTTCTGCCAGATGTCAGCAAAGAGCAGTCCCATCCCGCACAAATCCGATGTATGCTATCTTTTTTCCTCAACCACACACCTGTCAGTAGATCTATCAACAAGTGCAGTAATAGATTTCTGTACGCTTTTACAATTGCCTCTGTGAAAAACCTCATCCCTTAAGCATAAATACAGATTGTTCTGTGAATCAAGCCAGTCTAGTCTACAAATATTTTTTTTAAAAACCACAAAATTAAAATTACTTTTGATGACTGCCAATGATATTAAACAAGACAGTAAACATACTGATTCGCTGCGTGCTATGTTTCCCGGACAACCTTGCATTAGAAACTTATTGCAGGCAAGGAAAACTTATTTTTCTTCCTTGCATCTCACACAAGGAAGCAAAGCCATTGTACGCATGTAAGTGAACAATGAATTAACTGAAGCTTTCTTATGCTTACCCTCTCAAAGGAACCTCTTGGAAACCTCTTCATAGAAGTTACTCTTTGGACTGGTTGTGACCATTTCCCAGCCTCTAGGGACTTGTCTTCACTATTTATTCTTCACTACCCATTCATGGTACCCTTGCACCACGATCAACACTATTTACTTGAGTTAGGAATGCCAATATCCTATTCAAACCAACACAGCGAATATTAAAGTTTTTTCTTCAGGTTTTAAATCAGCCAACTTGAAGGCACTGTACAAACAGGTAATTCTGGCTATTCCTGGAAGGAAAATTAGTGTCTCATCTGCTAAGCCAAGGGGATGATTAGCTCCAATTGCCCAGTTAGTGACTCTCCCCCAACAACTGTGTTTTCCCTTCAAATCCAAAGGCACAGTCAGAGCAAAATGGGGAGCTCCTGGAGCCATGAATACCTTAATAACCGAGAGGGAGATACTTCTACACAAACACTTTGTTTGTTATTAGACACATTAAAATTTGATTTAAACATTGCCCACTTGCTTTGTGTTTATTGTATCACCACTTAACTGTTTATAACTTACTTGTACGTGAAGTTCAACACAGTGTTGCTCTTTGAAAATATTTCCCTGCCATTTTACTTTCCCAATTGAACAGACCACATTTTTTCTATAAAATTTCTGTTTTATCTCGGGGCAGGTGGAAGATATTTATTCTTTACTGTAAAACTCACAACCTGCTTTCTGAGATGTTTTTCAACCTGTTTTCAAAACTGCCTGCATAAGAAATGATGCTTGGGAAGAAGTTCCAAGCTACTGGTATGATATACTTACATTCAATTTCATTGACACCCCTTCTGTTTTGCATAACTTGTTTGTGCCAATTTTGTCACTAAAACCTGTGAAAAAGTAAAACTTAACATGCTTGCACAAGTGACAAAATGCAATTTAAAAAAAAAATCCATGGGGAAAAACAAATTAGGAGTGAAGAGTGCATGAAATACATGTTGAAGTCACCCAGCTAGTCCTTTACTGATGCTAAAATGTGTTGTAGAACTGACAAAGTACATGTTATCATTTTACAAAGACCTAAAGCATTTTAAAGTTGAGATATAAAAGCATCATCATGTGGGCAAAAAGCTATTTCACATTATGGACAGAAAGACTGTGGAAGCTTTATTGCCACACAGTAAAGGCTAGGAACCTATAAAGAATTTAAGAAAACCTCTCTTTCTCATGTTTCCAGCCAACACAGAGTTTCTTGATCAACTGGGTCATCACCTGAGCCCACAGTCTGTCACTGGAAAATACAAGCAAAGTGGGCAAGAACTTAAAGCAGTTTGGTGGTTCAATAGTAGCACAAATCACTCCTGAAGCCATTAAAAGCATTTTCCAAAACCCTTTCATGCCATCACTCTACATAAATAAAGCTGTTGCACCAGCTGGAGTGCTCTGGGCTCATTCACCCATACAACACCTCATGTGAAAGCCAAGCCGAATGTGCTTATAGTAGAAGAAAGTAATCTGATTTACTTCCAGATTTAACAGAATTCTGAAAGGGATCCAGCAACTCATACCCAGCCTCAAGCATAACGTAGACGTTTTCCATGAAATAAAAACATGTCAAAAGAATAAATAACACACTACATTAATACTACTGTTCAGCAGTTGGGGGAAAATCTGATACAGTCCTGTTTTTGAGAAATAAAACAGCTCAGGGGAAATACTATTTCTCTGAACCAAGTATGAGTATATAGTAGAGGCATTTACACTGCCTAAATGCAGGCTGGCTCCTCCGAAGAGCTGTCAGGCACCAGAGCCTAATTCGGGTGTTCAGTGGCCCTTCAGAGGAGCTTCTCCCTTCTTTGAGCATGCAGACCCATAGCAGACGACCAAAACACAGCGGTCAGCATGCCAAGACCCCGTTCTCTCTCCTATTGAGAGATCAGTTACAATTGCTTGCATTAATGGTGTGTTGCACAAGTACGGAGCAGAAGCTCATGAGCTTGCCACCACGCATGCTGCACTGCACAAAAGGGGTACCCTCATGGACCAGTGGCTCGAAACCGCAGAGGAACACAAAAATCAGTGTTCAGCATTATGCACCCAGGGAAAACGCCTATCCAAACATGTTAAATTGAAGCCATAACGGCCTTGACTGGCTTCCTTTTTGCCCAAAGCTTGTGATCAGACTCCCACAAAATTAGTACACAGGCCTTCCACCAGGAGAAACATATTTATGGTCACAGTTGTATGCTCAGTATACAACCCACTATAAAAACCAAAAAAATTCCTGCAGGCTTTAAATATTTAAACATCTGTTCCCAAAAGAGACTTTTTATCGAGCAGTTTTACAAACTTATATAATTGAATATACAATGATTTTTTTTTCAATTAAGTCTTTCACCAGAAGCCTTTATTATGCTTGACCAAGGAAACACCACACTTGGTAATGACACAGTTTCCAGTCAGAAATGCTCATACCATCAAGAAAAAAAAAGTGCTTTCTGTACTGCTGTTTAGAAAAAAACTTAATAGATTCCTTGGCATCCTTGGTGAAGATATAATGGGTCATGAGGCATGATTGTATAATACCCAGATTCAAATATCCTATAGTGTTTTAAAATTATGTCTTTATTCTTCCTTTGAAAATGATTTTAAAAGTTATAGCAAAACTTTCAAACTTGCTTAGGTTTCTATCTCATTTCTTTGTGCGAATACTTGAACCACTAAAAGGTCCCTGGAGAAACTCCACCTGCGCTGAACAGCACAGTCCAGACACTGTCTGTCCCTGTTTGTCTGACGACAGCTCTCCTGATCTTTCAAGATACAGTACTCTTCTGTCTTTAGATAATTGATAACGCTGCATTTATTCTGTGAACAGCTACCAGAGATACTGTGAGACACAGATACGGATATACTGCTGCCACAGGTAAGTCCTCATTTTATGTCTGGCTAAAATATAAGTATTATATACGCTGCATGAAGACAGACTAGGGTTGGTTTTCATCTAAGAGATTTAGACAAAAAAAGTTCTATTAGCTGCTGTTGCGTCTGCAGAATAAACTGCTCTTCCCACTGTAACTTACTTCACAATGAAAGCTGGCATAAGTTACTCCAAAGCATAGCACTATTAGTGCAAGCTTTAGAAGCCTTACCTAGAGAAGGACTTGCCTGTTGAACCACCCCATTGTGCCTTTATCAACAAACATGTTTCAGTGCAGATTACATCCCTGTGGCTTCTGTTACATTTCAAAACTAATTACTCACCAGCTTAGAAGCATGAAAAAGCATTATCTGTGGAATCTGTACTTTTTACTACTAAAGGGGACAGTGGAAAGCATCAATTCTCTCGTTCCGTTCTCCTCCTTGCAGCGTTTGCAAGGAGAAAAAGCAGAAGTACTGCCAAAGCAGCCCACTGCTCTGCACCAATCTCCTCAAAGTAGCATTGAAAGTAACACTCCAAAACAGCCTTTACAATCCGAGCAGGACAGAGAGGCATAAAACTCAGACTCTTTTTTAAAATTAAGATATCAAGAGGTAGAAGTTGTCAGTGAAAGATCAAGCGGAAAGAGGGATATAGTAAATAATACATTTCAAATCGTTCAAAGTGAACGCTGCCTGAAAGATTTTGACGGGTCCTCTCGCTAAATACAAGGCTCCCAGTAAAGCAGCACGGCAGAGTGCACTGCTGTGCCAGGCAAACAGGGAGACTGGGTATCAGATTGCTTTTCCCTTGGAGAACATCCTATACTCTTCATATTCCTTTCTTGGCTCCTGAGTCTCAAGTAACTTTAGATTATGCTGAACACGGAAAGCAGCTTTTATACCCATATCCGATAGTAGTATGCAGCATACCCATGGCAGGCAAAGACCTCTAAAGAGTAGGTAACTAGTATCTCCCAGGAGTTTTTCCTTGCTGAGCATGCTCGAACTCCAGACACTTTCCCAATGACAACGCAACATCTCCCCACAGAGCGGGCGAGCACACACCAGCCTGGGAACAGAGGAGCCCAACACGCCTTTCATTTCCATGGCTGCCCAAACTGGAATGGGTCCAGGCCCTGGAGAAGAAGGAGCCCATCTTTCCTGCGCTGGCCACAGCGGGGCTGCCGGCACCCGGGCAGCGAGGAAGCGGAAGGCGTGCATCTGGAGCGCAGCGGGGACGAGCGCCAAGACCCGAGGGACGCGAAGGAGCAGACTGGGACAAGGGCCCGAAACGGGTAGGGAAGGCAGCCAGGGATCCCGAGGCAGTGCACAAAACAAGGCAGGAAAAGGGGAAAAGGGCGACGGCATGCGAGAGGAAAAACTGGACAAAAATGGGGAAGGGGGGCCAGGACAGGCAAGGTGTCTGGTCTGTGGCAATGAGTCTCGAAGGAAGGAGAAACCACAGATGAAAGATAAGAGTAAGAAGCCAAGAACTGGGGACAGGCCCCCAAAAGAGCAAAAGGATTGTCAGGAAGGGCAAGACAGACGAGCAAGAGGAAAAAAAAAGTGCTCTTTGACGGAGGACTAAGTCCCTTTCCTTCCAGAGCTGGGACCTGAACTCAACAGTCCTGTCCTGCACGTGCCCAACACCTCAGGGGCCTCCCTCTCTCGCGGAGAGAGCCCCACAGAGGAGCGCGACGGTCCGCTGCCGCTGCCGCTCACATCTCCCACCCCAGTGCCAAAAACCCCCAGGGAGGGTGTAAAATTTACAGCTGCTGTGGGAGCTTTCACTTTCAAGCAGAACAGATTTTCATTTTTTCCTTTAAGTAAGAGAAAATTGCACACCTTACAGGAAGAGTTAAGAATCAGGAATTGTTTGCGTTTAAGCGTGCCATCAAACCACAAGTTACCCGTTCCTGTTCTTGCGCACCATAATGTCCACCGATTTCCCTCCTTGGCCCTGCCAAAGACCACTCTGCCTCTTTCACCGCACAGGGGAGCACAGCCAGTTACGGGGAAGGCACTCAGGATTTATTTTTTCCACCCTGTTCTATCCTTAAGGCTTATTAACTACTTGTACTCTGCTGTTAAGACAGAATTAACAACTATCTTTCTGTGCCTTCTGTATAGCAGGCTGATTTACTCTCTCAAAAAGTACTTACTCTGACTTCACAACACCCTTGTGAGAGGAAGAGGCCATCACGTTATCCTTACTTCCTATATAGGGAATTAAAAGACAGAAAACCCAGGTCCTCAAGACACGTAGATATTGGCTCCACTGGGAGTTTGGAGTCTAAACCCATTTATTGATCTAAATCAAACAGACTGAAGTCCAAAGCAAACCCACTGATTCTGTATTCCCAAAGCAAGACACTTAGGCCCAAATCATTCTTCAAGTATTTCACATCCCACAGCTTTCTTCACACATGATTATAGATCATTTTACACATGATTATAGATCATTTTACTACAGGCTGCATCCAGGAGCATGAGGCTTTCTGAAAATTAGCTCATGGATCTCAAGTTTATCAAGAGTTTAACCATTTTCTGGGTGTTTAAGTCACTTCCTAACAATGCAGGGAACTCTGTAAAGAATTGAGTCCAGTTCCTTAAAAGTAGGAGGCCATCAGCTCTCTTCAGCCACCCTCCCCTTCCAACATCTGCAAAAGGCAAGGAATGAGACCTTTCTTACAGACAATGTAATACACAACAGTGTGTTGCTGCAGGAGGAGAACTACCATATCCAACAAACAAGATGGGGATTTTGAGAGGGGAAAAATTGTAACTAAATAATTAAAGATTGTGTCATAAGTCACAAAAAGGAAAATTACACCTTTTCACTACGGACTTTTGCTTTGCGACATGAATCAGGTTCTTTAAACAGCATCTAATCTATAATGATACTTGAAGTATTAAGATGCATAGACTTCTTGAGTGAACTTTAAAGAAAGGAAATAACGTGACTGGCACTACCCCATGAGTCCAGAAAACAGTATCCTCAATTTTCATACCTCCTGAATATAAATACTCCAATGCCTACAAGGTCTACAAGTGAAGCATCTGCCTTCAAATAACACCTTGTTATCCAGACCAAACAAACAGCACACAATTTGATGCTTTTGGCATTGCTTTAACCTCGCCCCCAACTTCTCTGCTCCTGTAGACGCACACAGCAACCCAAAAGCTCCTCCGTATACACATTCCCTATCTCTGCTTCTAGCCATCCGCCACCCACACCCCCCGATACACACACACAAACACACACACACCAGTCTCTGCATCTTTCGACGGAGGAGGTGAGCACTCACGCAAAGCTCTGGGCATATTTCAGGAGCGTGCAGACACAGAAGCATTCCCATGCAAAGCGTGCTGGTGCGCAGTGAGCAGAGCAAAGAGGTGGCTGGAAGGATTGGAGGGAACAAAAATGGATGTAAAATGACAACATTTGAAACGCAAGTTTCAAACTTGGATAGATGGGAGGGGAAAGAGATGATCAGCTACTGTGCGTTGATGTAATATTATGCAGGTTGATTTATTTTATGTAAATTCATGCATAGAATATTTCCAGGGGTTTAAATCATTACAGCAGAAGGAAGGTCCACTTAAAGAATATGTAAATATCTGCCAGGTATAGAAATTTTTCCCCTCTAGCATCAGACAGGATTATATTTTCATAGGGTCACTAACAGTGCCTGGCTCTGCAATCTGGGCTGGCCTGCATGAAGCAGTCTGCACTTCTCCCCAGGGAACACATGACCGAACACATGGTAGTCATCCTCTCATCCCTGGGGGCCTCTAGGAACTCCTTCAGCTTCAGTTTGGACTGGGAAATTGAAAAAAAATCACTAAATATGAAAACACTGCATTGCCGCCCCTTATAGCCAGGAAGCCCTTTATTTTGTGGAAATCCCAGTGTACATCCTTCAAAAGTACGGCAAACTCACCTCTGCTCTTTAAGGAACACAGCGGTTCTTCAGAACAACAGAAAACCAGCCACCCTGACCTGCCCGTGCCCCTGCCCCAAATATTCTGCCCTATACTGGTGACGAACAGGCCAAGGCAGGTCCCTGCCTCTGTGGAAGGCTGAGAAGGCACATTTCCCTCATCTGCACTTCGGGGCTGCTTTTCTCCTGCTCTCCAGCTGCCAAAGTCAGGCACATAAATACTGCAGACTATCACACAGAGGAGCAGAAAAGCATAGGCACATGTTGCAGCTACCAAATGCAATGCAGCACGCAAGCAATAGAAGAGACTTCATAGCAAAACATCGAAAATTCAACTGCCAGGCTGTATCTGGCCCTTCTACCCCTAAATACACACACACTCCTGGATAAGGTTTAGCCTCTTCTGAATAGCAGTCCTCCCTTCAGTTGTCCTACCCATCCTGTACCACCTTCTTCCTAAATATACAAATTTTGTCCAATATGGTATATGGAAAAAGAAGTCGTAACTCTGATTAGTTCAGAAACATGGGAAAATTTGAAAGTATTTACAACCAGTAAATAAAGCAAAAAGTGAAGGAAATAGCAATACTCTGCAGCCATTCACTAACATATTTGCACCCTGTCTTCACATCAGCCCTTCTCCATTTAGTCCCCACAGAGAAAGGTTAGGGCACCCTGACCACAGAAGCAGCAGCAGCAGGAAGAAAGAAAAGGTCCAGTACCAGTACCAACACATACAAATCAATAAACTTACCGCAGCTTCTCTTGGGCAGTCAAAGCTTTGGTCATGAAAAATGCATTGGCAGAACCAACACCTTGTTTGCCATACAGTCTGCTAAGAGACCACACAGGATTTTCACTCCTTTGCAATTCAACCTGGAACGCTTTCCCTTTGCTCCAAAACCTGTCACTAAAAGGTATGAGTTGATACGTCTGCTGTGGGGCTATTTACTTGCTTTCCAACACAAACAGGCACGCTGCAAGCCTCAGGAGTTGCACACTGAACGCAGGCCCTGTAACACACTACCTGCACTCTTAGCTTTTGGCCCAACAATTCAACAGGAAGCAATGCAGGAAATCCAAGGCATCGGTGTGATTCCAATCCATGCCCTTCCTGTCTGGGGAGAGATATCTAAAAGCATCCGGGACTCCTGCTAACAGAAACAGTCAACACCTCTGTTGAAGGCGAGGGGGAGGGAAATTCAACTACCCAACCCAAAGCTAAACATAGTTTAGCCAGTACACATCAGAAGAGACCATGTTGACTGCCAAGCAGCGTTCCACCTCCATTTTTCTGACATACATAGACAAACAACACTGCTATCAGGAGGTAGTGAAGCCGTGCCCAAGCCAAGCTTGCCCCTTTAAGCAAGCCAGCCAAGACGGTGCAGCTGTCATGCCGTCTCAGTGACGATACCAAGAAGGGAAAGCAGCGGTCACCCAGTTTGCCTTCACTAGCTCCCTGCTGTTGCAGCCCAGGCGCTGCTGTACACAAAGCAGTAGTTTAAAACTTGCCTTGCTAGTTACAACCGTGATCCTTAGCCTGTTTGCAACATCCTAGTTGTGGCGTTGCAGGACATGGAGTGAAGCAGCCAGCCTGAGCCTGGAAGAGGAGCCTTTTCAGGCAGCAGCGCAGGCTGCTAAAGGCACATCGTCATGTACTCTGTACATTTCCCCTGCTGAGAGCAAGGCAACGTCAAGGTTATAATTTTCAAAGGTATCCCCAGGATGGTCCCTTACACAGCTTGGACTGTTGCACTGGTTTGTAATAAGCTACAGTCTACCAGAGCAGCACTACTCAAGCATAAGAGACAGGAGCAGGAGGTAATAGGCTTGGCACACAACCAGAAAAGTCACTCGTCAATGTATTAGATACCAAGATGAACTTTCCTCTTTCAAACAAAACATCAAACAGATTTGCTTGACCTGTCAGTCAGTAAATGCATAACAACAAAAACTTACAAACAAAAAAGGACATTCCAATTAGTTAGAGAGCTGGGGGAGGGAGAGAAGGGAAGAGAATATTCTTTCCTGTATCTATTTTTAGGCTACATACGGCTGTCTGAAACCATGGCAATGAACCTGCTATAAATCCCCTCACCAGCTCCATGTTTTGTTTCCTTATAGACAAGGATAAATGAGTGCGTACTACGGATTAAATGGTCTAAACCAGAAATTAATCAACTAGCAGGCTACTGGAAATGCATTTGTCAGTTATGAAAACTACTGGTTAAGAGATGCAGGAGTAGCTGGTCAGAGAGACCAACCACTCAACTGTCTCATACCTAGTAAGAAATCCTTTACAGCCCTAATAAACAGCACTGAAGTGGGATGAGCTTCCAGACTGCACCTCTCCACCACCACCACCACCGTCTGCTTCTGGGCGTATTTTGACATCAACGGTTGCACCCCCAGTGCCCAGATTCATTCTTCAGGCTGGGCCCCCACAATCCAGCCGCAGAGGCCCATGCCCCCACCTCATCGCTACCTTTCCTCCACCCCGTCGGCAGAGCTGTTTGCCAGGTCGCTCTCTAAGACGGTCCGGCGCTGGGGTCCAGGCTCGAAGGTACAGGTGACCTGGCAGCGCTGAGACAGCAGGTAGCAGGTACCTGAAGGCTGCGATCGCTTACCCAATTGCTTTGGCTAGCCGTACACAAAGTTTGCAAGGAGTTCGCAAGCCTTCCTGCACCGAGGGAGAGTTTCTGAAAAACAGTGGTGGGCTTGCGCTTACTGAAGCGCAAACATTATTGCATGAAATGAACAAAAAAGTAAACCTCCGATCCAGTTTTTATACCTGCTATACAGCTACACTCAATATAATTGCCATCAAAGAAAGAAAAGTTGTCAGGGTCCACAACTCCTGGGCTGATGGGGAACACCCTCTCAGTCTCCCCCCAGGATTGTAAGTAAAAACCTGGGTTCGTATTCTGATTGGTTTAAAAGGGGAAAATACCACCTTCATGTTTATCCTACCCTATGACTTAAAACATGGGGTTATCCCACGCTATTCTATACTGTGCGAAGAATGAGAGCAACCACCTGGTAAAACTGTGGCTCAAAGATATTTGATTCGCCTATATGTAATTTTTCTAGTGCTTCTTATTAAGAAGAAGGTAAGAGAGAGAAGGAAACCAGCAGATTGTTTGTTGGGGTTTTTTTTGTTTTTTTTTAACGTATACTCACTTGGCTTTGGACAAGAACAACAAAACAAGAAAGTGAGGAAAAAAACACGTTAGTTCTCTTGCCATTTAAATGAGACTAAAATCTATCCACAGCTGAAAATTTAGAGATTTCAATGTAAGCATCAATAATTTAAAAGAAATATTTCAGAGCTAATAACTTCCATTAACACCTTTACATCTGCTGCTGAAATAACTCATTCTATATTCTTACATGGTTGGAAGTATCAATTCATCCTGGTTTTTAATCCTCTGCCAAGCGCACTAGATTGGCTGCCAGTCTATGCTGCTTTGGAGGACTGAAACATCCTACAAAGCTCAGCTCTGCCTTCACGACAGCTTTGCTTGGTATGTGGGGGAGGAAGACTGAAAACATACCTATCTCAAGACAGTTAATTAGATACCCAGCTCTTTAAAGATCGACATCCCAATTATATTTTGATTCTACATGCTACGAAGTTTTTTACACTTGCGTGTATCAGGAAGAAGGGGGGAGGAACATCTGTAAGTCTATACAACTGTTACTCAGCAACATTAAAGGAAAAAAAACAAACACGCATGTAAAGGCAAGAATGCTGAAAACATTAGAAAATGCAAGATTTCTTCTCTGCACGGACCACAGAGGACAGGTAGTCTCTTTTGCTCAGCACGGTTACAGTGCACACATCACCCAGGCAGTATCAGTTTCCCGGCATTGCTAAGCAACACCACACCACATTACCTCAATTGATTCAAGGGAGGGAAGTTGATTCAGAAGCCATTGAAAAAGGCAGAAACTAGATAAAAATGGTTGCGCAAACCTCACACACACAAGCCAAGATCCTGCACAGTCAGAGCAAAAAGCTATTAAGGAAAACTGTGGGACACACACACACAAACTGAAGCTGAATAAAAAATATCTACATACATAAAGACAGAGGAATTGGGAAAATGAAGCAGGTAAGAGAGGAAGAAAACAGCACTGCTGTCTCACCTCAGGTATTCTGAGACTAGAACAAGGAATTACGTCCTTCCTTCCAGGGAGTAAAAACAAGAAAAACAGCCAGAAAGCCATTAGAGACATGGGAGCATGAGTCTGACCCACATCAAAAATAGAGCTCACACACAATTAAGGATCTTTGTTACAAATATTGAAGATTAGTGGCAGGAATGAATATGAAACACTGAATTTTGAACTGCTTCAAAATCAAAATGCACATTAACTCATCTGAACAATAAATATCTTCCCCTTTTGAAGAGTTGCATTAAAATCTTGCTATGAATATAATCTGAAATAGAACAGTATACCTTAATATACTAAATAAATCCATTATCTATGCAAAAAATTGAAAAACCTCATTGTATAAGTTTGTTTTAATTGAAATTGAGATTTATTCCAAGTGACAAGGACTGGAAACAATTACATTCAACTACACCTTCCATGCAAATAAATAATTCATGCAATAAAATCCTCTCTAAATATATATATTAAAAAAAGTATTGCCATGGCTTCTGGACCTGCTTAAGCCAACAGAAACTAGGACTGAGGCAGAAAGAGGTGCTCCCCCATGGATGCATACTGCTGCCTTCCAACAGCCTCCTCCTTTCCAGCTCCTGTTTCACACGTAGGAAGCACTCGAGGCAGCAACATGGGAGAAGGAAGGTCTGCCTGCCTACTCAGCAGGGCCAAGGAATAATAGAGACTAATTGGCCACCACTCTCCTGAAACTCAGGAGAATGCAAGGTGTGTATGGGAACAAGACGACAGTACAGGTGCAAGAAGACGGTCAAAACCACAGCATCATTAGATCAGACTTTAGGAGAAACAGCAGGCTACCAGAATTAGATGCTACTCACCCAGGAATTTTAAAGGCACTCCAACATACAACCACAGAACTATTAACCATGCTGCCTAGCTTCCTTCTAAGACAAACTTAACAAATGAGATATAAAAAGCTGAGGATGTGCTGCCAATTTCAATAAAAGGGCTCCAGGGAATTACAGGCTGGTAGCTACAGGCTCACCCCTATACTGAGAAAATTGACAGAAATTGTAAGAACAGATTAGGAGGCATGCAAATAAACATGATATAGGAGTGCCATCATGACATGGCTTCTTTTACAACAAACTTCCTATGACATATATGGATAAGTGTGGTATGTATGATATATATATAGTGCGCTTAGATCTCTAACAAACCTTTGACAATGTCCCTCACCACAGGCTTTTAAAGAAATTGAACTGTCATGGGATAAGATGGAAGGTCCTTCTGTGAATTAACAACTAGTTAGATAAGAAAAAACAGCATAGGAATAAATAGCCAGGTTTCACAACAGCTCTGGTTCTGCATTTGTGCTACTCGATATATTCATTATTTATGTGGAAAATGGAGCAAGCAGGAAGACTATAAAGTTTGTTGGTGATTACAGAATCAGGAGAACTAACTGTGAAGAGCTGCAAATAGATTTGGCAGGTTTTTATACACACACAACGCAAAGTAATAGCCAATATAGTGAACGGAAACCCTGGAGCCATGGCAGTTTAATTAAAGTGAGGAAACACTCACTCAGAGACCCCAAAGCTCAGTGCCGGTCAGGAGAGCAAATGGAACATCAGGACTGAGTAGGTCAGGGACACCCAATGCAACTGAGAACACCACTGTACCACTGCAAATCCTTGGTGCAGCCTAGGGCTGCCACTCTGAGCAATTTTCAGAGAAGCATACAGCAGAACAAGAAAAGGTTCAAAGAAGGGTGGTAATGATGGGAGGTCTAGAGCAGCTTTAACCTAAGGAGAACTAAACAAACAAGTACTTTTAGATTAGAAGGGGAGATGGATAAGACGACAGACATAAAACCATGAATGGTATTTTAGAGAAAGCAAATAGGAAGCCATGTCTCAGAATAAATTAATTAGGCTGTATAAAATGAAGTTTATCAGGTAGCTTGTTTAAAAACAAGAGGAAAAGGAGGTATTTTTTTCCATACTCCAATTAATTGCAGAACCTGTTGTCACAGGATGTTGTGAAGGCAAAAATTTAAAACAGATTAACTCATGATTAGATGTATTCATAAAACAAAGTCTGTCAAGGACTGTTAAACAAAGGTGCAGACATGACTTTCTTCCTCAAAGTCCTTGAACTGCAGCCTGCCAAAGGCTGGGAGGAATCAGTCTTTACTAAAACTTTTTCCCCCTAAGCATTACTACTGGCCATTATTAGAGGTAGGATGCTGGCTAAACCAGAACTCTGGCTGAAAATACTGGGGCTGAATCCCGTGTTACAGGCCCAGGAATCTTCAGCAAGATGTGGAGTGCTGGGAAGCCCCATCTTTTGATGTCCATCTCCTAAAGCATTACCTCTTCCATGCTCTTCTTGAGGTTTGCCCCCAGGCTCTGAGGGAATATCCATAAGCAGCACCAGCTGAAGCCACAAGAGAGACAAAGACTTGCTTCCTATTGGAGAGCTGCACTTGATAAAACATGTTCCTGTTACATGAACACAGCTGTACTACATGTTTCTAGACTGGGTTAGGTATGGCCAATCTGTCATTTTGCCTACATTAAACAATCAGATTTACCTGCTTCTGTTTTGTGGCCTGGTACTAAAAACATCATTAGAGCTGAGTTATACAAGAAAAGCTCCTGTCCCCCACTTTAGGTGGCTGAGCTCAATTACGGTGCTGTGCGAGTAAATTTGAAAGTCATTTGAGAAGTTGCAGAGTTTCTGAAAGGCAGTAGTAGAAGGGGATGAGGAAGATCAAGGAGGAAGAAGAAAGAGGCCACTCTACTTCTGCAGGGATTCAGAAGCTGACTGGCAAGGGAAGGCACTAGAGACAGCATTAAAGCTTGTTCTGCCTTTATGTCCCCCGCCAGCCACGCAGCTCTCCTCCCAAGACCCTCCTAAAATGGCAGGCAAACTACAAAACTAGGAGATGTCAGGAAAATGGCCTCTTGATGAGATTTATGAGGGCCTAACTGATTTATGCAGCCACTCATAAGGTGAGATATATGCCCACTTGCAGAGCCTTACCACCATGTTATAAATACAATTATATTTTGTGCCTAGCAGCTAACCTGTTCGATTTCTCACCTGTTGTTAAAAACATGCCTAAAGTGCCTTAAAGAAAGTATATAAACTTTGGTTCCCTTTCAGAAATACTAAGTGAGCTTCCAAACGAGAAGTGAATTTGCATTTCTCAGTATCACCCATTTTTAGCTCAAGAACCTAGAAAATATTTAAAGCTTAGGTATGCTACTTCTCTTGGGAGAAACTGATAGAGCTAAAACCCAGAGAAAATCCTTCCCCTGAGAAGTAGGAATCAGTCATGCAGGAAAACTTTGAACTCAAGATCTCTTTCCAGATAGCAGCCTGCTCAACAAGATCTCTCTTGCCTCATGCACTCTCTCTGCTTCCACACACCACCTCTTACACTTTTCTATTATGTTCTGCATGCAAGCACACAGAGTCTCCCCCCAAAAAACCCAAACCCAAACAATAAACCAATCTGTTCTAACACTGTATTAGGCTCAGCTGCCAATTCAGCTGCCCCAAAACTTCTACAGTGGGTGGTGGCTTTCCTGTTCTGCACAAATCACTCAAAGCCACAGAGGCTGGAGATCACCTTCATCCACTGTCCAGGCTCTCAGCTGTACAGTGCTGACCACACAAACCTCCACATAAAACCACAATTGGTTCCTACTGGCTCCTATGATAGACTTGCAATGGAACAGTTGCCCACATTTTCCTTCCTGCGCCGAAGATAACACTAACTCTTAGCATGATGTGAAATACAGCTGAGGCAGCTTGTTAAACAACAAAGCTCAGTCACTGACATGTCTTACGCTATTGTGTGAAGAGGTCAAATTTTCCTTGAGATATGAGCACCACTTGTCAGATGGCAGCAAGTCTGTTAGTACTTATTTTATCATGTTCTTGGGCTTACTTGTCTCAGCTCACTGATTATCCCACAAATTTCAGTACTGGTACTAAAGATGACTGTTTCGGTGACTCACCCCTACTTCTCCACTGTGATTTCAAAACAGCACCACTTACCTCACCAAAGTGCAACTCCATCCAGAGCATCAACAAACATCACATAACTGCTACCCTACCTCTTCTGATAATGCTCTGTTCCCACAACACTCTGCCTTATCTACAACTTCTGCCAAACCATAGAAGCATTTGGACTACAGCTCTAGTGTAGTTCTTGGCACCTCATTTCTCTTTGCATGCCTCTGAGCTCCCACTAATTCTGAGACTGTCTCTTAAATAAAAGCACCATTGCTCTGTTTTCAAATAGACAAAACAAGGCATGTCTCCATGAATGTTTCACTGGTACTACTCCGCAACCTACCAGTGCTAGATACAGATCAGAATATATGACTACAGATCATTTAATAGCAGGTAATTTATTATTCTGGGGCCACTTTTAGCCAATCAGTCCAACTGGACAGAGATTGGCCATTAGAAGTCCTGACCTGTACTTTCCTATGAACACCCAGAATCATGCTGATTCAGACATGGGATCCACCACCGGGCACTTTTATGGCAAGTATAACAGATTCAGGAAAACCAGACCTCATGAGTATGATCAACTATTTAGTCCTAATAGAAGATATTTGAAAACTATCTTACAAAAGGAAGTGGCCAGTTTTTCCCTCTCAGGCCAGAGGTCAGTATTACCTTGTTCCATGCTCTTCCACTTTCAGCACCAACTCTTCCCCTTTTGTACTAAACATAGTCAGAAATCAGCTTTAACAACTTCCTCTGTATTACAGATCCTTTGAAGTTAATGTTAAGATATATTTGTCCATCACAGTTTTTTTCAGCCCCTGAAATTCCTTTCATGTTTCCAATTTCAGCAGCTTATGATCCTGGTATTTTTCAAACAAACCCTATGAAGGAATGGAAACAATGCCACACAAAGCTTCACAGCTTTCTGCAAGACCTCCTCACCAGCAGAAAACTTTGCCATAATAGTTCACACTTTGCCCAATATCAGACATATTCCTGACATGTTGTTTCTGATGTACCACTGCCTGGAAGGGGTATTTTGGGTGTACTGCACCCCCTGCCTCCATTTGTTTCCATATACAGCCTCTAGACTTTGCTCCTCTAAACTGCTATGTGCTTCAGACAGCTTATCTACAAGGTGCCTCTGCAATCACCCAGCGTTTCCTATGTTCAGGTTCAATTTGCAAGCCAAACTGCTGTAGCAAAGAACATTTTCCAGGGAAATTTGCTAAAACCTTCTGGTGATAGTAATACAACATTCATTGTCATTAAAAGACATGATTTTTAATATGCTGCTTTGTGTTGTTCAGGATTCAGTCAAGGAGTCAGACAATGAAGTCGAACAGCAGCAGTGCTCTAACTGCTCAGCACAAGCCTCTGTGTTCAGTCTCACAAGACCACTGCTAAGAAAAAAAATCTTTCCAAGACTATTGTCTCACCTAAACAAAAGGGTATTTAACTGCTCCCTCATTTAACCCAAATGGAAAGCTATTGTCATTCCAGTAGTCTTTGGGAGGTTCTGTGACTACCCACAAATCAAAGACGAATATTCTGGGAACCAATGCCACCAGTATGACTATCCCTTCTAGATTCAGCTGCAGAAAGAGGAAGCGCTTAAATTTTCATATTGTTAAAAGAGGACAGCAGGCATGTCTATGCAAAGCAGCCAATTTCAGATATCAAGTAGTATCCAGGTAGCATCCAAGCAAAAACTAAAAATGTCTCAATAATGTAAAGTTAAGGCTTGGATATAACCACAAGGGAAGCAGCTGGGTGAAGTGAGGAGAAGAAGGGCGTGAAAGAACACTGCAAAGCCCCATCACATCACCAAGAACACTTCCTTATCCTCCAACTTCACTAAGACCTGAAGGCAAAACAGCCTTGGACTACAAACAAAAATGGAGCCTGAACACTGGACTGAGCTCCTGATCATTCTGAAAAGGAGAGTTCAAGTATAGCCCCTTTCAATTTCTTTAAGCATATATGAGATGGTTTGAGTTTTCGGTCTTGCCTTGCTGAAGAAGTCTCTCTAACATTACAGGGTAATGTAGCTCTAGACTCCAGGCATCTTTTGATCAGACTCACAGAAAAAGTCTTCCTAGTCTCTGCAAAGGAAAACAGGGTTCAGAAGCATGAAGGCATCTACTGTTGCTTATGTAAATGACATTTTGCTGTAACAGGTTTTTAAATAAACTGTCTGCTCCCTTCCTCAAAAAGCTGAGGTTATCACAGCAAGGAGACAAGTAGAAAATAAACATGCCCACAACAGCATACAGTTTCCAGGAATTGTGCTTGGGAGGATCTACTTGTAGGTTATTTCATTCTCCCCCCAACATGTGAAATGGCAGGAAATTCAAGTTCATATGTGTAGGGGACAAATCTCATCTGAATACACAACTAGCCATGCACAAAGTAGTCTGCAGCGGAAAATGAGGTGAAAAATCTCTTAAACAGAGACAAGCACATTGAAAGTATATCTGAGGCTCACACATCTCATAAGAGCTTCCCGGACTAGGACTAGTAGCAGTAGTATCACAAGCCTTGCTTGGAAAGAACAGGTTATTTTTCTGCAGCAAAGAGTAAGCATTCAGGAAACCCAAACAACCAACCAAAAAACCAAACCAAACCAAACAACCCCCCAAAAACCCCACCAAAACCAATCTTTTGTGCATCTGTCCTTCATCATTTAAAAAAGATATGGTTATATTGTAGCCTGCACCTTGGCAGTGTTCCTTTTGACTCGCCTCCATGGCTTAATACATGCTCTACTAGTACATGAAACTTGGTGAAGTAAAAAAAAAAAAGACAGCATACGACTATTTTTGAAGTCTTTTTAGATTAATTTTATGGTCCAAGAAGAATAAAACAGATGGCTCAAGTCATTATTGGAAATTAAACACATTAGTAAGGACAAAACCTCACATTAAAATTGCTTTTGTCATTTTCCTCTAGAAGTTCATTTCTATCAGTTGATACATCTCAAAGATTCATTTGCAGTTAAATATAGTCTTGACATTTACTTTGGTACCTCTTTTTCCATAACAAGCAGGTTACACAATATTTACACACTTTTCTAAGTGTTAGAGAGTCTTGTTTACATTTATTGCTTTTACACCTCCTGTCTTAAGAAATTAGCAGTGGATTTGTTTCTTTATACTAAGACGCCAATTTTACTGTGGCTTTCGATACACTGCATTTGGAAGGAACTAAACTTAAACCACTAAGATGTCTTAAAAGTCATCCTAAAAATGCATCAGCAAATTAAAAAAAACAAACAAACAAACAAAAAAAAAACACCACAAAACTTTACCACAAACAAGACTGCTATTTAAAACAGAATGATTTATTATACAATGGAGAGATTAAGATTTGGTGACCATAATTAATTTTTCAATTCACTAATAGTCAAATTTACTGAAATATCAAGAAATTCTATTAGGTATCTAAAAAACACTAAGGCTGTGAAAAACCTAATTTGCATGATGCCTTCAGTTAGATACCTAGAGTTCTTTGTGTGCTTCAAGCTTTAATGCACATAATCCTAATTTTCTCCCATCTGATTATTTTGTTCATAGATTAAAAGGGACAAAGGAAGAAGAAAAAGCCTTCCTACTTTCTGAGCTCCCAGATGAGTTCTCAGTCCTGAGTTTATTCAAAAAGATAATATTCTCTCTGCATCTGGCAGCTAAATTGAAAGCAAATACATAACGCAAAAGCTTTTCTGCTTCTCAAAAAATGAGAAGTACTTACACTTGGAAAAATGTAAAAAGCAGAACTTTATCCGGTGTAAAGACACTGAAGTAGAGATCTAAAAAATTTAAAGGGTAGCTCCCCTTCAGTTGCCTTATATATTTTAAATGACTGTATACAATAAATGACAATACAAAAGGCACATTGTTTAACCTACTTAATTTGAGAAGTCACTGCTACCAAGTGTTTTATTTAAGTGAAACCAGCAGGTACAGGTAAGGCCTTCCCAAAAGATTCAAATTTCATTTGCCAGTTTTATTCCGAACAGAAAGTTTTTTAAAAAAGAAGACGTTTACATTATTTTTTATGCATCCTGGTGTCAACCTGCTTATTATCCACAGCTTTGCTACTTCCCAAGGTCTGTATTAAACATTGCAGCCATCTCAATTACAGATTTTAAATTAATGTTTCCAAGTTGTTTCTTCCACACTGAAAGAATTTTACTCAAAATCCTGGTGAAATACTAGCAGACTGCTGCCAGCATTCAGGATCTGACCTCTCATTACTATTTAAAGAATACACATCCAAGAAGTTCAAAATTTTCTTTGCCAGTTTCTCAGTGCTTTCACAGCTCCTCGTTTCAGTTCTCTCTGAACTCGTGCTGCTGCACGGCAGCCTCCTGGTTGCCCCAGCAGAGCCCGCAGACTTTCACGGGGCTCTAAGGAAGTGCACGCAGAGAAACAGCGTGCAGCAGCCATAAAACCAGCCCTCTGCCTCAACCAGGCCACAGAATCAGACCGTAAATGAACGTTTAGCGTTACAGGAGATTCCCAACCCATCTATGCCAAAATAGGCTGTAAGAACGCTGGAATGCTTCAGAAAGAGGGATGTTTCCCCCCCTACTTTGAAAAGCAATCTTAACGGTTTCCATGTTTCTACATCTGGTTGTTCTATAAGGTTACAGAGGTGAAAATATGGCTCAATTTCTCTTTTCCTACCAGTAGAGGCTGAATTTCAAGTTGCACGCAGCTAAAGAACACCAACCTTTCTGGCTCACTGTGCAGACAGGGATGCTCTCAGCGAGATGATTATCCAGGAATCAAGCACAGAAGGAGCACATGTTGGAAGAGAGCCCATTTACTTAATGAGAGGCATGGAAGCTCTTCCCCCCTCCTGCCCTTCCAAGAAACGCCACCTGGAATATTTCTGCCTGAAAAAACTGATGTTTCTGCAGAAATCAAGAGAAGGCTGTACAGGGGCAACTTAGGTCAATTTTTCAAGTACTTATAGAATGATAACCAAAAAGGAGGTAACAACTGTGGCACCAACAGCAAGTTTTAATGGACCAGCTAGGGTAACATTTCAGGGGACGTATGAGCAACCCCTGGAAAGTATGCAAGTGGCCCAGTTGCACACAAGCAACTCATACATAGAATAAAAGGTTCACACCAGAAAGGACCTGAAGTCCTAACTACGTTAAAATAAACTCTAAGTACAAACCAGCCTATTTTCCAGCCTTGCAATAATTTTTAAGCTCTACTTGCTGTTAGAGACTACAGAAATAGAACTAATTTTGCTTAGTAACTATATCACAATACCGAAAAGCTACCAACACACTTAATCTTTGCAGCAAGGGACTACAGGGGAAAAAAAAAAAGAAAGTGAAGAAAAAGGCTACATGCAACACTATATGCTGGTGTCTAGCAAGCCCTAATTCTCCCCTTCTCCCAGTAAGATTTCCCCAGATACCCTCCGACATGCTTGGGAAAACCGCACTATTCTCAGCCCATGCAACGCAGCAAGGTCAGCAGGAGCATCCCATGGTCGGGAGAAAAACTGTTCCTACCCTTCAGTTATCAGCTGTGTTCAAGGCCAAACGCTGCAGTTTCACCATTCTCATTATCTCCTCAGTTTGCTCTGGTGGATCCTGGGTTTCATCCCCATTTACCAAGCCTACACAGTCTTGCCTGTATCGTTGCCGCAGAAAGTTCAGCTTCTAAGTGAATTAAACTTCTTTGTTCACCAAGTCAAGTTTAAATAATGCTGCTAGAAAAACCACTGAGGCTGTTACTAAACAAAGTAGACACACAGTCACGAACCTGAAGTTTTCACCCTTCTTGCAACAAAGTATGAGTCTAGCAACTACTAGGACTAGTTAGTCAGTTAGAGAATACTAACTATGTGTACAATTTGGGAGGCTTATGGCTCGGTTCTCACCTATCTGAAGTGCTTAAGATAGGGAAATGGATAAACAACAACTACCTATGAGGTTGTTAGACCTTGTTAAGTTAAGGGAAAAAAATGGTTGTTTTTTTTTTAATGGAAGACAACATAACAAAAAAAAAAAGTATGGGTATGATTATTCAATCCTTTTAAAGTCTTTTCCCCTCGATTAGTAAATTCTAAGCATGAAGAACCAGCAGAACAGCCAAATGCAATATTGCTTTAAGGGAAATAAATAGTATGTTACCACAGCCCTCAGCTTGCAAAGTGACTCTGGCTTTTCGCATGTTCTGCAAAAATACGATATCCTTTAGGCAGCTCTCTTAATGGACTCATTCAGTGAGGAGCCTTCGAAGTTGCATTCATCTAATAAAAAAAAAAATTAGTGGCTGTCTTAGTCAGTAAGGAATACATACAGCCAGGCAGCAGAGAACCTCTGTTAATGGATGTAGGGCATAGCAGCACCTTACTGAATTACTGCAGCAAAGTCAGGCTTCTTGAAAGGTCTTAGAATGATCAGAAGTATATAAATGAACTCCTTATTAAAGACAGTTTTTATAAACAAGATTGATGCTTTAAAGCTTTCATAGACTAACATGCTTCTAACATCTTATGGAACAGAATCCCCGCTCCACTAATATTTTTTGTATTTTACTCCCCTTTTTTGTCTCTAGCATACCCAAGACATTCCAACAAACACGTCTGCTATCATCCTTCAGCTCAAAAAACAGACATACTAACCAAAATAGGTCATCATGCCTTACTAACACAGATAAAATGACTAAGTATATGGTAACAAAAAGGAACCTTGAGGTTATTAATCACGAACTGCTTTAGCTCAGCATAAAAATAATGATTAATTACATTTCAAGAAAACAAATGTATAGAATATTTTATATAACATGGAAGATAGAGAAGAATTATTAAAATTCAGAAGCAGAGAGACTGACAGATCTCTACTGTCCAGTAACTAGGTTACACATCATCTTTCTGGAAAGTCAACTGCCATGAAGACAAACCCCAGCACAGTGAGTCCTCCTGAAGGGCTCCATGCCGCAGGTAACTCTCTGTACTAGAACCGGACAACCCAGAGCAGAACAAAAGCTTCCCAGGGAACCAAGACAACTGCCACAGCAGAGCAGCAAGGGAACAAACCATCTGCAGGATAATATAGTGTAGGAGCATGTAAGGGATGTGGTCTGCAAGTTGAGTGGGAAGTTTAAAGATTTAGGAAGAATTAGAGCAGTTTTACACAGACAGTTTACCAGCAGAAAAAAATCCCCAACAATAAGATCGTAAACCATGGAGTAGATTGTTGTTGTTGTTGGGGTTTTTTTTCTTTTAATGGAAGCAGTGGTATTTAAGACATGTGAAAGAAGCCTGAACAAAAAAATCAGTCCTTACAGAAAGCACCTTTCAATCAGATTATGGATACAGAAAAGACAATTTAGGACCATTGACAAGATTCCTACAAACACTGCCTCAAGCCTGTAGTTACCTAAAACTTGTCCTTCGGTCACTGAAAACACAGCTCTGCAGGAAACGGAAACAACAGGAACCTCATCCTACAAATCACTGAACAAAAATTGAGGCAGGTAATATCAAGGGTGATTACTATTGAGAATATAAGGTCCTATCCATTACAGAGTAGAAGATACATCGTGTTTACTGTTCAAGGTGCCTGATCTGTTAAGTGATGGAAAAAGACACTGATTTGTAAATCCGTGAAAAAAGAAAAAAAAATATATGGATTTCTCTTAGTGGAAAAATGACTGAATAAAATAAATAAAGAAAGAAATCGGGGACATTAATACTCAGATTCTCTTAGTAGTTGATAATTGTCTCACAATCACTGCACGTTTCTTGAAGTTTTTCTTAATCATATGGTACACAACAATGTGTATGTATAACTTACATGACAAAGCACAAAATTTAAAAACCATTTTAAATTTGAATCTTGTGATGATCACAAAGCAAATCTTCAGCTGACTGTACTCTGCTACAGGGGAGAAGGGGAAAAAGCCTCTAACAAATCCATCAGTATAACTGTCCAATACCAGGCTTGCCATTTGTAGTCTTTCTAAATCATACCAATCATACGCAAGATCTGTTGCGGCGTTTAAAGGTTTCCTGCCAAAAAAATTTTAGTTTTATTGGGCCATCAAAACCCCAGATGAGTCTCGAAAGATTTGCATTCCTTCCTTACTGTTAAGAAAACTGTAGGACTAATGGAAAAACAGTATTACTCAAAACTTACATACTTACACTTTTGTTGAAGATGTAAATGAACAGCTAAAGAGTTCTGGGACTCAATACCAGCAACAGTTTTGGCTATAAGCTTACTGAAACTTTACAAAACATAAACAGTGTGTCCTTCCCTCACATTTAGCTTATCAATGGAAGAGATAAATACAAATATTATGGATAAATACTATAGAATGCTGTCACAGATGGTAACCGCATTAAAAAAGGGGGCTGGGAAATAAAAACATGCATAGAATTCAAGAATGAAAAACAAGTAAATATTGTACAAATAATCAAGGTAGCCAGGTTTGGAGAACATCAAATAATTCTTAGCAGCTGAAAACCTGATAAAAGTAGCATCAGTAACATCCCACCTTCATTAAAGGAATAATTCAGATTGCAGACTCTTCGCCCTTTATTTCAAGAAGAAAAGCCATGTATTCATTAATTTCTAGTGATTAAATACATTTTCCTAATCTCAGCCTTGCAATGGTAACAGTATTGTTGGGTTTATTTTTTCGCACAAACTGACGTTAAAACTAAGACAAGAGGAATGGTTCTTCCCAAGACTGCCAACAACAGCGCACATGATGTGCAGAAATAGAATCACAGAACCTTGATTTACATCATGTTTTTCTTTCACCCTGAAAGAAATTCAGCCTTATTAGCGAATCAGAAAAAAAACCATACATACTGCTAAAACACTGAGAGTATATGCATATGGGAATTTCGAGGAGGGGAAATAAAGGGGACATAGAGGGTAGACAAAAGAAACAGGCACAAAGAAATGGGTTACTGTTCTTTCCTCTAACATGAGCTCATTGCATATTGGGTAACGATAATTCCCCACAACGTTCCATGCATTCAGAGGTCAAGACTTTTGCTTTTCAACTGTCCCCATCAAATCTTATTCCCTGAAGAAAACAGCCTGAAGCTGTCCCACAGAGCACAGGCTCTCAAACTTTGGGGTTAAGGATTCTAGCTCTGCACCGTGTAATATTGCATCAGGCACCACCGACACAACCCTCAAAGATGAGCACTGTAACACAGCACACTTAAACAAGAAATACGAACAACAGGCAGTGAACTAAGAGCTTCTAAAGGCTATTCTGTCTATTCCAAAATAGCAGGGACATGGTATTAATACAATTGTATTCACTGTATTAACATTCAAAGGACTCATTTCACCTACGTTGCTGTGTGACTTAAATTTAAAAGCAGAGCTCCTCAATGCTTTCAGAGCATCGATGGGGGACAAGCCTGGCCTCACTGAAAGCACCCCCCCAAGAGGGAGCCCCTGTGTCCTCATGCCCAGTTACAGAGAAACCACTCCACCCACCACACCTGGTATTAAAAATCTTTATTTCCCAAACACAGAACTACAGATATATATAAGGTAGAGTCCTCAAAACAAGCACCCGGATCATTGCTATTCTTCCCTGCAGTCCCCCACAGCACGAGGAATTTGATTAAACTTCCTCAACAGGAGAGCACTAAATAAACACTGTAAATTAAACAAAACTATGCTGATGATCTAGTTGCAATTACTTCCAATTGATTTGAGTCTTTATTGTCCCCTCAAGCTTTAAACTTTGTAGATAAAAAAAGATCAGGCCTTACTGGAGGAATACCAAGGAAGGAGTTACGAAACCTTCCTTAAGCACATTCAAAAGTAACCAGACTAGTTTGTCCTCCTGACGAGATTCCAATTAAATTTAGCCTGGAAGTCTAAGGAAAAAAATGGGCTATTCTAGGATTTGCCATAAATAAGCAAGTTAATGCTTAGAATAAATTCACTCATTGGTTAATATACACACATACAAATTATAAATTGCTGCAGCATATTTTGTTTCACAAAAGTCAGACACTGCCAAAAGACTTTAGGAAACTTTTACCCAGATGATACTGTACAATCCAGCTCTCAGGCATTTCAGCCTTTTCCAAGTTAAGCCAAACTGTCACTTGATTGCAACAGGAAACATATGCACACGAGTGAAGCAAGGTTGCTTACTGCAACTCAAATATTCTGTGGGAAAACAAAAGCAGATATTCTTCTTCCACTCCCGGGAACTCTTCTGCAGAAAAATCCTGGAGATACTTACAGATTTTAAAACATCCTCTTAGGTCCTGTTATATATTATCAGGTTGGTTTTATAATTAATTTTCAGATATTAATTTCATTAGGATCAATCTGCTTGCAAGGACCAGACCTATTATTCTGATTAATTTTCTCTTCCATGTCTCCAAATCACATTTTCCTTGCCAAGCTGGGACCGTTCTGAGATGACCATTCTCTGAAATTCATTCTGCTCTGAGGCTAGCCCAGAACTGCCACAGATAGGGGCTTTAAAACTTCTAGTAGCATTTTACATTTTTCTGTAGACATTTTTTGGATGTAGAGCTACCATTTTCCCTTCACAGCACACATCCAGGCTTCAGTTCCAACCTTGGGGTGCTTTTAAGCGGAAAGAACTTTGTTCAGGTTGGAGGGGGCATTTTTGTTTTGACAAAAGCAGGCAGAAAAGTAGAATATAGACTCTTCTTCAGGATTTTTTCTATTGAATTATGTTTACACTAAAATGAAAATTCTTTGAGCTTTCCTGAAGGACAGACATAATCTAATCTTGCAGCTATAAATATCCTCATATCACACTGATTTTGCAGAGAATCCGAATCCAAAGATGAAGGGGCATACCTAGCTCTCCCTGTTATTTTCTTTACATGACACTGTAGTTCTGTTACTTACATTCATCTATTGTGGTACACACTCAAACAGCTGACCATTTCTATAGCTAACTACTTCAGCTTCAATTAGGGTATTCCTTGTCTGTGTATTAGCTGTTCTCATCACATCACCTATTTTCTGCTTTAAATATTCTAAACAACATAGAATATGTATTTTCAAACATTACTCTCACTTTTAAGGTAAGCAACTTTGAAGGAAAATTTGGTAGTTTTTTCTACCACGCAAAGAAATTTCACCAACAGATCTAAGGGTGCCAAAGCAACCCTAGCAAATACTTGATTAAGAACAATACTCCATTCAGTTTTAAGGCTTTTACATACATGTCTGAATTTTCTTGATATATAGACTGCTGGCTTTGTTTGTTTTTTTAAAACAGGAAAATGAAAAGTCTACAACTTGGTTCCAGAAAAAGAAAATGTTTCTGAACTCCATCTCTCATCGTATGTACAAACTCATACACACACGCTACTCCACCACAACGGTGATTCAATTTTTCAGTCATGCACTGGTAGCATGCCACAATTAGTCCCTAGCTTTCCTCCATCATGCACTATCTCTTCATTCAGGAGGACAGGAATGGCTTCCCTGTGTTGGGTTTTCTCAAGCAGAGAGCTACCATCAAGTGTCATTTGCTCATCCATTGCTTCAAGTGATCCTTGAAGCATTATTACAACTAGAAACTGCTCCAATGATTTCTCTGGTGCCTTAGTGTGCAGCCACTGTACACAAAATTAAGCAAGAAATGCTCATATTCAAGGTATTGCCTGACTGACAATTTCCTGGTTCAGAATCTGAACTAGTCCTTGATTTGTACTTTAAAAGCTGGGCAACTGGCGGTAAACTTCACACAGATATCCTGCTCTTGCACCATCGCTTTGATACTTCACTGGATAAAGGTACACTGCTTCATGGCTACGGGAAGCACTTCCAGATAACTGTGGGAAACTGTGCTTGGTGTCAATGTGGCCAAGGTTTTTGATACAGATTTCACTTTCTGGACAGGCTTCATTAGGACTAGGTTTGTTTCCTCCCCACTATGAGCCACTATGTCAACGTGCTCACACCCGGTGACCAACAGAGCTAATAAAAATTGGTTTCCACCCAACTAATACCCTTCCCTCAGCCCCCACATGACAAAAAGCCAGCTGCTGCACAGCTCACTCCACCACACACCTCCTGTCCTGCCAGCCTTCCCAACACTATCCCATTTACTCACTGCTAATGAGATAGCATGAGGCTGCGTTTGCTTTGAGCAGTACCTATGTGACTGCCCAGCCAACACATGTTCTGATCGGGCAGCTGACCGGCAACGCAGATGACCTCCAGCAACAGCTGCAGTGATTTGAGTCTCTCCTCTATCTAGCACTTATTTTTTAATTAGACAAACAATGAAGCTTAACATGGCTGAAGTTGCCTAACAGTTTACAGAAGTATAGACAGAGAACAGTCAGAAACAAAGAGGCAGCATTACCATTCAAGTCTTAATTGTAGATAATATGAAAAAAAAATTGAGGTGGAAAAACCTGCCCCATAAAGTTACCATCAGCAACTTCTCTCCTACAGGTCTGTTTAGAAAATCTTCTCTCAGAGGTTCACTTCCAACTCTCATGTTTTAGGCAAACAGATCCTATATCCTTGGAATTTTGTCACTTGTGACTTATCTCAAAATTCAAATATTATTAGTAAATGCAGATCTGTGAGCAGCACTTAATTAGAATGCCTTTTAAAACCTTTTTTATATTCAAATGGCAGTCACTTGCCCTTCTTTCCACTGCAATACTATCACACCATCTGCTTTGTCTTTGTCTTATTTATTTATTTACTATTGAGGCACTTTGAGGATATCTTCTGCTAGCTTCAGGTTTAATATTTATTGACTGTACATTCTAGGTATCTTTTCCTTTTTGCTTGTTTTATATTTCTTTTCATGGTTTCTAGTATTTTATTTTTCATAGTACTGAAAATTATGCTCAACATTTCGAAGGACGCAAGGGGAAAAAAATGGCGCTCCGCACCAAAACATTACACAATTTTACTTTCCACGTTACACTGCTTAATTCAGCTAAGCTGTAAAAAATGGCTAATGAACAACACGGGTTACAACAGCACAACCATACAGTTGATCTTCCTACATGCACATACTGATGCCTCTGTTTAAAAAGCAACAAAACTACTGAATGTTTAATATTTTAAGGTAAACATTAATGGTTTCAGGTCTTACAAACACAATGCAAACCACAGATTTTCAAGAGGAATTTCCACAAAGATAGGATAGGAGCAGAGGTCTTCAAATAAAAAGACTGCGAATTACCTCCAAATAGGCTAATCTTACAGATTTGCACAAAATAGGTTTAACTACCATAATGCATTAAGACTACTTGCTACATAAAGTTACATACACTCTTAATTCTCTAAAATGTACGGCAACTGAATCCCCCCTCCCCATTCTCCCTTTATATTTTTCATATCATTAAGAGCCTGAATAAATAACTGCTCCCTGGAAAACAGGAAACTCCTGAGAGAAAACATAACTTCTGCAGATTCTTACTTTTACAAGAGCTTTACCTTTCTTTTTAGCCTTGATGTTTGAGAAAATAACTTCAGGCAGGACAAATTAAACAAATCATACTTTTCCTTAATCTGAAAAAGACACTAGTATTATACACCACAGCAAGAGCCGGCCAGAGACTTCTCAGTTGTAATCACTGTTATTGCAATCATAAGACTGCAGAGAATTAACAAAACAAAACCAAATCAAATTCACTTCACTTTGATGGTAAGCCGTAAGCAGCAGCAATCTCCAGGATAATTCAAGAAATGAGAGAGACGAACAGAAAAAAAATCCTCAACCCCCAAAAGACAACCCATCCTCCCTTCCCATAATTGTAGGAAGACCAGGGTGGCCAGGGAAATGCTCCAAGTCTGTCTGATACCTGCTGTGTTCCCAGAGCCTCTGAATGATGAGAAGCCCCGTTCCAACTGAATAGCGATATCACCACATCCTCTTTTCCTCTTAAAAGAGGTTTATTTTCAAGATTTATTTTCACTTATTTACTAATGCAAGGGAAAACACCTCCTATGTAAGTAACATGAAAGTTTGCTTGGCATTCCTGCCTCTCTTTGTGCAAGCCTATGTTTTAAACCCACCTTGTAATGGAAAAGACATACTTGCCATTTCATATAAGTTAATAACAACTTTCCCCTCCCCTGAACTTTCAGGCCAAAATCAATGCCATACAAACCTGTCGAACAGGAAGCCTAATGATTCTAACATATGCAACCGAAGCGATAGGGAGTTCCACAGTAAAACTGATAAGGAGAGACATAAAAGACTAATGAGCAGCCTGCCAGTGCTCCATTGCTGGGCTAGCAAAGGTCCCCATGGAACACCTTTGGTATTGTTCAGTGGGGAGACGGAAGGCTGGGACATGTCCAAAAACAACACTCAGAGATGGAAGAAATGAACACACAATGTCTGCAGCTCAAGTGCTTAATCCAGGCACAGAAAAAATTTATTTGAAAGAATGTAACCAACAGAAAAATGCACGACGCAGAGCGGAAAGAGCCAAATAAACATAGACAGGTTACTGAGCAGCTAGACCCTTCGTGCCACATTTGCTATTTGAATAAATTGACAAATGTCTTCTTGACCTGTGCCTGTGGTGCAGGTGACTGAAAATAAGAGTCTTTGATTAAGGAGACACAGTCGTCAGTATTATTAGTGACCAGCGATCAAACAACTGGTCCTGCAGTAATCAGGAGTGAAAGACACAGAAAGGCTGACAGTGGCCAGCAAGAAGCAGCAGCCCCAGACTGGAGAAGGAAGCACCCAACAACACCAACTTTCTCCTATTACTGCTAGGTTTTCCAGTTTACCACTAAGTCATCTTTTGACCTATAAAAATGGGTGCTCTTCCCTAGCAATGTTCTGTACAAGACAATCCAGGTACTCAAGCAGTTTGTCCCACAGGCAGCGATCCCATTTTTTCTAGGTGTACAGAGCATAGTGCCTGCACTCAAATGCAGTTGTTTCAAGCAGGGGTGGCTTGCTACTAATCTCTCTGTTCAGAAAGTCAGAGCTGTCCATGTGACACGTCTCCAGCTGCAGAATTTCTATAATACTTTGTGTATTACACACCTAAATACCTTGTGTATTATAGAAATAGATGCTTTGGGGAGACCTAAACCTTGGGGGAAGAGGGGAAGGACCCCTTTGGTTACAAGACTTACCCTCTTCACTTCTGTGTTAACATAGCCAATGAGGGAGAGAGCTTGAATGGCAATTTAAAGACCCTTAAAAGACTGTAGAACCACGCATCAAATTGGTGTGTAATAGTCTCTTGATGTGCTTTCATTATGGCAAATTCAGTCACCCTGCAAGGTCCAAACCATTACTTGCTCCCCCCCCGCCCCGAGTCAGCATATTTGGAAGGAAACTGGGATGGAAATCATCGTTAACATTACTACTCATTTGAGAAATCTTGTACCACGGGACGTGCAGCACTGATGTCGAGGTAGCAAAAAAACTGATTTTAATGGCAAGCAGCAGAGTGCTGCATAGGCAAGGCATCACCAGTAAGGGAATCAGCAACACTATCTCAGAGACACCATCTCCCACCTTTCAGTGGGCTTTACCACTACACTCGATTTATAAGCTGGGAAAGAAAACACAGTCTGGAAACACCATCTCTGCCTTATACTAAAATACCACTCAACCCCACGAAGTATTCCTCATGCCTAGTAACAAACACGTATTGTACAGAAATCTTCTACTGCAAACCTCAGTATCCAGATTTCATGGCTTGAGAAAGTTCTTTCCTCCATTTTATACAGTGACACAAAACCCGATTTTACTGTACAGACTTTACTGTGTAACGTTTAAGGGCACATTACAAAAATCACAGTTCCGTCCGAGATCAACAGAAAACAGAACTGTAGCACCTCCGTGAACTTCACCAACAAAGCTTCATTTTATTTGAGTACCAACTAACAGAGCCACCATTCTTTTTTTCTTGAAGTCTTTTTTGACAACAAAACATTAAAAATAATTTCCCCCACTTATATTCCCAGACAAAAAAAAAAAAAAAAAGTAGTTGCATACCCCGTTTCTCAAATCCCCCCAAAGGCATATCATATTTTCATTTCTCATAATATTTAATCAAGTCTACTTCATTATAGAGAAGGCTAAAAAGCTCATCATGCTGCAATTGATTACAAACAAGATAGTGCCCACATCTGATAAAGACTGACCTAATTGTCTGATTGGTCTACATTTCTGCAGGCCAAATTTACTGACATTTTGCACAAATTCAAAGCTGACTGAGCAAGATGACCTTTTATACCCCTCTAATTAGTCTTCTCTGCCTTTACAACCAGAAAAGCAAGTTGCCCCTTTACTCTCCCTAATTCAGCAGTCCATCTGTAAACTATAAACTTCACCATCTACTCAGCACCTACCAGTCAGAACAGTACACGAGGAAAAAAAAAAAAAAAAAAAAAAAAAAGAAAGAGAAAATACACAAACTGCAACCTTTCAAAGTCATGAAATTAAGTCTGGAAAGGCCCTTTTAAGATAAATATGCCAATTTCTAAAAGAAGAAACAGAAAAAGCAGGACAAGTTGGTGGACCCAAATTCAATAAACAGCATATTTATCATGCTCTTCTAAAAAAAGACAATATAAAATAAGGACACTGGCATAGACAAGCACCATGAACAGCAAACCAGAAACCAAAACCAGTAAGTTTAGTCCCTATCACTAACATCAAAGCACAGTAGGAAAACTATAATGCAAATACATTGATTCTGCACTAGAATGTAACCAAGATTAATAATGCAGAGGTTTAACTGCAGAAAACATCCACTAGAACTTAATTTATGTATATAATGAGGTTTTGCCACCCAATCCTACAGCTGCAAAAAATACTTCTTAATTACAAATGTAAGTTTGAAAAGATGAGTCGAGTCAACTCCACCAAAGTTCTGGATCCAGATCTCCACTGCAGTCAGCAAGACGCAGATCTGCATTCCCCCAAGCGAAGCAGAGGGGAGGATGAGGTCAGAGCACTGACCTGCACTTCAAATTCCAGTCTCGGGAAAGAGGGACAGACAACCACTAACAGCCGGAGAAGACATAACATCATTCTCTGCACAGTTTTCCACCCTGCAAAACCTGAGGGGACACACTCAGCCGGCGATGTGCATGTGATTCTTTAGCCCACTGGCAGCCCTGAAATTTCTCTGCCCACCAGCCAACTTGTCACTGCCAACACTGTGAAAACAATATGGTCCCATAGACTATCTTCCCCAGCTTCATGCCCTAACAGATCCCAGTTTGGGAGTCACTGCACCAGTCAGTCCCTTTCAGAAATCCGTGCCCAAGAGCAAGCCAAAGACTTAATGCAAAGATATTTCAAACCAGAGAAGCATTTCTTTTGCATAGCTCCATCACGAAGCATAATCCAAAAAGCTGCCAGCATTGGCAGCCTCATATTCATCAGTGTCAAGAATTTTTATATTTTTTTAAAAAGAGCTGCTAATTTTCATCATAGATGAATTTCTTAAGTGGAAGCTTGGATTTTTTCCCTATGTCAAATTAATCTAAAATCAGCAGGGAAAATTTACTGAATAGCTCTATAAATTCAGAATTCTCCATCTGAATTTTAATGCTGAAATACATCTCCTAAAGCAAGTCTTTCTCTTTTCTTTTTCAAACCATCACATTTGAGTGGTGTTTCCCCTTTGGTCATTTATCATCCACAATTTTCTTTCAAAAAGTTTGGTTACAAGTAGCACGCTTTAAGATATTGATTACAAAATGACTAATGAGCTGTGTCAACCTGAGGGGGGGGAGAGAAAAAAAAATTTCCAATTTGAAGTCCAGCCATTAAATAAACGTCAGGCTTTGGTATTACACATTCAATCTCTTACCAACTTTCGACATTTTGAAGTGCCATGTTACTGTCTGTTAAACATTCTGCCCACTTTCCTAGTTTATTCAGTTCGTTCAAGAAAACAGACTGCAGAAGAAAAAAGCCCACAATTTAATTGGCTATACACAAGATACTGCAAAAAATGAGCAGAGAAATACAGCTTTCTAGCCCCTTCCCCTGACGACAACAGTTGGCCCTACTACCAACGTTCCCTTCCACAGGTACACTTGAATTTAAGGTCTGTGGGGATAAAAGAATTTACAGTGTGTTTGGGCTGATATAGCATGTCTGAGCTTTCAAAAATAGCCATTGTAATTCAGTGTATTACATATAACCCCTCATCTTTGCTGTCCACAAAGGAAAGAAAAGAGACTCTACCCAATCCTAGAAAAAAACCATACCTAAGAGAACAAAACTCTGGATTAGAAAGCAAAAACATTAAGGGGGATCCCCAAGCCAGAGAGTTGCGACACTTTGCTCAGCACTGGACTGGACACTTCTGACACCAGGGAAAGCCAGGGCAAAGAGGGAAGGCAAACTCTCACCTGGCCTCGGTAGCAGCCCGGTCCTTACGCACGCCGAGCTTACCAGCGAGGTGCATGTCGAGGTAACTACAAGCCCCAGGATGCAACACGGCGGGCACAGCACGCACAGCTCCCAGCGCAGAGTTTCGAGACCCCGTTCAGGTCGGACATGTGAGGCACAGCTAAGAGGATTTTCTACTTTCTTGGTACGCGGGACCATTTCTAAAAAGGCTCAGACCCACTAATTAGCTAGATAGCGCAGTTCTCACATAAACATCCGTAAGTAGGGGAAGGGGATATCTTAGTTCAAGGGAAAGTTTGGGGCTTTTCTTAACTGGACTCCTTCAGAATTTTGCTTTTGTTGGCTTGATTCCAACATCAGCTGCTTGCTGTAAACACATATTGGAAGCAATACAAGGAGCAAGAGTCAAAGTATCTGAGAGATACGAATAATAAAACAGCTGAGCGATACTGTTCCTTTAGAGCAATCATCTTTCCACCCTCCAGGGACAAATCTCTTTGAAGGAAACCCTGGTAAGAAGGCTGTGACCGAAGAAGATATGCTATGCGTTTCATTTATTTCTTGCCAGCAATCAAGCAAATCTGGCAACTTTAAAAAAAGCTCCACAGAGTTTGCGTCTGCTTTAAAAAAAAAAAAAAAGCAGCCGAATCACAAAAGATAAGGCCTACTACACATGAGCTCCCACTCTGAAAATAAACTTCCGTTTGCTCAAAACTTTCCCCAGCGTTTCACGCCCGTTCGAAGCCGACCATACCGAAGAGCGGGAAAGACTCGGTTTTGAAAGCGGCGAACTTTCCGGCGCGGGCGAGGCGATGGCGGAGGCGTCGAGGGAACCAGGCCGGAGCCACCTCGGCGCACCCCTGGGGCGTGAAGGCGGAGGGACCCACCGGGCTGCCGCCCTCACCGCCCCTCAGGGAAGCCGGCGCTGGGCGGGGGGCGAGCGGGGAGCCCGAGCCCACCACCACCACCGCCTGCCGGGCTGGGCCGTCCCGTCCTCCCCGAGCCTCCCCGGGGCCGAGGCGGGGAAGGAGGAGCGCTGCCCTCGCACGTCCGTGTCGTTCCCCCCCACACACACACACACCCGCCCCGGAGCGGCACCTCCCCGCCGGCTGCCTGCCCGGGCTAAACCTTTCCTCGGGCCAACGGGGACGTCCGTCCCTCCAACTCCGCCCGTCACCCAGCGTCCCCCTCAGGGCTCCCGCCCCGCCGCCGCAGGGACGCCCGGGGAGTCCCGCCGGGAGGACACCCCGCCTTCGGGTCCGCGTCCCAGCCCGGGCTTGGGGGGGGGGGGGGGCCGAAACAAAAGGCACCGAGTCGAGCGGCCGCCCGGACTGCGCCCGGCCGCGGTGGCCTGAGGGAAGCGGGGGAGGGAAGGCGGCCTGGGCGCCGCTGGAGCGCGGTGCCTCCCCCCGCGGATTACCCGCGGTAACGGGATTAAGCGGCCCCGGGCAGCGCGGCCCCGCGGCTGTCACCGCCCGGGGAGGGGGCGACGCGGGCGTCGGTCCCGGCCGCCGGCTCCCTCACGCCCCTCGGGCGGGTCCCGCCGCCTGCCCCGCAGCCCTCGCCGCGGATGCCCGGCCGGGGCGGGCGCCCAGCCGCTCCCGCTCCCGCCCGGCCCCATTGTTCGGCGTGCCGCCCTTACCGTGCGCGGGGCTGGGGCTGCGGGGGCTCCCGCGGGCTCTCCTCGCTGCGGCTGGGTGCAGGGGCAGTCGCGCTTGGCCGCCGGAGGTCCGAGCCATTAAAAGCTCCGCGGGGAGGAGAAGGAGAAGGCGGCGGCAGGAGTGGTGGTGGCGGCGGGGGGAGGAGGAGGAGGAGGAGGAGGACAGCGGGGGGCTCGCAGGAGCAGGGTCGCCATGTCCGGCTTTGCAGCGGGGGGAACCCACCGGGCTGGGCGCTGAGGAGAAAGGGGGCAGGCGGCGACGGAGGGGGGGGACGGGGAGGGGAAGAGCCGGGGGGGGGGGGGGGGGGTCCTGCTGCCGCCTGCAGACCGGGGGAGCGGGAACTGGACGCCGCGCTGCCGCGGCTGCACCTCCCCTAACCCTGCCCCCTCCCGGAGGGGGAGCCGCCGGCGGGAGGAGGCGGCCGAGAGCCCCCTCCAGCGTTCACAGGCGGCGGTGGCTCGCCATGGCCGCTCGGCTCAGCGCTGCTCGGCGGAGGAGGAGGAGGAGGGAGCGGGCTTCCCGCCTCGGCGGTGCCGCCCGGCTGCAGGTACGCCGGCAGCCCGTCGGGGGAGAAGAAGAAGCAGCGACCGCCGCCCTGCGGCGCCGGGGGGGGGGGCTTCCCGATATCCTCCTCCTCCTCCTCCTCCTCCTCCTCCTCCTCCTCCTCGTCGTCCCGGGCACCAGAAGGGGCGAGCAGCGCCCGCCCAGGTGGCCGGCGGCGTGAGGGAAGGGTTAAAGCAGGCTGCAGCCCCGCAGCTGAGGGGGCAGAGGATGGCGGGGCCTGCCTTTCCCGCCTTCAGCCGCTGCCCCGGGGCAAGGAGGGCGGGAAGCAGAGGCCCTGGGCGATCGTTGCCCCCTTTCTGTGGATTTTGGGGACCGCCCGACGAAGGTGCCCTGAGGGGGGGGGCACGGGCAACCCGCGGGGCGGCCGTCCCCTGCTGCTCCTCGGAGAGGGAGTTGGTTGGGTGCCCCGGGGGCTGAGAGGCTGTTAAACCGGGTGGCTCCCTGAGGAGGAACCAGGACATGGCTTCAGGGGGTCTGCGCAAACCCATTAATACCCCAGCTTTTCTGCTTTAGGAGGAGGCCTCAGGAATCGACGGGGGGCGGATCAATGCTTGATTTACCAAGAGGTATCCCTCCACACTCCCTCCCGAGGGCTTGCCTGAGACGCCAGAGAAGCCGAAGGACGAGGTGTATGGGTGGTCTGTTCACATTTATGGTTACTACTTGGACAACCACAGATCACAGCACTGTAAAATATAACAAGTAGTGGCAATCTGGGCTTCAAGGGCTGTCTCTCAAAACAGTCTCCGCTCTGGTACACGACTAGAAAACAGACCACCAGGCAAGGGCTGGGGCTGGGGGCATGCCTTTTCCACAGACCCTGTACATTCATTCCCTCAGAGAAGATTCGGAGCTATAGCAAAAAGGCCATCACGCCTAGGACCAGCATAGTTGTCTGCATACAGCAGCTCTTGAAACACCACTATCCCATTTGCATAACTTAAGTGTGAGGGTATGCATCTCTTTGAGCCTTTTCCAGCCTTTTACCCAATGTTTTTTCAGGAAGGAGACTGGGTGGTGCACACAAATGAGTGATGCAGGGGAGACACTTCAGGTCTTTGAAGTTTTCTTAGTGACGCAGGAGGACACCCAGGAGTAACGAGATGTGTATTTATAGAGTAACCCTTCTTAGCACCTAGCATTTAAAGACCATTTGAGGAGCCCAACTACTATCCCTAGTTTTTAATCACTGGAGGAAAGAGAAATGATATGTGAATGCTATAAATATATTTTTCATCTAAGCCTTAGCCTTGCTTAATCCCCAAAAGACAAATTCCTCTGCTGTCAACAGCGATGCCTCTATACACAACCGCCTCACTACAAATACCTCAAAGCATATGCCAACCAACCTTGTGAGATCAAGAGAACTTCATTGCTTTGGTCAGCCCTGAAACCTTAACCGAAGTACATACGTTACCGACTGAAAGGCTGGAAACTGCCTTTAGCTGTCAATGCTTGATAAGATAGAAATTATTGTTATTTTTCCCCCAGACTTTTTCCACACAAAATGCGTGGTCTGTCCGTAGAAGATCAAGAAGAAAGATTACGTTCTCATTCTGACAATATAGAATTAGAATAGAGTATTTCAGTTGAAAGGGACCTGCAACGACCATCTAGTCCAACTGCCTGACCATATGAACTGTGGTTAAAAACATTGACATAATAAAAAAGATCGCCTTTTTCCAAATACTTATTTTGTCAGTAGCTTTAACTCTTACTTAAGGTGCAGTTAGGGTGAGAGCAGCACTGCAAGGGTCAATCGTAGCATTTAGAATTTCCTGGTGCTTTTTATGTACACTTCCAGATCACTAATGCCTCATTCACACCTAACAAAAGAGTTGTTGTAATCCACATCAAAGGAGTGAGGTCATCTTCAATGCCTTCCAAGTTTGAGTGACCTTGAAACATTTTTCAGTACTGAACAGACGTAACAGGTTGCCCTGCATCTACTGATCATTTATTACTGAGCTCGGAAAAGCAACAGTGAAGTACTGTCTTGAATGGTATACTTACTGAAGCATCAAAGGCGGTATATGTTGGTCGTTTCTCCAGGAGCCACGGCCAAGCCTGCATGTGTTTATTTAGTTAACACTTTGATACTTGAATCTTCTGGAGGTATCAAGGACAACTAGGGACTGACATCTGAAAAGACTTCTTTACTGTCTCTTGATGTTTATCTAGTCGGTCATAAAGTCATCTTTCACCCATCCGTGTTGATGTTCTCTACAATTGTTAAGCAGCAATTTTTCTCTAAAATGGATTTCTCTCTTGTAAATTACACGTGGCAACAACTTGCACTTTTCTGATGTGATTGCAAGAAAAGCACTCATCGCTGCTGTTAGTTTCCTGTATTACGTAGGGTTACATTTCTTCCCTGTCGAATGAGATGTGGAATTTGTTGGGACATCAAACAAACAGAGAATTTGAGAGAAACAACATTTGTTTTTGAAAAGCCGCTGAAATGAGAAAAATGGTTCTAGTTAGTTCATGTTTCTGAAAGAAAACAGGTAAGCTTTGTCTGCATCCACTGACAAAGAAGAGAAGAGCTGGAACTGGATTTCAGATTAAGCAAGACTGAGCTGGCATGATCATTCATTTCTGCCTTACCTGATAAGAGAGAACCCAAGGGAAAGGAAGGGAAGGAGAGAAAAATGTTAAAAGGGTTCTGCCGTCTTGGGAGACTGCCTCTCTGTACCTTCTGCCTTTTTCCCTGTTAGGAAAGAAATAGCAACAGCTATGATGGAATACAAATACAATCTCTGGAAAGCCTTCACTTTTTACAACTCTCGTACACTGGGATGATTTACAGTTATTTTTTCATTGACATTGTCTCATATTTGTTGTGAGTTTCTAGAAGGTATGCATACATGCAGGCAGTTATGGCAGAGTACCTGCAAATTCACATTTTCACCTGCCACGTGGTAACTCGTTTGCCTATCTGTGTGCTTTGTCAAACTAAATTATTGGACTCAAAACACAAGTCTGCAGACTAAGTTCTTTGGTCTGGTCTACGCTAAGATCAGACTAGATTCTTCGGTGGTCCTTCTGGCGTGAAAATCCATGCCTCTTTTGTAAACTACTTTAAAATATGTGTTGAGTTCAAATGTTTTTCTGTGTTTTATTAAGGCGAGAAGCTAAGATGCTGCCCTAATCGAAATCTGTGTATTTCAGCTATGTCTTTTGTCTAGTAATTCTTTTTCATAAAACATTCCACAGATGTTTTCCCTGGAGCCTGAAATTTTGTTTCAAAGACCCTTTCAGCAAATACTTTCGTGCTAGATTTATCAGTGTGTTCTTGTATAAATGTGGTTCGGGGCTCAATCTTGCAAACCTACGGCATTTGACTAGTCAGTTTTAGGCTCTCTCTCATATGTCTTTATGTTAACTTGTGTTAACTCATCTGGTTTTTGCTAATTTTGGTGCAAGAGCATGACAGAATTATCCATCCAGTTCTTTCAGGATCATTTCACCATTATTTTTATTACACATTTCGTAGCATACATGCTTCCCACCATCTCAGTGGCTTTTGTTTGCAATACATTTTTATCCATGTCTTCTCAAAATATTATTGCAGTCATCAGTTGTTAAGATTATCATACCACTAGCTCTTCTGGTAAGGTTATTAATGTTGAGCTAATAAGTCTTTCTTGCTTCTACATCAGAATGCAATGTCAAACTATAGCTAGAAGCTGTGGTACGGTAATTAACAATTTTCATAGTAGCGTATAATACTAGCAGTAGACCATGTCTTAACTTTTGAGGGAAAAAACAAAGAAAAAAACCAAATATTTAGCCAGCCTGCAAAGGAGTCCATATCCATTCTCAAACCTCAGGATTTCCATGTGAAAGAAATACTCAACCATTGAAAAGAAGCCATTTAAGCGCTTAGACCCAGCTAATTAACAGATTTTGTTTACTGCCTGCTTAAAGTGTATAATATCATTAATTAAAAGAGAGCCTTTTAATGGTATATGCAAAAGTTTCCCAAGTCCTTAAGAATTCATATAAAGAGAGCTTTTGTGTATCAAGCTGTTAGAACAAGACCCTCTCCCCAACCTCAGTACTAATGCCATGCAACATCGCTCCTGTTACATGTCATCATATTTGCCTTGTATTGCCCAACGTATTTGCTTGTTTCGGGATTAATGGATTTGTTACATTAGCTGCATATCTGTGCTAAGATGATCACCAGTGCAATAGTTAAGAGATGAATCATCCCTGAAGCTTCAGAGCTAAAAAGTTCCCGTGAAATTCATGAAGAATTTATACTCCTCAAAACTACATAGATTGCATCAGCTTATACTTGCTTCATGCTTGCTTTTTCCCTTCTGCTAATCCAAGGAGAAAAAAAAAGGCTCATTTTTTTAAATAACACCGAGGATTCCAAAGTATTCATTAATGCACAAAATTGTCAACTACTGCAATGTAAATGAAAACATTAATAATAATTTATTATAATTATCTATAAAATCGGCACTTATCAAATTACAGATATCAGAACCTTCGAGAAAATAGAAGACAAGGAAAAATACAGAGGTTTGTAAGAAAAAAATAAATCAAACATCCTTCTGCTATTCATATTCAGTTTTCTGCTCCTACAATCCATTTTCACCTTTTCTCCCAAAAGAAGAAAAAAGAACACTGAATACCAGGACAAAATATGTATTCTATGCCAGTATTTCTACCACAAACAATGTACCTCTTCCGTCATGGTGAGAAGAGAGAAGTGATAATGGAAAGAGAAAATATTTGCAGATATGAAAAGATTTGATATGTTGAGTAACAAATAAAAATAATACTAAAAAAGAGCTGCCGCCTTCATCAAGAGCCATTGAGCCTGCCGTGCAAGATGCAATGTGTTGGGCAGGAATGAAAGCTCATCATCTGAATGCAGCTTTTAGAAAACAACCAACCAACCACGTTAATCTTTCAATACTACTTTTGAGAAGAAAACCAAGTATGTTGTTTGAAATAGAAATGTGCCCTTAGAATTCAGAGTTTAGGGTAGAACTCCCAGTACGATAGCTCATTCTTTTTCAGTGCATTTGTCATTTTGGACAGAGGAAAATATTTATCTGTAAAAAAAGAAAAAAGGCAATAGTTTCCAGGAGAACAGTGCAACTAAATTCATTAAATTATTTTGAGACCATTTAACACTATGATGCAGAAGAACCATTTAAGTACCTGGACTAATATAAGCAAATATGGTTCTAAAACAGAAAAAATGCCGTTTCTGCAGCCCCTCAGAACTTATACTGTGAGCAAACACAGCTGAAAAGGGTCCCCTTGCAAATATGAAAATGAGAAGAATATGGAACACAAAACATGGCTTTTAGCATTATCAGACTTAAAGATTCCCATGAAAATAATAACCTTCTTGCTCTCCTCTCCCCCCGCCCCCCAATATTTTTGCTGTGACCTCCTGCAAGGGAATACACCTAGAACACATCAGCGTGTCTGAATAAATCCTTCTGGGATAATCCCCACTTTAAGGCGGTGGGGGGGAAAACCTTATCTAGTGCTCTGTCGCATTCAGGATCTCCCATGGGTCCTTTCTAACTTCATGCTGGATGATAGACATTTTATTTTTACAACGGCTAGTTAAAACAGGTGGCTTAATTACTGTCTTCTCCATTGTCATATTCTTGTGTTTTAATTTTTAGAACATCTAAATCTGGCTGGAGGGAGCAACTGTAAAACCTGTCAAAGCAAACATCAATTCAGCATATGATTTTGCTATTTGCCTCTGAAATTAGCCCATCCCTAAATGTCAGACCAGAAGCCAGGTCTTCTAAGGGTGGTAATTTATTTGCTTCCCATATGAGAAACATAGCAGAGTGAAGAGAAACAAGAACATCTATTTTCTATCGGAGTTTAATATCATTAATGAAATTCCTTCTTCAAAAGGGATCTGTGAAACTTTCTGTTCAGAAAGTGAAAGGTGTTAAATAATTTACAGAAATAATATTTCACTATAGAAAGCTTAGCAAGATCTGCATAATTTATGTTTAATAAAATCAAATAATCAAATGATTAGAGACTTGAAAAGCATTTATTTTCCTGCTTATTATCTTTTATCCACTGCAGTTATTTTTCTCAGAAATAGAATTCCAATGAATGAAAACAAAATAACTGCTCTAAGAAGTAGAATTTAGACTGAAAAAATATGAAGCATAGTTTCCATTTTACTGACGAGAAAAATCATCTACGATGACATAGTCTACTTTCTGCTGTTGTCTACTTTCAAATAAGGAAGGAAAATTTTCCTTAAAGGTCAGGTAGATTAAGTGTACGCTTTTTCTCCCATCAGCTCCCGTCAACTTGCCGACCATGATACGCAGAACTGTTGGTCATGTTCTTCCCCATGCAAATGTGCTAGCTGGTCTATCACTGTCAAAGATCCTATTTAACCTGTTCTATGTCCGTAGAAACTTGGGCTCTGCCTGGGAATTTCAAGTGTGAGTGATGAATGCTCTCCTGTTTCCTAGGTTCTGATGCTGAAAGATGGACAGGGAGCAGCTTTGGTTTACAGTCTCTTAATTTTCTGAGATGCAGGGTACAGGCGAAAGCGGTAGGAGTTTTTCCCATGCCTACTTTTTTTCCACCTAATATAATCATTCATAATTCATTACCACTGCTTCCAATTAGATAATTTTCCCACTCTACTTAAGAGAAAAAAAATTCCCTTATCCCTGTTGTTACTAGTATTTTTTCCTGTTTCCTCAGTTAGCAGTCTGCATGTCATGTAAGTCTGCATTTCCTTCAGCATTATGGTGTTCCATAGTCTTTCAGTTTATTGTAGTTTTCCACTTTATAAATATTTTAAATGTGAGATTCACTGTTTGCTCTGGCAATGAAATACAGGAAGCAATCGTTTCGGGTTTATCAATGATCTTTAGGATACATTTATCCTTTAAAAATATCTTAATTTTCTGTAGTGATCATTTGCTATTTGTAATAGAGCCAAAAAGAAAAAAAAAAAAAGAAAAATAATCTTATTTTTTAAATATTAGATTTCAAAATGAACATGAGCTTAATATATAACTGGATTGAATTCACTCTGCTGAAAGAGGACAGGCTTAACCAGAATAGTTCCCAGGAAACGTTTTAAAGCACCAGGAGTTTTAATAACACTCTGTACTAAATTTAACCAGTTCTTTATAATAAAGCAGCCTATCCTTTCATGCTTTTAAATTCAAAAATGTGTTCTTTTCTTTGCTATTTCCAATTGCTTCGCCACCGCCTGTTTAGTTTATTCCCTCCCTCTCTCTGGAGTTGTTGACAACAGCGGGTATTGCACATCTGTACTGTGCCATATCTCCCTCTGGCACTGGGGAGGAAACCTTAATCCCTATTTCCTGCTGTAATCTCTCCTCCTAAAGAGGCAGATCAGTAACAAAGGAGCTGCAGTTCTCATAAAACTGCCTGAATATTAAAACGGTTTAATCTTCTACTAGGGAAAGCCAGAGAATCTCACCGCGTGCCTTACTTTCTACTGCACTTTGATCCTAAGTTACTAACACTCAGCATTTCAGATTTGCCACATTTGAATACATGAAAAATCCATTAGCTCCTTCAAAATGGTGCAGAGAAAAAAGGATAGAACATTTTATTATGGTTTTATTTGACTCTATATTGCTCCTTTGTCTTTTATTTAGAATCCACGTAACGCTCAACAGCGTCAAGATCAGAAAACGTTTTTTCCTTCTCAGGCCCCAGAGCAAGTGTCTACATGAATATTAGCACTGAGATACGTTTTATACAAAGTGATTCCTGTTCTAGTTGATCCGGTACGACCTCGGTGAAGAATTATTTGTATCTCACAAAGCCCCATGCAAACATAGTGAAGAGATTCTGATCTGTATAAACAAAACCAGGGAGGGAAAAAGCGAGGAGTGCTGTAATGAAGGATGTGTACAAATGGCCACGTGAAGCCTGATCAGAGAACCGGGTGTCTAACAGGAGATACAGTAAGGGAGCCTGAGGGAAAGAATACAAGAAATGGAACAAATGTAGAGTGATCCTTTCCCTAGCCTACCCTCCCACTTCTGACAGCTGACGATTTATGGACTTCTTGAGCAAGTAGTTTCCTCAGCAGCACCTTGCTTATTAACCATTCACATACCTACCTGTAAATAATTGGTCCGATTCTTTTTTTGACTTCCAGACATATCTATCAGAAATTAGTTTCGTGCTTTAATTGCAGTGTATGAAAAAATATTTCTTGGGGATTTAAAACATCCTGTCTAATACTTTATTTGGGTAGCATTTGGCCCTGTGTTCTGAGAAACAGCGAATTGTTCCCTATTCACCTACTCCCCTACATTCACAACTGTGTAGATATGTCCTACTTCTCTTGGAGTTGTCACCTTTTTCCAGTCCGAAGAACCCTAACCTCTTTAGTTTCACCTCAGATGGCTGCACTGCATGCTTCTTAAACTTCCCACCTCTTCCTCAACCTTTCCAGTTCTGCTATATCCCTTTTCTGGCACTGGCATCGGGACCACATGCAAAGTCAAGGCAGAGGTGCACAGATGTTTACACAGACCAGCCCTGGCAGCGGCAACTGCAGCACCTGCTGCTCAACTCCCTCCTTAGGAAGGAAGAGGAATTCTTACAAGGAAAACCAGCCCTAAGTCACTCAGCGTTGCCCTTTTTGCAACCAAAGCGATCATTCTCTTCCACCATAATTACAGCAGTACCAGAGAAGTTTAGGATTTGGGGGAAAATTAATTATGATTATTTTTCAGATGATCTGATGGAAGCTTGCTTGTGTTTTTGAAGTTAGGGATGGTATTTCAGCATAAAGACAAGAGAAAATGTTTAGGTGTCCAAGTCTCACGGTTTAGACACAAAGTCCAGGTGATCTGTTGTCAAGAAGTTCATTTTTTTAGAGTTGTTTGAATTTTCATTGTCCTTTTCATAAGGAAAAACATTGGCAGGTGTGTCAACGAATAAATATAGACCTACAAAACGTACCAACTGAAACCAGACCGTCTTTTCTCTGGCTTCTAGGGACTTGGATTCCAGCAAACCAAACGCTACAGACAAGGTGGCTGAAAAAAGAGGCAGGATAAAAATTATCTACTGCGGTTATGTTACGACCTGTAAAACATTATTCAGTGATTATTTAGAAAATAGATGTTAGAGTGGGCAACTACTCAGAGTTCTGTTTTATGCTTAGGCATAAGAGTGATGAGAGGAGTCCAATTCCAGCAACTCGGAGGTTCGGGCTAGGTCATTTTATATGTAGTTTGTTTGCATTGTGGGTTAGTTTGTTTGTTTGTTTCCCCCAAGGGTAATAAATATTACGTGACAAGATTTTAATAGCAATGAGGGCAAATGAAGACTCCATCTTCTCAGATTTCATATCCTTTTTTTTCTCGAAACGAACGACCTGCTCTGTGCACAGGTTTCCAGTAAACAGAAGTTACGGTTTAACACTCTGCCTATAAGATGGTCCTATTAAGAAACACCCTCCCCAAAAAATAGAGACCATGAAGTAGCAAACTTCCCCAGTACGAGCGTATGGGCTTCTAATACTCAATTGTATCGTCTCCATCTACTGGCCAGAAGAAACTTCAGCTGGAGCACAGAACTGGTGAAATATAACCACTACATCCACACGCTTCTTCATGCTATTGACAAAAATTAGCAGTTTGGGGGGGGTTGGTGGTTCTGGGGTTGGTTTGGTTTTTTTTCCAGGAATACAAACTCCTAAATGGACAAAACTCTGCAGTAAAAATGTCTCTTGGCATTTTATTCTCAGATATTTTAAAATGGTGATGTTGCACAATTTTACTTCAAGTAATTCAGGCAAGGTTAGCTTCCCTGAGTCAAGATCCTGTGTTATGATCATATTTTTCACTGGTCTGAATCCAAAATGTGAATTTTATTTCAAGCTTTTTTTGGTTGGAAGGTTAGCATTAGTTTTTCAGATAGTACATGAACTGAATATTAAACCTTTAAATTCATTTACATCAAATCCTATCACCGCACGATAGGACCGTGTGGTTATTAAGGAACAACGTTTTGTTAAACAGCACATATTACATGAAAAACTGTACTTCAGATATATTTAAAATATAACTTTTTGTTGCTACTTAGGAAAAAAAGCAGTCACACATTTAATGCAGAAATAGTAAGTTAAAGAAATATCCCTTTTCTTTTTTTCCTCCTTCCCCACCCTCAAAAGACACTGGCCATCTGCAAAAGGCAGCAAGCCGTGGTAATGGGGTTGGCAAAATGAGAAACAAGTAGCAACCTTCTGAGCAAAGTTGACTAAAGTTAAATTTGTAATCCCCGTCAGGAACCGCTAACTGGGGAATACTGCACTACTTCCCCTTGGGTAATGGTCCCCTAGGGAGCATCTGCCTACATGCATCCTTCCCACTTTTCTGGAAGAAAACTCCAAAATTCCCTTCCAGCAACCAGTATTGCTCATCTGGTGCCTCAGGAGAGCTTTGAACCTCCTCTGCTAGCAGCAACACACAACACCGCATCCTCCAAAAAAACCCTGACCAACCTTAAGGCATTCACTGCTTACTGTTAAATTTTCAGTATCTATTGCTAAGTAAGTGAAACTCCAGTACAAATACTTGTGTGCACCTAGTGCTATATTGGCTTAAGTTATTCTTAAACCAAGAGTGATACCAATACTGAACTCAAAAGACATTTTGATTTCACGGTTTAGCAGCTGCAAAAATTCCCTGCACCTGAAGCGAGGTCAGGGGCAGCCTCTGGAGCGAGAAAGCAAAATCATAAAAATCAAAACTGACTTGAGCATACTAGGTCCTACCTTACCTTCTTGAAAACATAAGAGAGAAAATTATATCACTGGTCTGAACCAGAATGATAGGAAAAGATCTCACAGAGATTATAGAACCAGTCTCCCCAGAGCAGAAATTGCCGTTCCTTGTCTCCAAACCAAGGAGGTGAATTTCACACTAACTCCAGCCTTGCCAGAGCACTCGGAGAACATCATCCCAGGCTGATTTTCTAAATAGGCTCGGAACGGCTGAGAGGCTGTCTGCTTTCTTCTCTATCAGGTAATTAGAAAGACCAGAGTCAATTCTGCGACCAACATCTGTGAACTCCTAACAAATGTAGAGACCAAACATTTGGGCCTCACGGGCTGTGAACGAACAAGACATCGCCTTAGAAAAGCAAATGCTCCAATACAGAAAAGTGTTCTAAAACTCAAGAGAAAAACCCAGATTTCTACTGGAATAACCATACTGTTACTGAGCTTAGCGTTTTGTAGTCAAAGGTAGGAAACACACAGCTTTCTCCTGTCCTGAATGGGTCTCCACTCCTCACACCTCTTCAGCATCAGAAAAGGTGCTGTAGAAACCTTTCCCTCAACTAAGAGCAAACCAAATTTACGGCTTCAGGGCTACAGCAGTGGGTATTGTCTCCCGAATGAGGCTCCCAGTGAAAGAGGAAAATTAATTCCGCAGTGGCAAAGAGGCACAAATTTGTTATTGTACCTGTTAATAGTATGTTAGTCTGAGGCTAAATCTAACTTGAGGACAAAAGGAGATATCGATGGAGGTAGTTTACACCCTCCAGAAACAGGAGCAGTTTCTAAATCACACCTTTGAACGGGGATTAAATAGCAGGTAATTTACCCGTCAATGTGAAACACCTCAGGAGTTAGTGAAATCTCCTTGCGAGCTGACATGAGGAGGCAGCAGGGGGGCTGGCTGACTTTTACAGAAAGGACTATATTTTTCTTATTGGTTCATTCTAGGAGTAGGAAAAGAATAGATTCCAGGAAATCAAAAGTGGTTCTGAGTAGTTGCATTATAGAACTACTAAGGCTATCCAGTGAGCCATTGAACTGCCAATAATAAACACCATCCCAAGAGCCACCTGAGATACCAACAATTTCTCATCTATCTGCACCGAATCATACAGTAGTCTCCTTTGGTCTCAAACACTTCCTTATGACAAAATATATCATCAGCTAGACACACCTGTTTTCCTTCACTCAATAAGGCTGCAGACAATTATTTACGTACAAACTTTGTTACGGATATCCAGTATCGGGTAAGATGAACCCCGTGACTTTTATCCAATATTGAGCCCAAACCTCTGAAGTCTCAACAGATGTTAAGCTGTCCTGAGAGATGTTCTTTCTTGAAGCAATACGAACATCTTCATGATAATCAAAAAAGGGAAAGGACCTCTACTAGACAGAAGCTTAGATCCCGTCTACTGTTTCTCGGAAAACAACAAATGTATTTCTTCGAATGTAAGAGACCATCAAGCCCCATACAAGTTAAGTACAACTGGCTAAGTTAGCAAAATGAGAGTGGACTGAATGATTAAACAGCAAAGGCTAAGGCTGCTCCCCAGAGATGCACAGTAGAATACTTCAAAGTTGAGAAAAACATGGAGTGGCAAATACTTGACTTTTGTATTATTTTTAATACCACCCTCAGCGCATTTGGAAGACTCGGTGTATGTGCGCACTCCTACGGATACCACTAAAACAAAAATAAAGCTCCAGTTCAAGAGCCCGAGGCAGCTGCATACCCAGTACATACATGCATACACAGAGTCATTAGGAAATTCACCTTCCTTAATTCTTTATTTCATCAAAAATTCCAACTGTGCAACATGTCTTACTCTCACGCATGTACTCCGTATATGAGACTGAAAGATCTAGATGTGTAGAGAACAACAGATAACGTTTGGCATAATAACAACTGCTCTATGCCGGGCCGGGGAATACCAGCCCTTGCACTCAGCATTACTTTGAGGTCTCTGCAAAGAAAAAGCAGCGACAGAATGCCACGGCAGTACACAAACCCCGTGTTGAAAACACAAAGTCTAGAAGTCACTTTCTTACACAGCTTTTGCACAGGATTCTCAGGGAGATCTTGCAGAGAAAGCCAGGTGAAGGAGCCTAGACATTTATCTGCATTAATCTCTTTCAGGAACAACCTAGAGCTGCAAACAAAAAGCAAGTAGTTTCACCTTCAGAACAATAAGAACAGATGAGAGCTTAGATGGGAACTTGCCGAAGCTTCAGGACATGAGCTATTTTTGAAAGCAATGCTCACGAATGCTAGTAACTATTATGCTTGAATAAGCTCATGAAACTACAATACTGGAATACTCTGTCCAAAGCGTGGGGAGTTTTCTAGTTGGTTTTTGTTGTTACTGAGTGCAACCCTGAACACTTTTGCTTGGATGTCTAGGGTGGATTCGGTACCTCTTTGTTCTGCCAAAGCAGAGCACTGCTATTGTTTGCGGTGCTCTTTACGCTACATTAGGTACACCTCTTACCAAACGCAATGGCTGAGCATTTTGATAAAGCATGACTGGAGTTACACTCAGGAAAAATGGCTGAAATAAAACTATGACCCTTCCCATATCAGTACCACAGTTAAGATTCCTACAACTCCTTCCTAAAGGTGACTTTGAGAGCTGCAGATAAAGCTGCTGTTCTACTATGTTTTGTTTGGGCAACAGTACTTAAGTGCTGTGGAAGATCAAGAATGGTTGACTGCTTAAAAAAATCTGTACTGCAAGCATCAGTTAAGGAACCTGAAAAGCTAAGATTAGTGATTCAGACAGCTTTTAAAGAGGTGGAAAGGCAGGGTAGAGTTTTTCAGGCTTGGGTGAGTTGAGAAAATGCTACAGAAGCTTTTGGATTAACCCTGACAAGTTCAGTGGGGACAGGCAAGAGGAGACCTCCAGGTACTCTCTGGAACGGACCTACCCGTCAGGCTGGCACGCCGACTCACTCGGTGCCCTTTCCTTTGATAAAATGATCGTTAACAAAGGTAGAAGCAACAGCACAAAATTGCTCTGCGCTGGCTCTGGCACATGGAGCAACCCCATCTCCTGGTTCTATTTGTTCTCATTTACTCGGACTGAAAGGAAGGAAGGACAATAAAAGCTGGACCATTAGGAGAGCAAGTCGAATGCTGCTCTCTTACATTACAGACAGCCAAAGTTGATGCTGTTTCAGGGAAATACCAAATGTCCTACAATTTCCTCCACATAGTGGTAGTCCAAAGAAGGGAAAAGAAAAAAAATTCTAAGCCTGAAGCTCTGAGAAAAAGTACAGAAAGCAAGGTGCAGGGAAAAACTTAAATGTGAGGAGAAATTAAAATAAAAAATACTTAAAAAAACCCCAAACCCACAAACAAGAAAGATGATGGATATGATCTGGCCCAATTTTTGTAGTCAGGACCTGTGCTTGAAATAAATGACCCAACTTACTAGTTCTCTCACAGTACTGGTATCTAATCCTTAACAGTTCATTTTCCAGATGTATTTACCGAAATTCAAGCATTCATACAAGATCAACATATTTCACAAAGTGGAAACTGGACCAAGCACGTATTTTGTTACACTGTTTCAGCTGCCTCTAAACAACCTACAGGGTCAACAACCCCTCTGGTTAAGGCAATTTCTGTCACAAATATTTGGATAGAATGGTCCTGGGCTAGTTCTGGTACACTTCATTGTGTACTGGCTTTTTTTAACACATTTTCAAAGGCAAAACTAAGTTTATTCTTTAGTAGGAGAGGAATTTATTACATGTAAAGTTCTACCCTTTCTTGTTATAAAGGAAGAAAACTTACACCCTCTTTGAAAAGATTTTTATGTTTTAAGAGACTGTTGAGATTGACTTGAAGAACACTTCCCGTAAACAACTGAAGTTTTTAAAGATCAATGCATACACTAACGTCTTCAAAGTAATAGAGTGCAAAAACTTCACTCACCGTTGTTAGAAATCAGATACTCTATGCTTATGTTTGCTGCTATATTAGCTGGTAAATGACGTATTGCTCTTGCAGTACTAAAAAGACCTGAAAAGTTTTTTTGATTCATTCAGGTTAGGCTATCAAGTATACGATTGTTTTAAACAAGACACAGACTACCGTAACCGTATTGCTGGCTCCCAGATCATGTTGCACTTCTGCAGCTGGAAAAAAGACTACATTTTATAAGTTATGAAATGCAATTGCATCGGAACATGAAAAACATTTTTAAGTTGCGATATGTAAATTTACTGTCATAAAAGGAATGCCATTAAGTTTCCATTCTACACACTCAGGTGAAAAATTTGTTAAAAAGTCAAGAAACGAAAATGCATAAAATCTGTAACAGGCAACAATATACAAAGTTTCCAATATAAAATCATGACTTGTATAGTTTGTTACTTGCACCTTTTCACAAGAGGAAATTAAAAGAACCACACATCACTGAACTTCTACACAAGCTTCTTGTGTTTCAATGTCATTTATTGAGGAGTGAATGAGATACTGTCAGACATGCCAAAGAGACTTCACATTCAAGGGCTGGAAGCTGAACAGCTTTCCTCATTGAGTCACTGTACAAGTTGTTTTTGGGAATCTGAAAGTGCGATCAATGAGGTCTTCATGCTCGATGTTTGTCTTCAGTTTTTCATCTTTTGATCTACTAACTTGTTGGGCAGAAGGACACTTTCTACCCTACAAAGACTCACACTCCAATTAATACAATTAACACTAGATGTAGAGAAACGTTTATCTGTTATAACGTACATCTACCGCTGAAGGTCTTAAAGCTGTTTCTTAATTCATTATGTCTAATGAGAAAATTCAACTTGTTTCCCTTTCACCATCGTATGGATGGCTTATACCGTTAGAAAAATACTCTTCAGTGCTATTGTAGGGTTTACAGGAAACTTCTTCCGTGTTGTGGGATAGAAACCGATTTAAACACCCTTCTGAAAGAATGCTTCTTCCTGCTGCCACTGTCTGTAGGTTGCAGAAGAACGGCCTACACGCACTACAGTTCTGGTTTTACTCAAAAAAGAAACAAAAGAAACCTAAACAATAGGGTAAACGTTTATTTGGAGTTAGTTTTCTTGCAGATGATAATTAAGGCCCTTCAAGCAGAGTTCAGGAGCTCCTGTATGGCTGCCTGTTGATCTGCATTGAGCTGTGATATGCATTCTGTCCACAGTCCTCCAGATGCCTAGAAAACAAATGAGAAGTTGGCTTTATGCAGGCTGACAAGCTTCCAAGGCACATGCTAAACTTTCGTATGTTTACAAAGCTCAATATTCACTGGGCCTATTCCTGTAATATATATGCCAAAGAGAACAGACTGAAATCTTCAGTTACACACAGTCCTACACGGGTTCAACTAGAGATGCTCTAAAATGCTAAAGAGAGGCAGTGCTAACTATTTACTGGTTAAATAGTAGCAGAGTATTTGACTCAAACCTCCCGGGAACGCCCTGTAACTAAGCGGGTCAAACGACAATTGACACTCTTAAGTTAACCACAGCCTAAAACGTTTGCTCCGTTTTGCACTGAAGTTAAAAGGTCAACGTTCGGGCAAAACTGAACCATGTCTAAACACGAGAGCATCTTTTGGGCACTGGCGCGCCAGTAACGCATTCAGAGGACGGGCGCACTGTGATTACAGCCTGACGTGCTACACACACTGTGTGTGTATGTGCAAAATTCTGCTGCCAAAACACAGCACTGCTGTTTAGTGAAAGGAATAGTAAATTACTTCCCGGAGAGAAGAGAACATACACAGCAGGCTTTCCCGCCCCTCAGTATACCTCATCTGTGTTACCACAGCCGTCGGCTGAGACATTAGCTTTTAAAGTCACCATCAGCAGGGACTGGTTCTAACGGTACCAGAAATTGCTGAAAATTAAAGAAGGTGGGGAAGAAGTATTTATTCACTATCAATAGAAGCTGGAAGCAACTGGCACCCTGCTTTCTTTAAAAGGACAATGATAGGGAAAGAAAAAATTGTAGGTGACTAGCTGTAGGTCTTTAGATTGGTTTTAGTGACAGCAGTATTCTTGTTAAAAAAAATTGTTTTAATTTGTATTTTGTGTATTTTATTTTCAGCTCTATTATAATGCCCTTTCCTCACACACTTTTAAAAAAAATCAAATAAAAATGGATTCACAGAATTTGGAGGACTTTGCTTTCAAATTCTTTAAGTTGAATTTGTGTTTGTGTTTTTAGTTTTAAATAATATTAGGCATTTTAGACTCTCAACGTATAATGGAATACTGCAGAATTAAATGTGCTCGCTCTTCCAGCATTTCTGACACCCATTTAAATTCATACTCTACACTGAAATATTTCTGGCCTAAGAATACCTAAACAAACTTTTTTCCTCATGCTTAATTCCAACTATGACCATAACGTTGCTCATGTCAGATGCTGGCAGAGAAACAGCTTACTGAGATCATTAAAAAAAAGAATTTCTTCTGGAATCTGGGAAGCAGTAGCACCAGCAGCAGGCAGACTGTTAGCAACTACACAGCCTTTAAAGTTCCTACCATAGTATAAAACATTTACAGTGCTTTACTAAAGTCAAAGTACTATGTGTGAAGAGACACGCAATTGGTAACAGTATGCTAAAACCGTATTTTTAAAAAAACATGACCTTTACGATTTTTCCCCCACAGTCTGAACGTAAATCATTTAACCAATGCAGAAGTCTTGTTTCCGTATTAACGTTCCTATTGTTCCTGGCCAAAACAAGACTTTGCTATACACAACTAATCTTTACATGTATGTGCCACTGCATTATTAATAAAATAAATTAAAAAAAAAAAAATCAACTAACCTTAAGCACTTAAGGTAAAGTGAACAAATGCATTAGCATACCCTAATATAAAGTTCCACACCCAGACTTTAAGTACTAACAGAAGGATTCATATCTGACAGCCAGAATCTAGAGCAGGCACTTATTCCACTTTCACTTTGAAACTTTGCTTGATTTCATTCTTTTTATGCCTTCAGAGTTTTAACAAGTCATTTTCTACCAGACATAATGGATCTCACAGGCTGATACACTCATCCAAGTGAATATTTTCCAAAATCAAGTATTCCTGAAATTCTTGAGCCTGAATTTTGCCAAAGCATGCCAGGTAGAATGGACAATAATTGAACAGCTGCTGCTCCAAATCCTCTACACTTTTTTATACACCATATGCTTGCCAGGCACAACACTTTCTATCATTAGGTGCTGCAACTGTCAAGTTCGTCCACCTGATAACATCTGGCCCCGGATCAGATCTGCCCTATGAGCACTACCACTTACAACACCGTAGAGAGCTGCAGCTTAAATACTTGGACATGCCCGTCACCCAGCACCGTAAGTACTCATTATGGCATAAAGGAAGCGAACCTTGAGGCAGTTCCCCAAAGGCAGGGAAAACACTGAACAGCCGCCTGTATTTGCACTGGATTAAAGAGGGCAGTAGTAAAACTACTTGTGGTTTGCACTCATTCTCTAGCAAAGATCCCAAGGCTCTGCTATATTATTAAGTCACCACAGGGTGCTGGGGAACCTTTACAGGAACCACATGTTGGATAAAATCCTGCAGAACAGTTCACTGATACAGAGATAGGCAGATTTCTCTCCGGATTTTAATTTCTGGCTCAGAAAAAAAACCCCCACAAACAACTAATACTGGCTAGCATGTTAACTATCTAGCTGCAAGTATCTTAAAGCTTTTTTTTTTTTTAAATTAATAAGCTTCTGAAGTTTATCAAAAGAGTCAGACTTTACTGAAGTGCAAATGTTACCAAGTTTTATCATTAATGGTTCAAGGAGTGTCCAAGGATCTCCAAGATCACTGGTTGAAGCATTATTCTCTAAGGTGACAAGGCTGTCAAAATTGGTTTAACAGTTCGGTTACTTCTGAAAGTAGATTCTAAATGTTGCCTTTATACCTAAGCAAGCATTTATTTACCTGCACTTGGCGAACAACATTAGCCAACCGTTTGGTACATGGATCTTCATGTTTAATAGCTTCATGAATTTCACCATCCGCAATTATACCAAATATTCTGGGAAGGTTAGAGTTGTTGGGACCGAGGACAACTGGGTTGTTGCTGTTACAATGAAGATATACATTACAAATAAATTAAAGTTTAACTAAAAAAATTGATGTAAGCATTTTACATTAAGTTGAGTGATTTTGAAATATCTTATTCTAAAGCTGCTTATTTACATCTAAGTTTCACTCAGCTGAATAAGTATGCATAGCTTTGTTGCCTCCTGACAGAATGTTCCCTCTCCTGTTAATATTTAACCAGCCAATCCTTTAATCAGCCTACACTTTATCAGGAAGAAGTTCTGAACTTTACAGAACAGTTGAGTTCCATGCAGATGGAACTGTAAAATAGCGTGACAGAAATACCCTGCCTAAAAGAGCTTACTCCTCTCTCTCTCAGTGCTGCAAGGGGGAGGAGGTTGCGTTACTGGTGTCAGGAGCACCAGTGACTTCAGCTCTCCGCCAGCACTCTCACCGACACAGCAAGTAAGCCGTTCTGCTCCCTCCTTCCCAGCCAAGTGTTGGGAGTAGAGGAGTACTGGCAACCAGGGATCTGGGTGGAAAACATGATCTACTTCCAGCCCTGCCACCTACCACTGCTGGAACGCAGGACTGAGAGCTCCAGAGAAGTACGTAGCAAGGCTGAGCCACCTGCACAGAGCTGGGTACAAAAGTGTGTTACTACTGTAATTCCCAGTTTCTGTATATGTGTGTGTATATGCATACATATCAGTATTATTATGGTGTCTCTACACAACTATACTATTATTAGTCTAGGCACCTCAGTTGCCACCACCCATTTTGAGATCTCGCCTTAATAAAACACCAAGAGACACAAGGTATTCACATAGTAGAAAAGACTGTAGGAAATCTAAGTTATTTCCTTTCTATTTTTCTACTAAGATATAACACAGTGTCAGCCAGAACATGGCTACTACATAACATTTCAGAAGCTGACATTCTTCCACTCAATTATGAAGCGCAACTTGCACCCACACTAGAAGAATTATCTTTGTTTCCTCCATTGACCTATGGGAGAGAGCACAAATCTGAAGAACAAGCTGTGGGACAAGATGCTTTCAATAATAAATGAAATTATTATTAAAAACTTATTAAAGGAGATAGCACTGTACCATGAATTTGTCTGTATCATTTCTCTATTTTATACTTCACTTTGTCGATACTCTAGCTTTTGGAAAGCAAAAAGGTGCAAAGCTACTTTAAAAGGTTATGAAAAGAAGGCTGCAAGGGCTTGTGTGCTGCTCCTAAGTAAAAAGACCTGATCAGTTATTAATGCTGGTATGTAAGCAGAGTATAAAAAATTTTCCTGAAATCTTCTGTGGAAGTTCCCAGCTGATCCTTTCCCCATCATGTATATATAAAACAGCCAGGAATTTTTTCAAGCCATACAGACATTAGTTAGGATGAGAACACTGACTGTTTAAAAAAACAGCAGTAACATCGCAGAAGGCTCAGTTCTCACCTTCCAAATTATCTCCTCTAAAGCATATGCAGATTAACCTGGCAGTTTCTCAGTTTGGGGAAATGAATGCAAGGAAAGAACCTGCAAACAGGCTTACTTTCTGCATTAATGTCAAGACTTTGCCTTACCTCTCAATTAAGTCACACAGATAATTGAAAGTATGAACAGCTTCTTCTTTATCTTCATGAAGTGGAAGCCATGATAACCAGTGTGGCAGGACTTCTTCAACATTTACACAGTCAGGCTTGAACTTCATTATCTTTCCTACAGCTGAAATGCAGTTTTCTGTTGCATTGACATTCTCTTTGGTTTTGGCATCTGGTGACTGAATGACTCTCACCAGCAATGGAAGCGCCTCTAATCGTTAAACAACACAAGAATAAAGTTAAATGCACAATCAAGTCATATTTTGTTAACATCACAAATTCTACATGAGACTACCGCACGTATTAAAAATGGGATTTTTTTTGTGGCCCAAACACCAAAATCTAGACATCCCAATGTCCCGCTACTTCTAGGTTCTTCCCTGCTCAATAATCGTCATATGAAAAACAAACAGATAGATAAAGCTATGCAAGAAAACACAAGAAAACAGCTACTGCAAAAGTCTGAATTTGCTTTATACGCTCAGAAGAAAGAAAAATAAAAATCTTCTTGTGTCTCTCAATTGGAGTTATGCAATCTACAATATACAAGACATTGTAATTTATAGTAAAAACATAGATAACAAGCATTATCTTTTTAATCTAACAGGTTCTATAAACACAGGATGATGAAAACCACTGATACAGTGACATTCACATTAATTTGGACTGTAGTGCATGTCTACAGCGCGTGCCTGCTGTATGTCTATTGCTTGTGTGCACACACATTTTTATATATATATATGTACATACATATACAGACCTCCCACCACTAAAAGGTGCACTAGGAAAAGCTCATTGGAGTAATCTCATCTGGTGAATCCACCTGACATGATTTAAGTCGTAAAAATCAAACATCAAGGAAAAATGCCTATTTTCTTGCTAGGTTAATAGCAATTATATATATTTTTTTTTTCATAGTCATGCAGGTAACCACACGCACACTTCTAAACGAACATTAATGTCACGTTTTTAGTTACTAGTGTCCCTGCAGACTTCACAGCACTCTACATGCAGCAGGAACAATTGCCCTTGTGTTGTTCTGCTAAAAATGTAATGCTAAAGCTGTGAAATTCTCTATCAGCACAGAAAACAGGTTGTGGAATTGTGCAGAAAAAGCACACTTCAAAATAACTCCAATTTCTGAGGAAGAGCGAGATCTCACACTACTTCATTTTGATGAATAAGTAGCAGCTTTGCAGTTAAGGATTACACAATGACACTTGCTATATTAACTTCACTGAATTGGATTTTTGAAGAATTTAGCAGCTATGGAAAAACATGATTAACCCTAAGCTAGACAAGGATACTTTTATGGAGTTGATAAACATTACAGAACTGCAGAAATATTGGTCATCAGACCCACTAGCTTGTGTATTGAATGCAGCATAACGATGCTGGACTTTTCTGCAAAGCAGAATTTGTTTTGTAGAAGCCTACAATGTCCAGGGAAACCGAGTCTGCATTGTAAACATCAGGTTTTCATGACTGCTGAAGCTAAATCTCATATCTGTGTTTTCTCATAGTGCTTAATATTAATGGCTGACTCTGTAGGTATGTGTGTCCTTGGAGCTGTAAGATTAGGAGGGCATCAAAATGAATCAGCATAGCCTCCTCCCTACAGTTTGGCAGACAAGTTTTCTTCTTGTCCAGAAAACAGATCTACTCTCACATACATGTTGTGGTAAATAATCCCTAAAAACCCCTTTTGACTAAAAAAGACCATCTTCTATTAATAATAATAGTTTTTTTCCAAGGACCGACTGCTTTGACATCTTGCACCACCAAAAGTTGAGACCACTGCTAAGATTTAGGAAGAAACACACGCAGTTGATTAATACAATATTCACAGAGAATAGCTGATGATTTTCTTCCACCAACATAAGAAATGGAAGCAACGTTGACAGTCATGTAAATTGTAACCTTGTAATCCCATTTAGAAAGTTACTTGATTTGCTATAGTTTTTCCTTCAATTTTATTTCTTTGCTCTTTACTAATTCTACTTTTGATTCTTTTTGTTTCATCATAATGTAGCTCTTGTGTGATTTACAAGTTCTCCCTATATTCCTGTACTTTTTCCACTGACTGCCAAAGACGCTCATGTTAATACATGTGCTTTTTCTGAATAGGCTGGAGTCTTTACATACTGCTACAAACTCTCAATAGAACAATATGCCAGTGCTATATATTAATCAGTAAAGAAATTAAATTATAAATAAAAGCTCACAAACATGATGTTTTCAGAGAAGACAGTAAACCCTACAGGGCAGAAGGCTTCTCATGCCACGGATTTATTTTGTTTCTAAACACAGCACATCTTCATCTATTAAAATAAATCACAAATTTCTTTCCTGTATATATAAAAGAATTTAAAATACTTTTGAGGAGCCTGCTAGTAAGCTGTATGCTGTAAAGTAGAAAGGTCATTTTACCTAAACATCCAACTAAAGGAGAAGCCAAGTGTCTGGGTTTAATCAAGGGCTATTTGTCCAAATACAAAGAAAAGGATCAAAGGTGTTACAAAGTTTAAGTGGGCCAAAGTAAAGTCTAACTAATGAAAAGATGAGACTTCAACAGATGCTAAAAACCCCCAAAACTCCAATATCAGAACTGTCTTGACTTCAGTCTCTACTCCTCTAGCCTTGATGCAAGACAGAAAAACCTTATGGAAAAGTTCACAAAAAAAACCCTTTGGGAAGTATTTTTCTAGACAATTTTAAATTTTAATGCTCCTAATGTTTCACTGCAAGGTTTCCCATCCTGCTTTTTTTTTTTTTTTATGACACCTCATCTTGATTGTCACCATGTGACAGTTACATTTACACTAACAGTGAAAATTACAACCTCTGTTGATGTAAGCAAGACTTGTGTTAAAGCCCTAATTTATCCCTATAACAGGGTTCTTATTTTCTTACATAATTTTGAATTTCGTTTCAAGACTCACATGAAAAATGTATTTGAAACAGCTGACTAAATATTTTCTTAAAAAAGGAAAAAAACCCCACCTCTGATAAGGGATGCTACTTAGTGTGCAAAATTAACTTTGTCGACTGGCAAGAAGAGTGCCAGCAGACAATTATTTCTTTAAATTCAAGATGAAGTTTTAGAGAAACTGGAGACATTCAGAAAGAAAGCAGACACAGAAATCAGGTTCCTGCTTTTTATGTAATGGGAAAGCAGAGAGCCACATTAGTTGTATTCTAGGCTACTCCTTAATACAGGTCACTTACATAATTTTTCCAGACATCCTAAGGGTTTTGCATTAATATGTAACCACATCAGTATTAATAAAAAGCAACTATGAGACAGGTGTGTGCAGAAAGCTATTTTTTATGAAATGAACATGTGCATCTCAGACTATATTTAAAAAAAAAAAAGTAGATCAAGTTTGCTAAGCTGTAAGTTCTGCAACAGAAATGCTACTAAGCAGAACATCATTAGAGGCCCAAGGAATTCAGGTACTTTACTAATCATCACCAGTCTGCCACACAGGTTATACCAGCAATCTATTTCACTGCCAAAGGGAAGAGACCTCACAAACCAAAATGCGAGCAATTTTTAATCCCCCCGCCCCAAATCACACATTCAGATACTTTTATCAGATGCATGTACGTACCTGTGCAAAAAGGACGATAGCTGTCCCCACCAAATTGTGCCATAACTCCAACGCCGTAGGCAGCTGCTTGCCTAACCTCTGGGCTATTGTCACATACTGACTGTAGCATTGGCCTCAGGAAGTATTCCGCGTACTTGAACGAGGAGGGGCTGCAGTGCTCTACAATATCGTCAAAAATGCATAGCCCCCACTGCCTGTCTGGCCATGGCCTGTGTGGACACTGCATCAAAAACAGGTAACATTTAAGCCACCTTAAAACTAGTAATTTTTGTACAGTCAGTGATTATATCAACAGAACAATCATAGTAACAGTGGTCTAGTATTTTTGTTAAAATCTTCCTGGACTAAATTTAATGTTACAAACGCATAATTTTCTGTAGTGATACTTGCAGCAATACCACGAACAAAACAAAATCCAGGTGAATATCTGAGCTAATTAAAAGAATGATTTTAGGCTAAATTCTTTACCTCTATTTCACACTCTGTTACCTATTTCAGTCTCAATTTTCCCCACTAGTCTGCAACTCTTTTTTGGCCCTCTTCTTGAAATCCATTTTAGAGAGCATCGGACACTGCCAGGCAAATTCAATTTCTCAAAATATTTGTGTGTCAATGATCCCGGGTCTTGCAACACAGAAATCAGAAGTGTCACAGAAGTGCAGCTGTTCACAAAGCATAGGGTAATAACTTCATACTTGATCCAGAATAAACCTTCAACTGCCTCTATTTTGCAAAACAGTAATTGCTACATTCTATCTACCAAGTTCTCTAAGATTCCAGCATGGAAGACCTGTTAACACATCAGAAAAAAATAATCAGTGTCAAATTAAAAGAAAGCAAGGTACTTACAATTAGGTTGACAATTAGTGGAAGTAGCCTTTCAAACCATGGCAGTACCTTCTCCTTATAACTGTTGAATATTGAGTGCAAAATGTCTGATACTTTAGTCAAAATATAAACGTCACTGTCATCCTGATAGGAAAAAGATACAACTCACATTAAGGCTAACAATCTTTAAAATAGTGGAAGTCACATGAAATGGTAAGGTCTCTAAACTAATGGAATAAAGTTGTTTAATGATTTGGTTTCGTAAAACCAATCTTTTTAAGTCCACTATTTTTCAACTCTTGGTCTGATGATAGAATGATAGAACCATAGAATGGTTTGGGTTGGAAGGGACCTTAAAGATCATCTAGTTCCAACTCCCCTGCCATGGGCAGCGACACCTTCCACTAGACCAGGTTGCTCAAAGCCCCATCCAACCTGGCCTTGAACACTGCCAGGGATGGGGCAGCCACAAGCTCTCCGGGCAACGTGTTCCAGTGCCTCACCAACCTCATCGTAAAAAAATTCTTCCTTACATTCAATCTAAACCTACCCACTTTTAGTTTAAAACTGTTGCCCCTTATCCTGTCACTATGTCCTAGTTTCAGCTGGGATAGAGTTAACTGTCTTCCTATGTTTTGAGTTCAGTATGAGACGAATGTTGATAACGCTGATGTTTTCAGTTGTTGCTAAATAGTGTTTAGACTCATGTCAAGGATTTTTCAGCTTCTCATGCCCAGCCAGCGAGAAAGCTGGAGGGGCACAAGAAGTTGGCACAGGACACAGCCAAGGCACCTGACCCACACTGGCCAACAGGGTATTCCATACCGTGGGACGTCCCATCCAGTATAGGAACTGGGAAGTGGGGGCGGGGAATCGCCGCTCGGGGACTAGCTGGGTGCCGGTCGGCGGGTGGTGAGCAATTGCACTGCGCATCATTTGTACATTCCAATCCTTTCATTATTGCTGTTGTCATTTTATTAGTGTTATCATTATCATTATTAGTTTCTTCTTTTCTGTTCTATTAAACCGTTCTTATCTCAACGCGTGGGTTTTGCTTCTTTTTCCTGATTTTCTCCCCATCCCACTGGGTGGGGGGGGAGTGAGTGAGCGGCTGCGTGGTGCTTAGTTGCTGGCTGGGGTTAAACCACGACACACTACAGGCCCTGGTAAAATGTCTCTCTCTTTCATGTAAGCTCTTTATATATTGAAAGGCTGCTATAAGGTCTCCCTGCAGCCTTCTCTTCTCCAGGCTGAACAATCCCAACTCTCTCAGCCCGTCTTCACAGGAGAGGTGTTCCAGTCCTCTGACCATTTTTGTGGCCCTCCTCTGGACCCACTCCAACAGGTCCATGTCTTGCTTGTACTGGGGACCCCAGAGCTGGATGCTCAGGTGGGGTCTCACCAGAGCAGAGCAGAGAGGGAGAATCACCTCCCTCAACCTGCTGGCCACACTTCTTTTGATGTAGCCCAGGTTACAACCGACTTTCTGGGCTGCAAGTGCACATTGCTGGCTTAGCCGCAATTTTTCCATCCACCGGTATCCCCAAGTCCTTCTCCACAGGGCTGCTCTCAATCCATTCATCCCCCAGTCTGTATTGATACTGGGGGTTGCCCCAACCCACGTGCAGGACCTCGCACTTGGCCTTGTTGAACTTCCTGAGGTTCCCAAAGTCCCATCTCTCAAGCCTGTCCAGGTCCCTCTGGATGACAACCCTTCCCTCAAGCACATCAACCGCACCACTCAGCTTGGTGTCATCTGCAAACTTGCTGAGAGTGTACTCAATCCCACTACCTATGTTCTTAATAAAGACATTGAACAGTACTGGTCCCAGTACAGACCCCCCTTGTTACTGATCTCCATTTGGACATTGAGCCACTGAACGCAACTCTTAGGACATGGCCATCCAGCCAGTTCCTTATCCACCCAATAGTCCATCCATCCAATCCATATCTCTCCAATTGAGAGACAAGGATGTTGTGTGGGACCGTGTCAAAGGCCTTACAGAAATCAAGATAGATGACATCAGTTGCTCTGATGAAGTAAAGATCCTTTGCTCAGATTCAGCTATGAATTCGTGTTATATCTGCAAGCAAGAATTGTTGCCTGGACACACTTGTGTTGAGAAAACCATTTAATTTTGTTTTAAAGCAAGTTCTGCTGTACTCAGTATGGTTCATTTAATCAGTTCATACTTTAACAGGCAGGGAAAACAGAATACAGCTAGTTTCTGGTCCCTAGTGAGAAACTAATAAGTATTCCTCATGCAACAGGCAGCTTCCCGCAACTGGATATTTAAACCATCCCCGGTTAGACAACTTCTGCACTGTCAAGGCATAATAACTCTGGAACATACACGCAAATGAAAACAGAGGTAGAGACTGCTGCAGCACACCACAAGGTCCACCTAGCCTAGTATTGCCTGTTTACTAATAGCTGATAAGAGATGGTCAGGGGAAAGCATAACACTTGCTTAGGGTATGCCTTCTCCCACTCTCTATCAAATCAGCAGTTTAGTTATTGCCTAAGCTAGGGCTGTATCTGGATATCTTACTGAAGCTACTGTTTGAATATCTTTCACAACTTCTGTACTCCCTTATATTTCTGCTGCCTTGAGATAAGGGCTACATAAACACATTCTGGGACGAAAGGTGTATATCCAAATGTTACTCATTACCATATATTAATTCTGTCCATATGGCAAGTGACATTCTGGTCCAACTCCTGCTTTCATAGGGTAATGCAGACAAGCCTTCCTTGCAGTCTTTAAGACAAATCAGCAAGGTCAAATATAAAGTAAAGCATTTTTAAAGATGCCTTGCAACTCCGTTGCAGAGTATGGATTCAGCTTTTCTGAAACTGCTGCTTGCTAGCATTTTCTCTCATTATCAGTAGAGAGTGACACATAAGAAAAAAGATAACAAACCACCTAACTCACTGTCTACAAGAACTAACAGTAAACATTGCAAATGAGAAAGGGAGAAAAAAATCAGGACAGGCTCTTGGCTCAGAACTTGAGGTTTGTTATTTTTTGATCCCAAGCAGTATGTAGGTATCAGAAATCTATCTTTTTGAATGCTGGCCTAACATTGCCAAAGGAAAAGGGCTCAAGAACTGCATTGTTGTTTAAGAAAGTATTTACATATGGGTGCATGATCTGTTAAGATACATTCTGGAGTCTGCATACAGGTTAAACTTGTAAAAACAAGCTTCACAATTCAACTTCACAAGCTTCATACCTGCACTGTGTGGCAAAAAAATTTTCTTAGTTCTTAAATTCACCGAGTATCCTTCATGTCTCATGTTATAAGCAGCAGTGACTACTTCTTCTTTATTACTCTCTGCATACCATTAATGATTTAATAGAACTACTGTATCTCTTCCACAGTCACCTCCACTTCAAACTAAAAAGTTACTTCAGTATCTTAGCAGATAAGTAGTCACTTTGGTATTCTCTCATAAGCAAGCACATTATGCCAGCTATTCATCCTGCTGTCCTCCTTTGATACCCAGACCTCTGACGGGTCAGGTCAGGAGTCTGTCTCAAAAAGAATAGACCTAAAATAGCATCAGAGGTAGGCTCAAGGATAAGAGCTACCTAGGTCATAAGGCACAAAGAAAAAGCAAGTCAGCAGGTTTAGGCCATAGATTATCACTGATACAGCATTTGACAGCAGACTATTTAAAGTCATCCAAGAACTGTTTGAGAGGATGGAGAAAATGAAGAGCTTTATCCTGAACTTCTTCCTTCAGTATACTGGACAAGGAAACCTTTCATATTTGCTAATTCACACATGTAGTGTGACCCATTTCTTACCAGAAGTTTTGAAGGAATATGGTAACAGAACATTATTCCAGGAAGAAATAATTCTGAGGATGCACTATGCTTTAACTGAGTAGCATAGCATATCCGTGTAAGGTATTTCCAACCTGGTGCTTTATGAGTGGAAAAGCTCCCCAAACCAACTTACTTCATCTTGTAATGACTCTTCAACTTGCTCATCATAGTCTTCATCTTGTCTTTTCACTAAATTAAAAAAAAAGTATTAAACCATTGCATTTCTACAAGTGCTTAAGAAGCCTGTGAAAGGAAAAAATGATGAAGAAACAAATTTAGAAAATAGGAAATGGTAGCTGAAGATGCAACAGGAATTTTCTGTCTTTAAGAAGCTTCAAAGAGCTTTGACAGAAAAACAAGAAGTGTAATGAGACAGCTCAGTTTAAGAATGTGTAAAAAAGCACATGAAATAGAAATAAACACACCAGCTTGTCCACAAGGACAAGAAAAGTGCATAGAAATAAGAAACTACCATTCCTTTAAGAAAACTGCAAAGACTTCAGATGAAAAAAAACCACAGAAATTACAACACCATAGATGTGCACTGTCTTCAAGTAAATCTGTCCATCAACTTTTGATTAAACTACAGTATTTCTGCAAATGATGCCATCTTCATCTTCCCAGAGCTTACAATTATAACTCATAGATTCTGTTGTTTAAAAGCCCAATTACCTCACATAAATATGCAAATTGAAGAAAACTGAACTAAGCTTTTTTTTTGTCTGTTCAGAAATTATTAGGAATTCTGCTTTAAAGAACAGCCATTATCACATGTTAACAGGAATTTGTGTTAACTTACCCTGTCTTAATTCTTGATTTTTAAAGTGCTCTTCTAGTTTTCCTTTCAATATTCCTCCAAGTTCTTCAAAGTGTTCGTTGTTAAGGCATCCATCTCCCATTACCTCAATGCACTAGTGAAATAAAATGATCAGTTTTTCAGCTTCCAAGTTACATGAGCGAGCAGTCTCAATGAAATCTAAGCACACAGAGAATATTAATACATGCTCTGCGTTAAGTGATCACTAGCAGAAATAATACTAATAGAACATTCACATGGTGATCAATGCTCAAATTATACAAGTAAGGCATAGTACCACTGTACATTTCATGCACATAACTTCAGTGGTTTGTGGTTAAAATGAACAAATCTGGTAATTATTTTAAGTTAATACTTTGGTATTTTGGTTCTTGCAAAAAAAGTACAAGTAAGTTTTTCAATCAGCTATAACAACATTTATAGTCAAACCAAAATTCATGTAGTGGAAGCCTTGCATTTCTTCCAGCCGTTTAAATGAACATCAGACACATGTCCTTTCCTACCGTAAAAAGCTACAAACAGTAACACCACAAGATTAGTGAGGAAGAAAGTTACCTTTGCAAAAGAATGCATTATTTCTGAGAGAACATCTGAATCTGGTTCTGTCCCAATGGCTTTGATGAGTGCATCACACATGAAGTGCCACATCTGCGTGAGGTACTCTGGCCCACGAACTCTAGCACATTCAAGAAGTAGGGGCATCGACTCTGCTGCTGCCACTCGGACACGTTTCATTATTAAGGAAATAAAACAATCAAGGCCAACAGAAACCCACCACCATAATGAAGTTATTAGTTTTCTACCTGAAATTGATCTTATTTATTACAGTCCAGTGCATTTGATTTCTTAACTAGAGGCAGATTAAGATCATAGGAAAATTAAACTGTTTGCTATTTCAAAGTTGATTCAAGCCTGTTTCAGGCCATGACAGAAAAGTTATTCAAGTTCTTCTTTGTTGGCACAAACATCACTTTCTCTACTGTTTGCTTTCAGCATTATAGACATGCTTATTTAAAAAGAAAATAGGGGAAAAAACAGGATACACTGCCTAAAATAGTGTGTAAAACAACATTCTCAGAAAAAAATTCTGTTATAAAGCAACAGAATATTTTAACACTAACACTTTCAATTCATTTAGGAAAATAGTAAGCATGACTTTGATGCTTCCAAACTAAGTTTCCATTTTCACAGTAGAATTCGTTAATAGGATATCATCATGGAAATAGAACTTCAACAAGGGAACCATCAGCTTTACAACTTGCTCTGTGTACTCTACGAATCCTTCTTTTAGCTCTTTTGCATAGCAAACCTGAAACACAAAGCATGGAAATGCCACCTTTAAGGGAAAATACTGTTACTAATATTTTTCAACCATGTAATGGTGAGAAAGATTGTTACATTTAAGTTTTTTTTAAATTTATTTTAAAAAACATGCAATAATTGATTTGCCTACCCCCTCCACTGTGGTATTTTAAGAAACCCTGATAGCAGCATGAGTTCTCACTCTTAGTATATGCATGTATTTTTCAAACCAAGTTCAGAAACATCAATATTTGCAAAACGGAACTACTCTTTAACATCTCCAATTCCTCAGAAGTTTTGCTAACAAAGGAAAACTACCTGTTCATCTTAAAAACTGAAGCTCCAAACTAAAGAAACTATTTTAAATCAAGTAAGTCACTTGCAATGAAGTGTCTGAAATCCAAACTTAACACTACCACGTGAAGAAAAACAGAACAAGTTCATTTGATACTATGAAGAATATTTTCATTACAGATTTTGGCTTCAGACTCAGTTGTCCAGCAATACATAGATCACCAAAACTGTCCTGTTACTCACCAGCATCTGGCATGCAGTTGCTTTTTCTTCAAGGCCTGCAGTTTTAATTCCAAAACTTTGCTGATCTCCTAGGTTTACAAACTCCCAACCATCATCATCACTCATATTCTCCATATCTTGTGCTGTTATACAGAGGAGGGGGGAAAAAAAAAAAATAAAATCTAAAAGTGCTACAAAATAATTTATTTCAGTATTTTTTCAAGCAAAACATTATCTCTTAAACCTACTGTCTAAAAGAGCTACTTCAGGTTTAATGGATGCAGTCTTCATTAAAGGTCCCATGACAACAGGAAGGTACTGCTGAAATTCCTTTCCAAGAATTTTACACATTCTGGCCCATGCTGAGATCATGTAAGAAATCTATAAAAGAGAAGACAGTCAGAATTTTCATGTCTCACATTTTATTTTAATGCATACTTAAAAGGAAAACATAGAGGAAGAACATTATACAATAGGACTTTTTTTAAAGAATTTGTCAGCAGTGCATAAAACTTACTTCAAAGAGAACAACTCATCCAATATGCAATCCATATAAAAATGAACCTTCAAAAGACCTGTCCCAAGTCTTTATTTGTAACAACGCATTGACAGTACCTCTGATCAAAGTTGCTATACATGCAAAAATGTGACAGTATAAGATGTACTTGTAATGCAATCACTACTGTCTTGAAAAGTAAATTTTTTTCTGAAATGAATAACTTTCTGAATTTAAATGATACTACTGAGCCATATTGCTGGAAATAGCAGAGAGAAAAAAGAAGAGTGCAGTACTGTGTTTTCAGAGGAGTATTTGTTTTCAGATGTGCAAGTCAAAATAGCTCTCCACTTGTTAGAACAGCTGTCTAACAAGTCTCGTTGAACCATTTATAGGAAGGTGACAGCAAGGGAATAGGTCATTCAATGCCAAAAAAAGTAGGTACCAGTAGACAAAGAACAATTACCCACACGCTGAAATTTCTTCAGCAAATATAGGTCCTGGAAGTCTCATTTCCTAAGCACACTTCTATGAAAGATTCTAAGGCCATCTTAGGGCAATCAATCTCAATTTTTTTAAGACATGCTGAACAATTAATCTGCAGGTGTAATTACATGGGGGGGAGGGAGGAGCCAGAAACGTCACATGTACAAAGAATGTTTTTAATACTAACCAACAAGCTACGCTCTACAAAGACACAATTTTACCATACCTGGGGATCATCATCTTCTAGATCACTGAAGTCTGTTTGTGTCTTCAATAACAGCTGCATTACATCTGATGCATCCTGCATAAACTAGATATAGGAAAACAATATGTTTTTAAAGGCAAATTAAAGGGTACTTTTCAGAGATTTAAATGCTCGCTTGAATTGTTTGGTGTTAAGTCCAACACACTATCAGGACTAAAGCTAAAGCTGGAAATAGACTGAAATGCAGATAAAAGTGAAAACACAAGTTCTTTTTCTGGAAGCATCACCATATCATTCTTGCCTTAAGCTTCACTGTACCTCTGTTCATATACTTGAAAGCAGAGAACTATTTAAATAAAACACTACATAAATAAATACTAATACAAAAAACATCTGATAATTCTAACTTTCCCAGATATCCTCCTTACTATTTTGACTCCTTTATGGAATTGGGATAAAAGCTGACAGCATGAGCTACTTACTCATGAGCTAATAACGTTTTAGGTCACATCAGATGCCCCAATGATGTTACACCTACCCTCTTTTCACTCCCCATGTTCCCAGTAGTCCTTCAAGAATAATTTTTTAAACATTAGTTATGTTTAAAATCTGTTTAATATTTAGTTGCATGTAAGTTTACTGGCAGTCCTTTTAAGTCAAAGGAAAGGGCTGGTAATTTTGCAGGGGGCTATTAGTATTTTCATACAGCGTACATAACATTATTTTACTTTGAAGTGCGATTTTCTGTTTTCTTCACTCAATAAAATGAAAATCTGTAAACCATAATGTGAACATGTTATCAGAACATCACTTAGGCTTTTATATAGTCCTTCAGAGCTGTTTCCTGGTACTTTTACAGAGACATGTTTTAACCAACTTATCAAAAAAAACCAACCTGCCAAATACATCAAGCCTCATGACAAATAAGAACTTCAAGTTCTATTACAAGCACATTTAAACTTTTTCAGGCATTCACATATGTCCTAGTTTCAGCTGGGATAGAGTTAACTGTCTTCCTAGTAGCTGGTAGGGTGCTATGTTTTGAGTTCAGTATGAGAAGAATGTTGATAACACACTGATGTTTTCAGTTGTTGCTAAATAGTGTTTAGACTCATGTCAAGGATTTTTCAGCTTCTCATGCCCAGCCAGCGAGAAAGCTGGAGGGGCACAAGAAGTTGGCACAGGACACAGCCAGGGCACCTGACCCAAACTGGCCAACAGGGTATTCCATACCGTGGGACGTCCCATCCAGTATAGGAACTGGGAAGTGGGGGCGGGGAATCGCCGCTCGGGGACTAGCTGGGTGCCGGTCGGCGGGTGGTGAGCAATTGCACTGCGCATCATTTGTACATTCCAATCCTTTCATTATTGCTGTTGTCATTTTATTAGTGTTATCATTATCATTATTAGTTTCTTCTTTTCTGTTCTATTAAACCGTTCTTATCTCAACGCGTGGGTTTTGCTTCTTTTTCCTGATTTTCTCCCCCATGCCACTGGGTGGGGGGGGAGTGAGTGAGCGGCTGCGTGGTGCTTAGTTGCTGGCTGGAGTTAAACCACGACAACATACAAAAAATATTCTAAGTTTCCTTTGAATTACATACATTTTACCTGTCATTATGACACTGCCTAAATGAGATGTTCCAGTATTTCTCTTAAGGTGAAAAAAACTAAACGAAGAAAAAAAGCTTGCTTTCAACATTGTTCAGTGTGACAAGAATAACTTAAGCGATAATATTTTTGTAAAATTCTATTGTGAATTTGTGAATCTAAACAGCAAGACAGTCACCTCAGAAATGAAAACAGGAAGACAAGCATAGAAATCAGCAACAACATGACTATATGTTTAACAAGTGAATATATTAATTCAGTGTTAACATGGCAAAACACAAAGGCATTTTAAAGTATTTAGACCATTAGATAAGATCTAAGCTTACCTTTTCTTTACCAACAGCAAGACCAATTAGGCTGATGCATTCAATAGTCTTTCCTCGTAGAAGTCTTAGTTCCTTCTGAACAGCATTCTCAACAATGTGTTTTAAAGAGGGCATAAATAAATCATAGTAGGGAACAAACTTCTCCTCTGCTGTATCTGCAACTGATGCAATTGAAGTCACAACTTGCTCCAAAACTAGCTTAGTGCCTTTCTGTATCAACTTGGAAAGAGGAAGAATAAAGTGTTACATTTCTAAAGCACATCTCTTAGTTAAAACCATGTCAAATGTAAAAATCTGCTCTTGTATGTATCCTAATTCTTGTCAGTTTAGACCAACATCAGCAGATATGTATACTGGCTTATTTCAGAGGTCTTAGTTCAGCTATACTTATTCTGCGTATGTGACAAGGTTACCCTCCATGAAACAATTTGTTCGGTATATTATACCTCTTGTAATTTTATCACCATAGTGGAATGAAGATGCTTCACTAGATTATCCAAATATGGAATAAGAAGTGACTTGGGACAATCTTCAGTGAAGTTTATGAGTGCTGCAGCTGCATGGGCTTGAACACGCTGGTTGCCTTGATCCTCCATGGTTTGCAGAAGAGCTGCTATCACCTGAAAAAGATATGTTTATTTTCAGAAGAACAAGTTTCTGAAGGGGATATTGTTCTACCACTTTTTGTTTGGTTGGTTTGGTAGTATTCTACTACTTGCCTTCTCATGAAATTTCTTTTGAAAACCAGGTGCGAAGTCAGTTGCCATTTGTCCGATAGCATTACAAGCGGCGTATCTTACTCTTGGATGCTGAAAAAGTATTTCCCTCAGAGAGTTAACAAGTAGTCATGATGGCAGAAATGAAAACATTTTGAAATAATTAATAGAATTATACTCACAGGATCCTGAAGGAACAGCAAAACAAAATTAACTATCTCATTTAAAATTCCCTCCATCTGTTGGTGGCAACCTTCTCCAATGGCTGAGAGCGCCATCAAGCCAGCATGCCTGTATTTCCAGTCAGCTACAGAAGAGTAAAAATGAAAATAAATGTTATTAATCTTGGAAACTAAAAAGCATCACAAAGACAAATCACCTTTCTGGGGGTGTCAGGAGGAGGAAGAGTGAAGAACAGAAGGAAGGGAAATTGATGCATCTGCTTGATTTGTTAAATACTTTTCACTTTTCCTCATACGTAATTCCAGACGTGCACAAAAATTTGAGTGTCTAATCCAGGCCAAGTTCAGACCTAGAAAAAAAGAATTCTGAACTGCTGACACAAATATGTACATAGTACTAATACCTGGGAACTGTATTTTAATTAAATGAGCTAACCAGGGAAACATCAGGACAGTATTTCTTTTTCCCTCTCCCCCATCTTTTTTTTTTTTTTTTTTTTTTTATGGTATCAGAACAGCCTATACCTTCTTCTTTAGGTCAGAATGGGAAAAAGGTCCAGCGAGTCAAACAGTATCTAAATTTAAAACAAATAAATAATCAGTACTAAACTTTTCAGCAGTCTCCCCAAGACTGCTTAAGAACAGTAACACTCCCTTTAGGGATGTACGGCTTTCCCCACCTCCAAGTCCTATTAGCCTATTCTCAGGCTAGTGGGTATTGTTGAAATGGATCTTTCATGCCCCTCTCCTTTTTCTTTAGGCATGGGAAACATATACAAAACTCCAATTTCTTTTATTTTGTTGGTTTTTTTGTTGTTTTTTTTTACAAAATCTTTCTCTGTGCTAGAAACCATGGGGATTACAGAAAAGAAAACCAGAAGAACAAACAGGTTTATCAAACAACCTGTGGGAAAGGCATGTAACAGAACTTCTTTCCCAAAAGGATGCAAGATTTCATTATTGCTGGTAATGTATTATAAATTCCTGGAATGAAGACCACCACAGTTCAGAGCACTGGAATCCTGACACTCGAGCTTCTGTTTGATCGGGATGAGATGAAATATCATCTTGAAAGAAGGTACAGTGAAGACACAGTTTATTTTATGCTATTTAAGTTCATTGGATATTCCTAGTTAAGCCTGCACCTCTTGTTAGTCTCACTGTATCACTATTAGCATGCATTCCAGACTTGAAGTTAACGATACTCCAAAATGAAATGCAATCATGTTTGGACCATCTGGCTAACCAATCCAAACCCAGAAGTTTTAAATTATTATTTCAGTAAACATTTGTGAGAAAAGCAGTGAAGATAAGAGAAGGGGAAGTCTGATTTCTGAGAGTATCGATGATGTTTTAATCCCAATGTCTTCATCTTTCCTTCCAACTCTCCACCAGTGAGAGCCTCTGAATCAAACAATATCTATTACATTTCTCTTTTCCAAAGAGTACTAATGGTTATGGAAAGCCCTGACCTAGCAGAAAGCAAGCATCAGGCATCAACTGCATGACCTCTCCCCTTCCAGGAGTCAGGTCGTACAGCCATTAGACTCCACACCCTTCTGTGGATACTACAAAATTAGGCATTTGCTAGCCTTGAAGCTATTAACAATCGAAGAGTCAGGTTAATCCATTTCCTTAATAAAAATTTCTTTACAAAAAAAACCTTCATTCCAAACAGACCTTATAAGTGTTCACACTCTGCAGCTGGTACCTTGAGTAGCCCTATGTTCCGTATCCAATATGGGAACAGTCTTTTTTGGACTTAGTTTTAAATCATGAAGGCAGGAAAAGTATCCAGAACTTTTGCATTATCTTTTACTTCAAAGGCTCAAAGCATAGGTCAAGTGAAAGCACATGCAACAAATGCACAATATTTTTTTGAATGAATGCCTGAGCAAGCATCACAGGTATTTTCAGCGGAAAAGCAGCATACAAAGCAACTGATAAGAATATATGGAACTAAAATTTCACTTAAATGCAACACTTCTGAGGAAGCAAAAAAAATTGAGCTATAGAATAACAGGGGGCAGTTTAGGCACACTTAAGGTACTGTGAGGCACTGTATAGGGATTTAGAGAGAATGTTCAAAAGTAAAAAAAGAAGTCTTCCCTTATTTATATTTAATTCACAAACTGTGAGTTTTAAAAAAAATGTACTGTTTTGTTTTTGACATCTCTGTTCAGCTGTCCATGTTCCAGAAAAATGTTGTAATGTAACTGCATATAAGTTTAATAAATCACAGTCTAAGAAGAGGTATAAACTTCCAAGTTCACAGCATTTACAGTTTTTGCTGCTGAAATCAAAAGTGGAAGTGTATAAAAATATATCAAGTAGCTAAACATGAAGATTTAAGAGGTATCAAAGTTCCTGGAAAGGACAGAATTGTGAAAAAAAAGAAAATGCAGTTACTTACGATTCTGAAGCATTTGCATTATGTGTTCTTTAATCATAGGTAAAACAAGTTTTCCTCCAAGGCCACATGCCATCCTGTCCAGTGCACTCTCACCAGCAACTGCATTGCTAAATATCAGTTACAGAAATATCAGTGGTTTGATATTGACAATAAAACAAACAGTCCAACAGGGCACAGAAGTGCCTTTTCCTGCAGTTCTAGTCTTCAAACTTTTGCTATCTGAATACACACGAGCCTCCATAAGTAAATAAAGCATACCCAAACCTAAAAGCACACACACAGCAGTCACAAAATAATTATTTACCTCCCCATCTAAACATTGTTTGTAGCCCACTGATTAAGTCTAGTACCAAAGAAACTTGGGCCTTACTAGCACTGAAGGTATGGACTGAACTTCGCAACAATTACATGTACCTAGAAAGCTGAAACTAAATTTGCAATGAATTAAGCAATAATACTGGCCATCATCTTTTTGTCATGAGAACATAAACCAGTTCAGACTTGCTATGAATCAGGTGAAGCAGCAGAATTCAAGCTTTGGCACAGAAAAGACCTTTCTTGCATGGCTACAGTACCAGTACTTTAGTAGCATGTTCTCTTGCCAATGACTCAGGCAGAAAACATCCAGTCCAGGTGAGGAATTTGTGACTCTCAGCCAGTTCCAGAACTGAGAATAGCCAAATATTATCTGTGTAAAGTGACTTGTTCCACCCAATAGAATTATTCCCTACAGAAAAGCAAGCAAGTTTCCAGGACACAGATAACTACTGTACGGTCTGGGTATAACTAGCACTGTAATAACTCAAGGTTATTACAGTCCATCCTAGACACCCATGCTGATGGAAAAGCTGAGTAATGGTTCAGAAAGGGATGAATCTCCCTCTTCTTTCAAGTATCAGTCAGCTGGGTCAGAAATAGAGATCTTCAAACTATTATGCCTGAATCCCCAAGTCTCATTACAAACCATAAACAGTCTAGAAACTCACATGAACAAAGGTGTTTGCGCAATGGTATTGACAATATTTTATTTGTTCTTCAGATTAGTCATGTTCAAATAAACAGACACATCACCAGGAGGACAACAGAGCATGGGCACACAGGTTTAGATTGGAGCACACTCACTGAAGTTAATGGCAGCTTTCGTCTGAAATTACGTTCTTTGAGCTGTTTCCTCCCACCATTAATTCATACATCCAATTTGAGGAAATACAGATAGTCTGAGAAAAATGAACACACACCTCCCTGCAATGTTTGCAAGGCTTTTGCCAGGAAAAGAGGAAGTTGGATTAACCTTTTCCTCCTTCAGAATTTCACTGCTCTATGAAGTCAGAGCAACAAAAAATGGAAATGCTGAAATATTCCCTGCTGCTTTTGTGTAGGCTGACTCACATCCCCCTTAGTCAGATCCGAACACACCCTAACTAGGCTACAGCCTGATGATCATTAGCCTGTTTCTTGGACTGCACAGAAATTCCAGTCTTCTTAAGAAGCTACAAACACTCAAGCACCAGAAGAAGTTAGCATGCGCATCAGCTAATGAACAACTCACCACAAAGGTGAACTTCAGTGGTGGGAAACACATAGTAACATGAATGAACCTGCTAAAAGAAAAAACTAACCCCCCCCACACAATCACCAGAGACTAGCTGATGTCCAGTATTTTGTGTCTAAGCCTCAAGCTCTATTACTTCGAGAGCCAAAGGAGCTAGGTTTCTCCTTTAGACTAAGGTTGCCAAGCATAACTTATTTTCTGATCTTTGCTCACTCTCCTTGCAACTTGTAACAAAAAAAGGCAGCTAACTTGTGTTTAGAAGAACAAAGTTACTCTGCTGACAATAAAGAGAAATTGGCACGCCTCAAGCGGATGATTCAGAGTACTTATTAAGCTGCCTAAAGCAGGCCATCTGAATAAACTTCCACACCCTGAAAGGCTTGATGAGGATTTGAACTTTAATATTCTATTTCCCCTTGAAATTTAGCTGAATGAAAAAGATTCAAATACTTGACAAACCTGAATGCAGTAGCGTCTGACAGTTCTACCTGTATGGCAAAATTTCAAAGTTGAGGAAATGAAACAGGTTAAAAGGGTCTGGTCTACCATGCAAGAAGGGGAAGAAAGGACAGTTTACTTTCAATTCCATAATCAAGGGGAACAAAAAAAAGTATTCCAAGTGAAGCAGAGATTGAACGGGTTCTTCTATAAACTCCTATGCATCGGTTTTGCAACTGTCTTTACATGCCTGATATCTAGTAGAAGTCGCTATACAGTTCAGTGGTAAATCAACATCTCTTCTATTGCCTATCTTCCTATGAAGATCTCAAGAGTGTTCTGTGACAAATTGCTTTGAAACACTAATTACATCTGAGTTTTGAAGGAGATGCCAGATGTGGCAAAAAGTGTCTAGACTGGTAAAGGAACATCTTTAGAGAAGTATGGAGACAGCTATCTCCTTCGTATATTTCTGCTTTCTTCTACTGCTTTCTAACTGTATCTGTACAAGAGCAGATGTAACAGGATGCTGTAGACAAACCACTGTCATTCCAGTGAAAAGTTGGAGCAAGCTACAAAGCATGCAGGAATAAGTAAATCAGAAAGACTGAACATCTTTAGTAGATCCTTCTTGCCTAAGACACAAGAAGACAGGCTTCTGCTAGCCACACAAAGGGTTTTAAATTAATAGCAAAATCCTAATATTCGTGAGCTAGATGAAATCCAACAAGGAATTCCACTATGCATTCTGATGTACTTTCAAAGGTAGGCAGCTTTTTTCTTTAACACCACCTTTTCAAGGGCATTGATACAGAAAAATATGAAGAGATTGGTTGTAGATGATTAAACAGGTCAGTATCCTTCAGCTTCGGTTCCAGCTAACTTCAGGATAAGCTCTCAATTTAAAGGGTTAGGAAGCACTGACTTCTGAACTAGGTAACATAAATGACAGAAGAAACAAAGTTTAAAATGTTAAAACAGTGCAAAACAACAGACAAGAGGACAAGCAACTTGTAGAAGTAAATTACAGCAATACATGAATACTGAAAGAATCTACTTACTTGCTCAACAGTACCTAAATAACCTATATATAAACTGTCTGAAAGCAGTCATATATACTGCTCATGAGCGAGGGAACAAAATTAGAAGAATTATTTGGGTAAAGTAATGCACTGCAGTCATTTGCATCCTGCACTTAAAATTTGCCTGCAGCCACACAGTCTCGATAATATATTGGAACAAATAGTTTCATAATTACCTGTCAAAATCATCATCTTCAAGCTCATCTGCATTTGCCCAATCTTCATCTTCTTCCAAGTCAACCATCATTGCTAACATTTGAGGAACTGAAAAACGTAAGTTTTAAACTCAGGTTGCTTTCTTAAAATAGATTCTCAAATAACAAGCATAAAATTTAAGTTCTCTCCTTTAAAAAAAAAAAAAAAAAAATCACTGGAGAAAAATAACTTTTCTTCCAGTAGCAGATAGCCAAGTCTGTCAAACTGCATCAGCCAATAATTCAGAATAGATTTTTAGAGAAGTATTTTCAGAACATTCAAATAGAAAGCAAAAAAAAGTTGAGCGTATTCCTTACCAAGACTCATAGGGCAATGCAAGATTTTTTTTAATCATGAAGACTGTAAAAAGTAAATTCCTTAATAAAGTCTAAGTTCCTTGAAAGAGTTAAAAATAGTATTATATGCTTTAAGAACTCAGATATATTTCATTCATTTTGCTGAAACTCTGACATCATCCTTTGAACATTTACTGATGAAAGAGACTATATTCATTATGGAAGAATAAAACTCAACTCTTAGTTTTACTAACATGGTAAATTTTGTTAACTGTATGTACAGTGGTCACTTAGCGTAAAGCTTTACTTTTACAATAAGGTTAAGAACTTGAGGTTTTTCCCCACTTAATGTAAATTTTTGGTTTGTATCATGAAAATATCTTGCACATAATAATCCACCAGTTTTCTACTTCTACCTCTGTAGATTGATTCTGTCTGCTCTTCTCAGTACAAATCTTTATAGAGGCTATTACACAATCTTTATCATAACGTTTAACTACTATGCAATAAGCAACACCTGTTCTTCTGAGTGGTTCTCACAGGAGGAAGGAGTGCAATGGTTTGTCTGTTGTAAGCTTGCCTGTTCCTGTGCACTTCAGAAGCCCAAGGGGTGAAAAGTATACCTTGCACTTTCAGAGCAAAGCAAGGTGCTCTTATATATTCTTTACTTTGTATTACACTAACCGCTCAGAGCGGTCGTTTGAATTCAACATCATTTATGCAAAAAAGCTTCACTTCGCCCTGGAAACAAAAGTTTTCACTCAAATACTCAACTTTTGAGCTTTAAGAATCTTTTTGGGACAGGCTACTACACAACTTGAAGACAGGCATCATAGTTAACTGTCCTTTACAGCAACCTACCTCAAAAACTAATAGGCATACAGTAGCCCATGCTGCTGATGAGATTTACTGCAACTGATTAGGTATAGTGCAATTGGTGAATTTTATAATATACTTACACTACTGTGATCTACATTAGAGGCACAACCCTAAGCAAACTCACCTCACCATACATCTGGACAGATGAGAAACTTCTCATCAACTGATGACAGAAGAAAATATTGCTCACTGACAGCGTTGTGGGGCAAGTATCAAGAAAAGATCAAATTATGGATTAATTTACTTGATGTGGCTACATACCTTCAGCCAGAGATTATATCGTGGCTGCAAAAACCTTCAGAGAGCTTTTATATACATATCAAGATAACTTAATGGACACTATGAACTCTCCAGCATGATGCCCATGTCAGAATTCTATAGTCACTGAAAAGAATTTCCTCATAAAAAAGTATTATAGCCCAGAAGATTTTCAGACAGACACTCATAAGCACACACATGAAAATGATGTATTGTCACACCTCTGAAATACGGAAGTCAACCATCATCTGCCACAAATGCTACAAGGTTCCAAAAACTGATGTCATAGTGTTCGTTGCTACTAACAAGAAAGACTGAGAACAAACTATCAACCAAAGCTGTCTAGCCATCATTATATCTAGAACCTGCAAGAGCTTGTAAACATGTTGTTTCTTCGGATGTTTAATATGAATGCGGTTGCCAGTAAGTACAGTTTCACAAAGAATTTTTTTTAAATGTAGAGTTGTGCATTAAAGTTTCAACATTGTCCCAACAAGTCCTCAAAATTTAATTATTGCCAATATATAGACTGTTTACAAACAAGTTAAGGATGTGCCTGCTAAGCCTGCTTCTTGTCAGAGCATGCCATGACTCTCCATTTTCTGGAGACTGAGCAAAACTACAGCCAAAGATAGGCTGCAGCTCTAATTTCTAGAAGAGCAATAAAACACTCTGCTATCTTGAATACTGAGCTCAGGCAGGGAAGTCTGAACCCAAATGGAATTCCTGAACAGATAACTGGTACACAGGACTTACTCCTAAATCAGCATCATGTTCAGTAAAACCAGCATAAGATGACAGTTTTGCCTAAGGCCCAGTTCTAGTTGTGAGGATCAAGTGATCTAGCAACTTTTTAGTTGAATGAAAACAGAAAGCCTTTTAAACTAAGGCACAAAACCAAGAAAAAAGCAATCCTTTTTGGCTACCTTTTTACCATTCTCTGAACATAACTGCTTTACTAGCTCTGCAAAATAAATGTCTTTCACCTTGCTGATTCACTAATATTAAGAGCAATTTTACAATAGGTTGCAAACCAAAGGCATTTCATTCCCACATGGTGCCTTATCTTAATACAGTATCTTAATACAAATATTTCATTCCTGAACAGCAACTAGCAAACCAAAGTAATACATTCTAAAGAGATATGAGGTACTTCTCCACTATGCTGCCTGACCAGATAAGAAGCTTGTAATGATTTGGGAGACAGCAAGTGTCAAGCGTTAATATTCCCAACAAGCTACAGGATAGAATGAAAACACAGCATTCTAAACATTTTCAAATTTCAAAATATATTCTGAAAGAATCTGTTCTTTAAAGAATATTCTACAAGTAAACAAAACCTCTGGTCAATAGTTTAAACACTTAAGCCAACCAGATCCTGTTTACAACATTTTCCACAAATTTCACGATTATTTTAGTGACGTGTATATATGCAAATTTCCCTAGCCCAAGCACATAAGTCAAAAAAAGTTGCCTTTTAACTTGTCTTTATACAAGTTCCAGAAAACAAGCAAGAATCTAGACAAATACAAGTGTGACAGGGAAGGAAACAAATCCTTCCAAAAAGCAGGCTACACTGCTGTGTCAGTGCCATGATCTACTCGCAAAAAGGGTTTAAAAGGCAGAGAAATACCAGTGTACAGCATTGCTGCTGGGGCTGTCCAGAAGACGGTTATTTTTAGTATCTCAAATAATAATGCATGATTGAAAAAGTGTGTCTCCAAAGAAGTAACAATCTGCATGTTAAATAGACTAATTAGACTATCTCTAAGTATTTATATAAGCATTTGATTTTTAATTCACAGCTTTAACTCAATACCAAAGCTCAACATGCATGCTGAATTCCTTCAGTCTTCAGTTGCCAGCACCACAGAGTTTCTGGCCTACATACCAAACTTCAAACGTAGAACTTCAGAACTAAATGCTTTTTTTTTTTTTTTTTTTTTTTTTTACAGTACAAATTTCCAAAACCAGCAGAAAAGCATTAAAGTAGTATTTTCCTTGGAAACACGTAATGAAGAGTCTACTGTGTTTTTATTCAAATTGCTGGTGGCTGCATAAGCACAGATTAATTTATGAAGAGCCATAATAAGAAGGGGTTTTCTCCGTAAGAAAATTCAATTCAGTGTCACCTGAAGTTATCAGCACCAGCAAATTTTGAGTCAGACATGGTTTTGCCACTGACCACCTGCAAAGTCAGTTTAACACTGTAAAGGAAGACAAATTGTTTCAACAAAGAAAATGAGTCAAATACTTACTGGCTTGTGCAACAATATTTGTATGCCTCCTCAGCATAGCAGCAGCAGTTTCTGACAAGGTCACAATTACTTCAAGCGCCAACTGACGCTGCATGTTACTGAGACTGGCATCCGCACACAACTACAATCCAGAAGAGTGGTTTGAATGGTTAGAACAGAAGTTTTCAGGTGGAAAGAGAGATTTTTTGAAAAAAATTCCTAGCTTTACCTTCAGACTTAGTTGCAACGTAGGTTCTAAATGTGGTCGTAAATACTTGGGAACAGAATCTGCAATTTCTACAAGGGATTTCAGAACAGAATCATCGTTTTGGTAGCAGGAATCATTGACAGCCTATAAAGAGATAAGATAAAGATAAGATTAAATAAAAACAAACAATACTATGAATGGGACCACTGTTATAGAAGAAATTTGATTAACTGTATTCTTGTTTCTCTGAATAGTCTCGTTTAGCATGAGCGGCTTCACATTAGTAGCTAAAGTAGTTGAAGCCTTAGGCTGCAAGAACTGACCAAGTAAACTTTTTGATAAAACTAATGTTAGCTGAATCCGGCAGATACGGGCGGAATGAAGATAAGGACCAAGGAGGCAATTCCAAGAGAATGAAGTTACTTCAGAAGAAGGCCAGCCCAGCAACAATGAAAACCAGCAAGAAATCAAGAGACCACCGACCAGAATTAAGCGATAGGACTTGGGGATTGGGTGATGGGTGGTATGCGTATAATTGAGAGGCGTCAGTTGGGGTAGGGGTCCCTCTCTGGAGGCACCCAGCTCAAGCTGTAACCTGAGAACTAATAAAAGACTAATTGGAAGCCTTCACTGGGACTTTACATTTTCAGTGGGATCCTAGGGTTGGACCCTGCTACGGTGGCTAGCGTGCATAAATCCATAACAACTACAAAGAGATAATATGTGGGGTCCAAAACTACAAGTAAGTTATGGTTCACAATGTTATGTGCCATCAATTTTGACCATTATTAGTTTAAATCTAACACAGTAGACAGACACACTCAGAAAGAATTAAGGTCACACATTAGAGGTGCCAACATGCAAAAACACACACTATGTTTTGACAAGCACAGCTAACTTCAAAATCCATTTTAAATAAAGAAAAACTCCTCAAAGTAACTCTGCCCAAGGGAAGAAAAATGAGCCTAACTCCTTTTTTTCCCTTGTCACATGAGAACAGCTTTGAATAGCTTACGCTTACAAACACCAGGAATCTCAAGATTAAATAATGTATTTTTTTCCAGACAGCTCTGGAGAGCCACTGAATCAAAGCAGAACTTTCAGCCTTCAGTTACAGGACACAGGAAAGAGAAAAAGAAATCAAGCTTTTTGGAAGTATCTTTCCTAACCCATAGCTACATTCTGAAAAGTAATTTAAAACTTACTTTTAACTGATCAGGTTAATACTTTAGTACCAAAAGAGCACACAGTTATTCCATGGTGTTAAAACTCTTCTAGAAGTAGGACACAAAAACCCAAACCTCCAAAGAAAAAAGTCTTTAAACATACTTTCGGGGTTTTGAAAGGAATTTTCATTAGCAAAGTATCTGATGTCTTCCTAATGTAGATACTTTTTTTAAAGTGAATAGTTAGGTGGTTTTTTTAATACTTAAGTCTAGAAATCCAACACTTTTGATAATGCCACTCAAACAGCCCACACTTTCAACACAGAAGCAGCATCTTCTAGTATCAGAAATGTTCGGGGGTAAAAAAAAAAAAAATCTATCTTGGTTAAGGCCTTTTGGACTAATAGTTACCATTTGTCCTCTGATTCTGGCAAAGGATAATGTAATATTTACTGGAAGTTTCTGTAAAACTCTGTATTTTATACCCATTGCAACTTTGACAGTTTTTTAAAGCAAGACTAGGTTTCTGAAGAAGTTCAAAGTGCACAGTGAGCCCTAAAAGGCAGAGGCATTTTTCTGTAGTATCAAACACCAACAACCACAGAAGTCAGTTGAAGTTCCAGCTGCTTTTACCTCCACTGCAAGATAAATCTCTTGGATATAAGTTTCAACTATTAGTTCTGAAAGTTCAACTTCCAGCATCACCATTATAGATATTGCACTAAAAGGACTGAATTGCTAAGTCAGAATTTTATTTTTAGCTTTTTTACCACGCCAATATTTCAACAAAATGAACTTCAACAGCAACAAAAAAAGCATCCAACTGTCTCCAAAGGTCACTCACGACTATTCTAACACATCCCATCTCCTATTTATAAACTCAGATCTTCATATCCATCTTGTGTTACCACAGCCAGAAAATCTAGTCGTCCTCGCAGTAAGTACTTTAAAAAGACAGATTTCATGGCATAGTTCTGTGCTCTATATTTGCAAAATAAAGCTTGAAAATGCAAGCCAAGTGCATGTGTTTTTACAGCCTGAAATAGTAGCATTGAAACTTATATCACACAAAGTGGGCTATTAGTCTGAAGTCTAAAAACAGCATACTATTTAATTGCCAAACATCAAGACGAATGGCATGCCCACCCCAAATCCTGCCTCACTCCCACTCTTATGGTACTCAGTAGCCAAGGTCCTCTCAGCCAGTTACAATTTTTGAACAATACAATTGCTATTGCTGAAGTCACAGACAGGGACTAACCACCAAATAGTGACCTCAATATCAAAATACTTATCTTGTACACACTAGAGCCCATTTTCAAATTCAGTTGATTTTAATGAATTCCTCTCAATTTCCATTTAAGATCAAACGGAATTCCATCAGTTGCAGAAGCCAATAAACTTGGCACAATTTTTCTTCAGCTTGCCACAAAGTACACACATACAAGGTTTATAGCTTTTACTGTCAACAGGAACTTGCTATACTGACTGTAGCAAGAAGTCAGTCTTTAACCTAAATTTAGCCTAATTTAAAATCACCAAAAGTTCACTACCACTTATCACAGGTACTTAGTTATTTCCACTTTTTCTTGATATAGAAAGGGAACTGTACTGTCATCCTTCAGAGCTCAAACCATTTCTATCTCTGGTTTTGTTTACAATAGGCGTCCCCCCAGAAGTAAACAACCTTATATTAGAATTCCAACTTTTGCTCAAATTTATCCATCCTAAAAGAGATCTAAACTAGCCTCAGAAATTATATGAATCTTAAAAAGGCATTTTGTTTGCAAGTTCCTAATTTATCAAACAATTAAGATAATTTGTCCAGACTGTTGTTCTTACTCTGACAATCTTTGTTCAGAATAATTCTACGCTCTCCTCTAAACTGAAGAGATACAGGATATCATGGGTCAATGAATTTCCCAATTACTGATTACTTGAAATCTCAGAGTAGCCCATATCTAAAGTATATTTCAATAGCATGGTTAATTAAAAAGCTGTATGATTTTTCAGTTAAATACAAAGAATTTCAACTCATTCGTCTAGGTAACACTATATAAATCAATCAGCGTTGAACTATTTTCCTTAAAATCCTGTCAGTTAGCTTGTGCTTACAAAATTCCTTATCAGTTTCCACTGTATCTTGCTGGTGACTGATGTCAGGCTAACTAAGATATAGTTAATCCAGGTCTCAGCAAAAATTCATATGCTATACAAATTTGCAGACCAATAATTTATGTTCGGATACAGTCACTACAGACAGTAATGGCACATTAAGTGTTACTTGTGTGGTTTCTTACCTGCAAGATTCCAGGCAGCAAGTCTGCAAAATGTTTAAGAAGGGGAAGATTGTGCTCATTAGCAAGCACAAATGCAGCTGCAGCTCTAGCAGACAGAGTCTTGATCTAGAAGACAGGCAAGATTGGAGAAAGAAATATGAAGAACTGGTAATGAAACATGCCTTTGTTTTCTTTTAACATTAGGCCTATTAAGAGACTACATTTTATATTACCAATTCCCTTTTACATTTCCCAATAGATATAGCAATTAGTTTTTAACATGGGATTTTACATCTTACTTCAAATTAAGGTAAAGCACTAATGAAGATCTCCAGCATCTATGCCCTCCATGACACAAAAAAAGTTTATCATATTACAAGGTGGCAAGTATTCCCTAGTCTTGTTTTTGTTTGGTTTTTGTTTCGGTGTTTTGGGTTGGTTTTTTTTTTAAAGAAAGAAAAAAGAAAAAAACCCTATTGTTTTCAACTTCCATCCCAATTTCAAATGTGTATGCAAGTGTCAAAGTCCCATTTTTCAAAAAGCACGATCTAAGAGTTTAAAACATGGTTCTTTAAAGGCATGACTTGTGGTACTTTAGAAAATGTTACTCAGTTGACTTTCAAAGGTCAGAAAAAGTAATCCATGGGGGAAGCAGCAAACTGAACCCATATACCACAGCAGGGTTTGCTATCCTTGCCCAGCATTTTCCACAAGAGAAACATTTTCAAAGTACAATTCTCTGCACAAATCAATGTATCTGGAGTCTTCCAGAAAAGCAAGGCTTGTTAACACGCCCTTACAGCAAAGCATGCACAAACAGTTCAAGGAGCTGCCACATATTGAGTTTTGAGACGTACTGTGTACAAATACTGTGTGTCCTAGTTTCAGCTGGGATAGAGTTAACTGTCTTCCTAGTAGCTGGTAGGGTGCTATGTTTTGAGTTCAGTATGTGAAGAATGTTGATAACACTGATGTTTTCGGTTGTTGCTAAATAGTGTTTACACTAATGTCAAGGATTTTTCAGCTTCTCATGCCCAGCCAGCGAGAAAGCTGGAGGGGCACAAGGAGTTGGCACAGGACACAGCCAGGGCACCTGACCCAAACTGGCCAACAGGGTATTCCATACCATGGGACGTCCCATCCAGTATAGGAACTGGGAAGTGGGGCCGGGGATTCGCCGCTGGGGACTAGCTGGGTGCCGGTCAGCGGGTGGTGAGCAATTGCCCTGCGCATCATTTGTACATTCCAATCCTTTCATTATTGCTGTTTCTTATTAGTTTCTTCTTTTCTGTTCTATTAAACTGTTCTTATCTCAACGCGTGGGTTTTGCTTCTTTTTCCCGATTTTCTCCCCCATCCCACTGGGTGGGGGGAGCGAGTGAGCGGCTGCGTGGTGCTTAGTTGCTGGCTGGGGTTAAACCACGACACTATGTATCTATGCTGTTAAACACAAAGGCCAGAAAGAGAGCTTAACAAGGAGTTTCTGCCCCTTCATGCTGTTGGGCAAAACCCCTGGCTCTGTTCTGGGCCACTACAACTAGGTTTCTCCAAGCATAACTACTAGTGAAGAGGCTGGGCCTAAGCAGTACAGATATGAGCCAGCTAGTCAGCTTTAGGACCATGAAAAGGTTTGACCCTTCTGTTTTGCAGCAGGCATAGTCAAAACTCCAGATGTACATCAGGTTCAGGTAATGCAATTCTCTGGTTGGAATCTATGGTTTAACCTTTCTGTTCGAGACTACTACACAAAGTTTCTATGCTCAGGACATATTAAACAAACAAACAAACAAGAACATAAAGGTCTTACTGATGGATGCTCTTGATCTTGCATACACTGAACCAGCATTCTCTTAATGACCTCCAAATAGTGTTGCTGCTGATTCCCAAAAATCCCAGGAAAATTCCTAAGGATAAGAAAAGAAAAAATGTTAATAAAATTTTACACAGTTTAACCTTAACTATTATTTTAAACATATCCATTGTTTAAGCTACAGATTGTAACTGTACATGTAAGAGTTAAGTAAACCACAATACAACAGAATAAATGAAATATATATGATTGCTTGTTAATTAAGTTGTGACAATTTTTCTTACATTTTTTCAGACATGATTTGGCTAACCTGCAAAAATGTAGCAAACTCTGAAAGCTTACCAGAAAATATGTAGAGCAGCCTCACGCAGTCCCACGTTCTGAGAGCTGACAGAGTCAAACAAGAATTTCAGAACTTCTGGCCACTGGTTGTTGCCATCTTCGTCTAGATTAAATGCAACAAATTTTTAGGTTAAGCAAACTTAAGAGTGGTTAGATCTCAATTGTGCAGGGCAACCAGTCATCACTACTAAAATTAATTTCAAAAAACCTGATCTGGAGATGTGTCACAGTGTAAAATATGGCTGAAGTGTTAAATCTAAAGGCATTCAGGAACAGAAGATGATCTCTATTTACTGCTGTATAGCAGCACTCAACTGATGCAGATGTTCAGCATAACATTCTTGAGAATTTAAACAAAATCGGATTTCTAAACCTTAATAAAATCTCACCTGAACTCAAGCAATTTAAAAAGCAGAGTTAAGGAATCTTATTTTTATCTGACCAAGGATAATGTAAACAAATACTATGTTTTATTTTAAACCATGAAATCAGTACATCATGTGCAAACATCTGCACAAGACTAGAGAACAAGAGATAAAAATACAACTACTATCAATACATAAATATTTTACCACAACATCAGCTTATATAAAGTACCTATTAAGTTCCTGGCCAATTCAGCAACAATGTCACAGATTTTTTTCCTCATACTGGACTGCGTTTCCAACTGAATAATCAACAGCAATCCACTTTTGATAGAGGTCTGATCATCAGGTGAAAGAGCTGGATAAACTTCTTCAAAAGCAGAAGACAAAAGACGTCGTAGAAGAACAGCTGCCATTTGTCTAGCCTATTGAACAAGAAAGTAAGTATGTTAAAGTGTTTTGATATGATAATCACGCTCTTAGGAGGAAAGACGACTGACATCATGCTTCCAAACGATGTTTTCACTGTGTAGACTTGTCTGGTGAATGGAATACCTCTCAAGCAACAGATGACAATTATGATAGTAAGTAAAAACATAGTAAAGAAACATCAGCTTACAACCATGTTTCTGACAATTACAGCTCTTCAAAGAAATAAACATGAAACCCACTGAGGTATTCAGTTTTTTTCTAGAGCTGAACCTTGGACATATTTTGTGGCAAGTTAAGGACTTCGTTCCATTATTGAAAGATGTTTAAAGCATGTCTTCTTTCTATTTTAAATGGCCCGCTGAGGTAATTATAATCCAGATAGGTGTTTTTTGAATAACAAGTAACTTAATGGGACAACTTTGTCAGACAATTAACCTGTAAACCCTCCTTCACTTTCTCAAAGAACAAAACTTCTAAAGATTCAGGAACCCGGAGTTAGATTTTGGCAAATAAAACTCTACTCTGAACAAAAAAAACCCAAAACAAACCCAAAGCTTTCAGCCTTTTGCAGACCTATGATGAAATGTTTTTCTTTAAATTTGAATTTGAGCATAAGAACTGCAATACCACATATTACAATCTTCTATGGTTCCTGCTTGCATGCAGCAATTCTACAACAGTATCGTTTACATATCTTTATTTATTTACAATTATCCAAGAACTAGAAGCAAAAAACCTGGCTGAGTAATTAAAAACGAATAGAGCAACACAGGCAGTAAAGGCAAGAAGACACATGAAGCACTCTGAATAACTTAATAAATAGGATGTTCACTAACCAGTGTTTCTAGGAGGACAAACAGTAATTAAAAAAACACCCCCCAAACTTCTGAAGTTTAACATGTGTAACAGAACCTTACACATGTTAAATCCTCACAAAAAAGCAATCCAATGCAACATACACCCAATTTTTTCCCTAAGATACTCTTATTTAATGTGTACTTGAATGAAAAACAGTTTCACTTATAACAGCCTTTGGAACTCAAAAATGTTCCGTGAACAGGAGAACTAACAAAGTCCAATTTCCAAAAGATCTCTCAACTGTACTGCTACAGCGTAACCTATAGATGAGAAACACAAACCACTGCAAAGTGGTCAACTTCTAAGGTACCCTGTAAAAATCAGGTATTGCTAGAATATCACCCAAGATACTATTACTGTTATGTTCTGCAGTCTCCAGACTCACTGTGCCTTTTTCCAGTCTACCCAGCCCTCTTCAATACAGCTAAAGAGCAGTGCACACAAAGTGTCTCCACACTAGCAGAAGGGAAGGACTAGAATTGGACCTTACTCTAGATAATTCCTTATTCTCCTCCTCCTCAACAGCTCCAATGTGGACCAAAGCCACCACGTATGTAGGATTAGTAGATATTCCCTAGTAGATCTAAGGAAGACAGAAGGTGAATAAAGCAGGTAACAGTGCCCACCCATACTGTAGCTCCCATCATAAGCCAAGGTTCTCTAGCAATAGGTCGTCACATGGGAAACATGAGTTAGGAAGGAAAAAGATTCTTTCCCCACTGCCTCTGGGAATCCCACTACCAATGTGTCCAAAAACTTCAATGGCACCACAATATAATGGTATCTTTCCTTCTCCCACCCTTAGAAGCACCAATATTGTGAAAGATTAAAATTCTCCTCATTAGTATGGTGAACTCACATAGGAGTAGCCTTGACTGGGGAGCAAGTTTGCTGGGACTAAACAAGGCACATACTCTGATGCAATGTCTTCCCTTACTCAGGGCATCATGTTTCTCTGCATATTCTCTGACATCTGATAATGACTGAACTCACATTATATGCGTTCCTTTCCTGAAGTAATAATAATAGGTGGCCAGATAGGGAACAGAGCTTGTTTTCATAAAGCATGTAGTCTCAAAGATAAGAATTTCCACCTCTGAAGAATTTAATTTTAAAATATTAGAAGAATGATAAACACAGACTGATTGCAAACTAAAAACACAAGTAACAAGGCATACAGAAAGACACAAGATCAGCACTACATGAATTAGCTCCTGGTTATTGTTACTAGCTTAGAAAAAAATTCCCAAATTCCCTAAAGCAAATTCAAATGTTTGAAGGAGTGACAAAGAAGCAATTAACTTCTAATAATAAATGGCATATTTTCCTCAGCAGATATCCACCTATATATGAAAATTACCATTGTCAATTTAATTATGACGAACATGGCTAGATTAAGGGCAGCTCTGGGGCTGTTTCTCCTGCTTTAAGGAAGTACGTATTTTTCACACACACTAAAGGCGCTTTTATATTTAAGTGTTACAAGATATGTACCCAAACAAGCATTTTAAAATCCTGCAACTTAGCGGCTACAGCTTTTAACAAGAACAGGAACAATATAAAGTGTATATCCCCAAAAAACTTCCATCTACCAATGAAGCATAAAAAAGCAGAACTCTCTCCTAGCATTGGATTCTTCTGCATGTCTAAATTACTGAGGTGCTCACATACAATTGGAATGTCAAAGGTATTAACATAAAAAGTAGTTCATAATACTCAAATTTCAACACTACTTCTTATTAATAGAATTTACAGTGTTTTAAAAATGTTCTAGGATTTTATAGATGATGGAACAAAGGCACAAGAAGAAAACCAACTTGCTGAGCAGGGCAGCAGAAGAATTATTAACAGAAATCTGGGATACCATGTTCTCCAGTGGCATTCAAAGTATCCAGGTAATCCCAAACATTTTGTAAGAAAAAGACTGACCATCTTGTGTAGCACAGTCACAGTGGTTTTTACTTTTGTTTTACTGTTCCTTTTAAGTCCTCAAGGAGGAAAACATGCATGGATGGAAGCAATCAATATTTAGGACACAGTCCAAAGATGGACTTGCACAACCTCATTCAGGGATCTGGCCCCATGTGGAATTCAAAGCGCTCAGTGCCTAAGGTCCGCATACAACTCCAAGGCAGAACTGTGGTGTATCAGAAGTCCACGGGCTGCCTGCCTTCCCCTCCAAATGCTGAACAGGAAGCTGCCCACAGCAGTAGTTTTCAGGCTAAGAAATGCAACCCCTTCATGTGACAATATGGAGAGGGAAGGGAAAGGTCAGAGCCCTCTAAGAGGGCTGCGAGTACAGCAGAAACACAGTTTTACACAGCATTTGTTATTGTATTTCACAGGCCTTGAAATTAGTCAACTGTAAATTAGGACACAATTGAAAATGCCAATCTAGAGTTAACCAGGAAGAAAACAAATGCAGGAGAAAATGCAGAGCTTCTGTTCCTCTCTGAGATTTAGGTGGTAAATCAAAACTGCAAAGGAACAGCCTCTTAACACCTGAGACACATCCTGAGAATAAAATCACCAAATAAACTGTGAATATATACCACCTTTCTGTTCAACCCTTTAAAATGCAGTTGCGTAGGAAGAAGTAGAGTCCTAACTTCATAACAGGGAGACTTAACGTTCAGAAAGTTGGAGACCGGGGTTCAAGCTCCTCCTCAGCCTGAGGGGTAAAAACTTGCACATCATCTGGCACAGAAGTGTTCTAACTGCTAAGTCAGATGCTTCCCTCCACTTCTGTGAACAGTGTTACTCTGCTATCAGGAAAGTATGAAATGAGAACAGAGGGAAAAGGTGATTATTTCCACAGTTTAGGCATTTGGTTAGGAGAAAACCTGCTATACAGTTAGTTTTTAAAAGAGTTATTTCTGATCTAGCTTAATGGTTTTTTCCATGTCAAATGCAAGGGGTCCTGGACGCAGGATCTGAATCACTGTTTCTCCATTTAAATGCCAAAACTACTAGGTTGCAGAGTCAGGATTCCTCCAACTGCTGTCCAAATAGTCCTACGAATCTTGTATTCTCTACAACACAGCAGCCCAGCTCCTGCAAACAGGATGGAGTATTTTCTTCAGCCTAGTTTTCCTGGTAGGTGGTAAAGCAATACAGAGGCTTCAGGATGAAGAGGGATCTGAACTCAGCTTTCCCGTAGCCTGGGCAAAGAATCTTTAAAGTTCTAAGGCTTCTTCCAGCAGCCTCTGTTCAGTGGTGCCGGTACTTTCAGTGCACTCAGAGGACACTTACCAGGCCCAAAGCCCTGTCCACTGGTGACATATACGCTATTCTGCCCAACATTTGGATCTACATAAAACATGCACAGACACAAAATGCCTAGCTGTTGATACCAGCACCACACTGAACACGCACAGAATGCTTCCCTGCGCGTTTATATGCAACATTTAGATCAAGCATGGGGATGACTTCACTTAGGCTCTAATTAGGCTACTATGTATTTGGATTTACAGGGAAGAGAGGTTGTGCACAGGTTTTATTAATCGGGATTTGTTCAGTCCACCACCTAATCTCTACTTAAGTTATGATCTAACATTTAAACCTTTCTTTGATTTATCCATTGGTGGAGTTAAATGACAAGTTATTGTACAAATGTTAACCTCTGATGTCTTTGGTAAGAGTAACTTCTGCAGATGAAAAGTTTGTTTGCACTTGAGTAAGCTGGAAGCCAAATTCCTTGGCCAGATTCTGAACAGTTTTAGACTGGGCTATTTCTTTAGCCAATGTAAAGGGAATAAAATCAGTAAATACATGGCACAAGTATTTATTTACACAAGCATCACTTCGTAGTTGTCAACTCGGACTTCTCAAATGTATTCAAAACAGAAGCATGTGCAATGCTGCTATGACTTCTAGGGCATAGTATTATCTGATTATTCTGATTATTATATATGATGTTCTCATGAAAAAGGGACAGCAGAAGATCTTATTTTTCATGGCAATTTAAATACAGGAGAGACTGCTCTACAGCTTTCTATCTTTTGAAACTTCTCAGAGGGGCAGGAGGGAAAACTACACAGCTCTTATGCAACCAGTTGCTAGAGTAATATTGAAGGATTCTGTCAGAAGAACACTGCTTTGTACGTAGATAAGCATCGGTATTAGTAAGCTGATACTTACTGAGCATTAGAAAGCACAAATAGCATCTACCTCTAAATTGAATACAATCTACCAGAAGAGATCATTATCCAGAAACAACACACTTATACTCTCCTTATAATAGTGTTCAGAAATTCTACATGCTACATCCTTTCATTGTTCAGTAAAACTCTATATTTGGGGAAAAAAAAAAAAAAAAAAGTCAAATGTTTTTACTTTAAGTGACACTTAAGTTTGTAATATCTTGAAAGCTTAGTAGTTCTTCACTCTGCGTAACCAAGTGAATAATAGTTTTACCAATAAGTACTATACCTGATTGCTGAAGTGTGCCAGCCTTTACAAAACTAAGGAATAACTAAAAGGCACTCTTACTGTATGCCCACAGAATAACTTTATATAGTGCTTAGACTGTCTCCATTCATTCTATAACACTGCTAGATGCCTTAATGAGCATATCCTCCCCAAACAGGACAAAATACAAAAGCCATCTGAATAAAACACGCAAAACAACTGCTACATTATCTCCCTCCAATTTTGATTTGAGAAGCACAAGAAGTTTCAGATGATACATAAGTTTAACACATTTAGGCACAGGACCTATGGAAAATGGAAAGCATTTCTCAGCTGTAACCTGAATGAACATCACAGTATATATTAGTTACACATTTTCAGGAAAGAACCCCATCATTAAGCAAAACACACAACCAGAAAACAATGGAGGTCTAAGCAGTCACTTATGAAAGACTACTTTTGAAACTAAATATGCTACATCAAAAAGTCTCAGCTAGTGAACTTGACATGCAACAAACTAGATGAGTGGTCCCTCTACAAATGTGCATGCAGTAAATTAAGATTCAGTTAATGCCCCACTTGTTCATTTATCCCAAAATGACCAGCACTGATTTCTTGCCCCCCTTCTCCAAGTTCCCTTGAAAATCTGCAGAATTCAAAGATTATTGAGACGTACCTCCTCAGCAGCAGCAGTATTCCTGATTGCTTGTAGGAGGAATGTGATCTTAGATTGACCTGGAATATTCTCATATGTCTCCTGCATAAAAAGGGATACAGCTTATTGTAAACAATTACTAGAAAGCATGTGTTAAGCATTAATATGAATTGACTTTCCTTTTAAAATAACTTCATTACCGATCCAATTAATAGAAAATAACATAGCAAAAACCCTAAACCTATCAAAATAAAAATTTCTGACCTATTTTAAAATCATGGGTGAAGTCTTAGTTACCTAATCAGACCTGCCCTATTAGAATGATCTACATATGCATTACTGGCCACTTAAGAGATGAGTTAAGAAATAACATAAACAGAACACATATCCTCCTGGAAATACAATATATACGGAACACGTACCCTCTTGGGAATCCATCATAGCTTCTATCACATCAAAGGATTAAGAACTTTGGAAGCCTGAGACTGAACTATGACCAACAGGTTAATAACCACTGACAAATGTGTAGTCCAAAAATTTGTTCTGTTCTTTTTCTGAACCTTTTTACAGCCTTTACAATGTCAAGTGGCAGTCACACATCTCAACTACATGTTTTGAATAAGTACTTTTCATTTTGAAACTTCTGCCTGAATTTCAGAAAGAGAGACTATTTAGTCTCCTCCTTAGGGAAACCCTCTTAATAAAACGGGAAGTTTAATGAGAAGTTCAGTTACGTTGTCTTACACACTTCTGGCATGCAGTTCATTCACTATGTTTTTTTAAACTAGATTGTTACGTAGAAGCTAGAGTGAGCACACAACAGAATAGCTTTTGCTATCTAGAACATCGTATACATGAGCATTTTAAAACTATAAATGCTTGTTTCTAATATACCAAACCTATGTAGGTAGGGGCAGGGGAATTAAAAGCTGAAGAGCAACCACTTAAACATTCAGAAATAGTTCCTACACTTACTAACTCCGAAAGAGTTATTTTTCATGGACACAATCTTGAAGATAAATTACTCCACCCTTTCCAAATATTCACTATGCCATCCTGAACTCAAGGAACAAGCCTACTATACAAAGCCCAGGTTCGTTTCAATCAGTGCCCTGCCTGCCTACTTCCCATTCTTACCATTGCAGCAGCTCCTTCTAATATTCTAGTAAATTTACACACCTTGACAGTATACCTGCTATTTTCAATAAAGTAGTTTCCCCATCACACATTTAATATTAGACATCATCTTCCTCCACTTTCTGTACCTGCCTCCTAGTAGGCCTCATTCACTGAGTCAATTCTTACTTCATATTCTCTCTAGTTGCTGCTATATGCTCACAGTCAATGAGACTCCGAATCCCCAATGAATCCCTGCATTTAATCTAATCATTTCATGGAGTCTGCAAAATTAAATGAGGTTTAGGGTCAGAATAGAAAGTCTTCTCAGATTAACCATTTCCACAAGTGTATATATTTATATTGCACTATTATCTACAACTATAAAGACAAATACAGAAACAAGAAGGTTGCCTAAACACAGGCCCAGCATGGACCTGAAGCTATGCTTTCATGGACAGCTGAAGCACTGTAAAAGCTGGCTTCCCTCATGCCAATTCTGATAATAATGAAATTCTATTTTGAGTTGTTTAAACTCACTAGAAATGGCAGCAACCTATCCAGTTGTCCACTGACATTATTTTGTCACTTCAGTAAACTGGATTCACAGGATGCTAAAGAGCACCAGGGGCAAGGCAGGCAAAAGGAACATATGGCCAAAGCCAGAACCTTCCCCCGGTGCTAGTGTGTGGAACCAGCAACATAGTCCTCCATCTTACTACCACCCTTGGCTACACCCTAACTATGTACCTGGATCCTGCTACATCTTCACAGCATTCCTTTAGTTCATGATTAGTTCCCCAACTACCTTACCCAGAGGTACAATTTTCTCACGCAGCTTGACTAACTTCCAGAATACACGCAAGCAAATACCTATTATCAACACTTAGTACTCGTGTTCTTCCAAACCTGAGAAATATATTTTTGAAAAGAGCATAAAATCACCAAAAGAAAGTAAAGAAAAGTTTCTCTATCAGAATACAAACACACAAATAAGAGAAAGACAGGCTTTTATAGTCAACAGATAAAATGAATGAACCAGGTTTCAGCAAACTGGTCAGAATAAGTTATGAGCGTGCTAGCACACACATAGATCCATACACATAAATACTTGAATAAAAATAGGTTTTAGGTGATTAGACTTTCCTCCCCTAGACTTTCCTCCCCCGCCTTCTGTTTTTTTACAGCTTTCACTACACCCCCACCCAAACAGGGTATGACTGACTCTACATCTCTATCAAGTCTAGTCTTCAATATAGCATCTCTCATCCTAATTTCAATGGCCAGACCTATTAGAAATAACCCAAGTCTGTCTTCTTCAGTTCCCAGTCTATCCATTTCTCATTCTCACTGGTTTTCACTGGACACAAATGAAAACCTGCTATTCAATTTACCTGCACTTATGTGAATCCCTATAGTATTCAGTATTGCCTTCCAACAGTATGTACACCTTAAAAAACTGATTGGACTATGCAGATGTTTAAGATCAAATATGAGTCCTGTATGATTTTAGCAAGCAGATATTCTAAAGGCTATGCAATACTTTCATCTGAAGAAATCTTACTTCAAGAAACAAACGCAAAAAAAAAAAAAAGTCAATCTAGCTATCTCTGTAGAGAGGCAGATTTGTGTTTCTAGGTACAAGTTCACTAACCCACCATGAAGAAGACCGAGCTGGGTTCTTCACAGCCGTGCATGGTAGAAGAATGAGAGACAACGGGCATAAATTGAAAAAAGGAGGTTCAGACTGGACAGAGGTTCAGACCTCTTTGCTCTAATGAGGACAGTCAAGCAGGAGCATGTTGCTCAGAGAGCCTGTGCAGTCTCCGCTCTTGGAAGTTTTCAAGACTCAACGGGACAAAGCCCTGAGTGACCTGGTCTGACCTGACAGCTGACACTGCTTTGAGCAGGAGACTGCACTACAGACCTCCTGAGGACCCTTCCACTCTGAATAATCCTGAACCATAAAAATACTTGCAATACAGGTTGGAAATATGCAGAAACCAATGCCAGATTCAGCGCAGGTAAAGAAGTAAAAGTTATACTACTCGCTTGTATTTATATACGAAACAAATGGACTCGAAAAGCTTGGTAATCTATCGCATAATTAAGGTTTCTTATTCTGATTGACCATGGTGCCTATGTATCTATGAAGATTAAAAAAACTCCAACTCGGTTCCGAGCAAGATTCTGACAGAATATGCCAGTTGTAAGAATCTAAGTTTCAGGCTTTTTTTTTCCAAGAATGTTTTATTTCACAGGCATTATGACACAGCTGTCCAGTAAATTTGCTTTGTTACAATTTTAATAAAGTTCAAAAAGTTACGAGAAATGTTCTTGTGTTACATGCAGGCAGTTGAGAAGAGAAAGAAATCCAGCTCCCAGGGAAAGGCCTCCATTCCAGTTCTATGTTCAGGAATGTGGGAATAATTCTTGCTGCTTCTCTAGAAAGCGTTTGCAGTAATCAATACTGAACTTTGCTAACTTTCTAAAAATGCATGCCTCCCCTCCTTCTCATCCCCAAATTACATTTTGGGAATTTTCACTGCAGCATCAGTAACAATAATACTTTTTATTCTTCGCCAAACAATGCGCTGAACTCTGCTGACCACTGAAGTGATGAGAGCGATAAAAGACCCGATGCAGCCATGCAGTGGGAATTCATGCTAAACCTAGACGCTAGTATTTAATTCAATGGGAGAGATTCCCCACTAGGCTTGACAATGGAGTCTTAAGCATGACAGAGAGAAAGAATTAATGTGGCTTAGCCATCACAAAGAATTTTAGCTGAAATAACACATCCGAAAAGTTTTTGCTGATAGCAGAGAAACTCAGTATATTGAAAATGCTTCTTTTAGGAAAATATTTCTTAGCTGACGAGCCACTTGAATAGGCGGCCCGTTCCGAAGTTAAAAACCAAACTACAGTGTGGCAGCACGAGAGGACCTCGGCGGGCCGGGTGGGTGTCTGCGGCCCCGCTCCTGCCCCAGCGCGGGCGGCACGGCCCCTCTGCCAGAGCCGCTTCGGGAGCGCAGGGACGAGGACACAAGTGCACGATCACGCCCCTCCGAGCTCCGTACCCACGGAGGGCAGACATTCCCCCCCCCCCCCCCCTCCCCGTTCCCCAGCCAGCGAGCACCGGCCCCGCCGCCGCCGCCTCGGCCTCCTCTCCCCTCCCCTCCGGAGCCGGGGCCGCGCTCCGTCACGCCGGCCAGCCCGGGCGGAGCCAGCCCAGGCCCCGTCTCGCCGCGGGCAACGGCGAGAAACAGACCCCGGGGGTGTGTGTGTGTGTGTGGGGGGGGGGGGGGGGTCCACACCGGCCCCGGCGGGCGCGGGTGGCGGAGCGAGCGGACACGAGGCGGACACGCAGGGCCGCCGGGGCGGGGCGGGAGCGAGACCCCTCGCGCCCCCTCAGGCGCAGGGGCCAACGGCCGGAGCGGCCCCCCCCCCCACCCCCGCCTCACCGGGGAGAACGGTCCCGACCGCCCACCCGCGGAGGGCCGGCGCCGCGACGTGGGGGGGGAGAAGGCCCCGGCCGCCCCGGCAGCAGCTGGGTGCCGCTGCTCACACGTGGGGCTCGGCCGAGCTCCGCCGCCGCCTCCCTGCCCTCCCTCACCCTCACCCCCCCCCCCCCCCCCCCGCCCCGGGAAGGTCCGGGAGGTCTGACAGGCCGGCTTGGCGCCCAGGGTCCGGGGCGAGGCGGACCCGTTACCTCGGCCTGCTTGCGGACCGCATTGTCTGGGCTGAGCAGGTTGCCCAGGAGAAGGTAGAACTGCTGCTGCTCCTGCTCCGCCGTCGCCGCCATTGCTGCGAAAGGGAAAGAGAGCGAGGCCGGCCGGGCGGGGACAGGGAGGCGGGGAGGGGGAAAGCCGGCCTCGCCGCCAGCGGAGGGAGAGGGGGCGGAGCCACAGCCACAGCCGCCGTCGCCGCGCTCTGCTCCCGGCTCCCCCCTGGGGCCGGCCGCGCCAGCCGCCCTCTCGAACGCTCCAATTGGTCTGCGGCGGACGGGACCTCGCCTTCGATTGGCCTGCCTTCTCTGTGACGTTCCGGCGACTCGGGGCGAGGCGGGGAGGGCGACTGAAACAACCGTCCCCGAACTGGGGATTTGTCTCCTCTTCTCTCATTGGTGCGGCCTCCGGGCCGGAGGCGGGAGGCGGAGGCGGGGAGACGCCCCGGAGGGCAAATCATTGGCGGGCGGCTCTGACAATCTCGCCGGTGATCGGTCAGAGGCGGGGCGGGGCGGGGAGGGAAGGGCAGCGGCGGGACGCCGAGCTGGGGCAGGGCGGTGGGGGAGGGTGAGGAGAAGGAAAGCGCGGGAGATTGCAAGGCGTGTCCCTCTGCTGTTCGGTGACGCCATGCGGCCGCCCCGCCCCCTGCCCTCCCGTCCTTTCCCCCCTCAGGGCGGCGGTGGGGGACACAGAGGTGTCCGTCAGCCCCAACCGGCGGAGGGCTGAGCCGGTGTGTTCCCTCACAGGGCGGGCGAAGACGCCGAGGGCAGTGACTGTGCCAGGCCTGGGCTGCTGAGCGGCAGTTTGCTGAGGGGAGTGTGTGGGGCGGGGGGGTAACAGTGGTCGTGGGTTCATAAACCCTTCAGCGCCCGGCTGGCTGGTGGAATAGGTGGGCGATAAGGGTTGTCGCCGGTACGTGTAGGGGTCTAGGGGCCTGAAGGCGTGGGATCCAGCACGTCAGCCTGCCTTGGGTACCTTTATGTGGGTCCTCGTCTAGTTCTGCTTCAAATGAGCCCAGCATCCCTCGCGCACCCCCACGCGTATTTTCACGTTCGGGCGATTGGGTCAAAGCTATGCCGGTTCTCGGACAACGGTCAACAGTACGCTACGTTCGCGAAACCCAAGTCTGGGGTTGAATAAAAGGTAATTCGTATTCCCTGCGCTCACGGGGAGTATCAGGTTCGTAACGTGCGTGGCGGGAGGCTTCGAGCGTCGCCCCGCTCGCTGGTGGAGGGCTTGCAGCCTCGGGGTGCGCTAGCGGAGCTGTTTGGGGTTCGGCCGTGAGGCGGTGGCTGGCCGAACCTGGAACGGTCTGGGCAGGCGTTGCAGCTGGGCTGTGCCAGCCAGCAGCTGTGCAGCGCTTTAAAAGCAAGAGGGAGCAGCCAGTGAGGCGGTGGGAAAAAGACAGAAATGTCTTCTTGACTGAATTAAGAAAGAGTTGCGGGTAGAACTAGAGAACGATTTTAAGCTGACTGAACGCTCAGAAGGACCAAAAGTGAAGATGAATTACGAAAGCCAGCATGCTTTCTCGTGTGAAGTGCTCTTCTGTAAATGTCCTCAGAACCCAACTATGTGGATTAGGTGTTTACAGCTCCTCACAGGTTCTAGAGGGCCTTTTGGGTGTGATCTTGAAATAAGCACAATTTTCCTGCCTTCCTGTCACCTGTGGTTTGTATGAACTTTAGTAACATTGCTGTCTGCTTTCTATGCGTAAACGAATAAATGTATTTGCTTTCATCTTAACTTGTCTTAGTGGTGATTTCACTATCAATCTGTAGTAGGACTGTTAGCTAAAGAATGTGGTAGCTGATAGGGCTTGGGGAGAGAATGTAAACTGCAGGATGTGGAAGATTGTTTTCTCGCCCATGCTGGTTTTTCCATCTGTAGATGCAGGGAGTGGGTTGTTACATAAAAACTGTCTAGTTGTGTTTGAGAAACAGCTAGGCAAATGAAATCAGTAATTTGCCTAAGACCTAAAAAACAGTTGCCAAATCGTCTTTGGAGTACCAGTGTTTAAACTCAGTCAGTTAGAGCTCCCTTGGAAGGGTAAGGCATGAACAACCTAATGCAATTTGTTAGAGCAAGGCTAGCAAGGGAGTCTCTCTATGTCTGTGAGTGTGTTTCCGTTCCTGTGTGTAGAATGATCATTAAACTCGGGTTTAGTGCTCTAGCAATGCATTTGAATACATTTCGCCCTGGTACTCAAAGTGTAGAAGGAAGCATCTGCACTGGGTTGAGAAGGACCTGCTGGTAAACCCAGCAGATCAATGCTGTTCCACTTCAAATCCTAACAGAGTTTGGTGAAAGCAGATTGAAAACTTCACTTAGGTAAAAAGTAGCTGAGATATTGGAAGGAGTCCAAAGGAATTAAAAATGCTGCTAATGCAATGTCATCAGAGTGTCTGCCACGGCAGGTGCTTGTTCTCACCTGGGACAGGTTTGAAGCCAAAGTGTGGGAAGCAGCCAGAAACTATGCTGAAGGAGCAGGTATCAGCACCAAAGATGGTTTGAACAAGTACCTGAGGAGAGCTCAAACAGGTACAGCCACAAAGCAGTCAGCAGCAAGGTTGGTGTTGCTGGACACCACGCAACTTCTGCAGTCTGTCTCAATGAAAAAAAAAAGTACAAAGTACTGAAAACTGTTCCACATGCTTTGAAATAAAGGAAGGTGTTCATTAAATAGCAGAAATCAGAAGGACTACCTTGACCTCTTCTAACAGTCTAGACCCAAGAAGTGTGTTGAACTAGAGTTCATCCAAAGAAACTTTATTGACATTTTAAAACTCAGACAGACTGAGAAATTGAAAATTCAAGTCTTTGAAAAGCGGAAGCTTTATTGAAGTATTTATTAAACTTCACAACTCTGCTAACAAATGGATTATAAATAAAGGGAGAGCTGGGAAACGATTTTATTAGACCCAAGGAATGCTATAAGGTTTCTGCCAGAGTAATAGGAGATGTGGGGTAACAAACAAAATGAGGAAAGGTGTCTCAGACTCTTGTAAAATACTTTGACGCTGACTTACAGGTGGAGGGTTTGACATGTATGTATTACAACCTTCAGAAGCAAAGAATGAGATGAAGGGAGAGTAGAGAAAAGAAAGATAAGGAAAAGAAGATAAAGCAAAATAAATCCAAACCTAGTTACTAAGCATAGTAACAGACCAACTGTGTCCAGAGTCCTTAAGATGTCAGCTCTACCATATGAGATCTACCATATGTTTAAAGTGCCTGTTGATGGCCCGTATGGATTCCATATCCTCTATGCATCACAAAAATGCAGCCATGATAGCCTGAGGGGCCAGAGAAGAGTTTAAAAAGTGCATGAAGGCAGATTTCCAGCAAAAGTCAACAAAATGGAGCAAGTTGATGTCAGCGGCAAGCTGTGCTCTAGCAGGGGCTGGCCGAAGCTATCTTGGCAGAGCAAGCAGGACGCAGAATTGTTCTGGTCAAAAGGTGGGGTAAGGCAAAGAATTACAAGCCTGTCAGTGATGAGCATCAGTAGTGGACTACAGTTTTCACAAATCCTTTGTTCATCTCTTTCTTGTACTCGGAGCTCAGGAAGGGCATAGCGGTTGGTTCCCATGCCCAAAGCAGAGGGGGTGGGATGCCTGTTACTACAAAGGGTGCTGACAGAGATGCTGCTCTTTCAGTTCTACTCCCAGAAGCCCTGACCTGTGGCTTCCTGCTGGTTTTCTGTATTGGGAAGGCACAGCTGGGCTTGATGGAGGTGATACAACTGTGTCTAGCTAGGAGCTGAGAGGAGTGCTAGGGTGGTGAGCATGCTGGGAGTCTGGAGAATTGCCATCAACCACTAATGAGATCCAAAATTATTGGGCAGGAACTTTCTGAAGTCATTGGAATGGTTAATGAGCTTAATGACAAGACAGGAAAGCTTCACATGCAGGTTGTACGGCAGACCCTACACCCTACTGATTTGAAAAGGTACTGTATCTGTGAAGAAGCTTTGAACATTACGTAGTACTGGGAAGAGGCATTTCAGACTTCCCCCCCTGACAGATTTACTCACTGAAAGTCAAATATCCCTTAAGAGGACATCAGACTGAGGGAATTTTGCTCTGCCCAGAAAGCAGAACTCGTAGAGACTTCTCTGTATGTGTGGGAGTATTTTCTGAGAGACCAGGTATACCTGATAAAAGAGCTCATGCTAACCTTACCAGAGATCGCCAGACAGCAGAGAATGAAGTGTACTGGGCTGGGATAACCTATGGAGATAAGTGATTACTCGAACAGGGCTCTTCCCACTGGTCATTTTACTGAAGAGCGATAAAGTGGAAGAAGTCGGAGCCAAGGGTTTTGTGAGGATTACAGATAACATTACACTGAAGCTGTGCTTGCTCTATCATAAGACAAGGATAATTTACTGAACTGCCTAAGCAGTACCAAGTGCTACAGCCTGCCAAACTTCACTAAGCTGCCCATGCAAATCTCACTGGAAAAATAGTAGTTTGTATTTGTTATTCGGCCTTTGAGTTCAAGACAAGACCATGTGATTTTGTTAATTTAGGAGGCACCTTTCCGAGACTTATGAACCAAGTGTTTTTAGGACTGCATGATTTGATGTATTGACAACACAGAGGTTGGGAAGAATGCAAAAAACATGGGGTTCATTCATATTGAAAAAAATGGATAAAGTATGAAAATATAAATCAGTTTTAGTCAATAACAGCAAGAGGTGGTAGGGAGAGATGTAACTACTCTCTAAGAAACTAAGAGCCAGGGGATTAGCTTGTACCAAAAACCAAACACAAAATTGGTCATTCCTTTCTTAGACTTGAATTCAATATTACAGAATTCAGTTATTATTGAAGATTTATGTGGATGGCTTCAGTGGTATTGTTGCTTTTATTAGGGCAGTTTGTCAAAAGCATCCATCTGACAAGTTGGTCTGAACAGAGCCTTGTCACAGAGGCTTTGAGCAGGGTAAAGAAACTTTCTGACCCTCCCTGCATTAGCGTAGATTACAGTAAAATACTTGAATGACCTGCTAGTGCTTCAGATGCAGGTCTATGGATGATGCTTTTCTTGGCATGGAAAGGGAGCGTTGCTTTTAAAAGCAAGACATGAACATGAACAGAATTACTCGAAAATGAATACATTGCCATTGTGTGGGCTATTAGATGAAACACCATTTCCTCGATCACAAATTCAGGGTCCCCAGGGAATGAGTAGTAGTGAGATTTTTGTCAATGTCTCATAATATCCATGGTGAGTGTCCTTTATCCCTAGAGGGCAAAACTTGACAACCTTAAAATGAATTCAGTATGAAAGAATGTAATTTTGAAGGAGTGAATGTTGGCAGGTGTGATTACATATTTATTTCTTTGGCAAGCCTCTGTGCTCAAAGCATCTTGCTTGCCAGGCTGCGAGGGAATAGGCAGATTCACAACCATTTTCATACATTTCTATTAGTTACTCACTATCCTTTTTATTGTATAGCATATTTTGTAAGTACACAGAATGAAAGTAAAGCGATATTCTTTCTGAGGCAATGAGCAAGATACTGTGGAATACCTGCTGAGATCCTGCCAAAAATGTTGCTTTTCCTACAGAAAAAGTTGAAAGCTGCCTGCTGTATCAAGACAGTAGCTTAACTGTCTCCTTGCTGTCGGTTTGACATTTCATCAGGTATTATTCAGAAATAACGTAAAATCATGAAAACCACTGTGGAAATGCACTATTGCTATGTCTGGGTCAGCTTGCCAGAAGTCAAGATTCAGCTGTAGTTCCTGCTTCACCCAGAACTGATTCTGTCTTACTGTTGCACAACTTCATTTCTCCTTCCAGCTTCCCTATGCGTGGGAGAAAAGAGATTGCTAAATAGTCAAAATTGAACCCATTTTGCTATATTGATAGAAGAATAGACCTTTCAGCAGGACTCAAATTTGCAATTGTGCATTAGACAGAGCATTAATTTGTTTGGCATATTAGTTGGCTTATAATTGGGAAATCTATTGGAAGGAAGCATATTCTGAGAGCACATAATTACAACACTGTGTGTTTCCAGATTACTAAGATTTACATGCCCAAAACATGTGTTGAATGTCAAATTTCATTTACTGTATGGTTTATCTCATAAATCACTTGCTAATTTTTTGCATATAATACATTGTATTTGTCACACCTTTATAAAAGTTTAGCTACTGTTAACCTGTTTCAACACACTTCTGAAAGAACATTTTTAGATCATCAGATTAGAGAAGATGTTAATTGCAAATTTAAAAGGGCCAGTATTAATAAGAGATTAAGAAAACCATGAAAATGTGACTTACTGTAAAGAAACTATTAAATAATCCATATGGAAAAAAAAAGAAGACCTGAAATTCTATCAGTTAGTCATAATCTTTGGTAAGCAGATGGAAGGACATATGGACACAAGACAGGCAGAAAATTAGGTATGATTTGGTCAAGTGATAGAGTGGCGAAACCACCGATTTGGGTTGCTCTAACAGAAGCATGGCTTCCTGGAGTGGAGAGATGATCATTGCTGTGGAAGCATCGCCTCATGTGATCAGAGGAAAGTACCAAACACAAGTGCAGATTACAAGTTGTGTGTATGGCATTTCCATTCCCTTTGATGAAAATTGAATGTGCTTATCACAGGAAAGACTCTAACCTAGAATTAGGGGACTGGGAGGATGCATTTAAAAGGAAAAGCTAGAAGAGATAATCAGCAATTACCACGATAGATATTACAAACACAAATTACACTGTTGAGAGTTATATGAAGTATTACATATCTTTACACATGGGTTAAATTAAAGGAAAAAAAATCCTTTGGCTGTATTTTTGGAAAATTTCCCTTGAACTTCCTTGATCATATGAGGTCACATATGTAAGTAACTGTGCTGTAATGTTTAGTATTTTCCAAATCCCGAGTGCTTAGCTTTGTAAACTTAAATATTTTTCTAGACTATTATTAAAAAAAAAAAAAGTAAAAAACCTATCATATGAGAATAAGACAGAACATCATAAAGTTATGGTCTTCCCTCTGGCCTGGCTTTCCAGTGAGTGAGTATTTGAACCTGTCTCTCTATACTCTTCAGGTACTACAGATTGGTTCCAGCTGTTAACCTGGGCAAAACCGGCTCAGATGTGCTCTTGCAGAGCAAAAATCCAGCTCAACAGTGACCTATAGGATTCTCACTCTATTCAACATTTTTGAGAAATTGTCTGGAAAAAGTCATAACAAGTCTCTATTCAGAGTGTATGAATTGTGTCTTTTTTTGAAGGTTGGGCAATATTTTGAGTGTGCTGGGTTAAAATGGCTTTTTCCGGAGACAGTTTATGTCACGTAATTGCAATAAAAAAATTCCCCAGTGCAAATTTCAAGGCCTTCCAAGCAGGCATGTCTCAAAGAAAAACTTGTAAGCGTTTGTTAATGTGGGCAAACCAAAATACTGTCCTTTAGTCCCATTCTTGGAAATGCCTAACTGTTCTGCGTGAAATCAAAATAAAAGTGGTTGATACAAACATGGAAAATTTTTGTAAAGGTTGTAGAGTTCGATAAAATTGAAAAAGTAGTGGGGTACCAGCTGAGTTTGTACCATACTTTAATTACCTTTTCATTTATAAGATACGTAGTTGTGTCACCTCATATAATTCTGACATCTTCCAGCCATTAAATTCCATTCTTGCCTGTGGCTCCTGGGGTCTCTTAGACATAGAGTATGAAGTGGCATTGGTTCCACTCACTTGTTTTTCATTATTCCTTAGAAACTGAAAGTTGTTCCTGAAGAAGAATGAAGGTCAAATTGTTTAATTAAAAGAAGATTTGATTTTTTTTTTTTAAATAGGGATGGAGACCGAGAACAGTCTGCAAGACATATTGAACTCCGAAGAGTTTCAGTTTAATCTAGTTTAGATTTAATTTAGTTTTAATTGCCCTGAATACCAAACTTATCTGAGAAGTCTAGAAAGTACTTTATTTTTCTTCTTGTCTCTTTTAGCTTCCTAACATTACATTTCTCTAGCTCTCTTTCATCAAATCTCTCATAAGCTATCTGTAGTTCAGGTATCTGTATTCTTCATGCTCTCATTGAATTTATTTGTTCAGAGTCTGTGATTCTTTTTTTATGCCAAAGATAGAGCACAATATTTGTCACTTCAGTCAAACTGAAAAGATAATATCAGAATTTGAACAATATATCGTTGGATCATGCATGCTATTTGGGAAGAAATACACGGTATCTCTTCTCTCTATGCTAATGGTTGTTTCTGTCCTTTATAGTTTATAACAACTTCTCCTCCTCCAGATCTACCTGAAAACATTTTTTATTGTATTTTTTTAAGAAAAGCATTTCAAATATCTCTTTGTTGTGCCTTACACCATAATTAGCCTAAAATGTCAAGGTGCCAAGATGTTAGTTTGCATGTCAATTGCTTCTTACTAGTGTAGCAGAAAAAATCAAGCTCAGTTTCTAAAGCAACATGAATATGTTTTTAGTAGTATTCTCTTGTTATATGGCTCTAACATTTACATATTTTAATATAATATGTAAATAAGTGCAAATAGTACAAAGACTTTTTTTTTTTTTACCAATGCGTTGAAGGGCTGGGTGCCAGAAAATACATGTTGGACTTTTTTTCATATGGTTCAGTAAAACACAGTACCTTTTGCTTGCCTTCTTTCTGTGGGGGAGATTGAAAAGGATAATGCAAACCGTAAAAAACTCACACAATATCATCCATTGCAAGGGTTGGTGTGTCGATGGTGGTTTGCCGTGGAGGTTTTTTTGTAAGAAGAAGATGAAAGACAGACAGATGTTTGATGAAACAGTCAATGAAAAAGAATGATGCTTGGAACAGTTGATAAAACAACTGCCAAAGGGGCATGTCCTATTGATGGATGGTTTATCTCTTTCAAGTAAGCTATATTGCAGGTAATAAATACTGGCAAACAGTAATGGCTAACAAAAGGTTTAGAAATCACCATACCTCTGGTTAACCTTAACAGAGCAGTATTTGCTTGATTTTGACAGAATCTCATTATGGGTAAATAAAGATCTTTCAGGGAAGATCACATTTATCTAATGAAGGTTTTTTTGTGGGCCAGGGTATTTAAATTCTGATAGTTTTGGTAAATAAAGTCAAATTAATTTTTTTCCCAGAGCTTCTATTGTTCTTAAAATCCAACCATGGCAATGGTCAAATAAAATGATTGGAAAAAATTGGATGAACATGTTTTTGCTTTAAGATTAATGTAGCAAAATGGAATAAAAATTAACTGCAGGAAGGCATGATAAATTTGCAATAAAGACTCCTGCAGCATTTTTCCTGGGTTTTCTTTTTCCTCAGATTACCTTTTTTTTTCTTGCTGATACAAATACTTCAAAAACGTAGGGAGAGACACATTCTGTAGTTCTTAAAAATTCTCAAAGGAAATCAATGACACACTGGACCAGCAAAAAACTCTGCCCCAGAGTTTTCCCCTTAGGCATATAATGCAATACAAAGAGAAAATCTATGGAAGAAGTGGATGTGTGATGTTCTACCTCTGTGTTTTCTGTGCTTGTTATTTGGATGCTGGGCACATTTCAGTCACTGTTTTTGTCTGCTACGGTCCAAGTTTCAGGTCCTGGATGTGTTATAATTGTAGAAGTCTTCCTAGGCAACCCATGCCTAGCTTGGAAAGTAGGTTGTTTGGAAAAAGGGACAGGAACCATTTTCATGACTCTTGCTATATTTGGCCTCCTTTGGTGCCATAGTCATAAATAAATGTGCTTTCCTGGGGAGGATATAGTTCTGTTTTGGAAAATAACAACAAAGATCCGGAAGAAAAAATAATAATGAAGTAACATGGGAAAATTCAGTGGCGGGGGTGGCAGGTGAAAACTTTGAATTGTGTTGGGTTCCTCCCGTGAGTCCGAAGGCCCTCACTCCTGCCTTCTCCCCTGCATGCTTTGCTCCTATGTGGTAAGGCATGTCTCCTTATGCTGGGCGCCTCATCCTCTAATATCAAGCATCTGCCACATGCCCATCTGGAATTTCTATCAATGGGTGATGACAAAGCGTCTGAGATATTAAACTGGAGGCATTAGGGCAGATGCCTTTCTCCGGCCATTAAAAATAGAAGTTTGAGAGTGTCTTCCAACTTCTGATTTCCCATGACATGTCTGGGTCTGCTTCCCATTACAGAGAGGGTGCCAGTTTAGAAGGATTTTAAGCTGGACTCAGTATGGCAATTTTTGTTCTTAATGGGAAAATTTTTAACATAATGAGTCGGTTGTTTATCAGTTACAGAAGATATCACCTGGAGGGTTATCCTGAAGTTATTTCCCAGAAGGAAACACTCTTTCCCCAAAATAGATTATGAATTCAGGTAGACCTCTGCTTATCCTCAGTAACGTTAGGCAAGAAAGCAGCATGCTGACGGAACAGCATCCTGCTTAGCATGTAACGTTCTCCAGGCAACCGGTAGCTCTGCCTTGGTTATACTGAGTAGTGCTCCCGCATGTCTCAGAAGTCATTTACATGCTGCAGTGCAAGTGAGCTGCCTGGTAAAAGCATCTGCTTGTGAAGTGTATGTTTCAAGAACTTCTTAAATGGTTACATCTAGAAAAGTGTGAGGATCCAGCGAGGAGAAGATTATTTTCTTGCTAAATCAAGGACTGCAAGACTTTTGTGGCCAATAATAGTTCAATTTCCCAGGTAAAACACAGTTTAATTTCTGTGATAGCAGCAAGCAGCTTTGAAGACACGACAGGCAAGGTGTGGTTGCTTTGACTAAGAGCACACGTCTTGATGTTTTAGGCAAGAAAATGCTTGGCCGTGATTCATCTTGAGTATTAGCCCACTGAAAGAAATGTGCACAGCCTCTGGGACCACCACCCATCTGGATTCAGATGATCAGGGTCTGATGGCCATCAGCGTTGCCTCTCGCACACATGCAGCATATGCAGCAGGAGCAGCTTCCACGCTATGGCTTGGTTCATCTCTGCTTCTAGACATCTCAATGCCAAGGAAAGTTTTCTTTTGCTCTGTTCTGTTGTAAAAACCTCTTCTGCAAGACAAAAATGAAATGTGTATGTCCACAAAGTTCATGTTAATCTGTTTGCTCTGTTTATTCTAGTTTGGTTCTTGTCTACACTTATTTCATGGGTAAAAATATGATTTAAAGTGTTCTTTATACTATATCTCTGCTTATTGTCATAACTGGAATTCTCAAAGCGGCTAGTCACCAGAAGCACCTCTGTTCTGAATACTTTTTAAATAATAAGGCTTTGAAGCTTTTCTCTCCAGAGCTATTTCAAAATGTCAAGAGAAAAGTTATTCTATCGCTTTAGCTGTAGCAGTCACTATCTCAGATAAAATATATGGTTCTATTTCCCTGTCATTTGGATCATTTGATTGGATATATTTTGCAATTTTCCTTTTAATTGGAATTTCTGCTTTTCCTTCATGAGAATTATCGTGTGCCTCACCCCATAATTTCCAAACTAATGCGTATCAGTGTTTTATTGGCTGGTATTACGATATTGAAAATCCTTTGAATTCTTCCTTTAACCGTAGTTGAATCACCAGAGGCATTTCCTCTGAGTGCAAAAATGGAATTACTAACCAAACTGAGTAAAGTTTAAAAAACTTAAATGGTATTAAAAATTAATGATGTCTCACTGCATAAAAATCATACCCATAAATAAAGTATTTTAGCTGTTCATTAAGATTCTTTTCTTCTTTGCCTGCTGCTCGTTTGAAGCAGCTGAGAGTAAGTATCTGTGAGATGAAACACAGTTCAGGTTACTCTCAGCTGTTAAAAAAGGAAGATAGGTCAAATGAGAGGCAGCCGTCATCCCTCTGGAGATGACAGCCCCTGATCCTGCCCTTCGCCCCGATTAGACAGACCCAGCTGGGATAACTGTTGGGGAGTGATCTGGGATGTCGAAGCCTACGGGCTGGTGAAACGCCTAAAGCGTGCTTTCTGACTGCTTGGTGTTACATCTGTCATTTATATGGAGGCACTGCAAGTGCGAAATAAATGTTAAAAGTGAACTGGTCAGCTATGATAGCGCTTCCTAACTATTTAAAATATCGAATCACAAAACAATTCAGCTGGGAAGGGGTCTCTGAAGACCATCTAATCCCAACAGCCTGCTCAAAGCAAGACCAACTTCCAAGTTAGGCTGGGTGGCTGATACGTGGGTAAACGTGTATAAACATGGCTCAGGCGAGAATTAGCCTTAGCTGGGTCAAAACAGGCACGGACTAGGAAAACCAAAAGTTTTTATAAACTAACATGAGCACTTAAAGCTTTTCTAGTAAAAATTGCCTTTTCTTCATGAGGGTCTGTATGCCCGTTCCACGCCGACAAGACCTCATCTTTTTGATACCACCGTAACGCTACCTCCCCTAATGAAACACATCCTCGGTGAAGAAGCTTCCTCTGGGATGGTGCCAGCATACGCTGCATTCTCCGTCCTACTAACTGTCCTCCACCGTCCCCAAGCACGCCGTGTCTCTGTCAATCACCCTGATTATAATTTTGAACTCCGCTGCACAGAAGTCACAATGTCCCAGAAGTGGCTGCTCCCGCTCTTAAAAATTGCTAATTATGGAAGTGTCCTTTTTCCCATTAGCTCACAGCTGCAAGCAGAAAGCACAAAAATTAGGCTAAAATGTAAAGCAGGGGAGGGGATGCTGCATCCTTCCTTGGAAAAAGGATGGGGGGGGGGGGGAGAAAAGAGATCGGGGAATCCTGCATCACTTGAGGGGATGGGGGGAAATGGTGTGGAGGGTCCCAGGTCACCTGCATGGCTTGGGGCCGTATGCAGTGTCCCTAAGGGTGGGGGGTCCCAGCTCACTCGGACTGACTGCTGAGGCACGGGCTCGCAAGTTTCCCCAATGTTTCACTTGAGGGCATGCTTTGAAACTTTCCTCCTTCTGATTTCATTGAAATTAGCTGCATTTTTGGCCCAAATTTTTAATAGTCAAAATGTTAAGCAGGGAACTGGATGTCCTCAGAGCTCAGAGAAGGTATTTTAGCAGCCTCACTTCAGCTCTATCCTGAACTTAGTGCAAACAATTTCTAATGTAAATAAAATCTTGAATTTAAGGGCTCACACTATTTCAATGACATCCTGCTAGTGACTCCTGGTCAAAAAGGAAACTGATTTTGCACTGCGGGCAATTCTGTGGCACCGAATTTTGTGCGGCGGTACAGCCTGGTGGAAGCAAAAACATGAGGAAATGGTTGCAGAAGAATTTCCTTATTACAAAGAGAAATTTCCATATCACAAAGAGAAATTTCTGCATCACAAAGAGACTCCCCTTTTGACTTGGAGCTGGCAGAGCAGCTTTATATTCCCTCGTCACAGGTCGGCTGTCACGGGTGTGCAGTCGGGGAGGTGACGAGCAGCCGGGTATGCGTCATCCCTACTATTTTTGACCGCAGAAGTACCCGCTAGTGGCCCAGGGTGGCTAAATTTATGTTAGGACCGCCTGGAGATGGCGCGCGGTGTAACCACCGCATTGTTTTACCTTGGATTGAGCCCCCTTCCCCGGGGACTTGGCCGCCCAGGACCCGGCTTGGATATGGCCCAGCCGCGCAGCCTCGGCTCGGGCTCCCCTCGACATCGCCCGGCTGCGAGTAAAATCACGGCACGTAAGGAAGGCAAAATTGCAGATGGAGGTAGGGCTGTTGAGAGCAATTCGGGAGGTGAAAAGAGCGACGTGGAAAGGTATAAAAACCTAAAGGAAAACTGTAGCGAGGAGGTGGTAGGTCGGCAGCACGGAGCAGCAGGGCTGATCCTTCCCCACCTGCCTGCCGGGGCAGCGAAGGCTCATTAGGGGTCTTATCAGGGTGGTAGCTCATTAAACCCCAGCTATCTTTCGTGTGTATTCACCAAGAAATGGCTGCTCGGTGGATACCCAGTTAAGCTGTGTGCACCTTGCTGGCAGAACCTCTTGGCACGTGGTAAGAGCCGGCTGCACCCTGAAGGATGTCAAAAAGAGAAATGCACAAATACGCACGGCACCAGAGACGCTTTTGCATGCCTGCAGCTCTCTCTAAAGGCTAATGTATAGGGAGATACAAGCCTGTCCTGCCCGGCAGCCACTGGACATGGTCAGCCTCGGAGGAAAGGACTGATGACATTTTATGAAGTGTCACCGTGCCTTCTTCATGCCACAGGAGAACCGTTCCCACAGCAGGGCTGGACTTGCAAGGCTCAAGCAAGAACTGAGATGCTCTTAAAGCCAAGTGGAAAAAGCATGAGAAATGGAGCAAATACACTTCTTCATCTTGTACTAGTTCCACGTGTAGATGCTACAGGTTTTTTTCCATCTTAACCATTGCTTTTAATACTGATGAACATTAAAAAAAAAAAAAAAAAGACTCAAAAACCTGACAGATTTATTCTTCCAGAATTTGTTTTGAGGAGTCATCAATTTTTAAATTAATTTTATTTTGACTTCATTGCAATCCTTAGCACTGTGTTCTATGGTTTAACTGCATGTTGTATGAAAAGTTGATTCCTCTTGCTTGCTTAAATCAGCTCCTTACCAACTTCACTGGAAACTCTTGCACCAAGAGAGGCGATAAAAAATCTTTCCATCTTCACCTCCTTTACACCATTCATGATGTTAGAAACCTCAGTGTATTCCTCCTAACATATGCCTTAACTTTGTATTTTTCCAAGAAATAATAAAAATACCTTTAATTTTTTTTTTTTTTTTTAATGTTACGCTTTCTAAAGAAGGAAGAAAGGACTGCAACCCATGATAGCGGTTCTTTCTTTGATGATCCATCCGTAGTTTAATATGATAACCACTGATAACTATTAATGATAGTCTAAGATATTGCGCTTAAAAAAAAGGATGCCTGTTTCAAGTCAGGTACAGACACATGCAGAAGGATTGCTAGGCAGGATATTTTATTGTAAAAAACACCCTTTTTATTTACAACATGGAGGCTTTCAAAAGTGATCCTAAATGTCACTGATCATGAAAAAACACAAGTGGGCCTTGAGTGATAAAAAGAAGTGCATGATTTCTAGGTGCATACAAATTGTTGTTAAATGTATCTGAAGGATATTTATATAGATATGCGACGCTCTCAATACCAACAAAACATGCAGCATTAACAATAGGTGATAGGGCTGAGCAATATCATATTATCCAGGGCACCTCCTTGAAAATGCATGTTAGGTATATAAGTTTCAGAAAAAGAAGTAAGTCTTCCAATTCTTAATGCTGACTGAAAAACAAATGAAAAAAAATTGCATTCCGAGTAGGAGTCAAACTGTTTTCTTATGAATTATCAGTACTTTATGGAAGGCTTAAATAAAAATTCAGTGTTGCTCCCATAGCTTGTAGCTGTAGACACCTATGAATGGCTGAAATAATTTGCTATTGACAGAATGATTCTTCTTTAGTGACCAGCTAAGAAAACATACTTTGTCTTTCACTCTCTCTATTGATACTACATGAAGATTAACTAGAAGATTATGTTCCACTCCCACCTAGTGGCAAGTAAAACATGCACGGTATAATTTTTTTTTTAGGACTGCAGGAATTTGTGTTGCCCTTCCTAGAAATGACTGCATGGAGACAGTGGTTTTACTGCAGCTTTGCTCGTGGCAGAGATCAGCTCCGAGTTGCTTAAAAATTACATACAAACAACTTCTAAATGAAAGTAAACCTACTTGAGTTGGTAAAAGTGAAAAACAAAAACATGATTCTGTACCTGTAACTTGGCAGGTTTTGTACAAGAGAAAATTAAGGCAAATTTAGGCCAGGGTTTTAAGACTTAGCTTTAGTTTTCACTTTTAATGTATGCAGTTAATAATAGGATGAGACTGTAAGATGACAGGTCACATACATAAAAAAAAAAGTGAGTAGCAATTTGTTTGGCTTTAAAATAGTCCACATAGCGTGTGTCCCACCAGCAGCACTCAGCGGGACCCCAGGTTGGCTGGAGCTGCCAGTAGCCCCTTGGGTTCTTGCTTGGTAGACAAGTCCAGCTCACAGACAGCAGGTCTGGGGACAGGGGCTACCAAATACCATGGGACCAAATTCAGCTACTGGGGCTTGCACAGCCCTGAAGATGTCATGGATGGGATTTAGCTCCGGGTTGATGCCTCAACGCAGGAGTCTATAATCTTGCCATTTGCCTGTAGAGTTGGCATAGACTAGTGCTGCAGAGTCAGCTTTCATTAAAGACCATTCCTAGCGCTGTGGTTGCAAAGCAAATTTACTGGAGCTGTTTTTCTAGAAGTAGGCTGATGCAACTCTGAGACTAGAATTAAGATGTATAAAGACATGTTAATTAGCTTGTTTGATTAGCTACATCATCTTGGAAGCACAGAATCATAAAATTACATGGTTGGGAGAGGCTCCAAGAGGTCGTATATTCTATTCCTGTGCCAAAAAGCAGTACCTCCTCTATCAGCAACATTCCTTGACAAGTAGTAATACAACCTAGTCTTTAATATCTCAAAAGTTGGATCTTCCACATTCCTGCTACAGCTTATTCCATGGTTTTGCATCCTGGGTGTTAGAAGGTTTTTTTCCTAATATCCAATCTGAATCTTCTTTGTTGCAGTTGAAGACTGTTCATTCCTGTATTCCCTGCAGACAGCCCTGTCCCCAGTTTGGGATTTTCTTGAGTGGAGGTTGTCTTCTCTCCAGACTGAACAACCTCTGTTCGTTCAGTCTTTCCTCATAGGTAATGATTTGTATAGTATATTTATATATAGTATATAGTGTATATATATATTTGTATAGCATAATAATTTCTAGATAGCTGGTCATTCTCATGGCTGTCCTCTGGACTTTCTCAGAACTAACCTCTGTGGGTAGGCCAGATCGGTCATTTAATATTTTTATGGGTTATACTCCTCTTGTTACGACCTAGTAGGATATGTAAGTTTTGGCAACAGCATGACATCATTGACTTCTGTTCTGCTTATGACCCACTGAAATGCCAGATCTTTGCAGACCTGCTATCTAGTCCAGCCATGCAACTCATTATTCCTGCTTAGGTGTAGACTTTTGTATTTTTCTTTGCTGAATCATATGGTATTTTAGGAAAAGTTTCTTCAGTCTAACAATTACTTTGAATTCTAGCCCTGTCCTAAAGCTTATTTGCTTCTTTTTTTTTTTTTAATTTGCAGGTTTGACAGGAATATGCTCTTTTCCATCAGCCAGTAATGGATAGTGCTATGTCTAAGACAGCCCTGCAGAAATATGTTTTCAGTCAGTTTCACTGTGGGTCCATGATAGTTTCTTTTTGAATAGTTTTCCAATTACTTTTGCTCTTCTCCTACAGTGATTTAATCTGTAGTTTACTTATGAGAATTCCCTTGTCCAAGTCCAGCTACACGACATCTGCTATTTCTCCTCTACCCACAGAAGGAAACTTAGATTAATATTTATGCTTGACAAATCCACCTTGACTGTTACTTACTCCTTGTTTTATAGATGCTTAAAGATACTGGTTTGTTTGTTTCAGTGGTTTGGGGGAACTGAAGACAACTAGCTATCCTTCTGTATTCACTCTTGGTTTTGTCTCCTTTGAAAGCTAAGTGCCACAGTCTCCCTTTCGAGTTTCACAGTAACTCATCTGTCCTCCAAGTGTGCTCAAAGATTGCTGATGTCAGTTTGTTTAATCGACTAGGATAGTATTCATGAGGCCTGGCTGATTTGAAAAAACACTTTTCTTATTTAAATGCTTTCTAACCTGTCTTTTCTCTATTCTAAACAGTGATTTGTCACTCTTTTTGGTTCATTAGCTAATCGATTTCTGGTTTTGTGTGCAGACAAATAACAGAAAGGCATTTGGTCTTTCCTGGTGTCATCTGCCAATAGATTGTCTTTCCAATCAAGCAACAGATCGACATTTTTTCTTGGTCATCTTCTTGCTACTTGATATCCCTACAGATTGATTTCTTGTTACCTTTGAAATCCTTCATCTGCTTGCATCTCCTCTTTTTTTTTTTTTTTTTTTTCCCCTGGGCATTTCTGATTTTCCCCCTAATTGCTTATGGTATTATTTTATACACACCCCAATCAATCTGACCTAGTTTCTGTGGCTGTGTGCTTATTTCCTGCATTTGATATCGTTGGAAACACCATAAGATAACTAAAGTGATTTCTCATTGCAGCTCCTGGCCTCCCTGTGCATTGGGAAAACTGTCACTTGCAAACTAGCGTCTGTACCCTGACAGGGTTTCCAAGAGCCCTTTTTCTCTTTATATTTGAGACCTGTGAGATTTTACCTGTGAATTCTCTGTGCTTATTGAAGTCTGCCTTCCTGAAATCCGTTTTATTACCCTCTTCTGCCTCTTCCCTTCTTAGGGAATGTGAGTGTTATCTTTACACAAATAGTCTTGCATTCTCAATCACTTTCTGCCTCTGGTAAGGATAAAATCTACAAAATCTTTCCCTACCTGCTTCTTGTTCTGTCTTCTTTAAAAAGCAAATCATCTCAAGAGCTACGTGTGTGTTCTTTTTCCAACAATTTTGGGTTAATTGAACACCTTCACTAGTGCTGACTCTTGAATAGTTGCAAGCAATCCTGGCTTGCATTGGCCTCATCTACTTTGGTGACCAAGAGTTACCTAAGTCCCAATGCTAGCAAACACATTCTTCTTCCCACCTGTTTTCACCAAAGTTTATTAAAAAAGCCTTCCTCCCTCAGCGGTTTGGACCTATGAGCACCACTGATACACACAGCAATGCTTTCTCTCTTTTTTCCAGAACAAACTACACAGCTTATATTAACATCTGATTTTTTCCATAAATCTAATCATGGATGATAATATTGCCATAGCCTATAATAGGGGATAATTGCAGTGATATAAAGGTTCCTTAAACTGATGGGATTTATTTTCCTACCCTTGTGGGAAGCATTTTGTTGTGGTGTGACTCCTCCATGCTAGTGAGGCTGAACCGCTCCGAGTTTGTGGTTGTGACTAAAGGTATGCAAAGTTGATGTGTTTATGAGGCCTATGCTTCCTTCATATGTTTTTAAAGCATCAAAAGTGCAACTCAACCAATTCCCACGTGCTACGGTTTAGTTTTATATCCAGGATTCTGCAGCGCAGTGATTGAAATTTTAAAGACGCCTTCTCATTAATTGAAACTAATATCAAGGATAAATTAAATGAAATTAAGAGGGCTGTAGTAGACATTGTTGATTGATTTATTGTATTCAGTAAAAGCCTCTATTCTTCTCTTCACTGAACTCAGAAGAATCTCAGATCTCCTCCATCCCACTTCTGAGACCCCAGGTGCTTTGATGCACAGCTCACAGTGATTTTGCCACAGAGTACACAGGCATTGATTGTAATTTATTTCACCCAGCTTAGGTTCCCAACGTATACTTCATCAAGGCATTACAATACAGATAGAACCATTCAAATGATCAACATCCTTGAAAGTAAGATACTCACCTTTTAAAACTATATTCCATTCCTCTTCCAAAACGTTACACTGAAGTTTTACTTTGAAGTGTTTGGTTAGTGAGGTGAGAGGGAAACTGTCGTGGTTTAACCCCAGCCAGCAACTCAGCACCACGCACCCGCTCACTCGCTCCCCCCACCCAGTGGGATGGGGAGAAAATCGGAAAAAAAAGAAGCAAAACCCACGCGTTGAGATAAGAACAGTTTAATAGAACAGAAAAGAAGAAACGAATAATGATAATGATAACACTAATAAAATGACAACAGCAATAATGAAAGGATTGGAATGTACAAATGATGCGCAGTGCAATTGCTCACCACCCGCCGACCGGCACCCAGCTAGTCCCCCAGCGGCGATTCCCTGGCCCCACTTCCCAGTTCCTATACTGGATGGGACGTCCCACGGTATGGAATACCCTGTTGGCCAGTTTGGGTCAGGTGCCCTGGCTGTGTCCTGTGCCAACTTCTTGTGCCCCTCCAGCTTTCTCGCTGGCTGGGCATGAGAAGCTGAAAAATCCTTGACATTAGTCTAAACACTACTAGCAACAACTGAAAACATCAGTGTTCTTCTCATACTGAACTCAAAACATAGCACCCTACCAGCTACTAGGAAGACAGTTAACTCTATCCCAGCTGAAACGAGGACAGAAACATACTGTTAGATGGATGTATAGTAATTCTTAGCTTTTCTGAAATTCAAATATTTTATTTTCTCAGATGGTTCTTTGTATTATTCAGAATATTTGAAGATTAAGTTCAATTCAGATATAGGCTTTCAAAAAAGATAATGCAAAGAATTTCTAAATCCTCATTTGGGTATGCAGATAGATGTGGAGTCAGTGCAATTGAGGAAAACATCTAAGTTTTGGCTTGAAGGCATTGGCTTTCTAGTATTTTAATAGGCAAGCTGTTCAGTAAACAGAAGGGAGCTCTATAATTCCTCAAGAAGTCTTTGGAGGGATTTAAGCCCTGTATATTCTGTTTACAAATACTTTTCCTCATGCAGATGTGTAGTGATGTTCTTGCTTTTTAGATTGTTGAAAATATGAAAGCCAGCTATTTGATGCTTAAAATGCCTTTGCTTCCCAGAGAGTATTCCTCCTATGAAGTTTTATTCTTCTTGACTTATCTACAGTGAATAATGATATCACATATAATGGATTACAGTCTATTTCATCAAGAGAAAAAGAAAAAGCAGGTGAATTATTGAGTCCAAAGAGCCAATTTTCTCCAACTAGCCAATGAAAAGGAGAAATAAGAAACAAGACAAAAAAGAAAACCAGCAAAATTTCTTTGGAAGATTGACTATGTTGTGTCAGTAGGACTGTCTCTACTTGTGCATTGAGTGAAATTACCAGTAAGATGAAAAGAAAAGCCAATCCACTACAGAAAAGTGAGATTTCAGAAGCTACCAGTACTACTCTAGAAATTCACTTCATGCAGCAGAACCTTCGTGGGCAAACCCTTTCTCTGCATCCTTTCCAAAGCTTGAGTATCTGACCTAGTATGTAGGTTTTATGTGAAAAATCTTCCATACCATGGGTTATCATGTTTCAGAGCCATAACGTATTTTCCATATTTGAGATCTACTTTCATTAGGTTTACTGGTGGATCTTGGGAGGTCATCTTCAGCTGTTCTTCTTTTTGTCTTGGGTCTGAGCTCTGCTGAACACCATTGTCCCTCTGCACTGTGGTAGCAGAACACCTTGGCTTTGGGCATAGCTTTGGGCATATGTGTGGTGTGGAAACCTCCAAACCTTCTCTTGGAGTCCTGGGAAGAGGAAGTATGTTATTTTCCTTTTATGTGAAATTTCTGTTTTAAGAAAAGGGCAAAAATTTATCTGGAAGTGAAGAGGTACCAAAGTTTATCCTAAAATGGAAACCAGCAGCAGCATGTGTCCTTTCCGGTTTCATGTATCTGCTTTAAGAGCTGTTGTTTTTAAAACAACATGTAAGAGAATGCATTAAGTGAATTCTGTTATGCGCTCTTTGTCATGTGGAGCGGAAAGAATATTAAATGATGAAAAGCAGGTGTGAAATATGTTCTGCGAATCCACTGGAGATATGTCTTGATTTGAAAACAGCTTGGGAGGTCTATCAGCATTTCTTGGAAGAAAAAAGTATTTTCAGGTCTTGATAATTAAATGAAATGCTTTGTTTTGCCAGTTCCCCATGTGGTATCAATTGTGAGAGATTTTTAAAGTCATAATTTTAGTCAGAAATTATACTGAGATCTTGAAAAAATCATGTTCTCATGATGTTTTCATGTGGAAGGGAATGACACAGAATCACTGTCACAGGCCTTGGAAGTTGTCTGCTCTGAATGCAGAAGGATTTTAGAGTGGATAAATGAAATTGCTTTTCTGTAAAACATTTAAATCTGGGATTCAGAAATAAAACAGAACTTTTTTGTTTGTTTTTAAGGAAAGTTGACAAAGAAAACTAGACTTCCCACAGGCAAATTAAGATGGGGAATACAGTTAGGTCCTACTCAGCTCCTCACAAATAAAACTCAAAAACCGCAGTGGTTCATTTTGGATGATAATTGAGAGACACATAAATCAGACCTTTTCAGATATTTCCAGTTCTCCCTAATAGTAATAGTCTTTCTGTAATTTCTAGCTTTGGCCAGTATTGAAATGGAAGCAGAGGATCCCGCAATAATAAATGATGTAAGAACATAAATAAACATTTTCAGCTGACAGGTAGTTATTCTGCTTGGGCATAAGTCTTGCTGGGAGCTTAGGTGACTATTGGATCTTGAGGATGGGAAAGAAACCTTGTGTTGTCTCTGCTTTCACATCAGTCAAATACAGCGTGGCCAGAAGGAGTAAAACAAACCATTTCCTTTAGAAGAAAATGTATTTTGTTTTTCCATTTTATCGTTTAGGATGGGTGTACATTGTACAAGAATGAGAAACTCTGGTGGGTTTATTCTGTCAGACACATGTTGAATAAAGGCCACTTGACTGAGGGGATTTTCCAAGAGAAATCCAGGGGAATCAAAATCACAGTGAGTGTGGTTCTGACGATGCCCACTATTTCTATGCAACTGGATCCATGGATATGGCTCTACCAGTAGTTTGTATAGTACTTTTGTTATTATTATTATTTTAATTATTAATGTTATGAACAAAATTTCATGACACTCTAGTGAGATGAGGATGTGAAATGTGATGTGAAGGTCAAAACTGCTTCAGGGTCAGTAAGCAAAAGCCATGGTGCAACATGGAGAATTTTTACTTAACACTGATGAAATTATTTTTTAAAGTTGGATACAAAACAGTTACATAGACGATGGTAAAAAGCTGTGTTTACAAATGAAAAAGCAGACGGAAGGGAGTTCATCAGTATTTTAAATATCTGTAGTACATAAACAAAATTTGCTGTTGATATAAAGGCATTCTGGATACAGAGGAGAACTAGAATAGCCAATGTTTTATGAGTTCCCAAACATGACATCCCCGATGATTGCTTCCCAAGCAGTAAGGGAAATGAGACAAAGTGGAACAGTACAGGGCATTTACAAAATAGAAATTCATATTACAGGTCCCTATAAGCTGTGAATGCATCAGCTGGAAATGGCAGAACTGTACAAAAACTTTCTGTATTAGTTGATTGCAGGCTGTGTATGAACGTGATGGGAAAATGGGGAGACAGTGAAGATGAAAATGTTATCTTGGAGCCTGTCAAGCAAAGTATTTCCAGTAGTGATGAAATAGTGTGTGCCAGCGGTTATATTCCTGTGGCACCTCTGCGCTCCTGTGTGCAATTCTGGTTACCTGTGTTCAAGATAGTTTTGAATGACCCACGCTCTATAAAGATAAGTGGAAACTGCTGTTGGGACCATTATCTCCTGTTTCATAAGAAGAAATTGAGAAAGCTTTGCTTGCTTTGTCTGCTTAAACAACCTGAGAGAGAATAGGAGCAAAACTGGTTTGAAAAATTGTATTTGGAGAGTATTATCCTTGTTACACTGCCAGCAGGGAAGGAGCAGAGCTGAGGGATCAGCAGCATCCATCCTTGGTGCATTTTGACTCCATCCTTTTACTAATGACTCTAATGAGGAAATAGGATATGCTCATTAAATTCACCAATGACCGAAACCTGAGAGAAATCGCCACACCGACGGTCAGAGATACAATCTGAAAACCAGGCAATCCATGGAGCAGCGGGTTTATTGGGGAATAAACCAAATATCTGTATCTGCCCTGCACCTTATGTGAGTGTGCCCTTCCCCGCGATCCCCCTGTCCTCCCCGTAAGGTGCCGTTTCCCCTCACCACGTGTTATTTCCCAGCTCCACGCCGCACTGGGGCTGGTTCTTCCTCACGTTCCCCAGCGCTGAGCCGGGCAAAGGGCAGTGGGCAATGGGGCTAGCCCTGAGCTAGCCCAGGCGGAGGGGCCAGCTGGCAGGCCAGGCGAAATAAATGCCCAGTGAGCTCACACTACAGCCTGGCCTTCTGCAGGGGCTGTCGTTTCCATCTTTTCCCTCTGTCCGGGCATCGATTTTCACACGACTTGAAAGAACTTCATACCTTTGCAGCTTTCCAACTAAATCGGAGAAAGAGGCAAATGAGTTCCAAGAAAATTGAAGGAAATAAGAAAAAGTATCAGGTGAACAGATAAAACAGCTGCCTAAACGCATATGTTCTGTTTTTTTCTTAGGAATCGGGTGGAAAATAGGATGCAGTTCGATTTGCAGTAACTCTCCGACTGAGATAGGGAATAATTGCCATATAGTAGCTCTTTAGAAAATGATATAGGAGCTAAAGTGGATGCCAACACAATTGTGATTCAAAAATTCAGACATGATATTAGTACATATATGAAAAGGAATAGAATATTTCAAACTTCTCAGCATGGGAAGGCCTTGGTTGCAGTACTGTGTCTGTTCTTGGACACCACAGCTCATAATGACGTGGGCCAACTGGAAACAGCCCAGAATGGCTAGGTGACTCAAAAGGGTCATTTAGGAGAAAAGATTGAAATAATTTGTGTGATTTACTCTATAAAAAAAGAGGAAAGCATGCTAACAGTCTTCAAAGGCTGCTTGTAAAAGGAAGTTTTCCACGCAGGTTTCCATGTCTGTAGTGGATAGGACAAGAAGAAATGGACCTAATTTTTCAGGAAGGGAAGATGCATTTTAGACATTAAGAAAAAAATATCTCCGAATAGAGCCTGGAATAAGTTGCCTACATATTCTTTTTATTCACCATTACTGAAGGCCTTAAGTTGCTGATAAGACAAGTATTTTTCAGGGATGATATAGATGTATTGTGATGATCCCACCTTGGGGCAGGGAAATGGCTTACATGGCTTCTTGAATTTCTTCCAGCTTTATTATTCTAAGACTCCATGTTTGATCTCTGCGAATGCATAGGAAAGAAGAAGACTTATTTACATTGAGGATCAATATTGGCAAAAAAGCCTGTGAATTCTGGCTATACATCAATTATTCTGGAAATTAGAAGAAAGCTTCTAACCATCCAGGGACAGTTTTCCATACGAAATGCAAATCTAACTGGCTCCAAGCAGGAATATGATCAGTTTAGGAAGGTACGCTACATGTTGTCTTCTGATTCCAGGGGACTTGGCTCAAAGATATAGAAAGACCCTTCTGGTAATCTTACATATGCATGATCTTTGCTTCCCAAAAGAAGGCGACTGAATGCTTTAAGCCCGCAGGAGTCCTGCTATGGCATTCAGCTTGTGAATAAGGCAAGTGAATCTGACTCATAGTGGTGTGCAAATTCACCTTTCCTTTTAATATGCTTCTTGGTACATTCTTTTCCAAAGCTTTATTTTATCAGCTTTTACCCTCTTCTGATGTTCCAGTTCAATATCTAGGGTTTTATAATCATTGCAATGACAGTGAAGCATCACGAACACTGGATGGTGGCATTGCAGAATGAATCAGGCATGCAAAACAAGCAGCTTCTATTTATACACACAGATATCCCAGTAATCAGGGAAAAGATTTGCAGAGTAAAATGTGTTGTAAAATACTTTATGTATAATTTGCTTTTGGAAAAAGGGCTGTAACTACCACGTAAGCTCACCCAGTAGTTCAGATTTTCTCTTAAGTAAAGATTCTGAAAAAAAATGCAGTATAATTTATGTCATTTGTTCTCACAGAATAATCCTTGATTACTTAGCTTTAAGAATACAGCCTATGCAACAAACAACATAGAGCAGACAGAGGTTTTATAAGGGAGTTAATCCTGCAGGGAGGAAAGGCAGAAATATATTTGGTGCAGGCTTCTTTCATTTTCTTTTGTTTTGTTGCAGTTGTTTTACTTAAGCTCTGCAAGAGTGAGAAGCCGTATGAGTTCCTAGATGTTCAGATGGGATACCCATCCTCTGTGAGCTCATCTCAGCCTAGGAGATCGCAAGATCCCTGCAAATTAGGGGCAGGTTATATGTATGGCTGTTCTTTCAAAGAGTCTCTCTGATGTGATAAAATGTTTTCTGCTACTTTTGCTGAAAAAAAGTGCAAGAGTCCCTTACTGTGGAACCAGAGTCAAAGCTGGCAGCAGCTGCCAAATTTTCTTTGTATTGTCCATTTTGCATGTGTGAGTAAACTTTCAGGTGCTTCAGGGTGGTCCTTTATAGCTGGATATAGCAGAGGCACCTGTTGATGCAGGTAGAAGTTTTTATTCTCTCAAATATCAACTTCCCAGCTCACCACCAGAAAACCAGTCCTCTCTGAAACAAGACCCAAGAAGGGTTGGTTCAGGCATACTGCCAAAAAGCAGTATGGACCTGCCCAGGCCAGGTCTGGCCACCTCTGCTGGAGGACACCATCCTCCAGCACCGTTCCCGAGCTTTTGGCTGCCCAGCACTCCCACGTACCCCTCTGCCATGCCGCAGGGCGTGCAGGACCCCTCCTCAACTCCATGCTATGGAAACACCAGTCTGGAGGGTGTCACTCTGTCCTCCTGTTATCGCAGATACTTTGAGATGACCGTTCTTACTCGTAGCACGACAGCGGCATTGCTCTGACCCTGTGATGAGACCCGGCGCCAAGAGCGGTGCTGGGTGGACGTGGCCCGTCAGCTTTTTGGGGAGCGAGGACTGAGCAGGGTGGACACAGCCCCTCTACACCACTTGGCCTGGCCTTTGTGTCGGTGGACGTAGCACCGCAAATACGCCTACAAAGTACAGTCAGGTGCCGAGTGGATTTTCTGAGCTCTGATTTTTTTGTCAAAGGCGTCCACAGCAGCAGTTAGGCTGGATTTAGGCTTTTAAGGATCCAGCTTTTAGGCTGGATTTAGGCTTTTATGGATCCAGTTCTACCGTCTGTTTTATTATTTTGAAACAGTCTTTTTTCCCTTTGTGCAATAGCAAATGACTAAATTGCTTTCCACTTTAAATGGGACGAAGCCCCTCGGGACAAAAATTTATTAGTAGTATGCAAAACTATATTTCAAACCCCGACCTGTTGAAAAATGAATCGTTATTGCTTAGAATGACTTTAAATTGTTTAAGCCAAAGGAACCAGTGGATCCAACTCCTGAACACCCCTGTCTCAAACTAAGTTCAGGCTCAGACCTTGGATGAAGACAATGCAGAGAGACAAAAAGAGAGAGAAGACGTAAGTCCTGGCTTGCTTAAACTTTCCTGAAATTAAAAGTTCGCGCATTTTGAAGACCTGTTTTGTGTCTGTCAATGAGAAAGTAGACATTAAATGCACCATTGGAGTGATTTCTCCTTTTGGTTTCGGATGTTGCTCAGAGACGCTAGATGGCACCTTTCGTTTGCTACATGCGTGGGGCCAGAAATAGGGCCCATCTGAATGCGGGTGAAAGCTGACAATTATTTTTGAAGCAACTGGTGCGTCCATATGGATCCTTGCTGACGAAGGAGGCAAAAATATCCTGGTGCTCCATATCCAGGAAAATGGGGAGGACAGAGCACCTATTAACCACCTTGTTCCTTCTTTTCATATCTTCTCTGCGCTGTAGCTGGTGGGGCATTGGAACACCCCATTTAGTTAAAGAACAGGCTGGGAATGGTTGTGTTCATGATGCATTTTAAGGAAATGGTTTGGGGGAAAGCCAGACATGATACAGGCAGCTAGGGTGGGATTTAGGCCAATAGGGTATAACATATCACAGTGTGAAAGTGCAGTGTATGGACATGTGAGTCCGTGGCACCATTCAGCTGTCCCGTTGCAGGTATGTGGTGTCGTTCAGGGTGCCATAAAGGATCCCGCATGAAGTCCAGCCACCGCTCCTGGAAGGCATGGGTTATATCTGCTCAGCCTCTGGGTCTGTGTCTGGGTTGCCTCTGCACGGGGTGGGTGAGTGCACTGAGCTCCCGTCACGGGTGGTGGAGACTTGGTGAATCAAGGCAAGGGAGCTGCTCACCTTATGTGAGCACAGACACCCATTAGCCCAAACTCCCTTCACCCTCCATTGACTGTACTGCTAGATCGCTGTTGACCAAGTACCCAACCCCTAGGGAGACACCTGAATTTGGATGACTGCAAAAGGAGGTGAACCCCACACCTAGTGAGCAAGTGCACTCTCTATTTGTCTCCTGCTGATCTTCGACTCATGTAAATTGGTGACCCCACATGGTAAGCAGAGAGTATGGGATGTGTAGCCTCATGACTCCAGCAAGGGATCATGAGGAACCAGCCAGTGATCACCAGTGCTGTTTGCCAGTGACGTGAATGAACATAAACGTAACAAGGCAATGGGACCCTTGTAGGAAGAAAATTTCATCCAGGACAAAGCTATTTTTTCTTAATTCAATGCTGAGAAATTTCTGACTGTTCTCCCTAAAAAGTTTCTACAGGCATGTATTTTTTAGAAAGAATTTTACTAAATAGTTTTGGAAAAATCTGCCCTGAGCTAATTGTGCAATGTCTGCTCTGTGTTTATCATGGTGCAACCCCTCATTCTCATCTTCCTGATGAGATTCCCATAATCCTGATGGGATTATGACTGTACTGTTTTGCAGGACTTCTCAGGCACAGACCGCTAGGACTTCCTAAATCATCAGTCTAGCGCCCTGACATAAAAAGCCCTCGATGTTTAATCCATAAGGATCTGCAGAATGCCTGTTGCCCACAGAGCAGATACCACAAGCCATGAAACATCTCCTTTGCCCATTGAAAATGAACCTTACCTTTAGTACAAAAGCTGAAGTACTAGAAATTCAATGAAAGGTCACGGAAAAGAGCAAGGAAAGATCTAGGTCTAGAGCCAATGACTTGGACTGCTACAATGGGAGCTGATTCGTAAGGAATAAAGGCCCGGAAGATGCTGCAGATTGGGCTATGTCAACATTACAGAGAAAAGCAGAGACCCTCTCCCCTAGTGGTGCTGTCACTTTGATTTGGGAGGAAATTCCTTCCTATCCCTGGATCTGGTGATCTGTCCAAGCCTAAGCTGTCCATCAAGACACATAAACCAGCTTGCTAGAGCTTTTCAGTACTGTCAATGTACTCTGCCTGTCATCCTATTTCTGAAGCTAGACCATGTCTCCTGCTTTCAGGGGAGGAGGAAAAAACCTAAGAAGTCAAGATATACATTAACAAGAGAAAAAAAATACCTTCCTGCCCACTGCAAGCAACTAGTAGAAACCCTGAAACAAGGATCTAATTAAAAACAGTGTAAAAATCATGCAAATTTACCCTGTCAAAAAATAGCCGTTCAGTCTCCTTTTACAGCCCTTGCAATTCCTGTGTTCACTCCTACAATCTCCATCTGACATGCATTAAATCTAAATAAAATAAATCTACTACATTACCTTTATCTAAGAAGCTGGTTATTTTTCAGAAAAAAAGAAGTTATACAATTAAAGTTGCACAATTAAAATAAAAAATTAGGTGTTTCTCATCAGGAGAGCGATCCAGACATCTCCATATAGTTGCCTACAGTATATATGTCTACATGTGAACTAGGAGTGTAACTCCCCATCACAGTCAATCAAGATCTAGGGCTGGATTCAGCTGCCTGCGTGTAGGCTTCTGGTGGCATTTGGGATGCCCTTTGGTATCCGAGACGTCTGATTTGGGCTGACAGATACAGTACAGGATCTGCGTCCTTCCAGAGGACAGCATTTGGAGGCAATTCAGGATACCTTAAATGGCACTGGATGCCTATCTTTAGTCAAGCCCTTAGTCAATACAAGGGAAGCCAGAGAGCTGCTCAGCTCACCCTAATCTCACCGGTATTTCCTTAGCTCGATGGCTCTCCAGGCTCCACTGACTGTGTCGACTGACCGTATCAGTCCCGTAGACACCCACCTCACGTGTAGGTGCCTACACATGGACACCAGCCCTAGCTAGGGCGCGTTTGCTGGATCAGATCGTAAGAAGGCGTAGAGCTTGTGGGTGCTCTCCTCCAGGCGGAGGGGAGAGACCTGCCTTCCCGTTCCCTCGCTACGGTTAGGGCACAGGCCCATCTGTGATCCATCGTTAGAATTAGGGTCGTCCTTAAGGAACAAAAAAACGAGTCATATGCATGATCTGTTGTAGGTCTGAGCCACATGCTAGTGATTACAGTGAGTATCACTGCAATATGAGGGTGACTGGTAGGATTTCTCAAGCCAGATGACTTGCATTTGTAAAGCCCAATGAGACAGATATAAATGCTTAATAGTTTTTTTCCTCACTGAAGCCGGAGTCCATACATCCTCCGTTGCAGACAGGACTTCAAATCTGCTGTTATGCACAGAAGATGTGGAACAAGTGACACTTCAATCACTGTATTTTGGATTGTAACTTTGATTATACAGGAACAAAATGACTCCCTTAGTGTCTTGTGATCCTGTCTCACTTCACAGAACCTTTTAAATCTCTCCATTCACACATCCATGCATCACATTTTATGCTTTTCGTTATCTTTTAATCTTTTGCTACCTGTTTTAGTACATACAAACAGAGGACATGGAGCAAAATGTGCTTGCTGCATAGAGAAGTGAATATGCAGAGGGCTTGCACCAGGGCTTTTGTCATTCCCATCTCTTAAAAAGGTAATCGAGGTTACCATCTCCAGAGACCCAGAAAACCCCCCGTTATGGTTCGGCAGCTGAAGGGAAGCGGCTGAAGGCGGAGGACCACGCTCAGGGGATGTATCCCCTGATACAGCCCAGCCTAACCAGTGGTTTCAGTGCAGGAAAGCGTGTACGTGATGGGAGCAGTGGGCAGGGAAACCGGCACACGGGACACGGGGCTCCTTTGCTAATGGCAAGCTGAAACAGCTCGGCTTTGACCCTGCACGTCTTCCCAGAGACCTCTTAACTGCTTGGACTAACCCGGCTGTGGCCTTCTGGACCTGTTCCAATTTAAATCAAACACCGGCGTGCTCAGGGCAGCCCCCTCCCCATTACAGGCTTACAGAGGTTGCGCAGTGCAAGAGCCGTAGGCTGTGCCTTCATCCAGTCGGGTGCAAATTTAATCAAGCGGCGAAACCACGATAACATCTTTCATTTAGGGCAGCAAAATGTGGGTGCAAGGCATTTTGGTGGTGAAAGCCTGGTGTTAAGGGATACATTCCTTGTACAGGGGACTGCCGTTAATTTTTTTTTATTGCGATATTTCATGAGGAGCCTTTCACTAACAGCCTACCATTAATTGCTAGGTGGCTGGTCTTTTATTTCTTTTTGATCTCAGACATTAGCACACAGATAAGAAAAAAACCCAGAATGTTTTTCCTCGAACGAGGCATGGTTACAATAGTTGGCTGCAAAGAAGTAAGAAACGCAGTGGTTTTGTGGCTTGAGCATCATAATTTCAGAGCACAAGGCAAGTTGTTAATTATTTCTTACCGGCCGTAACCTAAAACAAGTAGCTTTAACTATAGCAAAGAAATTTCATCAAGCTAAAAAGGTGAATTTTTACTGTTGTTCTTTTCTGCTAAAGGAAGACAAATACACCAGTATTTCATTTTTTGTTCCATACAAGTGCATCAGGTGGAAACATCCCTTGGCCAGAGGTTCCCCCACCTGCTCTGCTCTGCAGACACACTGAGCAAGCCCTCGGTTTCTTGGCCGCTTGAACGGCAGTACTTGATGCACAGCTCGCTTGGCATCCTTTCTTTTGTAAGTAAATGTGGCTGAAGAGCCCGCTGAATAATTTATTGTGTTTTCAGAACCTCACTAGCCAGGCCAATTAATATTTAGTGAAAATCATATTCCTGGCTTTGAAAGGCAGGATATTGGCAGGGAATGAATGGCTGCGGTCAGCGAGGACCACATGTCTCTTAGAGGTGCTTCGCCAACAGGTCAGCAGGAGGAGGCTGGTCCCTCCCGGGGCTGGCACGGATCAGGAGCTACGCGTGGTAGATATTAAGATGAACACTAAAGTTCGGACCCCTGTGGCACACTTGGGTGGGTCTCCAGTCTGAGAGACCGAGACCCAAGGTGTGCTGCCGGACGGCACGGCAAAGGTGGGAGGAATGGGATGTCTATCTCTGATAAGACGAGCTGCTGTATCTTACACACCTGTTTTCCCTTTTCTTTGGTAAAGAAAAGCAAAAAGGGATGAAATATGAGTGGAGCTTTTACACCTGAGGAGGAAGACGATGGATGCGAATGTATCTGCACTGCTCAGTCTGGCCTTGGGGTTCTGGGAGCCTTCTCATGACCCTGCTTTTCAATGGTGATGCTTCCCTTCAGTTTCTTATTTCTCTCCTCGCTTCTCATTTTGCATTTTATGTTGAAAATATGTTGTACCTGTGTACCTGTGTGAGGGACTAAAATCTGTGTTTCAAGTAGATGATAAACTAGCAGAATTGGGTTGCATTGCAGTTTAATATTTTAAGAATTTGATTAATCAACTTGAAGTCAGTAGATGAACCCAGCAAAGAGCGCCATAATAATATCTCGGTGAGGTATCAAAGGCTGGCCTGGAATTGCCTCTTCTTTTCCTAATACTCTCAGGCTTCCACTGTTGAAAATTATAATAATAGCTTTTATAATCATGTCCCATACCTCTAGAAAAGGAAGCATTAAGAAAAAGATATTAAAAAAGAGGTATTAAGGGAAAAAGGCAAGCCACCATTTTCTGCAATGGGAAATTGTGTCTCATCAATCTATTAGGATTTTTTTTAATCTGTCAGTAATGCAATGTAAAAATGTAAATGGGCATAAAAAAAAGTAAAAATAATGTATTTTAATTTTCAAAGGGTGAGTGAAAACGTTCCTTAGAAGAAGGTGTAAAAACATCACTTGTTTCTGTTTGGAGAAGCGATGTGTTGTGTGGGAGCAAAAGCCAAGAAATAGGAAGCAAAGAATCAGATTCATTTCCAATAAAGCAAAAGATTAAGAGTAGAGTAGTCAAGTATTAATCTCTTGAATAATATTCTTGGAGTCTGTCATGAATGGGAAGGTTGGTTGCATCTCCAGAGAACTGAACAAGGGTGAACAAAATGACAGGTGGAGCTCAGTGTCAACAAATACAAAATAATATTAATTGGAGAGGAGAACATGATTTACTCATTAACCTTACACCGTTCTGCCTGTGTCAGGTTAGGAAGGGGAATTGGATATGGTGGTGGACAGCTGTGTATAGCCACAGTCCAAAGAACAAAACACGTTTGTAGGTGGTAAAGGTATGGAAAAAGAAGGCAGTGCTTTTATGTGGTCAGCAGCGTGACTCTATGGGAAGACTATGCGCAGGACCGGGTGCTCACAATCTCAAGCGACAACGCAGATCTACGTCCACTTCGGCACAGGGTGATGGGAGTGATTGGGAGTGTGTAAAAATATTCAGCAGAAACCGTGTCTTAAAAGATCGAGATCATTTGCCTTTGAAACAAGGAGAAGTGGGAGTATGATACCAATATATAAAACAGCAGATGATCTGGAGAAGTGAGCTTGGGAACACAAGAATAAGGGAAAATCAATGGTTTATACAAAGGCAAACGCAGTTAATTGGAATTTGTTCACTTCTAATTTGGATAATACAGTATGTATCTGGCTTTCACTGCCCCAGCCTGAGACACCAAACATCTGGGCTTAACCACTTTTTCAGTCAGTGATCTCACAGAGAGAAAATTAAAAAGTGATAGAAGGGAATCTTGTTGCCACAGAAAAATAATTAGACCGTAAAAATCATTAACCCAGAGTTGTGTTTACCATTAATACTCAATCAAATGTTGATTGTGTGACTAAACTGCAAAGTAAAAGAGCAGCCGTAACCACTACCCAACAATACAAACAAGGTCATCATTGCTGTGAAGGAAAACACGAGGTGGATGAAAATGGTCCAAAAGGTACTTTCATCTATAAGTGATGAAACCGAGTGGGTTTTTAGACCTAATCATTGAATAGTTTTTCCTCATTTTCTGGTACAAAAATGATTAAAAAAAAGTCACTGTCTGTTAAAAAATTTGTGCACAGGGACACACGTTCCAAAGATTCAGAAGCTGCTTGTGCACATTTAATTTGAACTCACCTTAATACATTTTGGAAACAGCAGCATTTTGCGTGGTACAAACATGCCTGCCAAGTACATCCACGTGAAATATCTGCTTTCTGCTATCCAGTAGTCTCCATTCAACTTTCTTCATTGTTGTCATGGCAATAAGACTGTTTTTGACACTGCCATTAATGAACTCTGAGGGTGAGAAAGGTCCTTCTCCAACGAAGAGTGACACCACCACAAAGCAAATTAAATTGCTCTGACAACATATCTATTGAGAGTGAGTTCACATGTCACCGGAGCTTTTAGGATCTTATTGATGACTTTGTGGCTGCCAAAAGTCATAAAGTACTGCTGTTGTAACAGGTTTATGTTTATAGACGGTATTTGCCTGCATTGTTTGATCATCCTAATGCTGATATATTCTGTCATTTTACCTTGACAGTCGTATTCACTATTACTCCTCTGTCAGTGAATTAATGAAGGTGTGTGTGCCAGTAATCATTTCTTATCTCCAAAACGGTATAATGTATATGCCATAAACACATAACTAGGTGACAACTGATTACGCTACAGTTAAGTGATAAGAGCAGTTGACAGGAGTAGTTGCGGATCACAAAATAGACATAGGTCAGCACAT